>NC_044323.1:66357409-66966695 GCF_007399415.2 Gopherus evgoodei
TTTAGGCACGCCAGCCAGAGCAAGGGTGATAGATTCACTAAGGAAAAATAAATGTTTGTTGCCAAAAAAAAAAATGCCTTTTTTTTCTTTAACTCAAACCTTGCTGTTGCCCTCCAGCAGTTGAACTTCTACTCCCCTTCTTCACAAAAATGTGGCCAGTTTCCTTTGTGTGTGAATAATTCTCACAGTTATATTAGTAGTTTGCAAGTCTATTGGAAAACCACCTCATAAACCCTAAATATGGGTCATAAGAGCATGGTAACAAACTCCAGCACCAGAGAATAGAATTGAACTGCAAAAACAAACAAGAGGCCATTGCTGACAGATCAAAAACAGAGATCTGGACTATTTTTCATAATTATGCCTGCTAAGAATAATAGAGCATTCCCCCAAAATATCTGATAAGAAAACAGAAGTTTACCATCATTGCTTTGTACAGTCAAGAGTTCACGTGATCCTTTCCAAAACAGTGCTATGTGTAAAAATACTTGGTGGAAATAAAAATGCAAGTACCAGAAACATCTTGCTTTCAAAGCTGCCAAAGAATCAGTTACTGGAGGTATAATAATCTTATCCGAAAGTAATAAATGCACATAATAAAGACATAACAGATGTCCTATCTAACAGGGAGAGGATTCCACTGCACTATGAAAAGGGTAAATATGAAGCATCATGCAGCCCATCTTAACAAGATATAAACCTCTTCCTCATGCCCGGAAATGTTCAGCCTCTTACCATCCTTTACGACAATTAGTGGCATTGAAATTAGTTTTATAATCCCACCTCCTGCATAGCATCTTTTTTTTTTTTTAAATAGGTCAGATTCTCAGTCCCCTCCAATGAACACGTTAAAGAGGCTTTAAAGGCAACACGATACCCCAGCATAAGGGGTCTCCTGAGCCAGTGGCAGAAGCAGTGCAACAACCTAATACCAGCCTCCAGCATGGAATGCATGGCAGAAGTGACACTGTGCGCTGGTTAGTCTTGGTTGTTCACAATCCTTAGCAGGCCACAGGAAACCCAGGCACAAGTTAAGAGCAGCTGTAAAGCTGCTCTAAATTCCACTGGGGGCCAAGAAGCATCTCACCAAGGTCCCACTACCCAGAGGGTGCAGAGGTGGCTTAAAAGCCACCTTTCTTCCTCTCCATTCCTGTGCTGAGGGCATATCAGCTGGAATGGAGAATTGTTCCCAATGTACATATAAAACTACCAGATTCTAAGTAGTATTAGGTCTCCCATTGCCCAATAATGGAATTTCATAAGTAGAGAAATCTTCTTACATGGTTAGGAATAATGCCTTTTGAACAATTAACCAAACTCAAAGGAAAGGCAGCTTGAGCTTCTACCACTGGTTTTGGAAAGGCTTTTCCTGGAAATATCAGCTGCTGAGCAGATCATTTCTCCCCCTAAAAATTTACTAAAACAAAAACAAAAAACTGACAAATATTGTAAGGGTGCAGCTTGATAACAAAAGTCTGACAATTATAAAGTATTTTATTCAGTGCACATGTGGTGAAGAACAATGAAAATAATCCTGCAGAATATGTACAATTTTATCTATTTGATCATTTGAAAGGCTTCATCAAGGCAGTCGACCCAGCTGGAAAAAATCGGATAGAAGCAGGACCACAGAGGAAGACAGATGCTGCATCTGAGCTTAGCATTCTTAAGTAAATAAATAACAAAAACAAAACAAAAAAGATTCTGACACTGTTCCAAACTTTATACAACAATAACTTAACAAAAGACCATTTATTCTGTCGGTCTCTCTTTTCGTTCTTTTGTTTTGTGTTGTTTGATACAAGTAGATGCTAATTTTTTGCTTTTTAATAAATTTTACAATAAGTGGTGATGAATTAACCCGTTCAATTTAGCACTATTTGTCAATTCTTGTGTCAGTTGTTCAGAAATTCAGGAAATAATTGTTTAAATAAAAGAGAACCAATACAGGGCTTAGCAACCAAAGAATAACAACAGCAGATTGGTGTTTATTTGTATTTCATGAGTAACCATGTCTTGACTCATCTCTAACTTTTTCAAAACTCTATTTAATTTGTAAACCTCATACCTCATTCCCTTTCAGATTAAGGCTTTTATCATTTCATTTCAAAACACATGGCATCTTTAGGACTCCTCACGTCTTTGATGTTTTGAATTTTTTATGAATCACATACCATGTAAAGGGTCTGTATTTCAGAGTTGAGATGAATTCTTTTACGCAATGACTGTTTAAGAGAGATGGGTAGAATTTCTGCCATTTTTAACGCACCTGATGACTGTCAAGCTTGTCTTTAGTGCATTGATCAAGAGCTGCAGTTCATAGCAAAGACTTAATGAGAATTTTTCTCCCTCAAAGAAACTGTTTCTTTCAAGAAAAATCTACAGCTAATATGTGCATTTTTATTTTTTTATTTATTTATTTTAACTATACAGAAAGGCCTGTTTATACTAGGTAAAGAGGCTTTATTTACTGGTTAGAATGCCTTGAGCTCGCAGCTTCGGTACAATACCTTACTTCTAAACACAACAGCCATGCTCAACATTTTACAAAAGTTGGTCATACCAGTTGGCTGTGATGGCGGGAGGGCCTTAGGTCCAGCTGAACCTGTACACATTATACATTAAAAATAGAAAACAATGATATTTAATCCCTTCTAGTAAAATATTTTCCCTGGAGCATGTGCTGCAATTCCTTTTTACTCTCCACTGTAAACTTCAAACATTCATAAGCCATAAATCAACTCCTCCTTCCCCCAAAATTCATGTGATCAACTTAAAAATGATAAGATTAAAAAAATAAATAATACATTGCAGGGGGTTTTGGTCTGTCCTGATTTTTGAGCCATATACCTCTAATTTTTTGAGTGATCATTTCAATTCAAAATTCAACCTTGAACACACAAACAAGACCATGCGCCTCACTGCTGACAGTCTGGAGCAGAAGTCTACTTAACCTCTCCTTAACTCTTGTAGGAGGGTAGCTGCCACTCTCTCTGAATGCTCATCTCTATCTTGTAACCTGCTCCCTGGAGGAAGTACTAGCTCATTGGGGGCCCTAAGCCGGAATACTGTGGGGGCCTACACAACACATATTATAAAAGTGAATAAAGGGCTGCCTTGAGCTGCTCAGGGCCCTAAACAATTGCTTAGTCTGCTTAATGCCTAGTCCCAGCACTACCCACTCCTCTCTTCCTTCTCTGCCTCACTACTTCTCCCTGTTTTCCCTTATGCCCTACTGTCTCCTACTTGCCCCCTATATTCATGTGGCCACATTATTATGCCTCCCTTTCCTCTCATGTTCTCCATCTATAACACCCCCGACTCCTGTCGCTCCTTCAGTGTCCTCCTGTTCTCAACATTTCCCTGTTCTTCCCACAGTCTCTGTTCTACCATTATATTCTCCTGTCTCCACACACTTTCTCCATACACTCTCCTAACCACAAAACCCAGAAGGCAAGTAGCCTTCTGGTGTGCAGCTAGGCTGCGATCCCATTGGAAGCAATGGGCAATGGCAATTATTGTTACAAGGGCCGCCTCACTTCCACATGCCAATGTTGTAGGGAAATCATGACCTTCTTGACCGAAGGCAGCCTGCGGTTGCTAGGGTTGCCAACTTCCTAACTGCACAAAACCAAACACCCTAGCACCACCCCTTCCCTGAGGCCCCGGCCCCTGCCCCATCCCTTCCCTGAGGCCCTGCCCCTGCTCACTACATTTCCCCTCCCTTGGTGGCTCGCTCTTCCTCTCTCACTTTCACTAGGCTGGGGCACGGGGTTAGGGTGTGTGGGGGGGGTGAGGGCTCCGACTGGGGGTGTGGGCTCGTGGGGTGGGGCAGGGTATGAGGAGTTTGGGGTGCAGGAGGGTACTCCAAGCTGGGGGGTGGGGCCAAGAGATTCGGAGTGTGGGAGAGGGCTGTGGGTTGGGGCAGGGCGTTGGGGTGCAGGAAGGAGTACGGGCTCTGGGCTGGGGGTGTGGGCTCTGGAGTGGGGCCAGGGATGAGGGGTTCAGGGTGTGGGAGAGAGCTCTGGGCTGGTGCATGGGGTTCGAGTGCAGGGTGGGTCAGGGCTCCTGCTGGGGGTGCAGGCTCTGGGGTGGGGCCGGGGATGGGGGGTGTGAGGGGGCTCAGGGCTGGGGCATGGGCTTACCTGAACCGTCAGCGGTGCAGCGGGGCTAAATCAAGCTACTCCCTATGTCTCCTGGCTCTGTGCTGCGCTGCACCCTGGAAGCGGCCAGCAGCAGGTCCAGCTCCTAAGTGGGAGGGCCAGGAAGCTCTGCACACTGCTCTCGCCCACAGGCACCGCCCCCTCCATCTCCCATTGGCCGTAGTTCCCAGCCAATTGGAGTGCAGAGCTGGTGTTCAGGGTGGGGGCGGCACATGGAACCCTGTGGCCCCTGCCTAGGAGCCAGACCTGCTTGCCCCTTCCAGGGCACAGTGCAGTGCCAGGACAGGTAGGGATTAGTCTGCCTTAGCCCCACAGCACCACTGACAGAACTTTTAAGGCCCGGTTGGCAGTGCTGATCAGAGGCACCAGAGTCCCTTTTCGACTGGGCATTCCAGTCGAAAACTAGATGCCTGGCAACACTAGTGGTTGCAGTCACATTCAAAGTAATGGAAGTAGTGGCCATCTTGAATAGAAGCCACATTTTGCAAATTTAGTGCTCACAACTGGTTTTAAATTCTCATGATCTACAAAATCAAATCAAATATCAAAGTAACTCCATTCACTTTTATTTAGTCAATATCTTAATAAATAACAAATATATGTCGAAACACTTGATTTACAGAGTTATATCAGACTTTTCATGTACATTTATCAGACTTCCTAAATACATTACAATATCTAATTATCTAATAACCTAAAATATCTAAAAGGGAAGAAAAAACAAGTAATAATTAGAAAGTCTGAAAAATTAGTACCTCTGTTAAATCAAATGTGGAGTCAACACTTCAGACTAAGTATGACCATTAAACATTATATATATATATATATATATATATATATATATATATATATATAAATAAAATTCTGGTCTTCTTAATATAAATTATAGTGTCCAATCCTATACTCTTTACTCAGGCAAAAATCCCACTAATTTGCAGAATCAGGCCCATAAGTGGCTATCTTGCAATTTCTAGACACAATGGGAGATGGTAGCAACATTTAAATTCGCTAAAGAAAATTCTCATCTCATGTTTCAGTTTTTATTGTAATTTAATGTAGCTTTTTCCATTTATGGCTTCAAAACAGGCTTTATACTGCCCAATAACCTGGGGGGGGGGGTATCTCAAAACTACACACTATGTTAGAGGAAGACAGGATTTGAAACCACAGATGTCTTGTATTGCATTGAAGAAGCCACTTTACTTTTAACCATAACACTACAACTGCCTATGTACCCAATGCTGTGGTCCTTATGTTTCGCTGATAGATTCTGGTCGTCCGGGGGCAGGATCGAACTGCGATCCGTGGAGCTTAGTGCATGAGTCTTTACAGCATGAGCTAAAAGCCAACTCGCTCTTACTGAATGCTGTAGAGCAGACTCATTTAAAACTCTCTCTCTCTCTCTCCACCCCCCCCCTTCGGTGCCACTAGATGGGACAGAACACCAAACCCAGGAGGTGTGTGGGTTACACGTACATAAGCAGAACTCAGAGAAGTCAACAGGAAGTTTTCCAAAATGACTGCAGAGTCACTTAAATACTTCCCTTTTCTTGCTAAAATGGTAGAGTTCCTTATTTGTCAATGGAGTAAAAAAATATTTTTTGCTTACTATTCCTGTATCTCTAGTTGCTTGACTGTGGCTGTATGTATATAGATTGTTATAGGTAGAATTATTTTGATCCTATGCCTTTCTGTTATAGTAAAAAAGTCTGGCATCAGCATGATGACCCCAAACCACATTCAGCCTATGACTCAAAACTAAACTGTTCACCCATACACTCAAAAGCAATTATGCTTTTTCCTCATGGGCCTGTCATGTATAACAGTTAAAGGTCCAAGTTGTTTTTCTCATGGAGAGGTTTTTACTTCCCCTGTAGTTGGTGGGCTTACAATGCAAACTAAAAAGAAATGAGTTATATTTCCCCAGGGTTTTCTTTTCAGTACGATTAAGAAAAGTGACTTCTTAGTCAAGAGCTAAGTGACACCGAGATTTCCTGTTTTCTCTCAGCAGGGAGGCTGTCTCCACTCAATATTAATTGATTTTAACCCTCCATCCATCACGCCACAGTTCCACAAATTTCCAGTCAAAGATCAACTATTGTTCTCAAAGTAAACTATTCAGAACTTCTCCATTAAAATTAAGTGTTGCATATATTTTGTATGTTCTGTTACTTGACACAAGTTAATGGATATTTTCTCTAAATATGCAGTTAAAATTATGGAAAATCCCCTAACATTTTACCTCAGGGTTCCTTCATGAAGCCATTATGGTTTCATTATTTAATCCATAACAAATTACAAGCAACTCTGGGGCCTGATTCTACTCCAATTTAAATCAGTGGAAATCTTGCCACTGATTTAAATAGAAACAGGATCAGGCCCTTTTGGCTTGTAGCTGTGAGGAATTTTCACCACTCGATCAGAAATAAAGCCTTTGCACTTGGCAACTGATAAGACCAATTCCTTGATTCTGAACAACATCAGGAGCATGTAACCCTCATGCAGATCGAAAAAAATTATAAGAGTGGAGGCAACAGACTCTGTAAAAGCAAAGAAGGAGATTGGATGCAGTACTTGAATTGTTAACAAGATGAGAAGGTTTCTTAGAAATACAAACCCTTCTTTGCAGATAGATTTTTAACTGCTTTTCCATTATGGGTAACAGAGATCAATCTTAAGAAAGAAAAATAGTTCAGCTACAGCTTTAAAAGAGGCTCAGTTCTTACTGTAAATACAAAGCAACAAATCAGAAAGGGTAAGAATGGAGAGTTCTACCTGCATATTGCTATCTATTTTTAAGGTTAATTAAGTCAGTATGTTATAAATGCTGTAGCATCTGGGAACCAGGCATTCCCATTTTTTTTCATAACACAGATCTCAACAGAAAGATTGTCTTGCAGACCTCCTCACACAGACCACCTCTCCCATTTGTAATTTTTTAACATCTCTGTGGCAACTACAACTGTTGCCTACCTTGAAGATATTAGTGAAGTATTTAGGCTGGGAGTGTATTAAAAAAAACCACTTAAGGGATCAATTCACTCTCAATGGAAGCTGGACACTAACTTCCTTAGGAACTTCTGAAAATCTCACCCTCACTGTATTTTTAGCATCTTGTATCATGATTTAGCAGATGGAAACCAGGAGAAGACTTAGACCTATGTGACCAGAAAGCTCTCCACAGACAGGCAGTAAGTGCTTTGCAAAGCATCAAAACACTGATCTCTAATATATACGCCATAAGCTTACATACGCCATAAGTGTATATGGTTTTCATCTACCCTACAAAAAACTACCCTGTTGAGGATCCTGTTACAATATGGTATTTCCCCAGAGCAATTTGGTCTTGCCCAGGCAAGACTGATGGCTATTTTAAAAATTTCAGTGCATATGCATGTTATTAATAAGACCTCAGCATAGAAATTTTGTAGCATACTTAGTAATAAAGTCAGTCTGACCTACTCCTTACTTTAGATCCATTGATGAACATGCATTTGGGCAAGACCGTGGCCAGGTAGGTAAAATACAGAACTGGATATCAGGTTAAGATTCTATTCTTAGCTCTGCCACACATATAACTTTAGATACAGCACTCAAGTTCTATGTGCCTCAGTTTCCTCATCTGTTACATGAGTATAATCTTTCTCTACCTCATTAGGATGTTGAGATAATTTATTAATTGATGTTTATAAGGTGTTTGGAGATCCTTGGACAAAAAGTACTATATAAATGAAAAATATTATTGTTTAACATTTTGTTTTACAAGAAAAGGTAAAATGATGAAATCATCTAAGACACATGCTGTTGGAATACTTAGCATATATCGTAAGTAAAATATACCTTGTCAAGAGATATGAGACTGCAAACAAGAAACTAAGTATGTCTAAAAAAACAATTTTTGAGTCCATCATAATACAGCTATATACACAAAAAGTATGGGAAGCAAGTTTCTATTTAAAAACTAGAATGTAGTTGATATGCTTTCCCAAGCTATTAAACTTTAGTTAAAAGCTAAACAGGGTAAAGAAATCTGAAGTTCTACCTATCAGTTATACCAATTAGAACAATTATTTTTAATAAAAGCAATAAATCTGCAGCATATAATACTAACATGTTTAATGTTCTTTTTATGTCATATTACATATAAAAATTGTTTTCTATGCCTTGGAGAAAACATTTTATGCATTGCTGTAGTCTGATAATTGGGTTTTGCTTTGACCAACAGTGGTGAGCAATTTTACTGCAGATTGCTTTGAGCAACTGTAATTCATTTGAAGGAAATGCTGATGTGCTTATCAGAAGACAAAAAGTAGAATATTTGTTTTCATATTTGATTGTGATTTTATTACTGGAGAGGGAGTAATGCCCTGATCCTGCAAACACGTGCTTAATTTTTCACATGAATGTAGTCAAATTGAAATCAATGTGACTATATGCATGAACAAAGCTAAGCCCACACATAAGTGTTTGCAGGATCAGGGCCTACAGCAATACAACATTTAAACTCAGATATTGAGCGATAAAAATTTTCAGACAAGTAATCCATCTAGAGTGACCAGATGTCCCGATTTTCTGGGCCAGTCCCGATATCTAGGGCTGTGTCTTATATAGGTGTTTATTACCCCCATCCCCTTTCCTGATTTTTCACTCTTCCTGTCTGGTCACCCTAAATCCATCATCCCCTTCTCCTTCCCATTTTACTCCTCTGAATCTGTGGATTTTATCTTTCCATATTTATCTGCTAGGAAGCCAGTTTTATAAGAAGTAAGTTCCTTTCTAATTTATCTGTGTTTTCCATATGGTGCATGCTCTCATTGTAGCCAATGCACAAAGATCTCTGAACTAATAATATTTTATCATGCTAACTTCATTTAATCACTCTAAACAACAAAATGGTGGTAACCTATCTGGTCAAGTGGAAATACAAAACTAGAATGCTGATTTCCTTTAAACACCTCTGCTTACAAAATGAAAGCAGGTAATTAAATAACTTCAAATTGGAAAAAAATTGCTTTTACCAGTCTTAAATCAAATAATAACACCTGCAAATGCAGTATTTTTTAAAATGTACAGCCACATACTCTAATACAATTTTTAAAATGAATGGTGAAAGGAAACAGAAGGCAGAGACCAGGCACAAGCAACTGTTTAATATAATATCAAAATCACTGGTAGAAAGGGAAGGTAATCAATGAAGTAAATAGCAAATGCTAAATCCTGCAGAAAACAGAAATTTGTTGATGAAAATTTGCATCTTTTTCAGTGCATTAGGTTTCCAAGTCCCAGCTATGAATACAATTAGATTCCCCCCAGTGACATTGTGATCAGTTAAACTAAGTACCTTGTCAAGACAATAACTGAAATGTGATACTAATTTAAGTATATTTCAATAGTAAAGGTTCACTTAACTTTTGATTTTACGACATAAAATATGACCTCATAAAAGGCTCACCTATACCATAATGGTGTGTTTTGATTAAAAAAAAAACATTGACTTCAATAAATCTGAAACAACTGTTGTTTGAAAAATATAATTGAACACCAGAAATGTTACTTGTCTCATGTCCAATAGCGTGTCACACATTTTAAATATATATAGAAAGATAGGTCCATTCTCTGAATAGATTATAATCTAAGATCCCAGTTCTACAAAGACATTCATGTACTTTAATTTGCACACTATGAGTAAAGAACTGGAAATATAATCTTAAAAAGACAATACAGATAAAAGAGTGGGGATGGATGTAACTCAAGAGTTCTCTTTTTCTAACCTTAATCTCTTTGCTTTTTTTTATTTTGCTCTCTTTTACGATAAAGATGCTAGCTGTTACACTAAGGAATTCATTATCATACAAACACACACATAAGATACGAATCAATTAAACAATATATAAAACTAAATCAATTTCTAATGTCCTCTTTTGGATCCAGGCTTTACAGCAGCGTGTTTATAAAGGGACTGATCCTGCAGACAGACCCATGGACATTCTTGTATATCTCTTGTTTCAGGACTTTTACACACAAAACCTAGCGTATAAACCTGCTAATCAAGGGACCAGGTATAGGAGGATGGATGGTTTTGTGGCTAAAACACTTAACCAGGATGCAGGGAATCTGAGTTCTGTGACAGAGTTCCTGTGTGGCTATTTGCAAGTCGCATCATCATTCTGTGCCTCAGTTCCCCATCTGTAAAGTGAGGATAACAACATCTCTAAACCTCAGAGTGTTAAATTCAGAGCTTAAATTCAGCTGGAGCCATCCGGAGCAGAGCTCCAGTAAATATTTTCAAGCCCACGAGAGCCCCAGCACACCCAGCTAGGCTGAAACCCCAAGCCGCAGGGCTCCAGAAAATACTTGGGGAGAATTGAAGCACTGGTTTGGAGGATACATTCAGTAAAGATTCTGAGGCTCTCAGATATGATGGTGATGAGTGACGCAGAAAAGACTATAAATAAACAAACATCCTCAATATTAATTCATTTCCACTGGCTCCACAGTATGCAATATATCACAGTAAGATTGCTTAGAAAATCAAAGAACAGACATGAAGGCTCTCAGAATTTCAAAATGAGCTATTTGACATAGTTTTGTATTTATTTACTTCAATTTCAACACACAAATATAAAAAGAATGCCTATCCCAGCCTCCTGAAGTTCTTGACAAATAACTAGAAACTCATTCCAATTAAGACAGAAACGGCTGTAAAAATTCAACAACCCTTCTCCAACAAAAGGAACTAGTCCACAAAGCCAAAATTTCTGTACCTCACGTCCCCAAACACCATTTCCCTCAAATCCACATTCCTACTCAACCACTCCCTCCAAATTCTCAGCTTTCTCCCAATGTCTGGCCAAAAAGAAGGGCTTTGCAGCATGGAGGATAGGTTGATCAATGGCAGTTAATCAAGACGGTCACAGATGCAATCCCATGCACTGGGAGTCCCTAAATGTCTGACTGCCACAAGCTGGGACTGGACAACTGGGGATGGATCATTCGATAACTGCCCTGTCCTGTTCCTTCTCTCTGAAGCATCTAGCATTGGCCACTGTCAGAAGATAGAATATTGGGCTAGAAAGATCACTTACCTGACTCAGCCTGGCCATTCTTATGCCCTAAAGGTTAAACAATTCATGCTATTTTCGATGAAAAGTGAATTCTAAAATCAAGAGGCTCTCAAGGAGAACATTTTGCCAGCAATGCTCTCTCTCCCATAAGTGACTTCCAGCTTGAGCATCTACACTGACAGAGTTGCACCAGGAAAGAAGTAATCTCTCAAATAGACAGGTCCCTAGTCATTTAGCACTTTATAGGGCAGAACCATGATTTTAAACTCTGTCTGGAAACCAACAGACAGCCAATGCAGATTCCAAAGCACAGTTGTCATATGTTAAAAAGTGGGCCACAGCCTTCTGCACCAACTTCAGGTTCCAAAGAAGTTCAAGGTTTAGCCCAATGTAGACTGTACTACGGTAGTCTAATCTTAAAATAACAAAAGGCATGGATGACTGCAGCCTGGCATTGCTGGAAGAGCTTCTAGGTTCATAGATGTCAACACAAGAGAAAATAAATGGAATATTCATGAGCAGTCATCAGATTAAGATGTGGACTATTTGGCATACTGTTGAAAGGAAGAGGCTCATTGCTGGACAAAGTTAAGAGACATATTGAAACTACAAGGCTCGGTGCCTTTCAGCTGTTTTTTTTTAAAGTGGGCTTCTGCCATTTTCCATTTTTCCAGGCATACGAATGCAACAACACAGCCCATAGACATTAGTCACAGCCTGAGGGTTATGTATGACAGGACAATAAAGTGACAAGGCTGAATTCAACCTCTAAAAACAGTGATCGAGAGTGACAGTGGGAGGGGGAAACAGTGGAAAACTGTCCAACATTGCAGCTCTGAATCACTTTACCAAATGAAATCTGGATAATGTGCAAACGTAAAGGAATCTAAACATATCCTTTCATATCAAATACACTGAATATAAGGAATCCCTTCTAAAATCTGAATAGCTATATTTTATGCATTAGTTTAAAATCTATGGTAGAAAAAAAACATTGAGTACGATATTGAGTACGATATTGTCAAGATGGTAAAATCATCAAGATCATTGTGACTGCATGTATTAAAGTTATTTAAGGCCAAAGAGATTAAACAAGACTTTTAAAAAATATATAAATACTCACATGTACTACACTAATTAAAAGCATTGTGAATTGATTGGCTTCTCGGTGTCATCAAAAATAAATGAAAAGAAAAAGACTTTTGTACTTACCATCATTCAGAGTTGTGAACTCCAGGAAACGATACTCATAGGAAACATCTATCTTGGTTTCTACCTGGGGCCTCTTCAAAGTTGAATAGATATTACCAGGCCGTTTTTCATCACGTTTCTCTAATTTGTTTAGTCCACAACCCATTTCAACAGCTGCTGATTCAGAGAGGTAGGGGAAAGGGGAAGAAAAAAATAACAGCACTCATTTTTCTATTTCATATGCCAGTTTCAAAGTTTCTATGATTTATATTTATTTTTAAAAATACACTATCCATAGACCTTTAAAAACAGCATAATTTAATAAATGTTCAGATACTAAACAATCCATATTTATCATGGCTGACTCACTTTTTTAAAGATAAAATTACCAGGTGTACTATTATTTTATTGAAAGCTGAAAATGTAATGTACCTGTAATATACTCTGAAGGACACATCCTCAGTTATAGCCAGTGATATAAAATGCAGTATAATGTTATTAAGCAGTCAACATATATATAAAGCAACAATTATATTATATATCTATGACTGCTATAAGAAAATACAGTTATACCTATCCAACTGCAAGATCTGTCCTAATATTAAAAATATCACTAGATCTGTATTTAAATGAAAAAAAAACATGTATTTGTAACTAAATGTTTCAGCTTTTATGGGATTTTAGATAAAAATCCTGTATTCATCCTATCCCTCCCGTCTTTTTCAGGGTAAGCTACGGGAAATAATAGTTACCTTAGGAAGTCAACTTTAGAACAGAATGAAAGCTGGCTGAACACTACTGATAGCCTAACACAAATTGGAAACAGAAATCAACATGTGCTAAAAAGAAGATTTGTTGCTTCAGTATGAAAGTGTCCAGAGAAACGTTACACAAATGTGTGTTATATGTTGTGCCAACCTTTAAGTGTTTTGCCACTTACCCTATGGAAAAAATAATGCTTCTCTGTTTATTTTGGCAGAATTACACAAACTTCATTATTTTAAATCATTTCTATAAAGCTGGAGTTAGATATTTTACTTAGTGAATTAAAAGCTGGGCACTGCTAATTTGTTTTTCTATTTTAGACATCATACAGACTGCGATCAATGATGAAAATTAACATTGCAAAAATGTTTAGTAGCCAAAAATATTTAACAGAGTTATGTAATAACTATGCTTCCTTTTACAAATAAGAATTCCTTTGCTTTGCTTCTTTAGCTACATCCATTCACAGTACAACACAAAGGATCTTGGTAATATGGCTAGCACAAAGAAAACAATATGTTAAAACAATGTGACAAAGCAGCCTATACTTTAAGGTACTGATTTGATAAGGTACTTAAAGCATATGCTTACCTTTAAGCATGAGAGAAGTCCAAATGACTTTAACAGGATTACTTTAACCATATGCTTAAGTTCCTTGCTGAATCAAAGGCCGCAAGAAGTCTTATCAAGCAAATCAATATTTGGCTATATTTCAGTGGTGGATGAGATAATCCCTATGTAGAGCGTGTATAAGTATTAGGGTTGCCAACTGTCTAATTGCACAAACCCAAACACCAGTGCCCTGCCCTTTCCCCAAGGCCATGCCCCTTCCCTGCCCCTTCTCTGAGGCCCTGCCCCCCACTCACTCCAGCCCCCTTCCCTCAGTCACTCGCCCTCCTCCACCCTCACTCACTTTCACCGGGCTGGGGCAGGGGGTTAGGGTGCGGGAGAGAGTGCAAGCTGTGGGCTGGGGGGCGGGGCAGAGGGAGTGTGAGAGAGAGGTGAAAGGGGTGCGGAAGGGGGTTAGGGGGCGGCACTTACCACGGGTGGCTCCCAAAAGCAACTGAAACATCCCTTTGGCAGCAGCTCCTAAGCGAGGGGGCAGAGGGTCTCTGCGCACTGCCCCTGCCAGCAGGCACCGTCACTGCAGTTCCCACTGGCTGCAGTTCCCAGCCAAAGGGAGCTGTGGAGTCAGCGCATGTTCCTGCGGCTCCTGGAGGGCAGGGAGCTCTGTGTGCTGCCCGCTCCTGCAGGCTCTGACCCCACAGCTTCCATTGGCCGCAGTTCCCAGCCAATGGGAGCTGCGGAGGCAGCACTCAGGGCAGGGGCAGCGCACTGAGCCCTCTGACCCTCCCAGGGGCCGCAGGAACGTGCTGGCGACTTTCAGGAGCGGCACAGAGCCAAGGCAGGCAGGGAGCCTTCCTTAATTTCTCTGCACCGCCAGACTTTTAGTGCCTAAAATCTCCTGGTTTGTCTTCAGTAGCCTTTATTCCGAGAGACTCCCGGCGAAACAGCAACCCTAATAAGTATGCAAATGTTTATAAAGTGCTCTGGGTGAAAACTGCTATGTAAGTTGTTAGTATTACTAGTTCAGGGCCTGCAGCCCTTCTTCATGTGAGGAGTCCCTGTGAAATCCATAGGATTCCTCATATGAGTAGGGATGCAGGAGGAAGTCTTTAAAGGCTCGGTGATGACTTGTGAGAAATTACTAAAAATGTTGTTCAATTTTATGTTTTTTCTGACTTAGCTTGACAGCCCTAGAGAATTAAAGCCTCTGCTTAGCACAGAACAGTATAGCAACACAAGCTTCCCCAGCAACGTTTTTCTATCCAATTCTGAGACGACAATCCTTTGTGTCTTTGTGCTCATAGAATATCAGGGTTAGAAGGGACCTCAGGAAGAGAAGTCATCTAGTCTAACCCCTTGCTCAAAGCAGGACTAATCCCCAGTTTTTTACCCTAGATCCCTAAATAGCCCCCTCAAGGATTGAACTCACTAGGCTGGGTTTAGCAGGCCAATGCTCAGACCACTGAGCTATCCCCTCCCAGATGGTGGAGTCTCTGCTGAGAATGATGAGTTTTAAGATGTGGACCCCTTTGCATGTGGGACTGCATTGAGACCACCAACTATTTTCATACTGATACACTGAATAATTATTTACCCAATGGCTATAACTTTCAATTAACTTCAATTAATCACCTAACTTCAATTAATGACCTAATGGTGAAAGATGCCATAACCCATATCTAATCTCTGAGACAGGAAGTTCCACCTTTCTTTTAATTAGATATTCTTTAAATGCCTGGGGTAAGGGTATGAAAACAGGATCTTTTCTCTGGCATTAAAAGGATAAATAAGCAACAGAAATGGGTTCCACAGTGACAGCATAATCAATTGCTATGGAAATGATGATGATTCAAGTGTGGTGACAGAAGAAACAAATTATTAAAAAATAAAAGAATCTGCATTCACATGAAAATTCTTAGTAATAAAAAAAGATTTTTAAAAACCTGGATATCTATAAATCACTAGAATTTTTAAGAGTGTTTTTCAAATTTTCTACAATTTCCATTACACCAGCTTTTTAAGAGAGAGTTAATTTTAAAGTAACAACGTGCTCTTATTCACAATTCAACATGAAGAATTTGATTATTGATCCTTATTTACTTGTTAGTATAAGGTGAAAAATTATTATTTTTCAACCCATTACATTTAGCATGAAAATGAGAATAGTAAATATTTGTCTGTTCTAAGTTTTCAAACAAGTGTGTTTCATTGAGACTGCATCTTAATTATCAATACAACAGCTTCATGTTTCTAGAATTATTTAATGATTTTTTTAATGGCAAAATCTAATGAAGATTGCTAAATATTAGAAATGAAGACTTTTCATGGTTTCTTGGAGTTGTAAGAAATACATCTTTTAATAAAATCTCTTGAAAGTTTGTTTCACAACATTTTGGAAGACTGTGTTTTTAGTGGCAATTGTAAGGGCTAGGAGCCAGGACACTTCTTTCTATTTACAGGTCTCTCTGTGACCCGCTCTCTGACTTTGAATAAGTCACAACTGCCTACTGCCTCAGTTTCCCGTTCCGTAAGACAAGGACAATATTTACCTACCTTACAGGGACGCTGGAAGGCTTTTTAAAAAATAACTATAGGGCTTTAGATTTGCTACGCAGTCAGGGGATCACACATTTTTTAAAGCTCCCACAACTTTAATCCTCCCATTTTGGAGAGGATCAACTCATGCAGGGACGGCTCCAGGCCCCAGCATGCCAAGCACGTGCTTGGGGCAGCAAGCCGTGGAAGGCAGCCTGCCTGCCATGCTTGGGGCGGCAGAATTCCTAGAGCCACCCCTGAACTGATGGACTCAATACTGAAAAGGGTTTTGGCTCTGACTCTGCTCAGTGCTTTGGCCAGCCATTGGCCTAATACATCACTGGAGAAGGAAGCATCAAAGCTCCTCCCCAAGTATGTTACTCAGTTACAGAATGGCTCTTATGGAGGGAATTGGTGAAAGCAGCTTTGCTCTGCAGAAGTTTTCGCTTAGCTCAGTTACTGCCAGTCTAGGGCAGATGGGCACGGCCTCAGCTCCCTCCTCCCTACACTGACTGCAGAAACATAAAGAAGTTCTCAGCCCCAAACCCACTCAGCCTTTTTAAGCTAAATCCTGAGGACAGGAGTTGCTTGAAAGCTCAGTCCTCCCTCCACCACAGTTAAACAAAAGTGGTTCAGTGTGAAGCAGAAGAGTGACAATGGGGGCAAGAAGTACCAGGGAGAAAACCAAGACTGGGGAAGATGATGGACAGCACCAGATTTTGGAAACAACCAACAAAAGCAGGGAGCTCATTATGCTGAAAGTGGGCATACAGAAGGGACAGTTGACTCCTGCCAAGCTCTCACAAAGCATTTGAATTCATCCTTCTTTCACAATTTGTAATCTCTCACACACTTTGTAGGAGTTTTAAGGACTTCCTTTGCCATGAAAAAAGTGAAACTGTCCTGAACTATCTACATGTGTTTTATGTGTGTTTACATATAACTTTGTATGTAAATATAAAAGAATAGTAGGTGACATCACTTTGTTACACACAGGTAGACAGTGGTTGTTTAGTCAGTGGCACTCAGCTGTTCCAGACTACAGTATCCTTTTCAAGAGTTTGAGTTGTCTTGAGTAACCTCAAGTTTCACCTCACTTAAAATTGCATACAAAATGAGACATAGAAATACAAAAGTGTCACAGCACACTATTACTGAAAAATTGCTTACTTTGTCATTTTTACCATATAATTATAAAATAAATCAGTTGGAATATAAATATTGTACTTACATTTCAGTGTATAATATATAGAGAAGTATAAACAAGTCATTGTCTGTACTGACTTTGCTAGTGCTTTTATGTAGCCTGTTGTAAAAGTAGGCAAATATCTTGATGAGTTGATGTACCCCCTGGAAGACCTCTGCATTCTCCCCAGGGGTACATGTACCCATGGTTGAGAACTACTAGTTTATGTAACTTAGGTTTTCAAATGATTTGAAGGAGCAAATTATTTATGTTTCCCAGCACAACTCAGGGCTGCTGTAAGTATTTAGTAATATTTATACATACTTGCTCTGCACTACATTTTCACTCTCAGTCCAGGGAAATACCAATGTTCAAGGAGTGGAAAACCCCATGCCTGATGTAACAAATTTATGAGGCCCAGTTAAATGTTCCTCTAAAAATGCAGGGAAGGTAGACTGAAATAAAGTCATAAATGCGACCACTGGTATTGTGAAAAAAAACATTTATTACTAATTGCAAAAACTGAAACTAATAGATTAGAAGCACTATAAAGGAAATGTAAAAGATTAACAACATTTTCCCATGGTAAATTGAAGATCATTTATGTCTTAGCAATGTTAATTATTTTTCTGTTAAGTCAAAAAAAGTTAACTGAGTACTACTGCCGTTCCAAATAAACAACTGGCAGTTTATTTTAAACAGATAAAATATCAGTTTGGAAACATGGAATATTTATAGTTTTACTCCCAATAAATAATTTTTAGGATAAAACACATCTATCAGTCCAGCTTGGTGGCTTGGCTTAGTTGGTGCACTGTACTGCCATACAGCAGCCTCTAGTTCCACTTGCTTTCCCCACCAAGGCTATGAGTGCAATAGGAAGAGCATACTAAGCCCTACAAGAAGCCTTTGGCCAAGTTGCAAACATTACAGATGAGCTCATTCAATTCTCATTCTGTACCACTCCATCCAGTTCCCCTTTTCCAAGAGTATTACTGGGTTACTGGGACAATGACAAGCAGAGAAACTCATAGCTCTTACAAGAATGCAGATTAAACAATGCTAGAAAAAAAGTACATCATTCCCATTTTCTAGATTAACCAAGTTCATATTCACACACATGTAAACACATTCCTGTACACGCACATTTAATAACTGTTGTCCTACATTGCCAAAATGTCACTGATATCCATGATCTCTGTGAACCATATCACATCAGTGTGTCACTGTTCTTGAGTCTCAATTAATTTCTGAGGAATTTCAAGCCAGAAAGACTAATAAGCCATTACCACACTGGTCCTCAGGCATCATGCAATAGCATCTTCCTCTGTTTGAAACCAGAGTAAAGCTGTACTACAGAGCTTAGATTATGTACATGGTTTTGGTCATTACGTTATTACCTAATGGAAAAAAAATTCTCTAATTCCTTCCTCAATTCAGCCCTTATCATATATATTAAGTTCTGGAGACAACATCTCCACCAAGGTGGTAACCGTGACCTTAATTAGCAGCCCTAGGGGTATAACTGCTGTGTGTCCTTGATTTCAGGACATTGCATCAAAGAATCAGAAGAGTTAGCCATGAACTAACGTGTCAGTTTCCAGCTAAGAGTATTTTGAATGAGCTGCCAGTTTAGTCCCAACATCACCATTAAGGTGTACAGAGCTGCTTGTCAGAGATGAATCAACGCATGTGCCTGGCTATTTATGTGGGGCCTGATCCAAAGCCCATGAAAGTCTTTGGAAACCCCAGCTGTTTTCACTGGGCTTTGGATCAGGCCCTGGAACAACACGGAAACAAAGGGAAAGCTGGTCTTTTTCTGCCCAGCTACAGTTCATAACCCACCCCAACCCCAGAAGTGCCCTGGAGAACTGAGGGCATCCAGCGGCGCATTAAAACAACACGCAGTAAAACCCCGTTATCCCATTGCTGCCGCCTATAACTCAGCTCCCCGTTCAGAAGAGGCGGGTGCCCGGGGATCCTTTGTCAAACTTCAAGAAGACGCATGGGAAAAGCCTGAGCGCCGCTGCCCCGAGGGGCTGCTCCGCACTGCCCCAGGGGCTGCAGGACGGGAGAGCGGGCTCCCCTCCTGCCCAGCCGCAGCGCATTCCCCAGCCCTGGCGATGGCTGGGGCGGTGACTGCCGCGCCCCGCGCCCTCGCACCTACGCCCTGGGGACGGCGGGAGACCCAGGCAGGTCTGCCGGGCGAGCAGGGCTTGGAGCCAGCCGTAGCCCCGCGGGGGTGAAAGGTGCCCGGCGGGCGGAGGTAGCGGATCCCTTACCTAGGGCGGGCTCCTCTCGCTGGCTGGCTGGCTTGCTCCACCTCCCGCGCTCAGCGCCCGGGCAGGGACATGCTGTTGCCGCCGCTCGCAGCCCGGCTTACAGCAGGGCAGAAAGTTTGTGCCGCGCAGCCCGGCCGGGGAGGTGGGGACCGGAGATCGACGGGCGGCCGCTGCCCGGGGGAGGCAGCGCTTCTGGGACTGGGAGGCGCCTCGGCGGGGACCGGCAGCTCCGCTCAGAGCCCAAGCCGCAGCCGTAGCACTTCCTCTTCCTCTCAAGCCGGCGGCACACGCTGCTCTGCTCCGCAGCCGCCCGCCAGAGCGCACGGGCCGCGGGGCGCAGGAGAGCGGCTCCTGCGCTCCCTCGGCACCCCTGCCTGTGAAAGGCACCACCCACCTACCAGGCCTAGAACTGCCCGCTCCCCGGGGCCACTCTAGAACTTCCTCCCCATCACCACACCCAAACTCCGCCCCCTTGGCCAGTCTAGAACTGCCCTCCCCGTCACCGCACCCAAACCCCGCTCCCCTTGGCCAGCCTGGAACTGCCCTCCCCGTCACCGCACCCAAACCCCGCTCCCCTTGGCCAGCCTGGAACTGCCCTCCCCGTCACCGCACCCAAACCCCGCTCCCCTTGGCCAGCCTAGAACTGCCCTCCCCGTCACCTCACCCAAACCCCGCTCCCCTTGGCCACTCTAGAACTGCCCTCCCCGTCATCCCCTTGGCCAGCCTAGAACTGCCCTCCCCGTCACCGCACCCAAACCCCGCTCCCCTTGGCCAGTCTAGAACTGCCCTCCCCGTCACCGCACCCAAACCCCGCTCCCCTTGGCCAGCCTAGAACTGCCCTCCCCGTCACCGCACCCAAACCCCGCTCCCCTTGGCCAGTCTAGAACTGCCCTCCCCGTCACCGCACCCAAACCACGCTCCCCTTGGCCAGCCTAGAACTGCCCTCCCCGTCACCGCACCCAAACTCCGCTCCCCTTGGCCAGTCTAGAACTGCCCTCCCCGTCACCGCACCCAAACCCCGCTCCCCTTGGCCAGCCTAGAACTGCCCTCCCCGTCACCGCACCCAAACCCCGCTCCCCTTGGCCAGTCTAGAACTGCCCTCCCCGTCACCGCACCCAAACCACGCTCCCCTTGGCCAGCCTAGAACTGCCCTCCCCGTCACCGCACCCAAACTCCGCTCCCCTTGGCCAGTCTAGAACTGCCCTCCCCGTCACCGCACCCAAACCCCGCTCCCCTTGGCCAGCCTAGAACTGCCCTCCCCGTCACCGCACCCAAACCCCGCTCCCCTTGGCCACTCTAGAACTGCCCTCCTCATCATCACACCCAAACCCCATCCCCAGGGCCACTTTAGAACTGCCCTCCCCATCATCATACCCAAACCCTGCTCGCCGTGGCCAGTCTGGAACTGCACTCCCCATCATCACACTCCAACTCTGCTCCCTTTGGCCCACTGTAGAACTGCCTCTCCATCATCACACCCAAACCCCGCTCCCCTTGGCCAGCCTAGAACTGCCCTCCCCGTCACCGCACCCAAACCCCGCTCCCCTTGGCCAGCCTAGAACTGCCCTCCCCGTCACCGCACCCAAACCCCGCTCCCCTTGGCCAGCCTAGAACTGCCCTCCCCGTCACCGCACCCAAACCCCGCTCCCCTTGGCCAGCCTAGAACTGCCCTCCCCGTCACCGCACCCAAACCCCGCTCCCCTTGGCCAGCCTAGAACTGCCCTCCCCGTCACCGCACCCAAACCCCGCTCCCCTTGGCCACTCTAGAACTGCCCTCCTCGTCACCGCACCCAAACCCCGCTCCCCTTGGCCACTCTAGAACTGCCCTCCTCATCATCACACCCAAACCCCATCCCCAGGGCCACTCTAGAACTGCCCTCCCCATCATCATACCCAAACCCTGCTCGCCGTGGCCAGTCTGGAACTGCACTCCCCATCATCACACTCCAACTCTGCTCCCTTTGGCCCACTGTAGAACTGCCTCTCCATCATCACACCCAAACCCCGCTCTAGAACTGCCCTCCCCATCATCACACTCAAACCCCACTCTCCTTGGCCACTCTAGAACTGCCCTCCCCATCATCACACCCAAATTCTGCTCCCCTTGGCCCACTCTAAAACTGCCCTCATGATCATCACACCCAAACCCCGCTCTAGAACTGCTGCCCCATCATCACACCCAAACCCCGCTTGCGTTGACCCGTCTAGAACTGCTCCCCATCATCACACCCAAAGCCTGCTCCCCATGGCCCACTCTAGAACTGCCCTCCTAATCATCACACCCACACTGCACTCCCCTTGACCCACTCTAGAACTGTCCCTCCCCAACATCACACCCATACCCCACTCTAGAACTGCCCTCCCCATCATCACACTCAAACCCCACTCTCCTTGTCTAGTCTAGAACTACCTTCCCCATCATCACACCTAAACCCTGCTCCCCTTGGCCCACTCTAAAACTGTCCTCATGATCATCACACCCAAGCCGCACTCCTCTTGGCCTGCTCTAGAATGGCCCTCCCCCTCAGCACACTCAAACCCTGCTCCCCTTAACCACTCTAGAACTGCCCTCCCCATCATCACACTCAAACCCCACTCTCCTTGTCTAGTCTAGAACTACCTTCCCCATCATCACACCTAAACCCTGCTCCCCTTGGCCCACTCTAAAACTGTCCTCATGATCATCACACCCAAGCCGCACTCCTCTTGGCCTGCTCTAGAATGGCCCTCCCCCTCAGCACACTCAAACCCTGCTCCCCTTAACCAGTCTAGAACTGCTCTCCCCATCATCACACCCAAACCCTGCTTCCCATGGCCAGCTCTAGAATTGCCTCCTCATTAGAATCATAGAATCATAGGATATCAGGGTTGAAAGGGACACCGAAGCCCCACTCCCTTTGGCCAGTCTAGAATTGCCCATCTATCATCACACTGAAACCCTGCTCCCCTCAGCCTGTTCAGAACTGCCCCATCATCATCAAACTGAAATCCTGCTCCCCTTGGCCAGCCTAGAACTTCCCCCTCATCACACGCACCCCCTGCTCCCGTTGATGAGCTCTAGAACTGCTGCTTCCTCAAACCCTCATCTTCAAACCCTGCTCTCCTTAGCCACCCTACTTCTATCACAATGAAGCCCAATGCCTTTGCCTAAGTCTCGAACTTCTCCCATTATTAGTTTATTCTCACCTTCGAGACACACAACCAGTGGTGTAATCGTCAAAAAAAAATAAGTGATTAAATGTACCTGAACTAAACTCTATATTCCTCCAGAGAAGTCGGTAAACTCTCTTTACTCAAATTACCCTCAACTACACTATTGCACACTTTCAAGTGCACTGCCCCACTTTAACTCTTAATGCAATTGGAAGTCTTTTTGCAACCCAGGCTTACAAATGCCTTCCTCCCTGCGATGCTCTTTGTGGTTTCTTAGAGGCACATTGTGCCTCAACAGGTAAGAGAGGAGACTATAAGTAAAGTGTAGGAATCCAGTTGCCATTATTAAAAACAAAATCTTTTGTGTATTAATAGAAAAACACTGCAGTAACAGTACTGAAAGCTGCAATATTGTGACCATGACTGCAGAATACTAAAAGTATTTAAGGCTGGTAATGTGCATACATGAGATCTAGTCCTGGTCTACACTACGTGTTTAAACCGAAATTATCAGCATTAAACCGATTTAACTCTGCATCCATTCACACAACGAGGCCCTTTATATCGATATAAAGGGCTCTTTAAACCGATTTCTGTACTCCTCCCCGACGAGAGGAGTAGCGCTGAAATCGGTATTGCCATGTCGAATTAGGGTTAGTGTGGGCGCAAATCGACAGTATTGGCCTCCAGGCAGTATCCCACAGTGCACCATTGTGACCACTCTGGAAAGCAATCTGAACTCGGATGCATGGGCCAGGTAGCCAGGAAAAGCCCCACGAACTTTTGAATTTCATTTCCTGTTTGCCCAGCATGGAGCTCTGATCAGCACGGGTGGTGATGCAGTCCCAAATCCAAAAAGAGCTCCTGCATGTACCATACAGGAGATACTGGATCTGATCGCTGTATGGGGAGACAAATCTGTTCTATCACAGCTCCCTTACAGAAGACAAAATGAGAAAGCATTTGAAAAAATCTCCAGGCTATGATAGACAGAGTCCACAGCACAGTGCTGTGTGACAAGCATAACGGAAAGCCAAAGAATCAAATGGATGCTCATGGAGGGAGGGAGGCGGTACTAAGGACTCCAGCTATCCCACAGTCCCTGCAGTCTCCAAAAAGCATTTGAATTCTTGGCTGAGGTCCCAATGCTTGTAGGGTCAAACACATTGTCTGGGGTGGTTCAGGGTATATCTTGTCAATTTACCCTCCTCCCCCCCATGAAAGAAAAGGGAAAAAATCGTTTCTTGATTTTTTTCAATGTCACCGTATATCTACTGCATGCTGCTGGTAAACGCGGTGCTGCGGCACTGAACAGCAGCATCCTCTTCCTTCCCCTCCCCGATGGCAGATGGTACAGTACAAAATGACTGATAGCTGTCCTCATCATCCTGTGAGGCTCCTGGCTGGCCTTGGTGAGGTCGGCCAGGAGCGCCTGAGTAAAAATAGGAATGACTCCTGGTCATTCCTGGCAGATGGTGCAAAATGGCTGGTAACCGTCTCCATCATAGCAATTGGGGGCTGAGCTCCATCAGCCCCCCACTTCCATGTCTAAAGAAAAGATTCTGTACTGCCTGGACTATCATAGCAGCAGGAGGCTGGGCTCATCTCCCCTGCCACCATTTAATGTCCTGCCTGGACTATCACAGCAGCTGGAGGCTGCCTCCCCGTCATTTTATATCACTAAAAAGTCAGTGTTTCTTATTCCTGCATTCTTTATTACTTCATCACACAAATGGGAGGACACTGCTATGGTAGCCCAGGAGAATTGGGGGAGGAGGGAAGCAACGGGTGGGGTTGTTGCAGGGGCACCCTCTAGAATGGCATGCAACTCATCATTTCTGCGGGATCTGACATGGAGCGGCTGTGCTCTCTGGTTCTCTGGTACACTGGTTCTCTAGTACACTTGCCCCATATTCTAGACAGGACTAACTCTATTTTTAGACAAAACATAAAGGAGGGAATGACCCGGAGAGTCATTCCCATTTTTGTCTTTGCGCTCCCGGCCAACCTCAGCGAAGGCCAGCCAGGAGCACCCATGACAGCAGCAGACGGTACAGAATGACTGATAACCATCATCTCATTGCCAGTTTACAATGGCATGGCAGATGGTACAATAGGGATGGTAACCGTCTCTGCTACCTTGCAAAGGCAAGTGAATGCTGCTCTGTAGCACTGCAGTATCGCCTCTGTCAGCAGCATCCAGTACACATACGGTGACAGTGACAAAAGGCAAAACGGGCTCCATGGTTGCCATGCTATGGCGTCTGCCAGGGCAATCCAGGGAAAAAGTGCACGAAATGATTGTCTGCCGTTGCTTTCACGGAGAAAGGAATGAGTGATGACATTTACCCAGAATCACCCACGACACTGTTTTTGCACCATCAAGCATTGGGATCTCAACCCAGAATTCCAATGGGCGGGGGAGACTGTGGGAACTATGGGATAGCTACGGGATAGCTACCCACAGTGCAATGCTCCAGAAATCGACGCTAGCCTCGGTACCTGGACCGCCGAATTATTGTGCTTTGTGGGGCCGCGTGCACGCGACTTTATACAATCTGTTTTACAAAACCAGTTTATGTAAAATTGAAATGATCCTGTAGTGTAGACATACCCCTAGTCACACTTACAACTCTAGACTGAACTGTCCTCCTACCACTTTTCTGTCAGGTGCTACAGAATATAACCATTGTTAGTGGAGAGCGGCACAGCTTTTTTACTGCATACAAGCTCTCAATGCACAGTCCACAGAGTGGGCTAATTAAGGGTAAAAAGGTGTGAGATGTAAACATAAATATTATTCTAAAGTATATTGTGTAAAGAAGACTCACAAAATAGAGAAAAGATTAAAGCAGAGGGACAAACACAGAAGATTAAAGACAACATCAATAGTATAAAATGCTTCTTACCTACTCTTAAATATAAAGCAACCACCTACCATACATTTTTGTGTAAGCTTTCCAGTAGCTTTACCTTGTCTTTCAGTCCCTCTTCTTTCTCCTTCCTTCTGCTCTTCTTCTCTCTCCTTCCTTATTCTCGCTCTTTCCTTGGAGTTTTCCCTTTATTATTTGCAGTGTTTTTCCTCTCTCTCCCTCTTTCTGTACCTTATCATTCCCCCCCACTCAATGGCTTGTCTGGCTTTCTGACTGCGTGAGAAAGCAGCACGCAGTCACATCAGGGGGCAGTGTAATTAGGCTGTTTTTCTGATACTGATGTTAAAGCATATGGGGAAGAATTTGTGGGCAAGGAGTGAAAGAACAGCTTTCCCAGTAGCATAATAAGCAAGTCAGGTCATGAATGGCTCCAGAACCCAGGTCCTGTGTGCTAGGCAGTGGATTGCTGATGCCACAGGATTGGTGAACTGCACATCACAGATTTAACTTGAAAAATACCTTGCTTCAAAGCGATTAGGGGCTATTGCTATGCAAATATTTCCTCTGCAGAGGAAGGGACTCCAGCCAAAAAGAGAAGGTATCCAACCAAAATGAGTCCAGAATACACTGCTGTACTCCATTCCTGCCATGAAGCAATTTTTACTTGAGAAAAGGAAAAAAAAAAAGACGGTTACTCACCTTTGTAACTGTTGTTCTTCGAGATGTGTTGCTCATATCCATTCCAGTTAGGTGTACGCGCCGCGCGTGCACATTCGTCGGAAAACTTTTACCCTAGCAACTCAGTGGGCCGGCAGGTCACCCCCTAGAGTGGCGCCACCATGGCGCTTGATATATACTCCTGCCGGCCCACCCGCTCCTCAGTTCCTTCTTGCCGGCTACTCCGACAGTGGGGAAGGAGGGCGGGTGTGGAATGGATATGAGCAACACATCTCGAAGAACAACAGTTACAAAGGTGAGTAACCGTCTTTTCTTCTTCGAGTGATTGCTCATATCCATTCCAGTTAGGTGAATCCCAAGCCTTACAAAGGCGGTGGGGTCGGAGTGAAATGTGGCAGAATAAAACTGCTGAGCCAGAGGCTACAGCCTCTCTTGACTGCTGAACCAGGGCATACTGCGAAGCAAAGGTATGGACCGAGGACCAATGGAGCTTCGCGACAGATCTCGTGGGTAGAAACACGAGCCAGCAAGGCGGCAGATGAAGCCTGAGCCCTGGTAGAATGCACGGTGATGTGGCTTGGGGAAATATGAGCCAAATCATAACAAGTGGGGATGTCCGCCATCACCCCAGATGAGATCCTCTGAGAGGAAAACAAGCAAGCCCTCCCTTTGGCCCGCTACCGGGGCAGAGCTGGGGCACCTTAGGAATGATTCTGTCAGCACAATATAATGCGAGCACTCCACAGATGTCCAAGGAGTGCTACGGTTGTGCCCATTGCGTTGAGCTGTGGGTAACATGAAAGGCCAAAACACCTTAGGGAGGAAAGCCGGGTGCGGTCATAACTGCACCTTGTCTTTGTGAAACCTAGTGTACGGCGGTACCCCCGTAAGAGCTCTGATCTCAGAGACCCGTCTGGCCAAGACTAGGTTGAGGTCCCAGGTCGGGGCTGGGCGGCGCACCCGAGGGTGCAAGCGCTCCAAGCCCTTGAGGGACCTCGAACCCATAGAGCGTGAGAACACTGAACGTCCATCTTAGCCTGCTGGAAGGTAGAGATGGCTGCTGAGAGTATCCTCAGCGATGATACCGCCAGGTCCTGCCGCTGAAGGCCAGAGGCAGGCCAAATAGAGGGGATCGAGACCTCAGCAGGAGCAAGATTGAGCGTACTGCAGCTGTAAAGGAAACGCTTCCACCTGGCCCGGTACGTTGACCAGGTGGAAGGCTGCCTGTCACCCCGACTCAGGTACGCAGGAGCCACCGTGAGGCGAAGAGGCTGCAGGTCCGAGCGACGAAGCCTGTCGTTGCCCTGAGTGATGAGGTCTGGGCTGACAGGCCGAGCAACGTGGTATGCCAGTGCTGCCTGGACCACTCTGGAGTGATCATGATGATGCGTGCTCTGCCCCTGCGGAGTTTGAGCAGGACCTAATGAACCAGTGGGAACAGTGGGAAGGCATAATGCAGTTGGCCTTTCCACGGCCTCAGGAATGCGTCCAAGATCGATTCCGCGGAGAGACCTTGGAAGGAGCAGAACACCTGGCATTTCCTGCTCTCGCGGTGAGCGAACAGGTCCGTGTGAGGCAACATCTCCACTTCCGGAAAGCGAGACGCCTCACACGGGGCAGAGTGATCACTCGTAAGACAGGAAAGACCTGCTGAGTCAAAGAGTTAAGACGTTCCGAACGCCTGGGAGAAAGGACGTCGCCAGCTCCATCGAGTGGGCCATGCAAAAGACCCGGAAATGGATGGCCTCCTGACAAAAAAGGGGGGAGGACTATGTCCCCCCTGAATACTTATGAAGCACCAGGCCGTTGTGTTGGCTGTAAACACCGAGATACAACGGCCTCGCAGCTGCCGCTGGAACCCCTGGCATGCCAGGCGGACTATTCTCATATTTGGGGCATTGATGAGGAATGCCAGCTCCGTAGAAGACCAAAGGCCTTAAGCTCAGAGTGACCATGAGCACTCGAGCAGAGAGATGATGCGTCCGCCGTCAGGGGCAGTGAGGGCTGGGGGGATGAAACCGCATCCCTGTCCACACCAAGGAGGGATTTAGCCACTACTCTAGGGAGCCTAAGGCGTTCGAGGGAACGGTGACTACCATGATCCTTGGCTCCCTGTCCAAGCGGTACGCCGAGGTGGGCCGGACTTGGAGAGGACGGAGGTGGAGCTTGGCGTGTTTGGTTACAAACTTGCGGGCAACCATAGACCCAGGAGACTGAGACAAGAACGAGCTGAGGTCGTTGGGAAAGCCTTCAGACCTCAGATGATTGTTGCCATCGCCTAAAACCGCAGTTGTGATAAGCAGGCTCCGGCTAGGTAGGAGACCAGGATAGCCCCTAGGAAGCCCAACCTCTGCGTGGGAACCAGAGTGGATTGCTCCATAGTAAACAGCAGGCCTTGACCTGTGAATAAGACCGTGACGATGCCCACGCGCTGAGTGGTTTGTGTCTCAGAGTCTCCTCGGATAAGCGAATCGCCCAGATACGGAAAAAACGCATATCCGACATCAGCGACGGTAAGCGGCGACTATGGCCGTAACCGGGAGTATTGACCGTTGGCTATAAAGCGGAGGCATCTCCCGTGCGGAGGGAAGATGGCATTGCGAAAGTACGCGTCCTTCATATCCAGGGCGGCATAGTAGCCCCCAGGAGGCAAGGGTGGAATAATGGTTCCCAGGGATACCATGCAGAACTTCAACCTTATCCTAAACCGGTTGAGTCCGTGCAGGACCAGGAAGGTCTGAGACCTGTGTTCGAGTGGGGGACTAGGGCATAACGGGAGTAAAACCCCTTGCCCCTTTCGTCCGCTGAAGGGGGACAGGGCTGGAGCAAATTAAAGGTGGTACCTATGCTCCATCGTGCGCAGGACCCAGCGATCTGAAAGTAACTGGGGCCATGCCAGGAAAAAACGGGATCGGGATCCCGTCCTGCGAGTGGTACACCGCCCTCAGGCGAACCTTGGAAGGTCCGTCTTTGGTCCCAGTGGTAATTGCGAGGGACCTTGACTTTGGCTCTTTAGGGGTCCTGACGTTCGTCTGCGACCACCTTGGCCTTGCCGTTTTCCAGAGTTCTGCCTCTGGCTAGGCACAGAGTATGGCGGCTGGGGCCAGAAAGGCCTGCGTTTGGTCGCTGGCGTATACATGCTGAGACGCATTAGGACCCTATTATCCACCAGACTTCGCAGTCTGGGGCTGTCTCTGCCGCGAAGATGCCTTTACCAACAAAGGGTAAATCCTGAATGGCATACTGCAGCTCCGGCCGGAGGTTTAAAACCTGAAGCCATGAAATGCACCTCATGGCGACACCCAAGGCCAGAGTGCTGGCCGCAGAGTCTGCTGCGTCCAACGAGGCCTGGAGGGACGCTCTGGGAACCTTCTTTCCCCCGTCCTCCAAGACGGCAGCGGACTCCTGGTGGGAGTTTTGAGGGAGAAACTCCTTCACCCAGGTGCTATAATTATCGCAGCTAAGCCAGGCTTGTTGCTTTGCTACCCAGAGCTGCAGGGCCCTTGCAGAGTACACCTGGCGGCCAAGCAGGTTCATTCGCCAAGCCTCTTTCTGCTTCGGGGCTGGCGCCCGCTGGCCATCATATCAGAATCGTGGTCCTGAGCATAAAATCTGCGCATATGGGATGACACGGATGCGTGTCCGGACGGCCATGGAGGTACTAAAAGAAGGCACAGGCAGAGTCTCTGACTCATTCGGACCTTGCCCAACTCGGCACCGGGGACCGGCACCGGGAGGCGTATCGGTACCTGGAACGAGATCCAGACCCGCAACCAGAACGGTGTCGGGAGGTCGACCGAGATCTCGAGGCTCGGGGAAAGGCTACAGGAGCCAAGGTACCTGCCACGGTGCCAGGAGTCGGAACGGTGCCGATAGCGGGTCGGCGAACGGGATACCGACCGGTGCAGCGAGTGCGACCAGTACCGAGGAAAACAGCACCGGGACTGCCAGTGGTGTCCGTCGTGCCGACAGGACTTGGAGTGTCTGCGGGACCGTGATCATGAACGGTGCCACTCTGCTGTGCTGACAGAGGACAGTCACCTGAAGAGACTGTATTACCCGCACCGGCGGTGCCGGGGTCAGGCAGCATTGACTCTGACATGGCACTGAGAGCCCTCGCCGTTGGTAACGTCTCCGGCGTGAAGGGAACAGCAGGCTCAACCACAGTGCATACTGGGGAGCTGTCAGGCACCGGATTCGACGGCCCTCGTGGGACCGGGATCAACAGTACCGAGGTCATCAGAGCTTCGGTAGGTGTCGGTGCCGGGCAATCCGAGTTAGATAAGCTGTCTGGCTGCGGTGCCGTCAGCACGGAAGCAGCGGGAGCAATACGCTCAACCACGGCGCGTGCCGGGGAGCCGTCAGGCACCAGATTCGATAGCCCTTGCGGGACCGGGATCGACGGTGCCGATGTCATCGGTGCCGCAGCAGGTGTCGGTGCCAGGCGATCCGACTTAGACTAGCCCTCTGGCTGCGGTGCCATTGGCACGGAAGCAGCCGGAGCATTAGCTCGACCACGGCGCGTGCCGGGGAGCTGTCAGGCACCGGATTCTACGGCCCTTGCGGGACCGGGGATCGACGGTGCCGACGTCATCGGTGCCGCAGCAGGTGTCGGTGTCGGGCGATCCGACGTAGACGAGCTCTCTGGCTGCGGTGCCGTTGGCACGGAAGCAGGAGCAGTAGCTCAACCACGGCGCGTGCCGGGGAGCCGTCAGGCACCGGATTCTACGGCCCTTGTGGGACCGGGATCGACGGTGCCGACGTCATCGGTGCCGCAGCAGGTGCCGGTGCCGGGCGATCCGACTTAGACGAGCCCTCTGGCTGCGGTGCCGCTGGCACGGAAGCAGCAGGAGCAATACGCTCAACCACGGCGCGTGCCGGGGAGCCGTCAGGCACCGGATTCTACGGCCCTTGTGGGACCGGGATCGACGGTGACGACGTCATCGGTGCCGTAGCAGGTGTCGGCGCCGGGCGATCCGACTTAGACGAGCTCTCTGGCTGCGGTGCCGCTGGCACAGAAGCAGCAGGAGCAGTAGCTCAACCACGGCGCGCGCCGGGGAGCCGTCAGGCACCGGATTCTACGGCCCTCGTGGGACCGGGATCGACGGTGCCGACGTCGTCGGTGCCGGGCGAGCCATCTTAGACGAGCTCTCTAGCTGTGGTGCAGTTGGCACAGAAGCAGCAGGAGCAGTAAGCTCTACCACGGCGCGAGCCGGGGAGCTGCCAGGCACCGGATTCCGTGGTCCTGGGGGACTGGAATCGACGGAGTCGAAGTCATCGGTGCCTCTGCAGGTGTCGGTGCCGGGTAACGCAACTTAGGCGAGCTCTCTGGCTGCGATGCAGGTGGCACGGAAGCAGCGGGAGCAGGGGGCTCAACCACGGCGCGTGCCGGGGAGCCGCCAGGCACCAGCAGGAATCGTAGGCTCTCTCGACCTCGGAAGAAGGGAGCGGTGCCGAGTCGACATCGGTGCCGGCGACGGTCGGTGCCGAAAGGCCTTGGTAGTACCGGCGGGGTCCGGTGCCGAGGAGGCGCTTCTGCCCGCCGCTTGAACATCGCTCGGCGCCAAGGTGGAGGGGTAAGTGAAAGTCCCGCACCTTTTTGTTCTCGGCTTAAAAGCCTTGCAAATAGGGCACTTATCTGTCAAGTGTGATTCCCTGAGGCACTTCAAACAGGAGTCATGTAGATCTCTCTTCGGCTGCGGCTTCTGGCAGGCCGGGCCCCTTTTAAAACCCGGTGAGCCATGCATGGCTCCGGCACTGGGCTCATGGAAGGGGCTACTTCCTGAACCCCGCTAACTAAACTAACCATGTTAGCAAAGAAAACACGTATAACCATACAAATATATATATAAAAGGGTTATAACTGCATAATTATATACGAGAAAACGAGTAGCTAGGGAAGTGGAGGTCAGCTAAGCCGCGCTCCACTGTTCCAACGACCGACACGGGCGGTAAGAAGGAACTGAGGAGCGGGTGGGCCGGCAGGAGTATATATCAAGCGCCATGGTGGCGCCACTCTAGGGGGCGACCTGCCGGCCCACTGAGTTGCTAGGGTAAAAGTTTTCCGACGAATGTGCACACGCGGCGCGTACACCTAACTGGAATGGATATGAGCAATCACTCGAAGAAGAACTGTTTGTTTTCTAATTTCTTTTAAAATTTCCACTGGATCATCTTTTTCAAGCCTACAGACCAGACCATAGTTTTGCCAGCCACTATATATAAATTTTTTTTATACTAGGAGCTGCTAGCTACTTTGAAAACTGAGGGCGAACATTAAAACTAAGCTGTCTAGCCTCACTGGCTCAGCTCCTTTCCAGTAGTGACCTAATGAACTGCTTTAACCCACCTTTGCACTCCTGGCCCTATGGAAGTCAATGTCAACATCAACAATCCAATGCAAAGAAGTTCCAATTTTTTCACAAAAATCTCTGGAGATGCTAGAAAGAGTCCTGGACTGAGTTATAGTGAACAAAAGACAGAGGCTTCAAGCTTTGTGGCAGAAATAACTATGCACCTGAAAGTACTCTGTGACCCACAAGAGGTATACGGCCTTAGTTTGAAAACCACTTTGATAGGCAAAGCAAAACCGACATAAAGATTATTATGTATACTACTGTAGGTCCTAGGAAACCTAGTCATGGACCAGGGTTCCATGGTGCTAGGTGGTATGCAAACAGAGAACACAAACACTGCCCCATGGAGGTGAGTCTAGAACAAATTTAGGACACTAAGAAAAGCCCATCTTGTAAGAAGGGCTGGATTAACCTTTTGTGGGCCCAACACTAAATATATTTGTGGGCCTCCATGGGGACAATGGCACATGGTGTGGGGGGGTTGGTCCCCAGAGTGAGGGGCGGGCCAGGGGCATGGCATGGCATGGCATGGCATGTCAGAGGGGGCCCCGCTCCACCCAGCCCAGTGCGAGGGCACTATTTACAAACTGGCCCTATGCTGCCAGCATGCTGCTTCCCCTTGGCGGTGGGACCATGCCATGTCACACATCCCCCCCCCCGCCCAACTCCGGAATACCCCTCCAATTCTCTATGGCCAGAGCCTTCCTGGACCTGCTATGCCCAGACCTCCCCAGACCTTGCCACAAATGCACAGCACCTGGCACACCACCCCTGCCCAGTGACCCCCTGCCCACAGCCCAACTGCCCAGCACCTCCCACAGAACTCCCACACACAGAGATCTTCCCCACCAACTAACAGTCCAACAGCACCCCCCAGGCTCTCCAGAGACCCACTCCCCCACTCCCTGCTTCCTGGCTGCACACAGTGGCCCTGCTAAGAAGTGAATGTATGTGCTCGGCTGAGCTGCCAGTGCAGCCAGGGCTGGTCCCAGGTCTGGGAATCACTCTGGCTCCTTGGAAGTGGCGCGATCAGCCAGGCCAGGGCCTGCCCCGTCCATGTTCCCTCAGGACCCACTTGCCTGGAGAAGCCCAGCCAACCACCCCACCCACACACTGTACCCCACCTCCCAACTGGCCAAGACTGACCAGGCTTCTGCACCAGTCCCAGGCAGCTCAGCTCCAGGGACACAGATGGGGCCGCACAAGTGGTGGGAAGCAAAGACTGCCTGGAGCCAGAGGTGCACTGGGGTCCGGTCAGGAGGCAAAGAAAAGTCGGCAGGTGGGGCCAGGGGGCAGAGAGGAGCCCTCAGCCAGTGAGCGGGCGGGCTGAGAGGAGCAAGTCGAGGTGGGGGGGAAAGGGGAAGCCAGCGTGCTGGTGTGATCTCAGGGCACAGTGCAAGCAGAGCAGGCTGGGACCCCTTCTGAGCATGGGCCTGGCTCCATGGCGCTATTGTAAACCCAGCCCTGCTTGTAAGTGGGAAAGAGGACTGAGAGCAACATTTTTCTCAAAAGAGAAATCTGATGCTTGGTGAAACTGCCACAATATGAAAAAAAAACCAAACTGCTTAGGCTTATGGCCACCAGCATGTCCTGAATTCCCTCTGTAGTACCATGTGATGCAGACCACAACCACTTTGGACAATATCATGGTTGGCAGACCCATGCACTTGGGACTTAAGAGCAGCTAGCCAGGGCAAATCTATCCCATGTAGCTATCAGCCCCATGCTGACCCCCATCGCCCTTGCAGGCCTGCACTCCTGTGAACAGTGCCACCCCCTGATGCAGTGCCAAGTGAACATTAAATATGAAAGGCCCAGAAAAGAGAATGAGAGGCCAGGGGACATGCAACGGTAGGGATTTATTGTTTGGAACTGGTTTCAATGTTTGCATTTTACATGAACTTTATTCATGTTAAAAGTTTAGAGTTGATTTATTGCTGGTGTGCTAATGGTAGCTGGCCTGCCTGACAATGGTTTAATATTGTGCTTTTCTAATATATGTTCAAAAACAAAGATTTCTATTTTATTAAGAAATTTCATTGCCATCACTGCATCACATCATATAATTTGTATTTCAAATAATAAAAGGTAAACATATGATAAGGGATAACTTGGAAGTAGTATGCAAATACTTTTACTCAATACATTTCTCTACATCAAGCCATAAATGTAAATGTACAGTCTTTGCCATTCGCCGTCCACTCTTCTGTCATAAACAGTCATGTCATTCACAACTACAATGCATGACAATCCACATCCCCTGCCCCCCAACATTTCATAAGCGGTCACATCATTCATAATGACAATGCATGGCAATTCACCTCCCGTACATGTACATTTCATTCTATGATGTGACACAAGAACGACCGTACTGGGTCAGACCAAAAGTCCATCTAGCCCAGTATCCTGTCTTCTGACAGTGGCCAATGCCAGGTGCCCCAGAGGGAACAAACGAAACAGGTTATCATCAAGTGATCCGTCCCCTGTCGCCCATTCCTGTCTTCTGGCAAACAGAGGCTATGGACACCATCCCTGCCCATCCTGGCTAACAGCCATTGATGGAACAGCCATAGTTTGTTTTTGAACCCTGTTACAGTCTTGGCCTTCACAACATCCTCTAGCAAGGAGTTGGTTGAAAAATACTTCCTTTTATTTGTTTTAAACCTGCTGCCTCTTAATTTCATTTGGTGATCCCTAGTTCTTGTGTTACAAGGAGTAAATAACACTTCCATATTTACTTTCTTCACACCAGTCATGATTTTATAGACCTCTATCATATCCCTCCTTAGTCATCTCTTTTCCAAGCTGAAAGGTCCCAGTTTTATTAACCGAGTTATTCTTCGAGTGCTTGCTCATGTCAATTCCAATTAGGTCACTCCCAAGTCTCACCTAAACAGTGGGATCGGAGTTCATGGAATCGCTCACTGAAGCAGTGCTCTGCTGAATGCTGCATTGTCCCCAGCATGCTGGGTAATGGCATGAGAAGTGAAAGTGTCGACTGAGGACCACGTTGCCGCTCTACAGATCTCCTGGATTGGGACCTGGGCCAGGAAAGCCGCCGAAGAGGCCTGTGCTCTAGTGGAATGTGCCATCAGCGCAGGGGCAGGTATCATTGCTAGATCATAGCATGATCGGATACGAGATGTGATCCACAATTCTATCCTTTGGGAGGATATGGGGAAGGCCCTTGATCCTGTCCACCATGACAAACAGCTGATTCGATTTACGAAACTGCTTTGTTCGTTCAATATAAAAAGCCAATGACCACCGAGCATCCAGGGAGTAGAGCTTCTGCTCTCAGCCATTAGCGTGAGGCTTCAGGAAAAAAACTGGGAGAAAAATGTCTTGCTTGGCATGAAAACGTGAGATGACTTTAGGAAGAAGGGTCAAGTGTGGCCAAGGCTGCACCTTATCCTTGTAAAAGAAGGAATAAGGAGGTTCAGATGTGAGGGCCTTGAGCGCAGACACCCTTCTAGCTGAAGTTACAGTGACCAGGAAAGCCACCTTCCATGACAGGTAGAGCACTGAGCATGTTGCTAAGGGCTCAACTGAAGGCCTCATCAGCCTTGAAAGAACCAGATTAAGGTCCCAAGCCAAGGTCAGTTGCTGAACCTGTGGGTATAACCTATCCAGTCCTTCAAGAAAACACCGCATCATTGGGTTAGTGAAGACTGAGCAGCCTGCGTCTCCTGCGTGGAATGTCAAAATGGGGGCCAGGTGACAAGAACGACAAGCCCTGCTGCTTTAAATGTAGCAGGTAGTCCAAGATAAAGGGTATTGATGATTATGTCAGAGGTACGGCTGTAGGAACATCAGATTGAGAATCTCTTCCACCTGGCTAACTAGGTAGCCCTGATGGATGATTTCCTACTGCCAAAGAGAACCTCCCTAATGGGATCTGAGCATTTGAGCTCACCAAGGGACCCACTGTCGAATGTGGACTTTATCAATTTGACTTGTTGTTCCACTTGCATCTTGGAACAGCCCTTGACCAGTCATCGAAGTACTGGAATATCAGTAACTGCCTTTTCCTCATGAAGGCGGCTACGATTGACACACGTTTGGGGAATACCTGAGGAGCTGAAGACAGGCTGAAGGGGAGGACAGAAAATTGGTAGCGAGTGTGCCCCACTGTGAATCTTAGAAACCTTCTCTGGGGTGGGATTATGGAAATGTATACGTATGTGTCTTTCAAGTAGATGGCAGTATACCAATCCCCTCGATCCAGGGACACGATGATGGTGGCCAAAGAGATCATACGGAATTTCAGTTTCTTCATGAACCTGTTGAGATTGCACAGGTCTAGGATGGGTCTGAGACCCCTTTGGCTTTCAGTATGAGGAAGTACTAGGAGTAAAACCCCCTGCCCCTTAGTTCCTGTGGAACCTCCTCTACTGTTCCTGCCAATAGGTGGGTTTGCACCTCCTTTATTAGGAGTTGCTCATGAGAGGGGTCCCTGAAGAGGGACGAGGAAGGGAGGTGGAAGGGAGGGGTTGAACTGAATTGGAGGGAATATCCCAGTTCTACCGTGCGTAGTACCCAACGGTCTGAGGTAATTTGGGACCGCACATGGTAGAAATGGGATAGACAGTCCAAAAAGGGTATTATGACAAAGTTCCTCCTCTACCTTGGTGGGTCCTGCACTTATTGGCAGATTTGCTCACTTCAGTGCTCTTCCCCACAGTCTGAGTCAACTCCTCCTCTGTCTGATCGGGAGTTGGGAGGTTTGAGGGGAACCCGGGCCCACCCTCTACTCCGGGTTCCAGCCCAGGGCCCTGTGGATTGCAGCTGTCTATAGTGCCTCTTGTAACAGCTGCATGACAGCTACAACTCCCTGGGCTACTTCCCCATGGCCTCCTCCAAACACCTTCTTTATCCTCACCACAGGACCTTCCTCCTGGTGTCTGATAACACTTGTACTCCTTAGTCCTCCAGCAGCACACCCTCTCACTCTCAGCTCCTTGCGCCTCTTGCTCCCAGCTCCTCACACGCACTTCCTCTCCTCTGGCTCCCTCTGGCCTGACTGGAGTGAGCTCCTTTTTAAAACCAAGTGCCTTGATTAGCCTGCCTTGATTGGCTGCAGGTGTTCTAATCAGCCTGTCTGCCTTAATTGGTTCTAGCAGGTTCCTGATTACTCTAGTGCAGCCCCTGCTCTGATCACTCAGGGAACAGAAAAATACTCATCCAGTGACCAGTATATTTGACCTCTACCAGACTCCTGTACCCCACTGGTTTGGGTCTGTCACAGTAGTAACAGATCCAGGATTCGGGTTGGTGTGTCACCCCTGGGCCATTTTCAAAAAGCCTGCCTGGGACCTGGGGGTTGTCTCGATGACACCAACCCCTGGTTGTTAGGGGGTTGATATTGGCAATCCCAGTAGTTTCTGCCGCTTCTTCTACTGAAGTTCTGCCTAGAGTGCCCTGATACAGGCGTGGCATAGGCTGAGGCTTAAAATGCTTGTGCTGGGTGGCGGGTGTGTGCAACCCCCGAGATTTTAAAGTGGCTCAAGAGTCTTTTAAGCTATGCAGCTTTGAGACCATTTTTTCTGAAAACAAAGTGGAGTCCTTGAATAGGAAATCGTGAACAGCCTGTTGAACCTCCTCTGGGAGGCCTAAAGTCAGGAGCTATCACGCATCACAATCCCCGAAGATATGGTGCGGGTTGCTAAGTCCGCCGAGTCCAGCGAGGCCTGCAATGAGGTCCTCACCACCACCTTGCCCTCATCAACCAAGGCAGAGAACTCAGACTTGGAGTCTGCCAGCACAAAGTGCTTAAATTTGACATTGCATCTCAGGATTTAAAGTTATAGCAATTGAGATCACCTGCTGGTTCAGAATACAAAGCTGGAGCTCTCTGGTAGAGTACACTTTCCTCCTGAAGAGATCCAGCTTCTTCACATCCTTTGCCCAGGAGTGGGGCCCTGCTGCCCCTGTCTCTCCTGCTCATTAACAGCTGCCATCACCACCAAGTCCAGTAGTGGGTGCATAAGCAGATATTCATACCCCTTTGATGGCACAACACATTTTCTTTCAACCCCTTTTGCTCTGGGAGTCAGAGGCACTGGTGTCTGCCATAGGGTCTTAGTGGTCTCCTGAATTGATTTAATAAAAGGGAGTGCCACCCTGGTGGGGCCTGTAGGGGATAATATGTCCACCATAGGGTTCGACACCTCAGTGACCTCCTCCATCTGGATACCCAGAGTCTGTCCCACCCTTCTTAGGAACTCCAGGTGGGCTCTACTATCCAGTGGGGCAGGTGCTGAAGATGTTTCTGCTACTGCCTCATTGAGTGAGGATGATGAAGAGGCCCAGGCTGGTAAGGGGCCTTCTTGCTCCACCACTTCCTTGATGTGCACCTAGTAATCGGTGTCAGTGCCCATCTCTGTGCCTACTGCAGTGTTGACGATGGTGGCATCTGCAGTTCTGGTTGCGGTGCCAGCCGTGGTGTCGGTAGTGGCACTATGAGAGAGCTCTCTGGTCCTTCACGGGGCTCGTCCATCTGATGCGACAGAGAGGGATTGCTCTGAAAAGGACCCCTGTGATTGGTGGTATGCCCACAGGGTCCAAAAGGGCCACTGCACTAGCATCTGCCACTACGCTGGCCATGGCTCAAGGGGAAAGGATTGTGCCATTTCCGGTCTCTGGAGATGTCACTATGCTCAGTGCTGGCTCCTCCTAGACATAGGACTCCACCTCCGAGTCTGATGCAAAGGAGTTCTCATACCTTGAAAACAAAAGAAGAGAATGCTCCAACAACCATCACTGACGGTAAGAAGGAACTGAAGAGACGGTGGGTCGGCAGGGCCCTAGATACGGAGCCATGAAGGCGCGACTCCAGGGGGCACCTGAGCCGACCTGACGGGTGTTGCAAGGGGAAAAACCTTCCAGCGACAGTGCACGCAGCATGCACACACCTACTTGGAATCGATCTGAGCAAGCACTCAGAGAAGAAAGTAAGGTACAGGATGATTAAATGACTAGGCAAAGGTCATTAGAAAGGCTGTATCAAGAAGTGAAAATTGAGAGTCCCAGAAAGCCATGAACAAAATTGGTAACATACTAGTTCTATTTTATACATCAGATTTATAATATTGATAGTCTTGCTTTAATAATCAGTAACATTTTTAATGCTCATGGTATCTAAAAATAAATTCTTCCTCAAATTGTGAGATCCTGTGCAAATGAAGACACACAGGACTTTGCCTCTCCCTCCGTAAGTGGGTCTACAGTCTTGTAACTAGTAAGCTAGGGAGGATATGTGGACAGGGGCCCTACTTAGTGACTGCATAAGTCTTCCGAGGCCAAAGACCCATCACTGATTCCCAAAGAAGGATATTTCCAAAGAAAACGAATAGCAAAGGGCACTTCCAGTCATAATTAAGTCCAGACAGTATTTCTGACAGTTTTTTAATTTGTTGCAAGTATAGGCATTTAATAAGAAAGAACTAGATTTCTTGGATGAGGCCATCCAATCTTACCCCCCAAAAAGTGATGCTAAAATGCACTACAGGCTTCTGATGAGAGGAGTTGCTTAGACTGAGCGACCTGAAAATAGTGAAAAATTCTAAGGGGTGGGGGAAGAGCCCATGGATTGAAAATAAATCCAGAAGTAAAATGTAAGTACCATGAGTCTTAGAGGCTAGAGAAAGAATCACTAAAAAAATGTGATGAATCTCTGAACTACCACCATTAAAAATGTCTGACTCCATTCTTTCCACTGCTTCTGCTCAGAACACATAAAAGCTGGCAATAAGTTTCAGATTGCTTATATCATAACAGGACAAAATATTAAGATGTTTATGCACAGATTTTGTGCCATTTGTGTGTTATACCCCTATTCTTGCACTATGTCTACCTTGTCTTTAGACTGTAAGTTGTTTGGGACAAGGACCATCTACTACTCTGTGTTTGTGCAGTGCCTAACATGATGAGGTACCATTCTTGGTTAAAATGGTATAGCCCACTTGGGGGGACAGAGTTTATCAGTACACATATGCTTACAAAGATACAGCTTATTTCTGTGAATTGAGGGCGAATAAGCTCTAGCGACATAAAAACTTATATACTGGTGTCATAAACAGATGGTTAAGGGTTAATAGAACAGGAGTACTTCATGTCTCTTTTGACTGTACAGGGTTAACAAGTTCAGTGAGCCTGGCTGGCACCTGACTAGAGGACCAATCAGGGGACAGGATACTTTCAAATCTTGGGGGAGGGGAGTTTTTGTGTGTGCTGTTAGATTTTGGTTGTTGTTCACTCTGGGGGCTCAGAGGGACCAGACGTGCAACCAGGTTTCTCTCCAATCTCTCTGATACAGGCTCTGAATTGTAAGTACTAGGTATGTAAGGCGAGTTAGGCTTATGTTTGTTTTCTTTATTTGCAAATGTGTGTTTGGCTGGAAGGAGTTCACATTTGTATTTTGCTGAAAGGATTTTAATTTGTACTTGTATACTTAGGCTGGGAGGCTATTCCCAGTGTCTATAGCTGAAAGACCCTGTGACATATTCCATCTTAAATTTACAAAGATAATTTTTACTGTTTTTTTTTTCTTTAATTGAAAGCTTTTCTTGTTTAAGAACCTGATTGTTTTTTTTATTCTGGTGAGACCCCAGGGGACTGGGTCTGGCTCTACCAGGGAATTGGTGGGGAGAAAGGAGGGAAGGGGGAGAGAGAGGTTAATTTCTCTCTGTGTTAGAATTACTTTCTCTCTCAGGGAGAGTCTGGGAAGGAGAGAGAGAAGGAAGGGGGAAGGTGAATTTTCCTCTCTGTTTTAAGATTCAAGGAGTTTGAATCACAGTGATCTTCCAGGGTAACCTGGGGAGGGGAAGTCTGGGAGAGGCAACGGTGAGGGAAAGGGTTTACTTTCCTTGTGTTAAGATCCAGAGGGTCTGGGTCTTGGGGGTCCCCATGCAAGGTTTTGGGGGGACCAGAGTGTACCAGGCACTGGAATTCCTGGTTGGTGGCAGCGCTACAGGTTCTGAGCTGGTAACTGAGCTTAGAGGAATTCATGCCAGTACCCCATCTTTTGGACGCTAAGGTTCGAAGTGGGGAATTATACCATGACAATTGATATAACTGTATTCACACTAGGGGGTTGCACCACTTTATATCTGTTTCTAAATAGATATAATTAAAACAGTACATAAACAGTATGTTGGCAACTCCTTAAGGAGACTGTCCAGTACAGATGACAAACACCAGCTGCAGTCAGCAACAAATTAAAAGTCTTTTAAAACACCAAAACAAAACTCCCATCCCCAGAAGTCTTAAAAAAGAAGTGCCAGGGATTGTATGAAGTCCAGAAGGAATTTCACTAACCTCTGAGGCTAGGACAAGAAGCAATAGGCTTAAAATGCAGCAAGGACAGTTTAGGTTGGACATTAGGAAAAAACTTCCTGTCAGGGTGGTTAAGCACTAGAATAAATTGCCCAGGGAGGTTGTGGAATCTCTATCACTGGGGAGTTTTAAGAGCAGGTTGGACAAACGCATGTCAGTGACCATCTAGATCAGTAGTCCCTGACGCTGTGCCCGCAGGCGCCATGGCGCCTGCCAGAGCATTTATGTGTGCCCGCTTAGTGCCCAGCAGGGGAGAGAAGCCGTGGCTCAGCACCTGCTGGGGACAGAAAACTCCGGAGCTGCAGGCACCAGTGTTCTCTGTCTCTGGCAGGCGTGGGGCTGCGGCTTCTCCAGGGCTGCAAGCACAGTTCTCTGTCCCTGGCAGGGGCGGGGCTTTGGCTTCTCTCCGGGACTGCAGGCTGTGGGCACCGGTGTTCTCGGTCCTCAGCAGGTGCAGGGCCACAGCTTAAGCCGGAGAGAAACCACAGCCCTGCGCCTGCCTGGGACAGAGAACTCTGGGGCTGCAGGCTGCGGGCACCGGTGTTCTCGGTCAAGGCAGGCGCGGGGCCATGGCTTAAGCCAGAGAGAAGCCGTGGCCCGGCGCCTGCTGGGGACTGAGAACATCGGCACCTGTAGCCCCGGAGAAGCCGGAGAGAAGCCGTAGCCCTGTGCCTGCCAGGGACAGAGAATGCCAGCGCCCGCAGCTTGCAGCCCCAGAGTACTCTGTCCCCAGCAGGCGCGGGACCACAGCTTCTCTCCCCTGCTGGGCACTAGGCAGGCCCCATGCCTGCCAGGGACAGAGAACATTGGTGCCTGCAACCTGCAGCCCCGGAGTTCTCTGTCAATGGCAGGCGCAGGGCCACGGCTTTTCTCCAGGGCTGCAGGCGCCAGTGTTCTCTGTCCCCGGCAGGCGTCAGGCTACGGCTTCGAAGCCGGAGAGAAGCTGTGGCCCCGCCCCTGGCAGCGGACAGAGAACTCCAGGGCTCCAGGCTTCATTCTATGTTAAAGTAAGAATAATAAATGTTGAACTGCTGGTCCAAATATATTTTACTTTTTTAAAACTAGTAAGATGAAAACTGTTTATGATATTCATTTTGTAAAAACTCCTTAACTTTTCTTACAGGTAGATAAAAAAGTGCAAATTCACATGGTAAGATGAAAGAGTAATTGCTGAATAATTTAATTAATACCTTTTACATGTAAAATTACCCTTTTTATCTTATGGATTCATATATTATGTAATATTAAATATGATTTTTTTTGTATTATTTAATGTACAAATACAAAATAAGCCTTGAAAAATTGTTGGCGCCCACCACTCTTCTGAAAATATGAATATGCTACTAGCCACAAAAAGGTTGGGGACCACTGGTCTAGATAATACTTAGTCCTGCCTTGAGTGCAGGGGACTGGACTAGATGTCTTCTCAAGGTCCCTTCCAGTTCTATGATTCTATTGAAACTGATTTCATATGGTAGATACTACAGTAATAGGTAGCAGTATAAACCCCAGGACAGATAGAAATACTGTATATTTATAGTAAAATAGAGTTAGAGTGGCTTTGACCTCAGTTTTTTAAGTGATTAATTTCTATACGAAGGCACATGGAATAACAATACAGAACAGATTTTCTGTGTTTTAGAAATGTAAAGAAAAAAAGGAAATATTTTCAGTAGAATTAGAAGCAATCTAGGGCTTTGAGATGAAGATATGCAATTTTACTTTGTTTTGGAACAGACATTGTACATTTCCTCTCTTCTGGAAATGGCAAAAATGGATTCTACATAGCTGCAGCTTTACTTCCTGCATCAGTTGCTTTTTGGCATATAAATGTAGTTAATATTTTAGTTTTGATTTCCAAAGCCCTTAATGGGTGGGTTTTTACTGTAAGTTGTTGTTCAAGTTTCTGCACCCTACCTTTGCTCTGTGGGGTTGGGGACACAAATGGTACATCTCATCTAAGTGTCCCTTCTGCTCCAAATTTTTAGAAAGCCTGTTCCCCTAACGTGATGAGTGCCATGGGCTATATTTTTGGCTCCTCTTTAAAAGAGTATAGAACTTGGTAAGAAGTTTGCCCTTAGCGCTGTAATTGATTTTGTTTGATCTGTTTTTAAGCTTGTGAGAATTTCAGTCCCTGTTACCATAACTGAACTGTTATATCTGTGAAGCGCCTAAAATGCAATTGGATCATATAGGCAATATATATATATAATATATATATATATAATATATATATATATATAATATATATATATATATATATATAATAGCAGATAATATAGGCAAAATTATAGGGCTAGATAGTAGCCCTACTGTCTGTTCAGATTTCCCCTATGTACACAAAAGGGATTGGGCTCATTCCCCTGCGCACAGAATGCACTCCGCAGTGCTAAGGACAGAGCTGGATGGAACATTTCTGACAAAAAGAATTGTCAAGCTAAAAGAAAATATCAGTTCTGACAGATTTCAACAAATGTGGGGATGGAGGGAGAGAAATGGAGGATGGGAAGAAGAGAGAGAGAGATGCCTATGGTTAGGACACTGGCCTGAGAGTGGGAGACAAGTTCAATTTCCTGTTCTGCTTGATTTAGAACAGGGACTCAAAGCTGGGTCTCCCATAAGTGCTCTAGCCACCCAGATGGGGTCGATGGACAGACACGCACATGTCCCTTCCCCAATTAAAAGCTCAGATTTCAAACAAAAATGGATATTTTGACACAATTCTGTTTTTTGCAAAGATGTTTGAAAGATTTTTGTTTCAATGAGAATTGCAAATTCCAACACCGCAAAAGTTGCTGTGAAATGGAATGGTCATTCTCCGAGAGCCAGCTCTAGTTAAGGATCTGCTTGTGGGAGAAAGCATTGCTGGAGTGTTCAGAATTCACACTCCTCTACCACACGTGGCAGCCACACAGGCTGGCTTTAGAGGACAAGGAAGAAAAAAATCATCTTTTTCCAAAACAGCAACATCATGCCACTTCTGTGGTTTCATGGATATTGTTATTCAAGCTAACTCTGATCTAGGTCAAAGCTAGCTTGTATATGTCAACACTGTTGCAGTCCCACCTCCCAACTGCAGTGTTGAGTTACCCTAAAAAAAACACATGTCCAGTAGCAGCCTTATAGTTTTGTACTATGTGGATCAGGCACTAGAGGGCAGCATGCATCACACAAACTTAAGGATGCCTGATATTCCATAGGGCATCAAGACACTAGTCAATGTATCACGATAACTAAGCAACACGAATAGGGCCCTACCAAATTCATGGTTCATTTTGGTCAATTTCACAGTCTTAGGATTTTAAAAACAATAAATTTCATGATTTCAGGTATTTAAATCTGAAATTTCAGTGTTGTAATTGTAGGGGTCCTGTCCCAAAAAGGAGTTGTGGGGAGGTTGCAAGGTTACTGTAGAAGGGGTTGCAATACTACTACCCTTACTTCTGCGCTGCTGCTGGTGACAGCGTTGCCTTCACAGCTGGGCAGCCGAAGAGTGGCGGCTGCTGACTGAGGGCCCAGTTCTGCAAGCAGCAGCACAGAAGTAAGGGTAGCATGGTATGGTATTGCCACCCTTACTTCTACACTGCTACTGGTGCGGTGTTGCCTTCAGAGCTGGGCACCCTGCTAATAGTGACCACTCTCCAGCTGCCCAGTTCTGAAGGCAGTGCAAAAGTAAAGGTGGCAACACTAGGACCCCCCTAAAACAACCTTGGGACTCTTCTGCAACTCCTTTTTGGGCCAGGACACAATTTGAGAAACACTGGTCTTCCCCATGAAATCTGGTCTTTTGTGTGATTTTACCCTATACTATACAGATTTCGGGGGGGGAGGGGCAGGAGAAGGAAGAGGAAAGGGGCGGCACACACCAGATTTCACTGTCCGTGATGCATTTTCAAGGCCATTAATTTGGTAGGGCCCTAAACATGAAATTACAAAGGACACAAGATGTTCAGGTTATAAAAAGCATATGTTACAAAAATTTAAATCCTATGCAAGATCCCTGGAGAATGCCTTATATATGATGTGTATATATAATATACACTATTCGCAAATGGCATTTTGTGTACGTACACACACACACACACACACACACACACACGATATACGGCCTCCTTCAGGATCATATATGGAATTACCTTCCTTTTATAAAGATCTGATACCAGATCTTTATGCTGTAAACAGTATGACCTTTCAAAATACTGGAAGCAGTAGAAAACATTTGTTCATAAAGAACTATCATTGACCTACAGAATAAAACAAACAGTTTACCTTGGGAATTTTAAAGGATTTTCCCCCACTATTACAATTTACTGAATTTTGTGAATTATCAAGCAAGCAAATGAAGGATTCATCAGAAGTGTACTTTGTTCATTTATTTGAAGAGTGTCATTCACTTTGACAGTACTTCATAATATTGTAGTAATTATTCTATAATGCTATCTTAGAAATACAGGCCTCACAATACTTCTCCGGCATTAAGTATTTACTAAGAAATGGAAAGAAACTGCTGGTATCTTGTGTGGTGTCAAATGAGTGGATTAGCAAGACTGCTGTATTTTTGTGTACTGTGAATGGTGCACATTTAAATTCATAATCAGCAAGGTATACATATGTATAAATGAACCTTAAGATTTTTTTTTTGAAGCTTACATGGTCAAAGTTATTTAGAATAACTACATAATTATTTTTCTAAGAAATGGACTTTGTCATTGGACAGTGTTAATTCCAGAATGAATATTTCAGAAGAAATTTTTTAGTGTAGAATCAGCCATAGAAGCTGCAACACTGAAAAAAAATCCCTGATCCTCAGCTGGGCAATCCCCCAATCAAATCAGGGCATAGGGGACTGATCTTGTGAGATGCTGGACATGTACAGCTCCCATTGGCTTCAGTTGCAAAGACTTAGCACTTCTCAATATCAGGCCCTATATCTGACACACTTAGCAACAGCTCATTGCACTTTAAATGAGTGGGCACATGTCAGTATCAGGCCCCTACCTGCTCATATGAATGGACCAGAGGAACTGGTGAAAATTCTGAAGAGTCGAACAACATTCTTATCCATTTAAATCCTAACTCCACCTGGTAAAGGAGGAGACAACAAGAACAGATCCTATGCCTTTCAGTTTACATTGCTAAAAATATCTATTGTGGTGTGATCATTTGTACCTTAGGAACGGTAATGAAAGACAACTCATTTCACAAAGCTAAACTGATATTTCTGTACTTTTAATAAAAAGAGTTAGACTAGCTCAAGAGTTGCAGCACACTGTGCTGCAGGATTCATATTATGAAAGGCAGTCGCTCTAGAGTCCTATTAGGAAAACAGAATATTAATTTCCAAAGTTACTATATTAGGTTTTTGTTAGCTTAAAGCCCCATCTGCTGGCTGATGATTAAATTTCTTCATTGCTCCTACTAAAGGAAGTCATGTGCCTATTATTCTAATACCTCTAGGTAGCAATATGCTGACGGCAACTCAGAGAACTCTATGTGGAAGATGTGATGCCTGGCTGGGTGCAGTACTTTGTGTATAGATGAAAAAATGGTTACGTACCCTACAGTAACAGTGATTCTTTGAGGTATGTTGTCCACATACATTCCACTTCTGACGCACATGCACCCCATTAACATGAGAGCAGAATCTTTATGAACAGCAATTTCCATTGGGGCCAAGCTTACACCCCATATGTCCTCTGGTGCCCCATAGCAGAGGGCATAAAAAGCAGGGTGGCTGCTACCACTTTCCAGTTCCTTCACTCATGTTGAATCCAAATCAGCAGGGACTCTGCAGTAGTGGGGAAGAAGGATGGATCATAGAATATATGTAGACAATATCTCAAAGAACTACAGATATTGTAAGGTAAGTAACCGCTCTTTCTTGAGCTCTGGTACAATGGATCTTAATTAGGCCAACTGAGTCTAAATAGGCCTCTGCGTAGTGTGGCTTTAAATATAGTCCAAGACCCATTTTAACAGTCTTTGGGTAGAAATAGGTTGACCCTTCATTCTGCTGGAAAATGCTGGGAACAATCTAGGAGAGTTCCTAAAAACAATTTTGTTTTGTTCGGATAGTAGGAAAGATAACTGACAACGTCCAACGTGTGGGGAGTTAAGCCTTTCCCCAGGTAATGTGAGGCTTGGGAAAGAAGGCAAGTTGGTGGATCTCAGCTTGTGAAGATGCAAGTCAGAAACCACTTTGGGTAAAAATGTTGTGTGAGGTTTTAAACACACTTTGTCCTTGTGGAATACGATATATGGTGGTGCTGTCATAAGGAACCAAACCTCTCCTAATTTTCTGGCTGAGGTTATGGCCACTAGGAATAAAGTCTTCATAGAACAGTACAATGAACAGGTCGCCAAATGTAACAGAATGCTCAACTGTATTATACTGTTTGCCACTAGGTGGCACTTCTGTAAAATACCTTATTTAAGCTAAACACAGCCACATCTGGAAGAGCATTAAATGATCTTATGATGAACATATCTGGCATATATAAGCAAGTTCTGTGTCCAGTTGATATCTGGTACCAAGGGCTCAAAAGAAGGTCCCAGGAGGGCAGAGTTTCCCTGACTGGTGGAATGATGTGGAAGAGAGCCTTGGGAAACCGAAGCACTGTCAGATGAGAGAAAACAGTGTGGCCAAAGGATGATGGGTGGAGCTGGCTGCCAGGTGTACTCTGAACAGGCTGAGGAAAAGGTCTGAATGCCTTCAAGACAAGGCAGAAGTCCTGGAAGGCAGCAGTGGTGCTTCTGAAGAAGCAAAATGATTCCTGAATGCTCAGATATCCTCTTCCATTTAGCAGACTGGTTGAGTCCTTTCTGCTGGAAGCCAGGATGTTTTCAACTACTAAAGAGCAGGATCTGTGAATGGATGTCAGAGAATGGGGTTTCCAAACTGTGCTGGGGCCACTGATGGGACTCATGTGCCCTCTTCAAGGTACACGAATACATAAACAGAAAAGGGTACTACTCTATTGTATGGCAAATTGAAATCCCATTGGAGATATCTACAGACCAGTTTGGATACCTTGCAAACTGGACCACCCGCATGCAAGCAGACATGTGGCCCAATAGTCTCAGATATATCCAAGCTGCAAACTGAGCCATTGGCGCCGAATTGACTGAAAATGGTTGATCAAGAAAAGTGTTCTCAAACAGAGTCTACTAGGGTCCCAAAGAACTCAATTTTCTGAGTGGGAACCAAAGTTGACTTTCCAGTGTTCAGGATTAGACCCAGATGGCCGAGCAAACACAGTACAATGTCAACGGGGGAAAAGACTTCCCCTCGGTAACTAATAATCCAGGTATGAGAAGATGTGGATTCCTTTCTGAGATACATAATCCCCATGACCGTAAATTTGGTAAAAACCTGAGGGGCAGAAAAGAGGCCAAAGGAAAGCATCATATACTGAAAGTGATGCTCTGCTACAACAAAAAAGATGGTTACTCACCTTTGTAACTGTTGTTCTTCGAGATGTGTTGCTCATATCCATTCCAATTAGGTGTGTGTGCGCCGCGTGCACGTCAGTTGGAAGAGTTTTACCCTAGCAACACTCGGTGGGTCAGCTGGGTGCCCCCTGGTGTGGCGCCGCTATGGCACCGAATATATACCCCTGCCGACCCGTCTGCTGCTCAGTTCCTTCTTACCGGCTGTGTCAGTCGTTGGAACAGTGGAGCGCAGCTTAGCTGATCTCCACCTCCCTAGCTTTTCACTCATTCTAATACTTATTGTGTATATAGTTTATTCTCTATAGTTCTAGTTAATAGATTTTCGTAAACGTAGTTAGTGTATATAGTTCAGAGGGTCGGGGATTAACCCTTCCCCTCACCCACTGCCCAGGCCCATGCCTGGCTCACCTGGTTTCCAACTGTGCTCAGCCTGCCGATGCCCATGGGAGACCCTCACGACTCCTGCCTCAAGTGCGTGGGGGAATCCCACCTTGCAGACAAGTGCCGGATCTGCAAATCGTTCAAGCCGTGGACGAAAAAGGAGCGGGACTTTTGCCTTAAGCAGCTCCTAATGGAGGCAGCCCTCACTCCTCCACCTTCGGCACCGGCTGCCGGACAGTCTGCGCCGGGGAGAAGTGCCTCATTGGCACCGGAGAGCACCAGGACCGCAAAGACATCTCAGCACCAGCCGTCACCGGCCCAGAAACTGGCCCGGCACCGCTCCCTCTCCCTGCGTGCCAAAAAGCTCAAAGCTCCTGCGACCCCACTATCTGCACCGCAGTCTGAGCAGCAATCTAAGTCAAGCCGCCCAGCACTAGTAATTGCCAAGGCACCGACAATCTCCACACCGTTGATTCCAGCCGTGCAAGAGCCGTCAAGTCCGGTGTATGACAGCTCCCCGGCACATGCCTCAGTAGAGCTTATCGTTCCCACTACACCAGAGACATTTGCTATGGCGAGGGAACTGATTGCATTAACAGAGCCCGCCCTGCCTCAACCCCCGGTGCGGGTTATTCAATCGACAGGCAAGCCTGCCATGGTAAGACCACCTTCCATTAAGAGGCACAGGCAGACAGCACTCAAGATTGAGGTCCCGCCAATGTTCTCAATCTCGTCACCACTCTAGATCCAGGCGCTGCTCGCAGTCCCAGTACCGATCTCCTCCTCGGTACCGGTCGTACTCGAGGCACCACTCGAGATCCCGCTCACCAGACTGATACTCCAGGCACTGGTCCAGCTCCTGGCACCATTCGCACCACAGCCGCTCTCATCATAGGGCGTCAAGATCCCGGTCGACCTCCCAGCACAGCCCCGGTCGCAGGTCCCGATCACACTCTCGGTACCGGTACGGATCCCGGTACCACTCTCCGATGCGGCACAAAATACGGTATCCCAGAGAAGGTGCTCATCCTCAAACGGTGTCTGCCCCGCCACGGCGGCACACATCTGAGTCATCGCACGCTGATAGTGCCGCCTATGCTGATTCAGAGACACGGCCGTGTTCTCCACGAGGCTCAAGGTCCAGACCAAGGTCCTCATCACTGGTCCTTTTGGACGCCTTGGGCATATCACCAGGCCCAAGGCGAACCCACGGTACCATCATGTTCCGCCCCGTCAGAACATCGCGCACCGGAGGCCACTGTTAGCCGCCCCCCTCCAGCGGGCACAGATCAATCTCCTCAGGCACCGGACCCTCAGGTCCTCCTGGACCCTGACGTACCTCCTGACCAAGAGTCCCTACAGGAACCACTCGTACTGGGTCTGTTGTCCTCTTCACCCGACGAGGCAGTGGCCAGTACATCCTCATCGGGCCCACCCCCTATCGACCTCCGAGCTCACCAGGACCTTCTGAGGCGAGTCGCCTTAAATATCAATCTCCAGGTGGAGGTGGTCCCGGAGGTTGAAGACCCGATAATAGCCATATTGTCGGTGGATGCCCCAACCCGTGTAGCTTTGCCATTTATCCGCTGCATCCAAGCCAAAGCAGACACACTCCGGCGTCTATCCCTCCTACGGCCAGAGGGGTAGAAAGTAAGTACATGGTACCCTCCAAAGGATACGAATACCTATATACCCACCCTCCTCTTTGCTCCCTGGTGGTTCAGTCCGTCAATGAGCGAGAGCGCCATGGCCAGCAAGCCCCCGCCCCAAAATTGAGGGAGGCTAGACGGATGGACCTGTTGGGACGTAAAGTCTACTCTGCAGGGGGTCTCCAACTTAGGGTGGCGAACCAACAGGCCCTGCTCAGTAGATAAGGAAAGAATCACATGAAAGTAGGTGTCCTAGAAATCCAGAGCAGCCATTCTGAGGCAATGAGGGAGGGAGGTCGATAAAGTGACCTTTCAGAACCTCATGCATGTAATATATTTGCTGAGGCAGCAAAGAATGAAAAGAGATAATCTACTTGTAACTGGAGGTTCTTCAAGATGTGTGGTCCTATCTGTATTCCATACAGATGTGCACGTGCACCACACGCTTGAGTCTTGAAGAGTTTCTTAGCATCTCCTCATTCTCCCAGCCCAGGGTATAAGTAGTAGTGTGAGTCAACGCCTCTCCAGTCTCCCTCTTATTGTAATGGAATCCAGTCTGAAGCGAAGAAGTTGGAGGGTGGGTACTGGAATACAGATAGGGACCACACATCTCAAAGAACCTCCAGTTACAGGTAAGTAGCCTCCTCTTCTTCATGTTATGGTCCCTATCTATATTCCATACATGGGTGACTGGTGAGAAGTGGTCAGCAGAGGTGGATGTGAGGATGCCAGTGGAAGTGCAGTCTGCAGTATGGACTGGCCCATGGCAACGTCTGTAGCTGCTGCTTGTGTGATGGCATGGTGTCTCATGAATGTGTGACCGGAGCACCACATTAATGCATGACATGTGTCTTGCCAGGATATGTCTGCCAGTGAGGTGGATGTGGCAGCCTGTGCTCACATAGAGTGCACCATGATTCTATCAGACAGGGAGGGGTACATTGAATGGGTTGTAGTATTCGCAGATGCACTCTGAGACCCATTTGGAGATTAATTAGGATGAGAGCACTTGGATTGTCCAGCAATGGCCACAAATAGTTTCGGCAATGAGTGAAAGGGTCGAGTCCTGTGGAGGTAGAATGTCAGTTTACAATGGATGTCAAGGGAGTACAAGGCTCTGTTACTAGGGTAGGTGTGTGCAGTTTGAAGTGGAAATAGGCAGCTGTATGCACTGATTTAGGTAGAACTCAGACACCACTCTTGGGAGAAAGTTAGGGTGCAGCCATAAGGACACCTCTTTGTGCAATATTGTCTGTGTGGTGGCAGGGGGGGTTGCCACCATGGCTGCGAGTTCACTGACTCATCAGGCCAAGGTAATAGCTACTAAGAAAGTCACTTTCATTGAGAGGTGGGAGAGGGAGCCTGTAACGAGCAGCTCAAAAAGGTGGCTTCATGAGGTCTGAGAGAACAAAATTAAAACCCACAGCAGCGTGGGCCTCAGTACTGCGGAAAGGTGTTAAGTAAACCTTTCATGAAGTGGATAGTAGTGGGGTGTGTAAACACTGAGGTGTCATCCATAGGAGGCAGAATGGCACTGAGTGTTGCCAGGTGCACTCAAATAGATTGATGCCCAGGCCAGACATCGAGGACAAGGATGATGCTGCTTGTCGGTGGCGACGCCTATAGACGTTGCCACTTGTTGGCGGCATTTTGGCGGTTGCTCGTCCGCCGCCACAGTCCTTCATGGCTCGTCTGGCACCCACCAGACAAAAAAGGTTGGGGACCACTGCTGTAGAGGGACAGTGCTTGTGCCTCCTGGCCATAACTCCTCCCCTGGCTATATGAGGCAGCACTAAGGACTTTAGCAAGTCTCTTAAACTCTTCCTTTCATTCACCGAAATATCCAAAGGCTCAACAATATCAGCTCAAAGACACTCTAAAATGGGCCTCCAGTTGCATTAACCGCTGTTACCATGGATGTAACCTGTTGCCCCCATCAGGAATCCTCATGCATTCCATGAGATCCATTTCCACTTCAGCTGTGCTTGTTAAAGATGTCCCCATCTCAGAAATCTGCAAGGCAGCAACCTGGGCCTCTGCCCATACTTTTATGGAACACTACCTGATTACTCAAGACTCAACCTCTGATGCCATCTTCAGTTCTATCATCAATAACTGACTCCAGTCCAAAGCTGCAGCCTTTCATCAACAGTGGCTTGTTTAGCCTGTCCTTGTAGGACAGTAGACAGATCTGAGCCATATCCCAAAACAATTGTCTCTGATGTTTGGGGTCACAAGTGTGCATGCCATCATGTGTCCAAGAAGCTGAATTTCTGGCTGGTGTTTGTGGCTTGGCCTAGCCTGCCTGTCTATGAAACTCATCAGGGTGTGGAATCCATGGAGCTGGGGGAATGCTCTCACTTACACTGCGTCAAGTTCAGCCCCAATAAACTCCAGACACTGTACTGGGGGTCAAGGTCGATTTCTGGGTATTGAGCTCTAGACCCAGTTGTGCATAGTTCTCTGGGTGGCTTCCAGGGTGCCTTCAAAGGAACAAGCCTGGAAAAGGTAGTTGTCCAGGTATGGGTAAATGACGACACTCAATGTTCATAGATGTGCTGTGTCATGGTATAATTCCCCACTCTGAACCTTAGCGTCCAAAAGATGGCGTACCAGCATGAATTCTTCTAAGCTCAATTACCAGCTTAGTACTTGTAGCGCTGCCACCAACCAGGAATTCCAGTGCCTGGTACACTCTGGTCCCCCCAAAACCTTGCCTGGGGACCCCCAAGACCCAGACCCCCTGGATCTTAACACAAGGAAAGTAAACCCTTTCCCTCACCGTTGCCTCTCCCAAGTTTCCCCTCCCTGGGTTATCCTGGAAGATCACTGTGATTCAAACTCCTTGAATCTGAAAACAGAGAGGAAAATTCACCTTCCCCCCTCCTTCTCTCTCTCCCTCCCAGACTCTCCCTGAGAAAATAATCCTAACACAGAGAAAAAATTAACCTCTCCCCCTTCCCTCCTTTCTCCCCACCAATTCCCTGGTAGAGCCAGACCCAGTCCCCTGGGGTCTCACCAGAATAAAAAAACAATCAGGTTCTTAAACAAGAAAAGCTTTCAATTAAAGAAAGAAAAAACAGTAAAAATTATCTTTGTAAATTTAAGATGGAATATGTTACAGGGTCTTTCAACTATAGACACTGGGAATACCCTTCCAGCCTAAGTATACAAGTACAAATTAAAATCCTTTCAGCAAAATACAAATGTGAACTCCTTCCAGCCAAATACATATTTGCAAATAAAGAAAACAAACATAAGCCTAACTTGCCTTATATACCTAGTACTTACAATTCTGAGCACATCAGAGCCTGTATCAGAGAGATTGGAGAGAAACCTGGTTGCACGTCTGGTCCCTCTGAGCCCCGAGTGAACCACCACCAAAAACGAAACAGCACACACAAAAACTTCCCTCCCTCAAGATTTGAAAGTATCCTGTCCCCTGATTGGTCTTCTGGTCAGGTGACGGCCAGGCTCACTGAACTTGTTAACCCTTTACAGTCAAAAGAGACATGAAGTACTCTTGTTCTATTAACCCTTAACTATCTGTTTATGACATGCTGCTATGACGGACAGGGTCTTGGAGAATACCCTGGGTGCAAATGAGACCGAATGGGAGCACTCTGTACTGACAATGGTCCTGCTCAAAGATAAATCAGAGGAACCTCCTGTGGGATGATCAGTTGAAATGTGGAAATAGGCATCTTGTAGGTCAAGGGCCAAAATCTCCTTGCTCCAGAGATGGAATGGACTTAAATCTGTTTTGCCAGGCTCCATTTCACCGTGGTTATGACCAAGGAGTTTGGGGACAGAGGTGAGTAAAAAGCTTCAGATCCTTGCACTGGCACAAACTAGCCTCTCTCCATGCACTTTGCAGTAGACAGTACCGAAGCTGGCATACTCCAGAAAATCTTAATAGGCTCTAGGAGTCCACTGTTAATACAGAAAGCAACTCTCCCAGAAGCAGATGGCTGCAGGATATCCAACAACTTATGGGCATTCTCCTGCAGAAATTCTGCTTGAATACTCAGGGAAATGGTCATGCACCACAAGGTGCACCTCGACATCCTCTGATATCAAAAGGAGAAAGAACAAGGTACTGCAGAATTGATCTTGGACAAAGATGAAGCAGTTAACCGTGCTACAGTCAGATCCTGTTCCACGACTCTGAAGGCTCCACAAGGGGAATGTTCACTGGTACCTGGGCCTACGGTGGATCGATGGTCACCACTACATGCCTTCTCAGTGATCACTATTTACAGTAAGATGAAGAATAGGACTTCTGTGACCAAGGAGCATCCCATAGATTCCATGGAGACCACTGGGATGGATAGGGCATTGGTGACCAGTAGGTACCAGGCTGGGGCCCCCAGCCTGAGACAAGCAGCAACCCAGATACCCCACAGTGCTCTAGGAACAGCCCTTGATGTGCATCTGGTGATGGAGAACAGGAGGAAGATTTCAAGTGGGATGCTGAGTCCCAGGCTTCAGGGGATAATAGTGGAGCCAGCCCTGGGGGTGTAAGCTACTGGTCTAATAAATTGGTAGCCAAAAATGAAGAGGGAACTAGCACCAACAGTGGCAGCCAGTACACCTGCATTGTTTCCAGTGCCGGAAGCGTTGTCAACCCCAGCAGTGGTACAGAGGTCACTAACAGTGCTAAAGTGATGGTGGTGAATGCCGCCACATTGGCAGCACCAACACCAGGGGTGCCAAAGAGGTGACTTCCACTGAGTTTAGCACCAGCCCCACTTCCACTGACTGTAGAAGGGAAACATTGGGGTTTGGGGCCAACAGACCCACAGGTTCAGTGCCCCTCCACCGCCAACAGAGCTGTAAATGATGCAGCCCTGACAAAGTCCTGAACCAAGAGAAGTTGTGACAGAAAAGCAGAATATGTCTGTTGCATCCTGATATGCCACTGGTGCAGAAACAGTTGGTGTCCACATTGCCCTTGTTGGTACCAGACTCAGTCTCCCCAGGGCCAGAACTGGAGTTGACTGTAGGGCGTCTCTGATTTCCCTGCATAGTACCTGAGAGCAGTTGATGGAATCTGCTTCATCTCACATCCCAGCATTCATACCATGCCAGTCTGCATTTCTTCTGGAGAAGGCAGATGAGTCCCCACATGACCTGGAGTGGCCACAATCTGTCTTACATGACTTTTTTCCTTGATACACTCAACAGGGAGTGACTCTTCCATCTCTTCAGAGTGTGCAGTTCCAGGATGCATAGCAGCAGCACTCCCAGAACCCAGAGTGACCTTTGATCCAACACATGCCTCTCTGGCAAAGCAGGATGCATGGCCTGTTCGAGCAAGCACTGCTTTAGACAAAGATCCCTCATCATCTGAGTCCATTTCATGAACGATTTGCAACTCAAACACTACTCGTCATTGGCTTTGCCTATACACAGCAACCACCATGGGTGGGGATCATGTGTGGGACTGATCCCCCAACAATAACAGAATGTTTAAATCCCAGTGAAGGCATCATCAGGAAACACTTATACTAAAGTTAACTGTATGCAAGTAGAGAAAAGTCACTAAGAAACAGAGAAGTTGTGAGGTAAGAAACCAGACAGAGCTCTGACTTCAGTCATGGGAGGTAAGAGCAAACTGAAAGGGGTTTGGGGCAGTGCTGCCTCATATAGCCAAGGGAGGAGCTATGGCCAAAGGCACAAGCACTGTCCCACCAGACAAAAAAGTTCGGGGACCACTGCTATAGAGGGTGCCAGACGACAAGCCACGGAGTATTGTGGCGGCGGACAAGCATCCGCCGAAATGCCGCCAAGCGGCAATATCAATAGGCATTGCCGACAAACAGCATCATCCAGAGGCGTTGCCGCCGAAATGCCACCAGCGGCATTTTGGCAGCGACGCCTCTGGATGACGCTGCTTGTCAGCAGCATTTCGGTGGATGCTTGTTTGCCAGCCAGTACGCGGGTGCACTTAGACAGCCCAGCAGGAGCCATTGCGCCCACGGGCACCATGTTGGGACCTCTGCTCTACAGGTACTGCTAGGCAAAGATCTTTGGCACCAGTGTACTAGGTGTGCCCACACTTAAAGAGGCATACACAGCTGCATCTACTAGAAGAAAAAAAAATTACTTTCAAGGCATTTATTGTTTGCATTTCCTGGTTGCCATTTTGAATTCCACAAAGTTGGGGAGGGGGAAGCGAGGGGAACAAGGTGGCATACAATCCACCAATTAGCAGATATTGTACATGTTGTTAGCCAGGGCTTCTAATGACTTTTGCATTGGTTCATAGCACGGAAATCTCTTCCATTACTGTATTAACATTAAAATGGGAGCTAGAAACTTACTGAGCTCATGGGTCACTTCTGGCCCTTCTGGGTCTACTGCAGGTTCTACCTTGGGCTGTTCTTGGGCGGGGTGCAAATAGCTCCTGTGAGTACATCCCCAAGATGTGCTGCTGCTGCTCATACTGCAAAGCCTCCTCTGCAACTGCTTTCAGCAGGAGTGACTGCATTATCTTCTCTTGGCACCTACTGCTGGCTCCCATCAGGCCCCATGCTGGATTCTTGGCCCAGCTGAGTACCAGGCTGACCAAGTCATCATGCACCATTGGCTCCATACTTGGCCCAGTGCACAGTACAAGGTCAAATTCATCACAGAACGGTCATGATATAGCCCCGTTGCTGTTCTGGTCCCTGGTTTTCCAGTACTCAGTCTTGCCTGCAGTGGTCACTGGCCTGGTAAATTTGCAACACTGTCAGTTTCTTCTCTATTTGCTAGTAAGTAAAAGTACCAGGCATGACCATACATAAGTTCACTGTTTTGCTGGCTCCGCACCAGAAATGTACCAAAGTCTGGATATACTTCCCTGATCATGAAACAGCACACTTTGCAAAAGACTTCTTCTGTGTTTGCAATGGAGACCGAAGAGAAGGCTCTTGGATGAGTGTTTGCAGCTCAAGTGTTCAGAAGACAATGGAAGGATTAAACACTGATGCTGCTACTCTGCACCAAAATGAGATGCTTCCATTCCCCTGGAGTCAATTAGAGATTCTTGGACTCAAGAGGACAAAGGAAGTTGGCCCATGTGGTTGTGGGATACTTTTGGCAGAGTCCCAGAACCTGAGCTTGGGGGAGAACTGTGTCTGCACTGCAAAGAAATTGAATTTAAACCCTGGGTCCCAGCTTGACTCAGGCTTGAACACTTCAACCCCGTAGGGTCCTAGCAACTTAGGTCCAAGCCAGAATCTGAGAGAGAGTTATGTGTAGACAGAGAGGAGCTGGGATCAACCCTGAGTCAGGGCTTAAACTGCAGCCTACACCTGCCTTGGGAGCCTTCTCCAATTTTCAGTAATCTCACTGGCTTCAGATTTTATTTTCAAATATTCCCACTGAGCTCAGAATAATCTTTGAATAAAAATGACCCCCAACTCAGCAAGATGAATTAAGCTTCCCTTTTTAAGTGACTCTGGAACCCAGATACCTGCTCAGAGACCTCTCTCCAAAGGAGCAACACTTGATACATCAGGCCATCAAGGTTAAGACTGAGGAGTATTCATGCACCAGTTGAAGACATGGAAAAAGGAGAGGAAAAACCACACATTTAGTGACATGCAAAGTGCTGTGCTTGCCTTGGAAATATTAGGTCCACTAAGATATACCTGTGAATAGCTGCAGCTTGCATACCTTTTAATTAGCAGATTTGGAAGACAGACCATCTGTTGCTTTATGTCATACATAAGAAAGCAAGCCCTGTGATGTGAAACACAATTAAGGAAAGGTATCTTTTCAAGTTACAGCTTCAAGCATTAGATCCCTCTCCCGTAAAACATCACAAGGAATTTAGCAGTCAATGTCTTTGTTTTTAAACATACAAATACCTGAAGTGGAAATACTTTTTTCCTTTTAGTGTGGACTTCATGTATACATCAGACACACAGTAGGATTCTAATGGAGATAGTGCCCTTCTGATACAAAGTGAATTTGTCTCACATGGTGTGGCCTGTGAAAGGAAGGCATGGCGGCCACAGCAGTGTAGCAGGTTGGATAGGGCACGCGGCCATGGAACCAGAAAAAAAAGTAACAAAAACTTGATGTGGTGTACTTCATACAAGATCTAACATTATGCTGGTATCTTTACCTCTCTTGTCTAAGTTCTCTTTGGGGCAGGGTCTGTCTTCTCATCCATTTCTGAAGTCCCTAGCACATTTTGGATGATACCAAAAAACAGCTAAGTGTTCCTTTCAAGATTGTATTGGGAAAATATTATTTCTTCCATTGCTAAAAATGTTTGACCCTGTAAACAATGAGATTAAACACACAAGACTGAGTATTACACATTAACAATCCACTCAGACTATATACTTGGTGCAAATCTGCAAGAGGCTCTACTGTGCATATACTCCGGTAATGCCCTCAACTACAGCTATACTAAACAAACAGATGTTTTAAACTTCCTGAATGCAACATACAATAGAGATTTACCTACTGTTCCTGTGTTATGGTTATTGTGTACTTCAAAAGAACATTAAAAAGTATATGTTATTACTTGATACTTTTATTGGTGTATGCTATAAAATGTACAAATCCCAGATGGGAATGGAAAAAAAAAAAAACACACCCAAGAATTTCCTATGGATGAGGAATAGCTCAGGGAAGCAGCACAATGCTATCTAGTGGAAGAGAAAATAAATGGCACTCATAAGGACTGGGCTATGCATTTCAACACAAAAAAAATCTTCACAGCATAATTGTAAGGACAATTCATATCCAGAACAATTAACACTCACCAGATGGTGTTATTGGTAAGACTATCAAATAAACACAAAATATGTACTCTATGCAGATATTTTCCTTTTATATTTTTTGGAGGTTTTGCTACTTTGTTTTTAGTCTCATTTTGTAATTAGTTTCTTAATAGTTGCTACATAAAACCAACCAGAAAAATGTTAAGCCAAATGAAATTTGCATCTATGAAAAAACAATTACCTTTCAAAAACGGGGGGGGGGGTTGACAAAATATATGATTTTGAGTCACAAAGGCAAGGGCACAGTGTTAGTTGCTTAAGACAGTGGCAGAGAACAAAGAATCCCAAAATATGGAAAGTAGAGAACTCTGTTAACTTCAGGGGAATCACTTTCAATTACTGTAAAATTGCTCAGAAACGTATGTTTGTAACTTACTACTGATGAGAAGTAGAGTAAATTACAAAATTAGTGACCAGATTTTATCTTTTCAAGAGCAAAAAAAGGCAAATCTTTTGCAACATACCTGAAGGCATGGAGTGGTCTGTATCAGCTCTGTCTCATGCTATCCATAATCCTATAAGGATCTCCACACAAGTTCTGAAGCAGGAGAGAGAGTAGTCCCTCAGCAATTCTCCCAATGAAGCCAACCTACTAATCTGTTCCTAGTTTTTTTATTCATAATGAGGAAACACCCTCAACAGGTTTTATTAGTGGTCAGCCATAGTGTCACCATTTATAGGTCACCATGCAACAAAACATGTATTTTTACATTTTGGTTGTGGCCTGGGACCTTTTAAAATGATATCCCATCTTAAAAGAACTCAAATGATGGAGAATCCACCATATACCTAGGTAAGTTGTTCCAACAATTTGTTATTCCATTAAAAATGTGCACACTACTAGCACACTACTAACCTAAGTTTGTCTATCTTCAGCTTCCAACTATTGGCTCTCGTTTCACCTTTTTCCATTGGATTAAAGAACTATCTACTCCCAGAAATCTTTCCCATGCAGATAGCTGTAGATGGATCAAGTGAACCTCAACCTTCTTTTGAATAAAACAGACTGAACTTCTTAAGTCTCTGATTTACTGGCTTTGTTTTCCAGACCTCACGTCATTCAACATCCTTTTGGACATGTTAACATCAAGACTGGACACAGTATTTCAACTATATGCCAAATGCAGTGTAATACCACCTCCATTCGCCAACTTGTTCTTCCCAGCTTACATTCTCCACAGAGGTGTAAGCCCTCTTGGCCATAGCACACAACGGGAGCTTGTGTTCAGCTGTTTATCTATCATTATCCCCAAATCATTTTCAATACTGCTCTACTCGAGGATATTATCTCCCACACTGTATGCGACCTCGCACCCAAGTGCAGTACTGCACACATTCAATTAAGCCCTCCTGACCACATGATCCAGTGACCTCTACAGCTGACCTATCCTCTTTGTTGTTTATCACTGCAAATGTTCATCTTCAAATTTTAATAGCAATGATTGTTTTCTTCCAAATCTTGGATATTAAATAGCACTGGGCCAAGAACAGATCTCTAAGAGACCACACTAGAAACACTCCCATATAGTCTGGTAACTCATTACAATTACTTCGGGAGATCCATCAGTTTTTAAATCCCTGTAATATGGGCTATATTGAAAAGTTAGGACTAAACAAACAAAAAATCAGAATGTTGTGTAACACTAAGATTAAATCATAAAGAATTTAAGTATATAATTTCAATTTAGGTAGTTCTGTCTTGTATTCTCAATTAAAAACAATATCAAGTTTGACAAAACCTATTTTCCACACAACTATGTTGATTGCCATTATGTTACCATCCTTTTAATTCTTTAGTGGATGTTTCCCATGTCAACCTTCCCATTATCTTTCCCGGGATGATGTCAAGCTAACTGGTTTATAGTTACTGGGCATTCCATTTACCCTTTTAAAATACTGGCACAACTTAGTACCTGCAGATAATTCAAAGCCTCTCTCTGAACAGCCTATATTTGATACCCAGAGATGCTTTCTTCTGGATGTTTACTAACATATACTTGTGTCACACTCCAAAGCAACACCTATACATTTTTGTATAGTCTCATCTTGGAGAGCCTAAGGCCCCAGAACATCAGTTCTCTCCCCACTTCATACTCAGCTGTGGCAACTAAGAGCTGGAATTATGAGAGAAACAGACTTGACAAAACCACAGCGATTTTGGTGCACTCAGCCATCATTAATTAGAAGCAAGAACACAGCATAGTCGTGCATAACAGCTCTGCACGACCACATGAAATAGTTGCAGCTTCAGTTTTGCTGATACAGAAATAGAACTGGAAGAACCATGAGAATAGGTGGAAATGTGGCTAGTTAACCATGGATCTAGGTGTTCTTGATTGAGTTTTTGCTGATGCTACAAACAGAGTTGTTTTGCTGATATTAGGAAAATTGTTAGTTTGTAAGGGGTTACTATGAGATGTGCTTTTTTTTGAGCAACCTATTAAAAGATAAGAGTGTGTAAGTTCAAGACGTTTTCTGTGAGCTCAGAGGGTGACAACCCACTCCCCAATGGATAAGAGTAAGGCTAGCCACCAAAAACCTGCTGCTGACTGCTTGACATGATCTCAGACTTTGGATAACTATATCTGGGTTGCACTAGACTATTGCTATTTTAGATGTGTTCTGTAAACTTAAAATAGATTGGGGGGGGGAAGAGGGAGTGAAAGCACTGACATTTGTATCAATCATTTACCACATGGAGAAGCTGTGTTCCCATTGATTTATTCCTGAAATCCCCTGAAGAGGGGGAAATAGAAGTTACCATAGTTTTGGGTTCAGATAACCCTGGGCAACATTGGATATGATTTCTTTTTTGGAGCCAATATTATTTTGAATTTGTCAGATCACCTTAGTCAGTCTTTTAAGGGATCAGTGCATCATCTCTGAAGAGGCTCAACTTTGGTCTAAAAGCAAAGACTGTACTATGGTCTCAAACAAATTCATTAGACAGACTCTTTACCTTGATCTTTAGCTGCTAGTTTTAGCTACATTTGCTAAGCAACATCCAGTTACTACAAATCTGTGTAACAGGATAATGTTGAACATAGCACAAGTACTGCAACAAATTGCTGCTGGGAGAATACAGTGACATCTAGAAAGACAAAATTTAACACTTGTGTCAACAGCTGCAATACTGTAATTAGCATCTCCAGTAGGAAGCCAACTCAAACAAAAAAAAATAAAAAATTTATTACGTTTTTCAAATACGAAACTCTAAAATCTACATAATTATTATAAAACGTTTCCTTACAAAATTCTTTGATTAACAATGTGTGTGATATAACAAGGTTATTTTAATGTCAATATTTTCCCACAATTTTAAGATACAGGCATTGTTAAAATTTGCTCAATAAAAAAGTGTAACCCACTGAGTAGTTAATGTTGCTTGTAATATTCTTGGGTTTTTCTTTGAATTAGATCTAGGAATTTTAGAATTCTCTTAATTACTTTTTCCAATCAAACTGATAGTGATGCTCAGACTCCAGGTGCATAAACTGTAACTAATAAATGTAATCTCCATTGATTGGATTATTTGTAGAGAACCAGCAACATAATACCGGGTATAGACTTGAAGGGCTTCAACTGAGTTACAACTTGATGTCTTCTGTTCCACTGATTAAGAACGTAATTTAAAAACTACCTTTTGGGCAAATTTCTAGTTCAACTTTTGAATTACGAGCTAAACTTGTCAAGCATTTAAGCTGTGTTTTAAGAGAAAACAAGTGCAACTTGCAAACTGTACCTTAAACCCCAGAAGAAAATTCACACATTTACAAATTAAACCAAGAGTAATCTTTCCATACAAATTCCTTAAAAAACTTTAACATATTCTAGCATCAAGTGAAAGGACAAAACCCAAGTAATGTACTACTGAAACTTTCTAGTCGATCATATCCTTAAAATGCTAGAAACAAAAAAAAATCTAGGAACAGATAACATGTAAATATGAACAACTTCAACTTGAAGTAACTTTTTCCATAAGATTATATAATTGTACAGCACATCTTGCTACACTGAACAGTAACACCCCAAACAGGCACTGTAAGTCTTCAAGTGTCATTGGTTAAACACTTTTAAGCACTGTCCTACTTCTTCTAAAGTGATGCACCCTTTTCTCCTGTGAAGGAAGGGAAAGAAAAATAGTTTTAATTCACTGAAAGGTAACAATATTGCTAGATACAATATAATGAAGTAATGTAAGTTACATAAAGCAGAAATATATTTTAAAATTTTGCTCCTTCAAAATCCCATGTTCTGAAAATGCAGATTTTACATAAAGCTTTTTAGTTCAGATAATAGAGTAGGAGTGTTTATTCTGCAAAAAAACAAGTAGAAACTGAAAAACTATTCAAAGATTCAGAAAGACAGCCTTAAAAAATCCTAATGGAGAGTTTAATCAGAAGATACCAAGGTGTGTTCACATAAAAACAGTGTGATCACAAGTTGCAATTAGCCCAAACACGCATTTGTGAACTAAAGCAAAACAAAACAACCCAACCCTGAGAGTGACTGGAAGCATTAAGGCCTTAGACCTGAGAAGTCCAAGAATAAGCCACCATTCTCCATTTCACAGCTGGAACAGCTGCAGTAGCAACTCTTACTGATTTTGAATGTCAGAATACAGTTATGACAGATCTGAAGAACAATTTATAGAACCCAAGTCATCCTCTGGATGAGGGAATAAACTGCTGCTTGTTCAGTACAAACAGACCAAGGTTAATCTATTTCTCATTGAAGGAAAATGTTATGGAAAAAGATGTAATGTGGAAGAAAAGGCTAATGCCAATATTGCCAGTTTGAATTGCATAGCAGTTTTTGTGCAGGTTTGTGATATTGCACTGTTCAATCTAATTCAAGTCAAGGCCATCAGTGGTTTCATAAAGGTTGTCTTGGGCACTGGTATTAAGATTCAAGACCTTCCAAATACCACTGCAATAGTTATATCAAAGATCTCTACAGAAAATCAAGCAATCACAGTACGTGTCAGAGCCAGACATAGATATGGTTCAGAGCAGCCTACAGTTGCAAAAATTGAACAAGTCTTTCAGCATTTGAGTCACCATACTTGTCACCATAGTATTTAGTGGTAGAAGAAAAACGACAGGTCAAATTTTTAAAGTTTGCTTTTACCCGTACCTTGAAATAGTCCTCTTGGGATACAAGATTGTTTCTCAGACGATTCTCGGGATTAAACAGACAGGATACCACTGTCTGTATGCTTCGATCCACAGACTTCTGAAATACATGTTTTCAGTAAGATGCATCTACAACAATACTGACTTTATTAACTATTGTGTCTATAAATCAGATGCTAAACTCTGAAGTGTAAACATTCAGGATTACTGGTAAGTGTCAATATTTATCAAGCACTTATTTGCTACAGTATATTTGCTAGTTTATATTTAAACTGTATGAATATATTCACAACAACAATTTTGTTCTTTCCCTCAGAGTTATAAGAAGCTTTTCTTTTCTTTGTGAAAGGAAGTTACTAGGCTGGGGTTTTACAGAATTATCTGAAGGAGAGATTGCAGTTTACTTGTTTCCTCAGTAACCTAGTCCACACCTGAAATGCCACTGACCAAAGAAGTGTTCCATCTCCTTCTCACAAGCCAGAATTTATTACTAATTGGCAATACGAGCAAGTGATGTCTATTGAATACCAAGTTAAATTTAAGTCCCAAAAGATAAGGATCTGCAACCAGAAGGGGACATGATTCCCTTTCCTAAACTAGGAGACTTCAAAAGAAAGACAAGTGTGATACACCCCAATGATTTTTGACTCCACAAAATTGTCAGAAGCAAAATAAAATTAAAATTGTTTAACTGAAAAAACCAAGTTGTACCTTGTTTCATGTGATTCTCACTGTAAGTCAAGCCATATGGCTAAACAAAGTTGCTTGCTGAATTAATGCTGATTTATACATTTGTCTATCATAGTACCCAATAACCTCACACTAAGGAAGTATTTACCACTCGTTACTGTGGGGAACCTGAGGCACTGGGTAGCCTGTGACCTTGGACAAGTCTCTCCAAAGTCTAAGAGTAGGCAGAAACTGAACCCAGGACTGTGCCCTATCTACTATATCTTTCTTCCACACAAGTTCCTAGAAATAGGTTATATGGTGACATTTAAGAATATACATCTTCAGAGTGAACACTTGCCTTCTGTGGACTGTTTCCAGATGGTTGTGCAGGCTCTGGAACAGAACATTCTGCTTGGATAACTTCTGGCTCTACTTCACTGCAGTGGTAGTTTACTGGAGTATAAGCCTGTATAATTAAGTGTTGCAGTTAAGGAATGAAAGTATAGGTGCTCCTCATCCCAAGGTGGATGGTCGTGGGTCTACTGCCATTTGAATTGGAGTAGTTTGGAAGAACAGTAGCTGGGCCCCTGGTCCTCAACTACCACTAAGGCAGAGCAACTTTTACTTTTCTTTTTTTTTTTTGATGTGTTGACATTTTCAAAAATTGAAAAACATCAACACAGGAGTATCTATTGCTCCTTCCAGATAAACTGAATGACTGGTTCACCAGGATACATTTCGCAGTGTAATGCTGGAAGTTAGACCCAGCTTTCCCCCTCAAAAAAAGACAGTTACTCACCTTTGTAACTGTTGTTCTTCGAGATGTGTTGCTCATATCCATTCCAGTTAGGTGTGCGCGCGCCGCGTGCACGTTCGTTGGAAGATTTTTACCCTAGCAACCCCCTTTGGGTCGGCTGGGTCGCCCTCTGGAGTGGCGCCGGATATATACCCCTGCTGACCCGACCACTCCACAGTTCCTTCTTGCCGGTTACTCCGACAGTGGGGAAGGAGGGCGGGTTTGGAATGGATATGAGCAACATCTTGAAGAACAACAGTTACAAAGGTGAGTAACCGTCTTTTCTTCTTCGAGTGCTTGCTCATATCCATTCCAGTTAAGTGATTCCCAAGCCTTACCTAGGCAGTGGGGTCAGAGTGAGATGTCGCAGAGTGTAACACCACAGAGCCAAAGGCTGCGTCATCCCTGGACTGCTGAACCAGGGTATAGTGAGAGGCAAAGGTATGGACCGAGGACCAGGCAGCTGTGCAACAGACCTCATGGATGGGCACATAAGCCAGAAAAGCAGCAGATGAGGCTTGAGCCCTGGTAGAGTGGGCCGTGAGGTGGCCCGACGGAACATGAGCTAAGTCGTAACAAGCACAGATGCACGATGTCACCCAGGATGAAATCCTCTGTGAGGAAACGGGTAGGCCCTTCATACGCTCTGCCACCACGACGAAGAGTTGGGGGGGTTCTGCGGAAGGGCTTTGTCCGCTCGATATAAAAAGCAAGTGCTCTACGGACGTATAGGGAGTGCAGCTGTTGCTCCCTGTGCGATGAATGTGGCTTCGGGAAGAGGACCGCAAGGAAGATCTCCTGGTTAACATAGAAGGCCGATACCACTTTGGGGAGAAAGCCCGAGTGTGGTTGCAACTGCACCTTGTCCTTGTGGAACACAGTATATGGAGAGTCCGCCGTGAGAGCCCGGAGCTCGGAAACTCGTCTTGCCGAGGTGATGGCCACGAGGAAAGCGGTTTTCCAGGACAGGTAGAGAAGGGAGCAAGTTGCTAATGGCTCAAATGGGGCCCAACATAAGTCTAGTAAGAATGAGGTTGAAGTCCCAGGTTGGGGCGGGGCGGCGTACCTTGGGATATAGCCGCTCCAAGCCCTGGAGGAATCTTGATACCATAGGACGTGAAAACACCGAGCAACCATTCTGCCCTGGGTGGAAGGTAGAGATGGCCGCCAAGTGCACCCTCAAAGATGATACCGCTAGGCCCTGTTAAGGGACCAGAGGTAGTCCAAGATGGTGGGGATGGAGACCTCGGCAGGAAGAACGTTGCGTTCTCCACACCAGCATGTGAAATGCTTCCACTTGGCCAGATATGTTGCTCTAGTGGAAGGTTTTCTGCTATCCAAGAGTACTTGTTGCACTGGGGCAGAGCAACGCATCTCAGACTGGGTCAACCACTCAGGAGCCATGCCATGAGATGGAGGGACTGTAGGTCTGGGTGGTGCAGTTCGCCGTGGCCCTGAGTTATCTGGTCCAGGTGAAGAGGTAGTGGGATAGGGTCGGCTACTGACAGGTCTAGCAACATGGTGTACCAGTGCTGCCTAGGCCACGCTGGAGCGATCATGATCAAGCGGGCTCTCTCCCTGCATACTTTCAGCAGGACATTGTGGACGAGCGGGAATGGTGGAAAAGTATATAGCAGGTGAGTCGTCCACGGTATCAGGAAGGTGTCCGCTATCGAGCCCTGTGAGAGGCCTTGAAAGGAACAGAACATCTGGCATTTCCTGTTCTCGCGGGACATGAAGAGGTCTACACGGGGAAATCCCCACTTCCGGAAGACCAAAAGAATAACGTCCAGGCGAAGCGACCACTTGTGAGAAAGGAAGGATCTGCTGAGGCGATCCACCAGAGTGTTCCGAACCCCTGGGAGAAAGGATGCTATGAGGTCTATAGAGTGAGCTATACAAAAAGTCCCATAGTTGAATGGCTTCCTGACAAAGGGTCGAGGACCTTGTCCCGCCTTGTTTGTTTATATAATACATGGCTGTTGTGTCATCGGTGAATATTGACACACAAACGGCCTTGCAAGTGCTGTTGGAACGCCTGGCAAGCAAGGTGGACTGCTCTTAGCTCCTGGACACTGATGTGCAAGGCCAGTTCCTGAGATGACCAAAGGCCTTGCATGCATAGATGCCCGAGGTGAGCACCCCAGCTGAGAGATGATGCGTCCGTCCTCAGGGACGCAGAGGGATGGGGCGGATGGAACAGCAGCCCTGCACACACCAGGGTGGAGGTCAGCCACCACTCAAGGGAGCCTAGGATGCTTGGGGGAATGGTGACAACTATGTCTATGGCATCCCTGCCTGGTCGGTACACTGAGTTGAGCCACAATTGGAGAGGATGGAGGTGCAGTCTGGCATATTTCGTCACAAACATGCAGGCTGCCATGTGACCCAGAAGACCGAGGCAAGTGCGAACTGAAGTCAAGGGAGCAGCTTGCAGACTCTGGATGATGGCCACCATTGCCTGGAACCGGGACAGCGGTAAGCAAGCTCTGGTGAGGATGGAGTCCAGGGTGGTGCCAATGAAGTCTATCCTCTGAGTGGGAATCAGAGTGGACTTTTCCACATTGATCATTAGGCCTAGATGTAGGAAAAGGTCCTTGACAATGCAGATGTGATGGATCGCTTGTGCCTCCGAGATCCCTCGGATGAGCCAGTTGTCTAGATACGGAAAAACGTGTATCCGACAGCGGCGGAGTTGGGCGGAGACTACAGCCATGCATTTCGTAAATACTCTTGGGGCTGCAGAGAGGCCAAACATTAGGACCGCAAACTGAAAATGTTGGCGGTTGACTACGAACTGGAGGAACCTCCTGTGAGGTGGGTAGATGGCTATGTGAAAATACGCATCTTTCACAACGAGGGTGGCATACTAGTCTCTGGGATACAGAGATGGGATGATGGTCCCCAGGGATACCATATGGAACTTCAACTTTATCATGTATCTGTTGAGTTCCTGCAGATCCAGGATAGGTCTGAGACCCCCCTTTGCCTGGGGGATTAGGAAGTAGCGGGAGTAAAACCCCGTGCCCCATTCGTGTTCCGGTACCTCCTCTATGGCTCCTTTGGCAAGGAGCATCTGCACCTCCTGGAAGAGGAGTTGCTCGTGAGAGGGGTCCCTGAAGAGGGACGAGGAAGGGGGAGAAGGGGGGTGCGTGAAATAAATTGGAAGTGGTACCCAAATTCCTGCGTGCGTAAGACCCAGTGATCTGTCGTTAGCTGGGACCACACAGGGAGGAAAAGGGAGAGGTGGTTGGAAAAAGGAGGCAACGGATCCTTTGACGATACTGGTACGATGCCCTCGGGCGCACCTTCAAAAGGAGGGTTTTGGCCCTGTGGAAGGTTTGGAGGGACCTTGGTTCTGGCCCCCTTGGTTGCCTGACTGCCTCCGGCGACCGGTTCTACCCCGCCTTCTAACAAAGTCCTGTCTCTGTCTGGGCTGAGGGTAAGAGTGGTGTGGCTGGGGGCGGAAGGGCCTGCGCTGAGTCACTGGCGTGAGCATGCCCAGTGAGCACATAATGACCCTGTTATCCTTAAGGCTTTGCAGCCTAGGGTCTGTCTTATCAGTGAATAGGCCTTGCCCTTTAAAGGGGAGGTCCTGAATTATATGTTGGAGCTCCGGGGGAAGGCCTGAGACTTGCAGCCATGAAATACACCTCACAGTAACCCCAGAGGCTAGGGTCCTGGCCGCTGAGTCCACGGCGTCCAGGGAAGCCTGGAGGGAGGTTCTAGCCACCTTTTTCCCCTCGTCCAGGATGGTCGCAAATTCCTGTCGGAAGTCCTGTGGGAGCAACTCCTTGAACTTGTCCGCTGCCACCGCCCAGGTATTATAATTATAGCGGCTAAGGAGGGCTTGTTGATTAGCCATGCAGAGTTGGAGTGCCCCTGCAGAATAGAATTTGCACCCCAGCAAGTCATGCACCTTGCGTCTTTTGATTTCGGGGCTGGAGCCTGCTGGCCAGGACGTTCTCTCTCGTTGACCGACTGGACAACGAGGGAGCAAGGGGGAGGGGGAGAATGGACATATAAGTACTCGTAGCCCTTGGAGGGCACCATATATTTACGTTCCACTCCCCGGGCAGCAGATGGGACAGAGGCCGGAGACTGCCAGATTGTATTGGCATTGGCCTGGATTGTCCGTATAAAAGGGGAGGGCCACTCTTGTGGGGGCATCAGAAGATAAAATATCCACCGCTGGGTCCTCTACCTCTGGGACCTCCTCGACTCGCAAGTTCATATTTTGTGTGACACACTTGAGGAGGTCCTGGTGGGCCCTCAGGTCGATTGGTGGAGGGCCTACAGACGAGTTCCAGCTACCGCCTCGGCAGGGGAGGAGGATGAGGAGAGAGACCTGGGACAAGTGGGTCAGTCGAGGACTCATCGTGGTGGACAGCCTCTGTCTCCCTTGGGATCTGGGAGTCCTGTGGTTGGACGGACACTTTCTCCGAAGCAGAAGGAGGAGGGCAGCTTATGGTGACTTCCGGCACCCAGTGTTCTGATGTGGCAGAGCGCGATGGGCCTGGATGTGCACCTTGGGCCTGATGATATGCCCAAGGTGTCCAGAATGCCCACTGTTGAGGTCCATGATCCTGAGCCTGGGGCTCATGGAAAATCGTGACGGGCACATAGGCGTCTGTCTTGGACATATGCACTGTCTGCCTGTGAAGACACGGACGGGTGCCGGGATGGCCATGGAGGAGCTGAAAGACCATGGTAAGGGTCCCTCTCTGATGGTTGGTGGTGATCTCCTCGGCACCAGGGATCAGTATCTGGAGTCATACCGGTGCTGAGAGCGAGACCGGGACCTGCGACTGGTGGGGTGCCAGGAGGTCAACCTGGATCTCGAAGGTCTGCGGCAGGAACGGCTGCAAGAGTCGCGGTGCCGGGAACGAGAGCGGTATCGAGAGTATTGGGCCAGAGGCTGAGATGTCAATCTATTCCATGAGTATGACCAGTACCGAGTAGGCAATCCGTGCCGGGACTGCGAGAGGCGTCGGGACCGTGATCGTCGATGACATCGCGAACGGCGCCGGGGCTGGGATTGTGATCGGTGCTGGTCTGCCAAGCTGACTGAAAAAGGTCTCATTATGGCTGGCTTGCCTCTGGAGTGTAATACCCGCACCGGCAGTGCCGGGGGTTGACGCAGGACAGACTCTGTCATGGCTATAAGGTCCCTGGCTGTGGAGAACGTCTCCGGCGTAGAGAGGACCGTAAGCTCAACCACAGGCCTCAGCGGGGAGCTCTCAGAGACTGGACTTGATGGCCCCCGCGGGACCGGAGTCGACAGTACCACAGCAGTTGGTGTCACGGCAGGTGCAGGTGATGGGCGGTCCGCACGAGGCTGCGTCTGCACCAAGGGCATAGAGGTAGTGGAGGACTTCGACCTCTTCTGCTTCGGGGAGAGAGATCAGTGCCGAGCAGGTCCCTGCACCGGAGATGGCCGATGCCTCGGTGTCTTGGCGGTGCCGGCACGGTCCAGTGCCGGAGGAGCGCGGCTAGCAGAGTGCTCAGCGCTCGGTGCCGAGGACGGAGGGTTCAAAGCTGCCTCCATGAGGAGATTCTTCAGGTGAAAGTCTCTCTCTTTCTTTCTTTGTCCTCGGTTTAAATGCCTTGCAAATACAGCACTTATCCATAATGTGCGATTCCCCGAGGCACTTTAGATAAGAGTCGTGGGGATCGCTTGTGGGCAATGGCTTATGACAGGCCGAGCATGGTTTAAACCCCAGTGAACCGGGCACGGGCCCCAGAACTGGGTGCGGGGAAGGGGATAATGCCCAAACCCCGCTGCAACTACACTATTCAAGAACTATCAAACTAACTATAACTATAAACAACGATAGTGAAGAAACAAGGAGTAGAGCTAGGGAGGTGGAGGACAGCTAAGCCGCGCTCCACTGTTCCAACGACCGACACGGGCGGTAAGGAAGAAATGAGGAGTGGTCAGGTTGGCAGGGGTATATATCCGGTGCCATGGCGACGCCACTCCAGGGGGCGACCCAGCCGACCCACCGGGGGTTGCTAGGGTAAAACTCTTCCAACGAACGTGCACACGGCGCGCGCACGCCTAACTGGAATGGATATGAGCAAGCACTCAAAGAAGAAAGGGTTATTTTAAAAGGGAATTGTATCTAATTTGGGTGGACAGTAAGGGAAGAAAAGGTGTTCACAGCTGAAGCCAATAGACTGCAAAGACCAGGCCAAGAGCTCGAAGAGAGCAAAGGTATATAGTTTTTGATTGCCATCAGAAAGAATCTGGTGTGGGATGTTCTGGGGGATCCAAGGCACTAAGAAACAGAGGCCCAAAAATCCTTGAGAGCCACTGAACTTCCAGTAGTCTCCTGGTGAAAGATTCATGAGTACAATGCCATTCCATGAGACATACTGCACAAAAGTAATAATCACTTCATGGCTCAAATGGCTTATCAAGGCAAAAATGATGTGACAGACAGTATCTCCTACCTTGTATGGACCCCAAATGGAAGATACTTACTGAATGGCTTTAGACTGAGTTCTTAAGTTATAACTAAGCATTACAAGAAATGTGCTGGTATCTGACGCTTCAGACAAGAAACACTGCTGTAATCAAGGAAGGGAGCTTGGCTGATTACTCATACGACCACAACACCCGTGTGGTCACTGCCCCTCTGAGAAACCACCTACACAAAAATCTGTGATAAATTTACTTCCTAAAAAGGTCTGTTCTCCCTACTTGTTTACATTGTGTTCAGACTACTACAATTAATAGCTTTATTTTTTCTGTTCCAAACTATAAAATAGTTAATACATTGCCATAATGAAGCACTATATTATGAAGGTATATGGTACTTACCACACACACACACACACACACACACACACACACACACACACACACACACACACGTCTCATTGAAAAAGCTGTGTTTCTTCTAGAGAAATTCTGCTGATCCTTTTAACCCAATATAAGCACTATTATTCTGAAAGACAGCTCACCCTGTAGCACCTGTCTCTAATGCATACTATGTGTCTGCCAGCCAGTAATTGGGATGGAACTATGAGTTGCTTTTTAGGAGAATGTTTAGTAGCCTGTTAGAATGAATTCCTTTAAACATTAAATGTTATGCATCTTAAACTGGCTAGAAATTCAGGCGTATGGCCACTTCCAGACCACTGTGAGTGGTGAGCGATAAGCCTGATTCTGCTTCTGGTGAGCTCCAGTAGAAGGAAGACACATTGTAATGGATCTACAGACTTTCCCTGCAAAGAATGTATTGAGCACAGGGATTTCTCCCTTTATGTTAGAGGTTAGAGTATGCTACCAAGAAAGCTTGGTACACATGATCTACCCCACCCACTCAAAACCAGGACAATATAAGTGTGTTCTTAACTATGACTTGAGCTGAGTAATTGTTCAACATAGGGATAAGTGGTGACACCTGCAACAGTTTGTGAAAGAGAAGTCCATCCCTGAGACTCAAAATATCAGCGTGGGAAAGTGATTATTATTATTTCCAATCCCCCACACATCCTATCGGGGGACTGTGAGAAATGGCATTGAAGAGATACCATTCACAGGAAGAAAAACCAAGAAGTATATCAACTTTGAGATAGACTAGGCCCCACACTGGAATTAAGACACCTGCAACTTGCCCACGCCAGCTGACTTTGGCTCACAGAGCTCAGGCTAAGAGACTGTTTAATTTTGGTGTAGACGTTCAAGCTCAGACTCCAAAGCTCAGGCCCAAGCCCCAATATCTACAACTGCAATTAAACAGCCCCTTAGCCCAAGCCTCACAAGCTCAAGTCAGCTGGTACAGGCCAGCCGCCAGTGTCTAATTGCACTGTGCACATATCCTTTCCATATACTCAAGCAGCACAATTTCAAATCATGGCCAAATTATTCATTGCACTAAAATAATTATTCCTAAAGGGAAGTCATGTCAGATCCTCCAACGGGGAAAAAAAATACATCTGGATTAAATGTGGACAATGGTTCAAGTTTCAGGTCTTATACAAGTAGAATAAAATTCTTACAGGTCTCTAAAAGGAAAATAGGAGTAAGAATTACATGTTTTGTTACTTCTGCAAAGCCATGGAAAGTTACCTTTCTTTGGGAGTTGGAGCTGATAGCTTCCAATCACTGTTGCCAGTCCATTCAATTTGGCAGAGATACTAGTCTATCCTCCTTCAGTAGGGTTTGGAAGGAACCAGATTCAGCAATTTGTAGACACTTTCAGAAATACTACAAGCGTCTGCTTTATTATACATTATCAGAGAGCCTTTCAAAATAATTGGAACAATCAATAAGCAGTAGTAAAGCCCTCGTTGTACAGGTCTTGAAGAAAAAAGTTAAGGCTATCATTTTATCCCCTCTAATCTTCCATGAAAAGGAGTAGTTCAAATTATGTTATTTTATAGCCTTAGAACTCTCCCAGGGAATTAATTGGGAGAATATGAAGAAAAAAAGAAATGAAACTTGTTTTTGTTCTCCCAAGAAACTCTTCCTTAAGAGAGCTTCCATGCAAGTACGAAACCCTAAACCAAGACTTACCAATCAGCAATATCAGTCAAAAGTACCACTGTCAGCATTTAATCCAGAGAGGTCTACTCTTTGCAGAGAAATTTTGCACCAATAAAAGTTTGATTTTGCTTACAAATGTTAAGATGCAGACCACCACTCAGACAAGAAGGTTGAAGTTTCATGCAGTAAGTTTTATCACCTTACCGGAGGTATAATGTAATTCCTTTGCTCCCCAGGAGGCCACTGTGGTGGGACCTTAAAGATTTAATAAATAAGAATTATCCTTTATTTGAGTTGTGCAAAGAATACTTACAATAACTGCAGTTCCTGGAAGTAAGTATGTGAGTGGCCACTATTGTGGTGCACATGCACATTAATTCAGACCTATTGACCCTCAGCATTGTCTCTTCATGCATGCCTCATGAAGATATGTAGGCTAGTGCAGCCCTTACTGCTTCTCACTTCCCTCACTAATTCAGAACCCCAGCAAACATGAACTCCAAAAGCACAGGGATAGAGGCTAGGTCAGGGAGCTACACAGACTAGACATCTGAAACCACAGTAACTATAAGTAAGGCTGCGAGTCTGTCACGGAGGTCATAGAAGTCATGGAGTCCTTAACTTCCAGAGACCTGCATGAGTTCAGCCCACAGCACCTGGCAGCTGCAGGGTCCCCCCAACCACCACCTGTGGTTGCTGGAAACTGCGGGGTACCCCCAGGAGCTCCCAGTCAGCATGGGCAGTGGGGATGCCCCAGGAGCTCCCAGCCACAGGTGGCAGGGGGGCCCCCGAGGTCTAAGCCAGACCCCTGCAGGAGGACCCCCCACAGCTCCCAATGTTTGTCATGCATATTTTTAATAAAAGGTCAGGATAGGTCAGAAGTGTCCATGAATTTTTCCTTTATTTCCCACAACCTGTCCATGACTTACTGAAAATATGCATGACAAAATCTTAGCCTTAACTATAAAGGAATTGTGCTCTCAGTCTTTGTCCATGTAGATCTGAGTTCTAGCAGGTTCCAAAGCAAGTGGGGGTGGGGAAGAGGAGGAGGTTTGAGGAGTTATATTTATATCTAACTAAATACAGACTGCAAAATTGACCTAGATGCCAAATGTAGGACATATTTTGTGAAAATAGAAACGGAACTCCATGAGGCTATTCTGCAGATTTCTTGTATAGGAGTCTCTCTTAGGCAAGCTGAAGGGGTTTGTGCTAGCTAGTCAATAAAGAAAGGCTCTGAAGATAAAGTGGGCAATTTGCATTCCCTATGTTTGAATAGGGTTTGGAGAAGAAAACCGTGAGATTGAGGGCATGGTTTAAATTAAAGTCAACAGCACCTTGTAAGGAATTTAGGCTATAATCTCAGCACCACACTTTGGAATACCGTCTAAGAAGGATATACCATTAGTGCTTGAGTTTCACCAACACTTCTGGCTGAAGTCATAGCTATCAGGAAGGCTGTTTTAATAGTGAAGTGGTAGAGTGCCTTGGATAAGGGAACAAATGACAGATCTATACGGTCCATGAGAACTATGTTAAGGGTGTAAGTTTCTTGACAAAGGAGTTGTAGGTACCCTCTTGCCTGTTGACATAATACAGGGGTGGCTAACCTGTGGCTCACAAGCCATATGCAGCTCTTTTTACTCCTAAGAGTATTCTGTGCCACTGCTCACTTTAGAAATTAACATTGTGTGTACAGAATTTCCTTTCCCCCATAGAAATGGGCTGAAGTGCCACCACTAGGGGCCAGCTCACACATAGAAGACACTGCTAGGGAGAGAGAGAGGATGCTAGAGGGTTCCTGGCAGCTGCAGTTCCCACCATGCTCTGAGGGAAGGAGAGAGTGGCATGCAGGAAACTCCATGCAAGCCTGGGACTGAACATCAGGCTGTTTCTGTCTCTGGATCCCTTGGCTATGGAGGGTGGGGATGGGGAATGGCTGGGCTAGGGGGACCATAGCTGGAATCTGGGTTGGGGGACCCTGTGGCTGGCCTCTGGGGGAAGGGGTGCAGATATCTGAGCCAGGTGGGGAGTTCTGTCCTTTGGGGGGTGGGGAGATGAGTGTGGGTGTCATACTCCCAGTTGGACTCAGGAAGGGAGGAGTGGGCAGAGAAACAGGAAAAGATTGTTACTCACCTTTGTAACTGTTGTTCTTCGAGATGTGTTGCTCATATCCATTCCAGTTAGGTGCGTGCGCGCTGCGTGCACGTTCGTCGGAAGATTTTTACCCTAGCAACACTCGGTGGGCTGGCAGGGCGTCCCCTGGAGTGGCGCTGCCATGGTGCCGGATATATACTCCTGCCAACCCATCCGCCCCTCAGTTCCTTCTAGCCAGCTACTCCGACAGTGGGGAAGGAAGGCGGGTTTGGAATGGATATAAGCAACACATCTCTAAGAACAGTTACAAAGGTGAGTGCTTTCTTCGAGTGCTTGCTCATATCCATTCCAGTTAGGTGATTTCCAAGCCTTACCTAGGCGGTGGGGTCGGAGTGAGACCTTGCGGAATGTAAGACCGCTGAGCCGAAGGTGGCATAGTCTCTGGACTGCTGGACCAATGCGTAGTGTGATGCAAAGGTGTGGATGGAAGACCAGGTAGCCACATAACATATTTCCTGGATGGGAACATGGGCCAGGAAAGCGGCAGATGAGGCTTGGGCCCGAGTAGAATGGGCGGTGAGATGGCCAGTTGGAACATGAGCCAAGTCATAGCATGTCCGGATACAGGATGTCACTCAAGATGAAATCCGTTGGGAAGGGACTGGCATGCCCTTCATGCGCTCTGCGACAGCTACAAAGAGCTGGGGCTAACGTTGGAAGGGTTTCGTCCTCTCGATATAAAAGGCGAGAGCCCTGCAGACATCCAAAGTACGCAACTGTTGTTCCCGGCACGATGAGTGCGGCTTCGGGAAAAAGACTGGTAGAAAGATGTCTTGATTAGCGTGGAAGGCAGACACCACCTTAGGGAGGAATGCTGGGTGCGGTCGCAGCTGTACTTTGTTCTTGTGGAATACCGTATACGGGGGATCCACAGTCAAAGCTCGAAGTTCCGAGACACATCTAGCCAAGGTGATAGCGATTACGAAGGCTGTCTTCCAGGAAAGAGACAGCAGTGAGCATGTGGCGAAACGCTGAAAGGGGGGGACCATAACCCTAGCTAACACAAGGTTTAGATCCTAGGTAGGGGTTGGGCACTTGACCTGAGGGTACAGCCGCTCCAAGCCTTTGAGGAATCTGGAACCATGGGCCCTTAGAGAAGAAATCACCAGGCCCTGCTCCTTGAGGGACCATAGATAGTCCAAGATAATGGGGACCAATACACCTTCAGGGATAAAGTTATGCTGAGCGCACCAGTGGGAGAAGAGCTTCCACTTGGCGAGATATGTTGTCCGCGTGGAAGGCTTTCTGCTTCCCAGCAGCACCTGTTGTACTGAGGTGGAACAACGTAACTCAGACTGGCTCAACCAGACGGCAGCCATGATGAAGGGACTGCAGGTCCGGGTGATGAAGCCTGCCGAAGTCCTGCGTTATGAGGTCCAGGCATAGTGGCAGGGGGATCAGGTCCGCCATAGAGAGGTCGAGCAGGGTGTACCAATGTTGTCTCGGCCATGCCGGAGCAATCAGGATTAGTTGGGCTCTGTCCCTGTGGAGCTTGAGTAGGACTCTGGAAGAGAGGAAAGGGTGGGAAGGCATAAAATAGGTGCCCCTTCCACAGGATTAGGAATGCGTCCGAGAGGGAGCCCGGGGAGCGACCTTGCAGGGAGCAGAACACCTGGCATTTCCTGTTCTCTAGGGAGGCAAAGAGGTCTATGTGGGGAAACCCCCCACTTCCGGAAGACAGAATGGAGAATGTCCGGATGGATGGACCACTCGTGAGACAGGAAGGACCTGCTCAGTTGATCTGCCAGAGTGTTCTGAACTGGAGAAAGGATGCTACCAGGTCTATTGAGTGGGCTATGCAAAAGTCCCATAGTTGTATCACTTCTTGACAAACGGGAGAGGATCGTGTCCCTCCTTGCTTGTTTATGTAATACATGGCCGTTGTGTTGGGATGGGATAACGGTCCCCAGGGATACCATGCAGAATTTGAACTTTTTCATAAACTTGTTCAATCGTCGCAGGTCTAGAATAGGCCAGAGGCCCCCTTTCGCCTTGGGGATTAGGAAATATCGGGAATAAAAACCCTTGCCCCTTAATTCCTTCACTACCTTCTCAATAGCCCCTATTGCAAGGAGTCTCCGAACCTCTTGCAGGAGGAGTTGCTCGTGAGAGGGGTCCCTGAAGAGGGACGAGGAGGGCGGTTGGGAGGGAGGGGGTGAAGTAAACTGAAGATGGTACACTGCTCTCAGGCGCACCCTCAGAAGTTTGATTTGGGTCCTGCTGTTGGCTTGGTGGGACCGGAACTGTTACCCCCATGAGGTCCAGACTGATGCCTGCGGTTGTTACCACCTCGCCTTCTGGAAAAAAGTCTTGCCTTGGCCTAGGCGGGGGGTAAGGGCGCTGAGGTTGGGAGAGGAAAGATCTTCTTTGAGTCTGTGGCGTATGCATTCCGAGCGAACGCATGATTACACGGTTGTCTTTCAGACTCTGTAGCTTAGAGTCCGTCTTCTGTGAGAACAGGCCCTGGCCATCAAATGGTAAGTCTTGTATAGTGTGCTGAAGTTCAGGTGGCAGGCCTGACACTTGCAGCCATGATATACGTCGCACAGCGATTCCAGAGGCGACCATTCTAGCTGCCGAATCCGCGGCATCCAGCGAAGCCTGTAGAGAGGTCCAAGCTACTTTCTTTCCTTCCTCCAGTAGTGCTGTAAATTCCTGGTGAGAGTCTTGCGGGACCAGCTCTGTAAACTTTCCTATCGCCTCCCAGGTGTTGTAATTGTATGTACTCAGCAGGGCTTGTTGGTTCGCCACGCTGAGTTGGAGGCCTCCCGCAGAATAGATTTTTGGTCCCAACAAGTCCATACGCCTAGCCTCCCTTGATTTAGGTGCAGGGGCTTGCTGGCCATGGTGCTCCAGCTCATTGACGGACTGTACCACCAATGAACAGGGAGGGGGATGCACATATAGGTACTCATATCCTTTGGATGGCACCATGTATTTCCGTTCGACCCCTCTGGCTGTGGGCGGGATGGATGCCGGGGATTGCCAGATGGTGTCTACCTTAGCCTGGATCGAATGAATGAACGGCAGGGCCACTCTGGTTGGTGCGTCCGCTGACAAGATACTTATCACTAGGTCCTCCACCTCTGAAACTTCCTCTACCGTCAAGCTGATATTCTGGGCGATGTGCCGCAGGAGGTCCTGGTGTGACCTAAGGTCAACTGGAGGCGAGCCCGACGATGTCCCCGCTACTGCTTCATCCGGAGAGAAGGAGGAGGAGGATGAAAGCCCCGGGACGAGTGGATCCTGTACTGACTCCTGATCCTGGGGGACATCTGGAGCCAGCAGATTGTGGGGGTCCGGTGCGGGGGCAGCAGCTTCCTCTGTACCAGTAGCGTGAGGTCGGCTGACAGTAGCCTCTGGCATGCGGTGTTCTGACGGACCGGAGCGTGATGGCACAGCGGGTTCACCTTGGGCTTGGTGATAAGCCCAAGGCATCCAAAAGGACCACTGATGAGGTTCCTGGTCCGGGCCGTGGGATCCTTGGGCAAACCTGCTGTGAGTGTCCAAATCCCCATAGGAAGCACTGTCCACATGGGATGATACGGATGGGTGCTGAGAAGGCCACGGAGGAGCTGAGATCGTTTGGGGAGGGTCTCTGCGACTAGTCAAATCGTCTCCACGTGGCACCGGAGAACGGTACCGGGAGTCGTACCGGTACCAAGAGTGAGATGGGGACCTGCTACTGGAGCAGTGCCGGGAGGTCGACTGGTGCCTTGAATCACTGTGCCGGGATCAGCGGCGAGATGAATGGTGCCGCGAGCGGTGCCAGGACCTGGAGTATCGGTGCCGAGAGTATCGGTTCGGCGAACGGGATCTTGAGTGGTGCCGCGAGCATGACCGGTACCTAGATGGAGAGCGGTACTGGGACTGCGAGCAGCGTCGCGACCGGGATCGACGACGGGACCGAGAGTGTCTGCAGGACCTGGACCGTGACCGGCAACATTCGGTGGTGCCGGGCGAGGATGGTCTCAGCAGGGCGGGCTTGCCTAACGATTGGACAACCCGCATCAGCAGTGCCGGGGGTTGAGGCAGCTCGGGCTCCATCAAGGCAATCAACTCCCTTGCCGAAGAGAACGTCTCCAGCATGGAGAGCACGATGAGCTCGACCACAGTATGTGCCGGGGAGCTGGTAGGCACTGGACTCGATGGCTCTTGCGAGACCGGAATCAACAGCGCAGAAGACGTCGGTGCCGCAGCAGTTGACGGTGCCAGGCGGTCCGACTTAGTTAGGCGCCCTGACTGTGGCGTAGGCTCTGTGAGGTGGGATTCGCCCAAGCACTTGAGACAGGAGTTGTGAGGGTCTCCTGTGGGCATCGGCCTATGACAGGCCAAACACGGTTTGAAGCCCAGTGAACCGGGCATGGGCCCCGGTACCAGGTGAGGGGAAGGGGCTAATCCCCAATCCCTCTTAACTATATACAATAACTAATAAAACTAACTAGAAATCTAGAATATTGAACTATATACACAATAACGATTAGAACGAGCGAATAGCTTGGGAGGTGGAGATCAGCTAAGCTGCGCTCCACTGTTCCAACGACTGACAGGGGCAGTAGGAAGGAACTGAGGGGCGGATGGGTCGGCAGGGGTATATATCCAGCACCATAGTGGTGCCACTCCAGGGGGCGCCCTGCCAGCCCACCGAGTGTTGCTAGGGTAAAAATCTTCCGACGAATGTGCACGCGGCACGTGCACACCTAACTGGAATGGATATGAGCAAGCACTTTAAGAAGAACTGGGGTGTCACAGGGGTTTAACTCTCTACTCCTGAGAGAGGAGGAGGGAGAAAGAGCGAGTGTGAGTGTGTCTGTATTGTTACAGACATATTTGGCTTATAGGCATTTTTAAATAAATTAACAAAATAATTGGAAGTGTGTGATGAGATAGCTTTACTTTGACAAATAAAATTTGCAGAATTTTAAAATATTGTGCACAGAATTTTTATTGTTTGGTCACAGAATGCCCCCAGGCATATCTTTTACAATTCAAGTGTGGCTCATGGAGTTCCCCCTGCTGCCCTCTCCCATTCTCCACCTCGCAGATTGGAGGGGAGAAAAGAGCTTGGGACCTCTGCCTTGCAGGTAGCAGCTTCTGCACAGCAGGACACGGATGGGGCGGGGCGTCCTTGGCACTTCAGCTCTGCTCCTGCTGGAGCCCCAGCAGGTACCCCCTGCAGGGCTGAAGCCCCAAGCCCCAGCAGGCACCTGCTGGCTCTAAAACTGAAGATTGTTGTATGTGGCTCAGAAAATTTGGCCATCCTGACATAATATATTGTTGGACAGTATTTGCATCAGGATCTGCATTATGCTTTCTTTCAGAAATGGTAGAAAGGCTCTGCAAAGCAGCCAATTACCAAGAGTTCTTCACAAATCAAGACCAAATCCTAAATTTTTGCCTGAGTGACTAGTGATGCTGGATGCCTGATCAATCACTGATCAGTTCTGACAACTTGACCAAAGTAATTTGTGGCGCTGAGGAGAACTATAGGGGCCTGCGCCATTAAATTCAGCATTTTGACTAATAATCTTGATTAGATTACGAGCCTTTACACAGACTTCTAGCCATCCTGCAGATAGCTCTGGCTGCACCCACAGCTCAGTTGCTTAGACACAGCTGAACTTCAAGACCTCTCAGGCTGGGGATGCTCACTTCCTGGTATCAGATGCATTCTTTGGCAGGAAGTATTATTTATGTTAAGACTGAAAGCTAAGTAATAGAGGGTGTTTATTAAATTAGACTTTAAAAAACTTTCCTATAACTCAAATGGCTAAGGAACTCTTAGAAGAAGAGGTCTCAGTTAAAAGGTGAAAAAGCTCACAATACATATTTGAAATCTCCAATCTTTTAGCAAATCCAGGGAAAACCAGACTTGACAATCCAAATATTTTTAAAAATTATACACACACATATATATTTTGATCACCTTGCTTCTCAAATTGTCTTTTTGCCATTCTTTGTATCTGAAGAATGTAAAGAGGGCTCAAACCCATTTTTCATTTTTCCTTTGCATGTCACCTTTAAAAGCATTTGGTGAAGATATTTGCAGCCTAGCTTGAATAGAGCATGCAAGGCCCACAACTAGATTAATATCTCTTCACCAAGCAGAATATTTTATGTTTTTAAGAAAGCCACATTATCAGTTTAAATTGTACCAAGTTCAACTGAAGTACTCTATAAAAACTTTTTAAAATAATGCAATAGGCATGTTAGAATACCACATGGTGTTTGGCAAGAGCACGAGGTGCTTGAGATCAGTTTTATGCGCAAAAACATGCTACACATAAAAGTCTGTAGCGCAGTGTGTGTTACCCAAAGACATGTCAAGAATAACGTCTGTCATGGTATTTATGGAGAACAGGTATTCAGCCCTTAGTATTTTGATTAAGTATGTAGTAAGTTTTACCACCACATTGCACTTCCTACTTCTTTACTGTAGGTCAGGGTGGTTTTATTTAAATGAAAGCAATTTAAATTAGGAAATAGGGAACATGATTTAAACAATCAGTTTAATCTTGTTTTGAATTTGTACTTAAGTTTTCCTAAATAAAGTCTAATTCTTATTCTCAATTTTTACCCTCTGTGTTATGAATGTAATCATTTTCTAGGTACTACATGATTAATTTTACTCATGTAGTGTGTAAAACCGCATTTGTATGGCAACTGGCATTCATAAATATTGACAAAACAGCTTTTTTTAAAAAAAGTTACATTAGATGTGCTGATACATAATAAAAGCTTATCAAATCTTGTTTGAGCATTTAAAACTGATTTACTAAAGAAACAATTAACAGCAGTTAGTGATCTGAATTATTTGAAGTGCTAAACCAAACAACTGGTTCCAGTTGCTTAGCCAGTGACTTCTAGCTGTTCAGTAGTCTGACATTTCAGCAGCAAATATGTGTGCTTGAACATTTTTATTTAAATAGGATTACAGTAAGTTTAGTTTGTTTTGTTTTTTAAGAAGATATGCATTTAAATCAGGTTGTTGTTTTTTTTTTAAAGTCATTTTTATCCACACTGCTGTGCAGACTCTTTACTTATTCCCAAGCAGTTACTGAAGCTTCCTCACCAAATTGCTTGCATCATAGACTCATAGGATGGGAAGGGACCAAGAGGTCTTTAGTCCAGCCCCCTGCACTCATGGCAGAGCAAGTATTATCTAAATCATTCCTGACGTATGTACGTGTGTCTAACCTGCTCTTAAAAATCTCCAATGATGGAGATTCCACAGCCTCCCTAGGTAGTTTATTCCAGTGCTTAGAGACCCTGACAGTTACGAAGCTTCTCCTAATGTCCAACCTAAATCACCTTTGCTGCAATTTAAGCTCATTGTTTCCTGTCCTATCCTAAAGGGAACCTTTTTCCCCCCCCCAAAATAACCTCCTCCTAACAAACTTATGTACATGAAAACTGTTCTGTCCTCCCACCCCTCAGTCTTCTTCTCTAGACTAAACAAACCGAATTTTTTTTCCCCCATCTTCCCTCATAGGTCATGTTTTCTAGACCTTTAATCATTTTTGTTGCTCTTCTCTGGACTTCCTCCCATTTGTCCACCTCTTTCCTGAAATGTAGCTCTCAGAACTGCACACAATACTCCAGTTGAGGTCTAATCAGCGCAGAACAGAGCAGAAGAATTACTTTTCATGTATTGCTTACAACACTCCTGGCTAATACATCCCAGAATAATGTTTGCCTTTTTTTTTTTTTAATTAAAGGCAAACTATTGACTCATATTTAGATGGGAATCCACTATGATTCCCAGATCCCTTTCCATAGTACTCCTTCTAGGCAGTCATTTCCCATTCTGTATGTATGCAACTGATTGTGAATTTTAATCCTATCCTCCAGAGCACTTGCAAGCCCTCCAAGTTTGGTATTATCCACACTTGATAAGTGTGCTCTCTCTGTAATTATCTAAATCATTAAGATATTGAACAGAACTGGACCCAGAACTGATGCCTGTGGGACCCCACTTGATATGCCCTGCCAGCTTGATTGTGTGAACCACTGATTATTCCCAGAGAGCAGTTGTTTTCCAGACAGTTATGCACCCACCTTATATTAGCTCCACATAGACTGTATTTCCCTAGTTTGTTTATGAGAAGGTCATGCGAGGCAGTATTAAAAACCTTACTAAAGTCAAGATATACCAAATCTACCGCTTCCCCCATATCCACAAGGCATCTTACTCTATCGAAGGAAGCTATTAGGTTGGTTTGACACAATTTGTTCTTGCCAAATTCATGCTGATTGTTACTTATCACCTTAATTATCTCCTGGGTATTTGCAAATTGATTGCTTAAATTATTTGCTCCATTATCTTTCTGGGTACCGAAGTTAAGTTGACTGGTCTGTAATTCCGTGGGTTGCCCTTATTGCCTTTTTATAGATTGGAAAAGGGCAAATATAGTGGCACTCTGATGGGATCTCTCCCATCGTCCATGACTTTTTTGAAGATATCTGACCCATAGATAGCTGCAGTGGAACAGGAGCCAGCAAACAGAGCTATAAACAGGAGTTTACGGTGGGAGGGGGAAGTGTTTGGAAAGACTAAGAGGCATGCAGAGGAACATACAGGCTACTGACGGGAGCGGGCAGTGTTCTAGCAGCGTCTTGGTGCTTGTTGGGGGTTTGTTTTACTGTGGGTGGTGGTGTTCTGGGTTGGTTTGTTTCTCCCAGATTTACAGAGTTTAGGTGGGAAGCCTATGACAGATACAAAGGCAGCAGTTGAAGTGACCCAAGCAGTTGAAGACACAATAAAGATGACTGGATGTGGAAGCTGAGGCATGTACATGATCCTGGAGGGGGTACCTGAAAAGAGTTTTGTCTGCATGAAGTGCTGCCTGATAGAGCTGATGGAAGAAAAGATCAGAGGATTGGAGATGCAAGTGGAAACTCTGGTCGAGTTTAGAAGGGGGTTTGAGCAGATGATGGAGCAAAGACATGATGAGACCGAAGGGAAAAGCTCAAGCAAATGTAAGCAGGACCAACTCTGAGGGGAGACTGCTGGGTGAGGAAAGTGGATGGTGGAAGCATGTGACTAAGCGAACCAGGCAGAGGAAGAGACGGGCTAGTGAAGGAGCAAGAGAGCTCAGGAACAGGTTTGCGGAGTTGGAAAATGGAGAAGGCACACAGCAGGTGGTCGCTGAAGGTGAGAGGGCAAGGAAGAAGAGAAGAGCAGCTAGCGCTATACGCAGCAAAGAGTCCTGTGGCACCTTATAGACTAACAAACATTTTGGAGCATGAGCTTTCGTGGGTGAATACCCACTTCGTCAGATGCATGTGGGTATTCACCCACGAAAGCTCATGCTCCAAAACGTTTGTTAGTCTAAGGTGCCACAGGACTCTTTGCTGCTTTTACAGATCCAGACTAACATGGCTACCCCTCTGATACTAGCCCTATAAGAAGAGGGGAAGAGTCAATGGAGAGGACATCAAACATGAATCCCAGGAAGATACGGGATAAGCTGTGGAGGATTGCAGGGTGAAATAGGAATCGAGAGGACTTGCAGCCAGAGGGAACAGGGGATAGACTGAGGAATCGCACTGTCACCAGCAAAAGGAAGGTCTAAATGACTGGGGACTCCTTACTGAGAATAGGCAGGCCTGTAACCAGAGCTGATCCAGAGAACAGAAGGGTGTGCTGTCTGCCGGGTGCTAAGATATGCGATGTGGACCTGAGGCTGAAGAGGATCCTAATGGGAGCAGAAAAGAATCCGCTGATTGTCCTTCATGTGGAAACAAATGATATGGCTAGATTCTCACTGGAATGTATAAAGGGAGACTATGCCAGGCTGGGGAAGACACTTAAGGAAATCAAGGCTCAGGCGATCTTCAGTGGGATTCTGCCTGTTTCTGGAGAAGGGCAACAAAGGTGTGACAAGATTATGGTGATCAACAGATGGCTCAGGCAGTGGTGCTATAAGGATGGCTTTGGGATTCATGGACAGGGGACTGATCTCTCGGGATGGACTTCACCTGAGTAGGGAGGGAAATAGCCTTCTAGGATGGAGGCTGGCACAACTGATTAAGAGAGCTTTAAACTAGGAATTGCGGGGAGATGGCTGGGAGATGTCCAGGTAATCTCCATGCTGGATTTTAACATTGAGAGAGAAAAAAACAAAGCAAGAAAGGATATTGTCATGAACAGGAGAATGGACATATAGAGGAAGGGTCGTGTAGATACAATTCTAATGGGTGATACTGGCGATAGAGTATCTGGGCCTAATCAGGTAAAGAATGTGAGTGAAGCCAAACAGCAAGAATTAAGAAGTTCGTACACCAATGTGAGGAGGCTAAGTAACAAAATGGAGGAACTAGAATTATTGGTGCAGGAAGTGAAACCTGATATTATAGGGATAACAAAAACATGGTGGAACAGAAGTCATGAGTGAAGCATAGGTATTGAAGGATATGTACTGTTTAGGAAAGACAGAGGTGGCAAAGGTCTTGGAGTAGCATTGCATATCAATAATGAGGTAGACTGTAAAAGAAAGAAGGGATGGAATGGATAAGACAGTTTGTCTGGGCAAAAATCACATTGGGGAAGAAAGCTATTAGCGCCTCTCCTGAGAGAGTGCTTGGGGTGTGCTATAGACCACTAGGATCCGACATGGATATGGATAGAGACCTTTTTAATGAACTAAATATTAATGGGAATTGTGTGATCATGGGAGACTAACTTCCTAGATATAGACTGGAGGACAAGTGCTCAGATTTTCCTAGATGCGATAGCTGATGGATTCCTTCACCAAGTAGTTGCTGAGCCAGCAAGAGGGGATGCCATTTTAGATTTGGGTTTGGTGAGTAATGAGGACCCCATAGAAGAAACGGTTGTAGGGGACAACATTGGTTTGAGCCATCGTGAGCTAATTCAGTTTAAACTAAATGGAAGGATAAACAAAAATACATCTGTGACTAGGGTTTTTTTTTTTTAATTTCAAAAGGGCTAACTTTAAATAATTAAGGAAATTAGTTAGGGAAGTAGATTGGACTGAAGAACTTAGAGATCTAAAGTGGAGGAAGCCCAGAATTACTTCAAGTCAAAGAAGCCTGCATCCCAAGAAAGGGGAAAAATTCATTAGGTAGGAGTTGCAGACCAAGCTGGATGAGCAAGCATCTCAGAGAGGTGATTAAGAAAAAGCAGAAAGCCTACATGGAATGGAAGATGGAAGTGATCAGCAAGGAAAGCTACCTTATTGAGGTCAGAACCTGTAGGGATAAAGTCAGAAAGGCCAAAAGCCAAGCAGAGTTGGACCCTGCAAAGGGAATTAAAACCAACAGTAAAAGGTTCTATAAACATATAAATAAGAAGAAAACAAAGAAGGAAGTGGGACCGCTAAACACCGAGGTTGGAGTAGAGGTTAAGGATAATCTAGGCATGGCCCAATATCTAAACAAATCATTAGCCTCATTAAAGACTGAGGCAAAGTAAGAGTTTAGGGATAATGGTAGGATGACAAATAGGAATGAGGATATGGAGGTAGATATTACCACATCCGAGGTAGAAGCCAAACTTAAACAGCTTAATGGGACAAAAATCAGGGGACCCAGATAATCTTCATCCAAGAATATTAATGGAACTGGCACATGAAATTGCAAGCCCATTAGCAAGAATTTTTAATGAATCTGTAAACTCAGAGGTTGTACTGTATGGCTAGAGAACTGCTAACAGTTCCTATCTTTAAGAAAGGGAAAAAAAGTGATCCGGGCAACTACAGGCCTGTCAGTTTGATATCTGCAAGGTCCTGGAAAAAAAAATTGAAGGAAAAAGTAGTCAAAAGACATTGAGGTCAATGGTAATTGGGACAAAATACAACATGGTTTTACAAAAGGTAGATCGTGCCATATCAACCTGATCTCCTCCTTTGAGAAGGTAACAGATTTTTCAGACAAAGGAAATGCAATGCATCTAATTTACATCTATTTCAGTAAAGCATCTGATATGGTTCCACATGGGGAATTATTAGCTAAATTGGAAAAGACGGGGATCAATATGAAAATTGAAAGGTGGATAAGGAACTGGTTAAAGGGGAGACTACAACGGGTCGTACTGAAAGGTGAATTGTCAGGCTGGAGGGAGGTTACTAGTGGAGTTCCTCAGGGATCAGTTTTGGGACCAATCTTTTTTATTACTGACCTTGGCACAAAGAGTGGGAATGTGCTAATAAAGTTTGCGGATGACACAAAGCTGGGAGGTATTGCCAATACAGAGAAGGATCGGGATATTATATAGCAAGGTCATCCAGATCTTCTGAACTGGAGTAATAGTAACAGGATGAAATTTAATACTGAAAAGTGCAGGGTCATGCATTTAGGAATTAACAACAAGAACTATTGTTATAAACTGGGGAGGCATCAGTTGGAAGTAACAGAGGAGGAGAAGGACCTCAGAGTACTGGTTGATCACAGGATGACTATGAGCCGCCAATGTGATATGGCTGTGAAAAAAGCTAATGTGATCTTGGGATGCATCAGATGAGGTACTTCCAGTAGACATAAGGAGGTGTTAGAACTGTTATACAAGGCACTGGTGAGACCTCATCTAGAATACGGTGTGCAGTTCTGGTCTCCCATGTTTAAGAAGGATGAATTCAAACTGGAACAGGTACAGAGAAGGGCTACGAGGATGATCTGAGGAATGGAAAAACTGTCATATGAAAGGAGACTCAGAGCTTGGCTTGTTTAGTCTAACCAAAAGAAAGCTGAGGGGAGATATGATTGCTCTCTATAAATGTTTCAGAGAAATAATCCCTCTCCCTCCCTGGTATTTATTTAAGCTCACTACCAGTTTGGACACAAGAACAAATGGATATAAACTGGCTATCAGGAAGTTTAGACTTGAAATTAGATGAAGGTTTGTAACCATCAGAGGAGTGAAGTTCTGGAACAGCCTTCCAAGGAGAGTAGTGGGGGCAAAAGACACATCTGGCTTCAAGGCTAACCTTGATAAGTTTATGATGGGGGTGGTATAATGGGATAAATTAATTGCCAAAATTAGGCTGTCTTTGACTACTAGCGATAAAATATGCCCAATGGCTTGTGATGGGATGTTAGATGGGGTGGGATCTGAGTTACTATAGAAAATTCTTTCCTGGGTGTCTGGCTGGTGAGTCTTGCCCACATGCTCAGGGTTTAGCTGATCGCCATATTTGGGGTCAAGAAGGCATTTTCCTCCAGGGCAGATTGGCAGAAGCCCTGGGGGTTTTTGCCTCTCTCTGCAGCGTGGGGCACGGGTCACTTGCTGGAAGATTCTCTGCACCTTGAAGTCTTTAAACCATGATTTGACGACTTCAATGACTCAGACACAGGTTTGAAACAGGAGTGGGTGGGTGACATTTTGTGGCCTGCATTGTGCAAGAGGTCAGATTAGATGATCATAATGGTCCCTTCTGACCTTAAAGTCTATGATTAGCGATTATCTCCTCAGTCAATTCCTTGAGTATTCTAGGATTTATTTCATCAGGCCCTGGTGACTTGAAGACATCTAACTGGTTTAAGTAATTTTTAGCTTGTTCTTCCCCTACTTTAACCTCCGATCCTACCTCATTTTTACTGCCATTCACTATGTTAAACATCCAGTCACTAACCAACCTTTTTGGTGAAAATTGAAACTAAAAATTCATTTAATACTTCTGCCATTTCCCACATTTTCTGTTATTGTTCCCCTCTCCCCCCACCCATCTCCCACTGAGGAACAGGCCTGCCCTGTCCTTGGTCTTATTCTTGCTTCTAATGTACTTATAGAATGTTTTCTTGTTACCCTTTACATCTCTAGTTAGTTTAATCTCATTTTGTCCTGGGCCTTTCTAATTTTGTCCCTACGTATTTGTGTTGTTTATATTCATCCTTTGTAATTTGACCTAGTTTCCACTTTTTGTAGGACTCTTGAGTTTCAGATCATTAATGAACTCCTGGTTAAGCCAGATAATGGTCTGGAGAACTCCTGCCCTCTTCCATCAGAATATTTAGCAACATGGTCAGCTGTCTATTGTTTACTGGCAAACAGTTTCTAAACAACCATGCAACCCAGCAGAAAATCCTCAGAATGTGTGAATGTTGCCAGTATGCATCTTCTTTTAAAGAAAGTAGGGCTGTCAATCAAAAAATCACATTAATCATTCTGTTAATAGAATAACACTTATTTAAATATTTTGGATGTTTTCCACATTTTCAAATCTATTGATTTCAATTACAACAGAATACGTAGTGTACAGTGCTCACTTTATATTTATTTTTATTACAAATATTTACACTGTAAAAAATAGTATTTTTCAATCCACCCAATATAAGTACTGTAGTGCAATCTCATTATCATGGAAGTTGAACTTACAAATGTAGAATTATGTACAAAAATAACTGCACTCAAAAACAAAACAATATAAAACACAGAGCCCACAAGTCCACTCAGTCCTACTTCTTTTTCAGCCAATCGCTCAAACAAGTTTGTTTACATTTGCAGGAGATAATGCTGCCCGCATTTTGTTTAAAATGTCACCTGAAAGGGAGAACAGGTGTTTGCATGGCACTGCTGCAGCTGGCATCGCAAGATATTTACATGCCAGATGCACTAAAGATTCATAAGTCCCTTCATGCTTCAACCACCATTCCAAAGGACGTGCATCCATGCTGATGATGAACTCTGCTCGATAAGGATCCAAAGCAGAGCATATTGACGCATGTTCATTTTCATCATCTGAGTCAGATGCAATCAGTAAAAAGTTGATTTATTTTTGGTGGTCTGGGTCCTATAGTTTCCACATCAGAGACTTTTAAGACTTCTGAAAGCATAGTCCATACCTCACTCCTCTCAGATATTGGAAGGCACTTCAGATTCTTAAACCTTGGGTTGCATGCTGTAGCTATCTTAGAAATCTCACATTGGTACCTTCTTGTGTTTTGGTCGTCAAATCTGCAGTGAAAAGTGTTCTTAAAATGAACAACAACGTGTGCTGGGTCATCATCTGAGACTGCTATAACATGAAATATATGGCAGAATGTGGGTAAAACAGAGCAGGAGACACACAATTCTCCCCCATGGAGTTCAGTCACAAATGTAATTAATGCATTATTTTTTAAATGAGCATCATCAGTATGGAAGCATGTCCTCTAGAATAGTTTCCAAAGCATGAAGGGGTATCTGAATGCATATCTGGTAGTAAATACCTTGCAACACCAGCTGCAAAAGTGCCTTGAAAACACCTGTTCTCACTTTTGAGGTGAGAAGCGGGCAGCTTGTAAATGTAAACAAACTTGTTTAGCCAATCCCAAAGACAAACAAGATAAAGACTGAGTGGTCTTTGTAGGCTCTATAAGTTTTAGATTGGCTGAGTGCAGTTACATAACAAAAAGAAAAAAAAAATCTACATTTGTAAGTTGCACTTTCACAAGAGATTTCAGTATAGTACTTGTACGAGGTGATAAGCAAAAGAAATGGTATTTTTCAATTCATTTTTACAGTGCAAATATTTGTAATAAAAAACAGAGTGAGCACTGTACACTTTGTATTCTCTGTTGTAACTGAAATCAATATATTTGAAAACGTACAAAAACATCCAAAAATATATAATACATTTCAATTGTTTATTAATAGTGCTATTATAATGGAGATTAATTTTTTTTAAAAATGTGATTAATCAGGATTCATTTTCAGTTAATCACGTGAGTTAACTTCGATTAATCAACAGCCCTAAAACAAAGAATTTATCAAATCAACTGGAGAAAGATTTGGTGGGGAAAAAAAAGCATTGAACCAACAAATTGAGGTCCAACATCTAGACATCAGAATGTTCAGATATTCTGATTCACGATTAAGTTTTTTAATCAATTAAGCCATTTTTAAAAAATATGTACCTGATAGTTGTAGGCAGGCTGGTATCCTACAGGAACTTGCTGTTGTATCAGCACAGCTTGCGACCCATAAGGGTATGCCTGGGGGGGGGAAAAACAAAAAAAACACAAAGTTTTTGCATTTCATAGGTTAAAGAGATTAGGTAAAGTACATCTACACTGGGTAGATTTACTAGGTATAATTTCTGGCTCTGGTAAACCTACCAGCACCAGTTGATTGAGATAGCACACTAAAAATAGCTGCCACAGCTACATGGGCAGCAGCATAGGTTAGCTGCCCAAATACATCTGTGGAGAGTCAGGTATACTCAGGGGGGATAGCCCACATAGTCATAGCTACATGCTATTTTTAGCACAGAAGCTTGATGACAGCTAGCATGGGTATGTGTACATGAGCCAGTAGTTACATTTCTGATCGCAGTGTGGACACATCCTAAGTGTCTAAGACCTATTTTCAAAAGGGAACTTAAGGACTTGTCTACACAGCTACCTACAGAGTGGCAAGCCATGCGGTGAATCTACAGCACATCAACTTGCTGTGCAGTAACATCCTGTGTGGCCAGTGTTTATCATAGCCACAGAGTGCAGCTTGGTGGGATTTCACTGCACTGGAGCAGTTTCCATACGGGACATCCCCACTGTAGACCCAAACCTTGGCTTGCCACAGAGTAAGTCAGTCTCACTGAGCCTCAATGAAACTTTTAACATACACCTATCACAGAACTTTCCTTAGGGCTTCTTGACAAATACTGAGTTTGCAGCAAGCTGGCATGTAAATAATCTAACTCACACTAGCTTTCTGTGCACTAAACATTTATATAGACAAGCCCTTAGTTGTGAGCTGCATTTGAACAGGAATGGAAGTAGTTGCTTCTAACAATGAATTTATTTTAACCAGATTCTGAGTTTAGGCAAAGTAAACAACTCACTTCCATTAGTTTAACATCAACAGAAGTCTGAAGTAGATTGTTCTGAGGATATGCAAGGTTTCAAGCAGTTGAGTTAGAATGAAATATCTGCCCCTCTCTCCAAAGTGTTCCACTATTGAATTTTTTAAAATCCTCCCCCTACTCTCCTTTAACTAAAGGTTTATCTAGAACAGCAGTTCTCAAACTGTGGGTCAGGAGCCCAAAATGGGTCACGACTCTGTTTTAATGGGGTCACCAGAGCTGGTGTTAGACTTGCTGGGGCTGAAGCCAAAGTCATATCCCTACTGTTAAGAGACAAAGCCCAAGGGCTTCAGCCCTGGATGGCAGTGCTCAGATTACAGGCCCACTCCCTAGGGCAGTGGGGCTTGGTCTTTGGCTTTGACCCCACACCTGGGGCTCAGGCTTCAGTCCCCCCTCCTGGTGTCATGAAGTAATGTGTTGTCAGAAGGGAGTCACAGTGCAATGAGATTTGAGAACCCCGGATTAAGAGTTGTTTAATGAGGACTTGCAACTGGAAAACTGAAGTAAGGTTTTACAGAGAGTTTATTTTTGGTTTGTTACAGCTCTTGTTTGATGCTAAATGGTAAAGCCCTTCCAGTCTACTTAAAACTATTTCAGCATATGAGGTATTAGAATCATTCCCATTCCCCAAATTTCCTTCACATTTTAGAGCCAACTCAGTGCACATTTACCAAGTATTTTACTTTTAGTAAGTTATTTTCTTAACTCACCATGGGTTGCATGCCTGTTTACAATAAATATTAGATTTGGTCATATTTAGTAGGCAATGAGGTTTGGGGGAGGTGAGAGGAAAAGCTATTAGGGGATCCGCCCAATGTGGTGTTGGGAGGGAACAAAGCATGATTACAGCTTAGAAGACTACTGCATAGACATGTATGAGCATGCATTCCATTTCCCCTCATTAGATGTATAAAGATATCACTGAAATGGTGATACTGGTCATGCCCACAATAATGGTATATATTACAGGAGTGAGTGCAATATTTGCGTTTTACACAAAGGTACTGTACCAATCCAGAAGCAAACAAACTGTTTTGCCCGGAGAAAGTGTTGATAGAGCCAGCTTTGCTGTTCCATACCTTGTTAATAAAAGGGATGCTGTACACTAGTCCTCTAACTTACTCTCAAGCGAAAATCAAGAAGATTTTTCAAATAAGTTTCTCAGCTCAAGTGTTATGTGAAGAATTGTGTGCTTTGGGAGCAACCTCCAAACTACTCAAGATCTCTTAGGGCTTGTCTACATCACAAAGTTGCAGCGCTGGTGAGGGGGTTACAGCGCTGCAACTTAGGAGGTGTACACATCTGCAGGGCATCACCAGCGCTGCAACTCCCTGTTTGCAGCGCTGGCCGTACTCCCGTTTTGTCTCGGGTGTAGAGGATCCAGCGCTGGTGATCCAGCGCTGGTAATCAAGTGTAGACACTTACCAGCGCTTTTCTTGACCTCTGTGGAATAAGCAAGTATCCCAGCATACCTGAGGAAGCCTCTCTGGTAATCAAGCAGGTATCCTTCCCCACGGTTTGCTCCGGTGTTCTCCAAATCCCCCCCCCAAGCGGGTCTCCTTCCCAGCGGTTTGCAGGAGGGTTTGGGGAACGCGAGAGCAAACCGCGGGGAAGGAGATCTGCTTGCTCGGGGGTTCGGGGAACGTGAGAGCAAACCGCGGGGAAGGAGATCTGCTTGCTCGGGGGTTCGGGGAACGCGAGAGCAAACCGCGGGGAAGCATGTCTCCTTCCCCGGTTTGCTCTCGCGTTCCCCGAACCCCCGTGCAAGCAGATCTCCTTCCCCGCACCCCCGAGCAAGCAGGTCTCCTTCCCCGCCGTTTGCAGGGGGGTTCGGGGAACGCGAGAGCAAACCGCGGGGAAGGAGATCTGCTTGCTTGGGGGTTCGGGGAACGCAAGAGCAAACCGCTGGGAAGGAGACCTGCTTGCACGGGGGTTCGGGGAACGCAAGAGCAAACCGCTGGGAAGGAGACCTGCTTGCACGGGGGTTCGGGGAACGCGAGAGCAAACCGCGGGGAAGGAGACCTGCTTGCTCAGGGGTTCGGGGAACACTGGAGCAAAACCGGGGAAAGAGACCTGCTTTCCCGCGGTTTGCTCTCGCGTTCCCCGAACCCCCCTTGAAGCCGCCCAACAGCGCTGCAGTGTGGCCACATCTAACACCACTTGCAGCGCTGGTTGCTGTAAGTGTGGCCACTCTGCAGCGCTGGCCCTATACAGCTGTACTAATACAGCTGTAACAACCAGCGCTACAAAATTGTAGATGTAGACATACCCTTATAAGCTAGGTTACTTCCCCCATTCTCTTTTCTTGCTCCATTCTGTAGCATTACCAGGCTGAAGATTTTTGCCTGGAGCGAGGAATGGGCAACAGGGGATGGATCACTTCATGCTTACCTGTTCTGTTCATTCCCTCTGAAGCACTTGGCACTGGGCACAGTCAGAAGACGACAGGATACTGGGCTAGATGGACCTTTGGTCTGACCCAGTAGGACCATTCTTATGCTTTAGCTTTATTTGAAATCAACAATCTCCCTACATACAATGCTTCCTTAGCTCTCATCCACTTGTGCTACACTGATGACATCATCATCTGGACCCATGGTAAAGAGGCCCTTGAGGAATTCCACCAAGATTTCAACGATTTCTACCCTACCATCAACCTCAGCCTGGACCAATCCACACACGAGGTCCACTTCCTAGACCAGGGGTCAGCAACTTTTCAGAAGTGGTGTGCCAAGTCTTCATTTATTCACTCTAATTGAAGGTTTCGCATGCCGGTAATACATTTTAACGTTTTTAGAAGGTCTCTCTCTTTAAGTCTATAAACTATTGTTTTATGTAAAGTAAACACTTTTAAAAAATGTTTAAGAAGCTTCGTTTAAAATTAAATTAAGATGCAGATCTTAGTTTAGTGCAGTGGTTCTTAACCTGGGGTGCATGCACCCCCTGGGGCAGGGCTGGTGCAAGAATATTTTGCACCCGAGGCAAAACTTCCACCTTGCACTGCCCCCATCCCCTTGCACATCAGTTCATTGAGGGGCAAATCCCAAAGAGCCTTTATAGACACCAGGGGCCAGCCGTGTCCAAGAGCTCCTTCCCAGATTAGGTTCCCCCACTCGCTGCCCCCTGAACTCCCTGAGAGGCTGCACAGAGTGTCCCACTTGCGGCAGCAGTGAGCCCCAGCCATGGAGGGGCTGGTGCGGTGCAGGGGGGAAGCAGCCCTGCAAAGGTGGCAGTGCTGCTAGCCGGCAGCAGCCATGCCCCCCACCGCCCCTCCTGCCCAGGCTGTGGCCCGGCGCCCCACAGCGGCTCCTGCAGGCTTCAGTGGATGTATGCGGGCGATAGCCCTCATGAGCCCCCCGGCTCCCCCCTCACCTAGGGTTACCATATTTCAACAATCAAAAAGCGGGGAGAGCCCTGCTCTAGCTCTGCCCCCATCCACTCCCTCCCATCCCCGTCAGAACCCCCTCCCTCCTTGTCCCCTGACTGCCCCCTCCTGAGACACTCCCCACCCTAACTGCCCCCGGAGGACCCTATCCCCAACTCTTATCTACATCCCTCCCCCAGACAGACCCCCAGGACTCCCACACCTCATCCAACCACTCCCCACCCCGACGGATCCCCAGAATTGTCGACCCAACCAACCCTCCCCCTGCTCCCCAACTGCCCTCCGGGACTCCCCTTACCATGCCCATGCCAGTGAGACACTGGCTCCACATGGAGGCAAAACTCCAACTCCATGTGGAGTGCTGAGGCTGTGGGAGGGGCAGCAGAGGCTGACACTCCCAGCAGCCATAGAGCCGAGCACAGTGAGGGAGGAGCCGGGGGGGCGCACCTGCCCGGGCTGCGACCCAGTGCTTCCCACCCCGGGGGTGGGGGGGAGGGGGCGAAGGGGACTCCTGCAGCAGATGCATGCAGGCAGTGGTCCCCGTGCACCCCTCGGCTTCCCCCTCACTGCGCTCGGGCTCTGCAGCTCCCAGGAGTGCAAGCGACCACCGCCACCCCCCCACAGCAGGCTCAGGGCCCCACGCCCTGGTGGCTCACATTCCCGGGAGCTGCAGAACCCGAGCGTGGTGAGGGGAGAGCCAGGGGGCACGCCTGCCATCAGTCTGGGGTCCCAGCCACCGGCCCCACTCAGCTTCCTGCTGGCTGAGTGAACGGAACCCCAGGCTGGCAGGATGCTGAGTGGGACCAGCAGCCAGGACCCTGCTGCCAGGCAAAAATCGGCTCGCATGCCGCCTTTGGCACGTGTGCTGTATGTTGCTGACAACTGTCCTAGACAGTATGATGCTAATAAGCGATAGTCACATAAACACCACCCTATATCAGAAACCTACTGACCACTATATTTATCTACATGCCTTCAGCTTTCATCCAGACCACACCACACGATCCACTGTCTACAGCCAAGCTCTGAGATACAACCGCGTTTGCGCCGATTCCTCAGATGGAGACAAACACCTAAAGAATCTCTATAGAGATTCTTAAAAACTGTAATACCTACCTGATGAAGAGAAGAAACAGATTGACAGAGCCAGAAGGGTACTGAGAAGTCACCTACTACAAGACAAGCCCAATAAAGAAAGTAACAGAATGCCACTAGCTGTCACCTACAGCCCCCAACTAAACCAGCACATCAAGGATCCACAACCTATCCTGAAGGACGATCCATCACTCTCACAGACCTTGGGAGACAGGACAGTCTTTGCCTACAGACAGCTCCCCAACCTGAAGCAAATCTCACCAGCAACTACACACCACACAACAAAAACACCAGCCCAGGCACCAAACCCTGCTACAAACCTCAGTGCCAACTCTGTGCACATATCTATTCAAGGGGCACCATCATAGGACCTAACCACATCAGCCACACCATCCGGGGCTCGTTCACCTGAACATCTACCAACCTGATATATGCCATCATGTGCCAGCAATGCCTCTCTGCTATGTACATTGGCCAAACCAGACAGTCTCTACACAAAAGAATAAATGGACACAAATCTGACATCAGGAATCATAACATTCAAAAACCTGCAGAACACTTCAGTCTCTCTGGTCACTCAGTAACAGACCTAAAAGTGGCAATTCAACAAAAAAACCCTTCAAAAACAGACTCCAACGTGAAGCTACAGAACTGGAATTAATTTGCGAACTGGATACCATCAGATTAGGCCTGAATAAAGACTGGGAGTGGTTGGGTGATTAAAAAACCTAGACTTAATTTCCCCAATACTAATTTCTCCCTACTGTTACTCACACCTTATTGTCAATTGTCTGTAATGAGCCATTCTCTTATTTCAAAAAAGAGATTTTTCCTCCCTTGGTATCCTGCTGTTAAATTGATTTATCTCGTTAGACTGACCTCACACTTGGTAAAGCAACCCCCCCTATCCTTTCATATATTTATACCTGCTCCTGTATTTTTCACTTCATTCATCTGATGAAATGGGTTCTAGCCCACAAAAGCTTATGCCCAAATATATTTGTTAGTCTCTAAGGTGTCACAAGGACTCCTCACTGTTTTTCTTAGCTACAAAGCTTCCACAGTACAGAGGTACTTTGTGGGTTAGTAACTGGCTGCAGATACCAAGATTCTATAAAGCAGAAGACTCATTTGAAAGACATATTGAGGCGGTATTTCTAAAGCAGGCAGAACTGTCAATTTAGAGGACAATACTGTCCGCACTTGGCTTATTTGCTATTGTTACAGCTAGATTTTCATTTTTAGGGGCCTGAATGTCAAAAATTCAAGTTCCTATTGTACATATTTCAGAGGCCATGCAAGTGTGGCTCTCAAAAGTGTTATATTCTAGTGCTTTGAAGAACTCAGTTATGATCCAAGATCAGACCATAAAGAAATAATCTTACCTGAACGTACTGAGTTACTGGACTCATCATAGCTGGGGGAGGCATGTATGTTTCTGTGTTTTGATTACTCCACACACTATGAAACTGTGGCACAGGAGGATTAAAACCCAGATGTCTGGGTTGCACATGGTAAGCACCTAGTTTAGAGAGACAAAGGAAAGATGATCCAAAACGGTTTAACAGTAGTTTAGGCCCAAAATTAAGGTTTTGTTTGAGTTCAGATATGTATTTTTCCATGAATTTTTTAAAATTTAAATTTAAAAAAGTAGTGCAGGATAACTGATAAGTTCAGCAGTGTTTGCAATTTACATGCTGGGGCATTTTGATAGTACAAAATTTATCAGTTTGCTCTCTTTGCCAAAACCAAGTAAAAAAAGTCTCAGTATTGACTGGTAATTACTTAGATTTTAGTTTAGTTGTAGTACTTTTAATACTAATAAAGCAAGATTGTAAATATCACAGATAAATAAATTACTTTAATATCTTACATATAAGCCAGCATCCTTTCATGAGGAAACAAGTTCAAGTTCCAGTCTAGATGTACTTACATAAATTCTGTTGTTTTCTGATTGCTGGGCCCAGCTTCAGTTTTTTACCATGGAAGTTTATTTGTGACTGGGGTGGTGGTGGTGGTGTGGGAAGAGGGGAAACACAGAAAAACCATATTACTATACTTTCAGATTCAATGACAGGTCAATAACTATTTTTACATCAATCTAAAAGTACACCTACATTTACAGCAGCATGTAGAGTACAGAGACCGCATGCACACCTAGCATGGGTATAAATAGCAGTGTGGACAGTGAGGTACAGCTTAGAAGAGTAGAGTTCCCTACATACCTGAACACCCAGGGTATATAAACTACTCTGCTCAAGCACACTGCTATTTTTAGTAGTCTAGCATCTCACTGCTATAGCCTTTTTTCACAGCCGTGAGGCTACAGTTCTCTTGTACTCTCTCTCTCTCATTTCTTTCAGTTCATAGTGCAGATTTTACATAATTTGGTCAGTGTATCTTGCCCTTAACTACTCGAGTGTGTTTGAATGGCAGCTAGGAGTGGACAGAATGGACTTTGAACAGACACCTCCACACAATAAATCTAAAAACGTGTTAGTCTTATTTTTGGCTAAGTAAGTTGTGTAAAAAAATCCCACTTCAAGAGCAGGGATGATTTTAGAAAGATTGTAATCAGCTATTTTGAATGCTCAGTCTTAAACTTTGCCTCTTCCTATTAATCTAGTCCAGATTCTCATTTAACCTTTAGACAGCTCAATTTTCCTGTTATTACCCCCACAAACCAACCACCGTACTGCATTCTTTGTTACAGAATACAGATATGAATATGAACATCCTCAAATAGCTAAGTAACTTACTTCCACTATTTTCTGAACATCCACATTGTCCAAAAAGGATACAAATCCATATCTGTAAAGGAAAAAAAGTTCAGTGTGACTACTGCACAACCCACAAGCCTGTTTTGAACAAGACTCAAAAGCATAAAATTGGGTTACTGTATGCCAAAAGACAGACAAGTCCAAGTCAATATCCTTCCCTTGGACTCTGCAAACCAAAAACCGATGCGAAGGTGTATTTATTACAAGGTGCCAGCTAGCATCCAGTTAAAAGGATTTGATTCTCATTTCAGACTGGGTGCGATCTGGTGCAATTCACTTAATCTCTGTCTTCATTTCGCCAATTTGGGAAACTGGGATAGTATTTGGTCCCATCACAGAGTTGATGTGAGACTTAGAGCAACAGGAGTTTATTATATTAAGCATGGACAACACAGTAGTTTTAAATCAAAATTGGTCTTCTGTCTAGCACATTACCAATAACCAAGACTTCCAGTTATCCAAGGTACATCACAACTTGCAGGGGAAAGTTTGGGGCAAGAGGTATAGAGAAGCTGACAGAAGAGTTCTTTCCAGCTCCAAAAGCTCATGCCTAGGAAGTGGATCCATGATTCTTCTGGGTGAACAATAACGTAAGATAAGAATTTCATCCTATCCCATCAATAACTGGCTGCATTTGGCAGACAAGGAAAGTTTGAAGCTTTGCTTCCACCAATTCAGCAGTTATATGCCCTATATGCCCCCTGAAAAGCAAGATTTATTAAGTAAGCTAAAACATACCATATTATTCTTTACAAAATCAGCTATACTTAAACTGAGTTATACGAGCCAACTGCTTAACTGTAATTCACCGCTTCTGGAAGTAGTGATACAGACAGGGCTCAAGTATTTTAACAGTGTGTTGGAGAGTTGGACTAACTCAACCCTACATATGGTACTGCTTCCTCTGGTGATTTATGGCTATCAACTTTACTAGGTTAGAAAAGGCTTTAATGACCCAAGGCAAGTCATTCATGTTCTACTTACCCTTTGGAAACACCAGTTCTATCAGTGATTATCTTCACTTCTTTCACTGTCCCATATCGTGCAAAGAAGCTTCTAATTTCTGTTTCATCCATCTAAGGAACAGAATTTGTTTAGCTTAAAAAAAAAAAGGATACATCACTGGCCACCACAAGAAAATCTTAACTCCTTTTGCAAACTTGTGTTCAACTGTTTTAAGTGGTTTACAGAAGCAGGAGCCACTTTCAAACCCATCCACCACTGTTGCACAATTCAGTGCTGCTCACCTAGTTCAGGGATAAAACTGGAACTGAACTCAGGTCTCTCACAGCAGTGCAATACCATAAAACTGGTAGATGCCATGGGATCAGCCACATCCTAAAAGAAGTCTGTTTTCTGCTCTCCCTGCCCCAAAAAAAAAAAAACAGTCCAACCACTACAGAATATATGTGAAAGTTAAGACATGTAAATACCCTTATATCAATTCCACCAACAAAGACTGTGTTCGGCATGATTTTTCCTTCTGGTAAAACATATCCTTGATTGGTTGTTGACGACAACTGGGTGTTATCCTCCCTGGAGATGCTTGCACATTGGGACTCTGGATTTGCTGCAGACTGCAAGTTTGATAAAGTACATATTATAACTGTTTATATACTACATTTTAGGATACTAAAACTTCAAAGTGTTCCCATGGACACAATACTTTCCATTTCCAGTTTACTCTATTTGGAACAGAAATGTCTCAAATAATTTTCTGAAAAACATATGTTCTGAATTAATTCTACTTCATGGGCTGGTTTTTCAGTATTTATTCTCTTTACCTAGCACTAAGCTGAATTTAGAATAGATTAAGTAGGGTTAGTTAAAACTGCTTTTCCTCAAAGGTCCATGGTCACTTTAAACATATACTAATTCTACAATGAAACTGTTGAAAAATGCACTTCAATATCTATCAAATGGGATTTAAGAAAGAGTTAGCCAACATAGAAGACTGCCAGATCTGCTTGCAGAGTTCCAGAATTCTACATTATCCTAGCCAAAAAAAATCCTTAAACAATTAATGCAGCACTTGTGTATGAGCAATCCCAGAACAAAACCCAGCAGCTACACATGGAAGAAATTTATATTAAAAAAAAAAAAAAAAAAAAAAAAAAGTTATAGCCACTACAACTAGCTCTTAACAGGATCACATTACTATGATCCCCTTTAGAAGGAGAGATTTTGTACTCTGTCACAATTTAAAGTTACATCAAATCAGAGGTCTATCAAGATCTGCAACTGTCTTAAACAGTCTGAATAGTTTAAGATTATGTGACTTATAAAAATCACTTACGTTTGTAATAGAGAGTGTACACACAGGCCACCATGTCTCCCCCCTCCCCGCATATATAAACAGGAAGAAACACATTCAAAGAACAATCTTAAGTCAAGCACTCAAAAGCTAAATAGTAGAATTAAGGGTGCCCACGCAACTTTTAATTGCATGCATTTATGTTTACACATTATGATACAGTCTTTAATTACATAATCACATACTATTTTCCACAGGACCCCAGCTTCACTTAGTGCAAAGAATGGATGGAACTCAATGAACAAACAACTATACAATATTTTGTTCAAAGACCATAAAGCCATGAGTGGCCCCTTGCTTTTACTGCACACCATTCAAACCATGCTCCAAAGAATGAATTATTAGTTTCCTCATGGGCTTTTCTACGGCACTCACTGTAGTATCAGCGAGCTTCACAGTTGTGAAGCTATATTACCATCTCACTTCATGTGGGTGTTGTTATAAAAGCTGCACAAAGTTCTTCAAATAAAAATGCATTTTTAGAGTACTAAAACTATTTACCAATTTAACCCCAATTTTTGAATAGTTTCAACTAAAAAAACCCTGATTTTCTCCCAAAGAAGTGTTCATTCAACTCAATGTTTTGTTTAGAAAATTGTCCATTTGAATTAAGTCAAAACTATTTCAAAATTGTTTTCTGGTTTTTCATTTTGGCAAGAAACAAAAGAAGTCAGTTTTAAACCAAAACAAACGGATTATTTATATTCTCCCACTACACTAAACTCAATTATTTAGTCAGATCTAATTATCCTAATTTTAGCCATAGGGAAAATGGAATCACAACGAAGGTCAAAAGCATCCACTAAGCTTGGGTGCCTAGGGTCTGATTTTTCAAATAAAATTTAATACATGGCACCTCATATGTTCAAAGCAAAGCTACCATGGATTTCAGCTACAACTGAGTGATCAGCACTTTTGCAAATTAGAACCCACAGGTCCAAGCTGAGCATGCAAAAAAAACACCCAACCCCAAAACAAAAAAACCTGAGCGTACAGTTAGTGGCCAAACTTTTAACGTGTGGTTTAAGTAGCTTGCCTAGCATGACACAGAACATCCTTGTGGCAGAGGCAGGGATAGAATCGCTGCCCAAGGTAGCAATCAATTGCCTTAACCATGAGACCATCTTCTTCCTTCCTCTGGTCCCCTGCTTCATTTACCACACAGTTTTGGTTCACTGACCTTCACTACCATCATTTTTTCCATTTCTTGATCCCTGCAACTTGTGGTCTGGGTTCACTGGTCCGCCCTTCCTTCCAGTTGATGGGGAGGGCCTTTAGCTCTGGGCAGGCTTAGGTCTACCATCTCCCAGAACCACAGGTACACAGTTTTGGCCCTTTGACCTTCACTCCCTTCTCCAGTTTTTTTTGTTTTGTTTTGAAACTTGTTATCCCCATTACTCACATGCAACCTAGGTCCAATGGCTCATTTCCCTCAGCTAAAGAGGGCAGGTCTTTAGCTGTGGCAGGCCTAGCCCAGCCTGTCTCACTATCCACAAACAGTACACACACTATATCAGCTCTATGACCTTCACTCCCCCGCCCCTTTTTGTCCTCTCAGAGGAGAGGATGGGCCTTTTGGGCAAGTATTCCTAGTATCTGCAATAGGTACATGCATGCTCAATATCTACAGCAAATTGGGGGGGGGGTCCTATAGCCTTCTTCCATTCACAATCCTGATTCATTCTCAGAGCAGGTTCAGCCTGTGCACTGAATGATGGAGTCCAGGGCGGGGAGGGGGGGCAGTAAATGATCATGTAATCAAAGACAGTCACAATACAGATGCACAAGGCAGACAAATTAAGTTTGAACAGCCAACCTTAATTCTGGCATTTCTCTAACTTCTGAGAGTTTGACTTTGCAAACTTAATATTCTTTTCATGAAGTTGTGTGCAAGTGATTTCCTGGGCTGTTTTTTTCTTTTTTTTTTTTTAAATAGAGAACACAAAGCTAACTGAAAAGCAAAAATTCCATCAGGTGGCTCATGACACCCACAGGAGTTATCTACAGGACTGGAACCTTTAGATCAGAGGTGGTCAAACTATGGCCCTCAGGCCACATCGGGCCCACAGGACCCTCCTGCCCAGCCCCTGAGCTCCTGGCCCAGGAGGCTCGACCCTGGTCCCTCCCCTACTCTTCCCTCCCCCCGACCGCAGCGTCAGCTCACTCCACTGCCGGTGCAATGCTCTGGGCGGTGAGGTTGTGAGCTCCTGGGGCAGCGCAGCTGCCTGTCCTGCTGCTCTGGGCAGCGCGGCTGCAGCACCGCCAGCCACCAGTGCTCTAGGCAGCACAGTAGGGGAGCACAGAGGGGTTGGACAGATGGCAGGGGAGTTTGGGGTGGTGGTCAGGGTGTGGATAGGGGTTGGGGTGGTCCGAGAGCAGGGAACAAGGGGGCTGAATGAGGGCAGGGTTTCCAGGGGGCAGTCAGGAATGAGAGGAGGGGTTGGGTGGTGTGGCAGGGGGCAGTCAGTGGTGGGGGCTGTCAGGGCACAGGGAAGTTGGATGGGGCAGGAGTCCCTGGGGGGGCCGTCGGGGGCGAGAAAGCAGGAGGGGTCAGACAGGGGGCGGGGCTGGGCCACACCTGGCTGTTTGGGGATGGTACAGCCTCCACTAACTGGCCCGCCACACAATTTTGGAAACCTGATGCAGCCCTCCAGCCAAAAAGTTTGTCTGCCCCTGCTTTAAATCCAGCCAGATCTCTGCCACTTGTGACACTGAAGAAACTGATAGCAGTAGAGGTTGGCAGTCTCAGTGTGGACCAACACTAGAGGGGAACTTGACACACACTTTGTCAATGGGTTTCAAACATTTGTCAAAAGCAGGACACAGATCCCTCTGCTTCTTCACCACAAACTCCCTGCCTAGCCAGGCCCAGGCTCCACCCCCAAACTCTATTATTTGAATCCCAAACTCTTCATCCATCCCTGGCTCCTCACCCAAACCTGTCCCAGTCAACAAGAGTCAAGGAACAAAGCAGTATCCTCAACACTGAATCCTTAATGATGCAGTCACTTCCTGGGCAAACACCGTTAATTATTCCCCTAAGCCTCACCGCCCTAAAGGAATAAATTTAAAATCTGAGAGAGCAGCAGCACAACTTCCAAGCCCTCAAAAAGAAGTAAGTCTTGACTGGTTGAGCCTTTTGTACAAACAAAATACTTGTTAAAAATAGGTAGCAACACCACAAGAATTAATGCCAGAACCAAGCTGTAGAGCGTCATCTGCAAAAAGGTCAGTGTATCTGTGTAATGGCTCCATGAATGCAGTCCCTTAAACATTTTCAATAAAGGTAAGCATTTGTAGATTGAGAGGACTCTTCCCATGGCATTTTTACTCAGATTTTTGCATACCAAGAAACAAATATTGCTGTATCAAGAAAATTGAATACAATGCAATCTTTGTGCATGAACTAAGACAACTTTTATAGAATGTTATATACGTAGCTTCCCACAAGACTGCTACAGCAAGACTAGCTATTTCCCTGGATATACCTATAGGATCCTCATCTTTTTGTGCCTGGCTATTAACCAGTTCAAGTTTCTCTAAGCAAACTCATGGAATGGTAGTCAAATTTAGTGGAAATCAGCAATGGAGTTTTGTTAGTTTTTCAACTCTACTTCCAGAGCCCTTCAAAACCCTTTTAGGCTAGAGCTATCATTTAAATATCCAGATACAATTACTAAATGCAATTACTTTTGCACTCTTTAAAATGATAACTTTTCATAATTAGGATACCTAGCAGACATGTGGTAATTGTATGGAAACTCATCCTCAGTTTAGCTACATCCTAAGTTTTCAGTACAGTTTGACCAAAGGTAGCTATCAAATGCAAAAGTAGAAACCAGCAATCTCAGCTTGTTTCCTGCAGGTGTCCCTGCCATTAATTTCATATTCACAGGAATGAAGTGCTACTGTACATGACGAAGTATTTCTCCTCAATGGTGTTACACAGAAAGGACTGGGCACTTCTCTTTCATCTCTTTTCGTAAGAGAAACTTCCTTGATTCTTCAAGGTACACATCTATCTGATTTACAGACAAGGGTGCTCATATAGGTCGATCTTCCTTCTCCCCCCTCCCATTATTCATCTGTGTTTTTCTTTCAAGCCATTGGTCCCTCCATAACAGCCTTCCGCTATAATTGGAGAGATGGGCTAGACATCCCTTATGGTTTTCCTGCTGTGATTTATGTCCCACCTCAAACTACACAGCTACAGAAACGGGAGTGAAATGAGACTATAAAAAAGAAAATACTTTTCTGGATTGTCAAAAGGAGTTATCTTCAACTGAGGGGAAAAAGCCAGCAGGGAAAGAACAAGAGTATGCCAGGCATCTATGGGAAAAGCAGCAAAAAGGTAAGAGAAGCCTCAGTGCTGTGGTAAATAATATTTTATGTTACTTCCTTTCTTTTGTTTCGTTTCTCTGGAAGATGAGCTCCAAACATTTGCAGGAACAGGATCAAAGTAATACTAAATGAATGTAGCACCAAAGTTATATCAGAGATCTTCAACAGGATCCAGTGTGAAGGAAAACATCCACCTGCCATGACAGCGCTCTCCTATGTAAGAAGTACCACAATGTTCCACTCTGTAAATCTTCCTGATGCCCGTGTAGGCAATATATCTGGGGGCAATACTGAGATTTAGACTGCATTGCCATCAGGATGCAAAACATAACACCTAGCTCTGGATGGACATGGTTCTTACTGGACCTGGACGACTCGAAATCTGTTTAAGCCAACCTCTAACCAAATCAGGACTCAAACCAGAAGATGCCAGTGGCTGTGAAGAAAAACAGTATAATTATCTCCAGTTATTGGTCCCCCCTCAGATGCTGTTTGTCCACTTTCTGCTTGCAAGTGCACAATTGGGGGGGCTGGGGGAGGGAGAAGGTTTCTTCTTGTCTCTTGGCTGTGTTTTGAAGATAAGGAAGCAGCTGAAATCAAATAAAATACCTGAGATGCTAATTTGAAGTGGCAGGGAGTTTTCAGAGAAGAGGCCTTTACTTTGAAAGTCAATCCCCCATGCTGGCTCTGAAAAAATAAGTTTGACTTTCTAGGCACACAAGACCTATACCTGAACGCATGCTTTACAGAGGGGGATACTACCAAGGCAGGGGTGGTAAACCTGTGGCTCTGGAGCCACATGCAGCTCTTCAGAAGTTGATGTGCAGTCTGGGGCTGGAGCTACAGATGCCAACCTTCCAATGTGCCAGGGGGTGCTCACTGCTCAACCCCGGGCTCTGCCACAGGCCCTGCACCCACTCCACTCCTTCCCGAGCCTGCTGTACCCTCGCTCCTCCCCTCCAATCCTCCCAGAGTTTCCTGCATGCCACAAAACAGGAGATTGGGCTATACCTATAGGATCTCAAAGGAATAGGGAGAAAGTGGGAGGCACTGATCAGCAGGGTTGCTGGTGGGCAGGAGGCACTGGGAGCTGGGGGGCGGAGGCAGCTGATGGCAGACTGCTGACATATTACTGTGGCTCTTTGGCAATGTACATTGGTAAATTCTGTCTCCTTCTCAGGCTCAGGTTGGACACCCCTGTACCAAGGGAATGAAGCTCTCATTGCAGCTGCTGAGAGGGACCTTCTCTTCCTCTTTCCTTCCAAGCTTCAGAGCCCTCCTCACTATTGCAAAGGGAGTCTGTTACACTATCTTTCCACAGCCTTTTGAGTGTCTCCAGTACCTGCCACAACTCATGGCTTTGTAAGCAGAGTGAAAAATGACAATTGCCATTTTTGCTAGTTCCTACAAGATTCTGAACCGCAACACTTAAAGTACCCACGGTCCACTTAATTCCACATTGTTATGTCTGCTTGACCATACCATGAGCAGCAGCAGAGGCACTGGAGACATTTTTCTTTGATCTCAGGAAGACCACACTACATCATTTTACATTCAGAAGGTTAACTTGAACCATAAGGCTAAAAAAATGTAATTCATTTAGTTAAAGGTAACTTTACAAAGTGTAATTTGACTTAAAACAGATGTTTACATCTTTCCCTGCTTTTTTTTTTAAAACTGTCATTGTTCTTCTGTGAAGTCTATTTTACAGTATTCAGAAAAAATATTTTAAACTGCAATAGCCATTATACATTAATTCAATGGCTATCGGGGTACTTCTCCTCAGGTGGCTGAAGGCTTTTTCAGCCTTTTGCCTCTCAATGAATCAGTCATCTATTAGTCTATTATGTACATCTTGCAGTGATTTGTATTGCTATACTTTAGACACTTTTCCACTAGTTTAGACAAACTAGTTTGGCGCCACTGACAGGTTTTTGATTTGTCAAGTGAACCTTGGAAGAGAGAGAAATGAAACTAACAAGTTTCATTGCTAGTAATTTCTTAAGTCCAGCTACAAAATGACCTGCAAGGGAAGATAAAGTTACACTTTTTCTGCTTTTGATGCATAAAACACGACCTTAATTTAGTTCAGGAAGTTTAAGCTTTGTATTAGGAGCATGTTCCTATGATTTTTCCTAGTTTTGCTGGAAGACTCGAATGTGAATTTTGAGAGAATTTTGCAGACTTCTGAATCTAGAGATAAACATCTGCGGGAAAGCATCAGGCACTGGGATTAGAGAGGCTAATGGCCCAGATTTACACAATCCAATTAAAAGCAGCAAAGAACCTTGTGGCACCTTATAGACTAACAGACGTTTTGGAGCATGAGCTTTCGTGGGTGAAGACCCACTTCGTTAGATGCAATCCAATTAAAAATCTTTTAACCTCTCAACTGCTCAGGTGTTACTCCCGTAATTGTCCTAGTTCTCCAATTATCCATGAGTTCCTGAATAGATCAAATCAATTTTAGTGTTGAGACAAGTTTAAGAAAAGTCTTCTTACAAATAAAGCAGCAAAGAATGGGTATGTGCCTTTTTTCCTCCCTGGTAGATCACCTTTCCGAGTCTGTAATGTCACAGTGCATTTCAGCCATATTCCAGTTCAATTGTCAGGAGGAAAGAATGCCCATTTCAGACAATTTGGCCTAAAGTTCTCATTGTCCCCATCCCAAATGGGAATCTATATAATGCAAGCATGTAGACTGTTGGCCCTTATTCCAGCCGCTATGATTTGTATAACAAGGCGTTAGCAAAAGTCCTAGATGAGGAAAAAGCAAGAAGTTATCATTTTAAGCTCCCATAAGGCAAAGATTCTATAGCCATATATGCTGGCCTATTCTCAAGAGCCCTGTATATTCCGTGGCCACTGAATTTACATTTTACCGGAGAATTACACTCTAAAATGAGAACTGAAGTTCCCAAGTCTTTCTTACCCTCATGGTTGGAAATAAAACCTAGAAGGTTAACTGACTAAACTGAAGCAGTAATATATTTGAGTGAACACACAGCCTGCAACAACAGCTCTAAGTGTAGTAGGGTGACCTGCCTCATTCATCTCAATCTGGGGCCTGTAAAATCAGATTCCAAATGCCAAGGAATTCAATATTTATGTCATACCATTTGCTGTTTTACTGCAGCCATGCATCCGAAATTATGTTTTCTTCTTACAGCTGCCTCTTATTCCCCAGATTTCATGACAATGGGAAATTAAACAGATTACAGTGTATGCTCTCTCTACTGTCAAACAGAGTCAGGCAGCAGGAAGTTGGGGAACCAGAACAGGAATCTAACTTGCAGCCAGGAAGCCAAGTGAACCAAGAGTGTAAGATCTCAAGTTGAGCTTCCTGGAGAGCATCATAGCAGTTAGGAGTAGCCAGCATTGGCAGGTGACTTCAAGCTCCACCCTTCCCTATTATACAGGGGAATAGGAAGAGGTTCTGATCCAGGCTGGCTGGCCGGCCAACATCACAGGAACCAAAAGTCAGGGAGTGCAGCGAGGCTGCCTTGGAAAAGTTAGTGGGGGAAAAAAAAGCCAAAACCATTTTCAAAAATAGAGGGATAGTTGAAAGTACTAATTGATAGAAAATTGATGACCCTTAGATAGGTGTACAGAAAAAGATGGCAGATGGAAATGGAGGGCATTTCATGACAGTTGCCAAAGAATGTAGGCATTGCTGCTGCTGTAGCACTAGGTCCTATTCTGCCTCTGAATAGGCAGGGCCTCTGTTATACCCTACAATATTTATAATAAAGCAGAGCTGATATTTATGAAAAGAAACAAACCTCAAACCTAAAAAAAGAGTTCTGTTGTATCCTCACTAGAGCTTCAATTAGCCCACCCCAGAGCAATATGCCTGTGCCTTTTTTCTCCCTAGACAGGGAATTTGAGTTTGACCTTTCTCCACTCCTTCCACACCCTGCTCAGAATATAAAGATATGTAATGTCTACTCACACTCCTGGTATTGCACCCACATGTGCAGCATTTCTACATACAGGAGTTGCAGTTACCATGACAGCATATTACCTGAAAGGGAGAAGGAACATGGCTCCCTATAATAGTATAGTGTAGTTTACCCATCAAGCAGCAGGTGGAGCTATTAGCCAAGTACTGTACATGCTTTTTGAAAGCTAGTTGATACCTTAATCAACTTTTTCAGGACTTGGGTCTTGCAGCTGACAGCTAGGAGTATTTCTCTCTTGTACATACATCAATGGCTCTCAAAGTGTGGGGACGTGTCCCCCACGGGGGGACATGGAGGAACATTCGGGGGGGGGGGGGAGGCAGCACAGAGGGATCACCATGTTTCCGGTCCCACGCTGCTCCCAGACCAGCTGTACCTCCAGCCCTGTTCAGCACCCAGTCCTGCTCCATCTCCAGACCCAGCTCCACCCTCACTCGTTCTGTCCCCAGAGCAGGTCCCCTTAATTCCTTCTCTGCCTGTAGCCCCAGCTCTTCCCCAATCCCCAGTTCTACCCCTACTTCTGCCTTCGACCCAAGCTCTGCTGCCAAGGAACCCTTGGCTGTGCAGTAATTGGAGGACGGGCACAGACAGATTCCATTATTGATAAAGGGGGTGAGGTATGACTGGAAAAGTTTTGAGCACCCACATAGACCAATACAATTATTTATCGATAATTAATTCAACCTCTATTTTTATCTACTCTTATAAGAGGCTGGAAGCGTGCAAAGATTCTCTAGCAAATAGTTTTGGAACAGACACTCAAGGTGAAAAGTCTGTTGTCCCAGTGTTAAATTCAATTCAAAAGTAAAGCAGTTAGCTGATAAATGACCCTGGTAATATAAAATAGCTTACATAAGGGGAATGGGGAGAAAGGGTACCTTAGATGAGTGGAGTCCAAATGTTTTCTGTCACGCCACACACACCTCTTATGAGTAATGAAATCTGTCCATGGCCCCATTCCATTATTTAACAGTTGGCTCAGCACAGGAGCTTGGGCTGAAGGCGGAGCTGGCCTGGGAGTGGAGCAGAACTGCAGTTGGGGCTATAGCAGAGCTATGACTGGTGCCAGAGCTTTGGGGAGCATGGTGGGGGTGCTCCCATTCCTCCCCCCCCCGTGGGGGCTGGCCCTTGCCCCACCACATACACCCCTGCACTGGGGACCACTGGCTTAGATGTATGTGTCTAATAAAGGGGTCGGCAACCTTTCAGAAGTGGTGTACTGAGTCTTCATTTATTCACTCTAATTTAAGGTTTCATGTGCCAGTAATACATTTTAGCATTTTTAGAAGGTCTCTTTCTATAATATATAATTAAACTATTGTTGTATGTAAAGTAAATAAGGTTTTTAAAATGTTTACGAAGCCATCATTTAAAATTAAATTAAAATGCAGAGCCCCCTGGACTGGTGGCCAGGACCCAGGCAGTGTGAGTGCCACTGAAAAGCAGCTGGCGTGCCAACTTTGGCACCCGTGCCATAGGTTGCCCACCTCGGTCTAATACTTAACAGAACTTGTACAGACTGAAAGCGGATATACAATCAAGTTGTTAATATGATAGGAAGTGGCTTTTGGATTATGTGTGTTTAGGACCTCATTGCAGTAGCTAGAAAATATAGCAGTGTCATGCTACCATAAATGAAATAATGTGAAACGTGAAGAGCAAAATTGCATTTAAATATGAAAGGCAAGCCACTAAAACATTTGCTTTTACAAAAAAAGAAAATATTAAACGATCAGCTTTGAGCATACAAAGGTCAACTGAATTAGTGTCACCATTTGAAATATTTTAAAGCCAATTATTTATGACAGCTTTCTGTGCACACCTGCAGGAAAGGCAGTTTTTATATGTTTGTACAGAGCATAGTACATGTTGAGAGCTACAATACAATGGCTACCATGCAACTGAGATTCTTTATTGCTAGTATCTTCAGATGGTTTTTATCAGTGTAGTCCTATTGTTAACATCACATCAATGCAGCACACCCCACACCCATCCCCCAACAGACAACAGCATGATATAGTGAAAGGGGATGTGCAAAGAGCATCAAGCATTTTCTTGAAAAATCTCCTTATTCTTATTTAGTAAATGATTAACTATGTGTGAGAGATAAATATGTCCTAGTACACCCTGAAAAAGAATTCACATAAAGAGAACTAATTTCTCTCAAAAACAATAAGGTACACTTTTGGCCTTTAAAAGTTTGATAGAGAAAAAAATGCACGTTTTAGTTTCTAGTACTTTCAACACACACATCTGAGAACTGCAGTTGTTTGGTTTTTTTTAAGAGCAATTCATAGCAAGCTTATAATATGAAATTGCTTTTGAAAAAATTCAAACTAAAACATTACTTTAGCTGAAATATGTAACTATAATATACAGAAATCAGAACTGCTTTGTTATGCATTTCCACAGTAGCGTAGGCAAGTCTCCATAGTAGCAGGCACACCAGTGGAAGTTAACTTTACCAGGCAGTGCCTGCACCCACTACTGCCAGTGGAGACCCTGCCATGAGACCAAGGGAAGCATGCATTTCAAACGGTCTGCAAGATCTGACCTCATATGGGGCACTACGCCGTACAGCCCGAGAGAGAGGCAGAAGGGAAGAGGATGATTGACGCTCTTCTGAAAATGCTTCCTCAGACCAGCTGATCTGAGACATCGGTGACCTCGCGCTGAAGCCTCCACCTCACGGGGCATCAGAGCAGGGAAATGCCGCCACAGGCCGGTTAATCTCAGCCCCCGAGCGAGGCAGGAGGGGAGCAAGCCCAACTCCCCACGCTCGTCGGCTGCTGCTCCATCCAGTAGCACCCACCCCAGCGGGCCGCGGCTTCCCCCCTGGGCGCAGACTAGTGTGTGACTGCAGAGAAGTACCCGGGACCGCTCCCACGCCGGCAGGGGACGGGCCGCAGCCGAACCCGCCCGTGGTGAACCGGGGCCATGTGGCGCAGTCAATGCGCGCGTGGGAGGGCGGGGCCGCGGCCACAGCACCTCGCTCCGCCCGCCCTGGCGCTGGGCTCCCGCGCACGGGGAACGAGCGGAACAGGCCGGGCGTCGCCAGCGAGGCTGCAACAAAATGGCGGCGGTTGCGAGGCATGGCGCTGTGTTCTCGCCGCCCCGGCTTCCTGCCCTCGGGAGAGCCGGCCCACTGCACCCCGCAGCGACCGCTCGCCCTCCAGCCCCGCCGCTTCCACCCCACATGGGACCTCGCCCATGCAAGGGCCGGTGACCCCCAACCTCAGTCCCACTGAGCCTCAGGCCGTGACGAGCCCCTCCCCACAGGCAAGCCAGCCCTGAACCCCGTTCCCAAGCTACAACTAGCCAGCGGCTTTGGACCCCAACCCTCCCCCGGACTCTCCCACACCAAGGCTCAGATCACCACCCCCCGAGCCCCGGCCTTGTCCCCCGGACCGAGCGCACCGGCCCCAAACCACATCGCTAACCCCCCTCAGCTGGTGCCCCGCCGCCAGCCCCACTCACCATCGTTCCCCGCACGCGGGACAGCGCCCATGCACGTGTAAAAACTAACCCCACCGACTCCCTCCCGCCTACCCCCTAAAACAGCAGCTCTTCCCCCTGGGCCAGCCGCCTCTAAGTAATCAGTGCGGGGAAGGGGGCGGGGAAAGGCCACACCCAGAGGGGCACTGTTTGTCAGTAGGAAGAGGGAGGGAGAGAGGGAGGCTTTGCTCGAGGACTGACTTCTTCGAGGTGTTCCCACCCTGCCTTTAATCTGGGGTTGGATTGGGGTGGGTATTGCTCTAACCTCTCTGGAGGTGGGAAAGGTATTTTAGTGTGTGCCCTGTAGCTTCCCCCTGGCCGCCAGTGAAAAGGGTAACAGTTTGCTGTATAGCATAAGCTCTTTCCATCAAATGGGAGGACTTTGCTCAGTAGGTGTTAATTTTAATAATCCTTTGAGACTCTTACCGCCTTTAATCGGTCCTCGGTTAAAACATGGCCCTGGAGAAGAGGTTTCAGTTTGATTTCCTCACTTTAACAATCACTTTCAAACTGAAGTTTTTTGTAATATAGAATTTCATAAGAGAACTCTCTCTTTCTAACCAAATTTTGACATGCACTTGTACCAATCAAAGCCAGTGGGAGTTCTGTTATGACTTAAGTGACAACAGGACTGGGACCATTGCTTGGTATCTATGCTAGTCTCTAAGGCAGAGGTGGGCAAGCTACAGCCTGCGGGCCACCTCCCCAGCCCCTGAGCTCCTGGCCCTGGAGCCTAGCCCCAGTGTTCCCCCTTCCCCACAGCCTCAGCTCACTGCACTGCCAGCGCAATGCTCTGGGTAGCCAGGCAGCAGAGCTGCAGCCTGACCCGGTGCTTTGAGTGGTGCTCCAGGCAGTGTGGTAAGAGGGCAGGGGAGTTTGGAGTGGTTGTCAGAGGGTGGGGAACAGGAGTGGTTGAATGGAAGCAGGAGTCCCAGGGGGCAGTCAGGAAGGAAAGGGGGGGTTGGATGGGGTGGCGGGAGCAGGGGGTTGTGGATGGGGCAGGAGTCCCAAGGGGGCTGTCAGGGGAGAGGGAAGGGGGGGGATTGGATAGGGTAGGAGTCCCAGGGGGGGCTGTCAGGAGGCGAGAAGTGTGGGGGGTTGCATAGGGGTTGGGGGCCAGGCCATGCCTGGCTGTTTGTGGAGGCACATCCTCCCCTACCGGCCTTTCATTCGATTTTGGAATCGCGCTGTGGCCCTCAGGCCAAAAAGTTTTCCCACACCTGCTCTAAGGGTATGTCTAAACTGACTTGGACTAAGGGACTGTTTAATTGAGGTGTAGATGTCTGGGCACGGGCTGCAGCCCAGGCTCTGGAACTGTTCCATCTTAAGTCCAAATGTATACACAGCAAATAAACAGCCCCTTAAGTCTGAACCCCACAAGCCCAAATCAGCTAGCATGGGCCAGCCAAAGATTTTTAATTGCACAGTGTAGACATCTACACTGCCAAGAAAAACCCGCTGCACCAAATCTCACAGCCTGGGTCAACTGATTCACTCTAAGAGGGCTGCAGGGCTAAAAATCCCAGTCCAGACATTCATGTCCATATTGCCCTCTGTTGGTGGTGTGCATCCTCACCCAGAGCATGACAGCTGACCAGACTCCGGGTGTGGAGCGCCCTGCCAAGCGTAGCTCTGCTCTCAGTGCAGAGCGGAGAGCTGAGACCCCCGTGGTGGGGGCCAGGGGGAGAAGGAGGGGGAGAATGGGCAGTGAGGCTCCTGGCTTGGAGATCTGTGCCTGGAATCTGGGCGGCTGCCATGCTCCCAGTGGGGAGCCAAGATCCCGGTGGCCAGCCAGGTCCCAGGCAGGGAGATCTGTGCTGTGTCCAGTTGGCTGCCCCGTTTCCGACAGGGAGTCAAGAAGTGCAGTGCAACTGCCCTGTTCCCAGTGGGGCCTGGAGAGCCCAGGGACGGTAACTGGGCTCCCAGCGGGGAGATCCGCGCCTGAAGTCTGGTCGGCTGCCGTGCTCCCGGCGGGGAGCTGAGAGCAGCAGCCCAGATCAGAGAAGGGAGCCAAGAGCCTGGGTGGCAGCCCACTTGGAGCAGGAAGCGAGGATCCTGGGAGCCGGCTTTCTAAGCTGCTTTACGTCAACCTGATGCTGTAGTGTAGACCAGGCCTCAGTCAAACACTTTTTATCTAAGGAAAGAAGTAAAAGGTCTTGGTATTTAAGACCAGTCAGAGGCCAACAGTTTAAGGGCCTACTTCTACAAAGAGATCCATGACAGCACAAAAGTCTATGTATGAGGATCTTTTTGAAGGATTAGATTCTAATGTTCACCTCAGACTGTGTGCAGAGACTGCTTGATAGCTTTGAATCCTGTTTGGTCACAACTAATCAACTTTCCAGTGATTCTCATTACTAATTTATTTGCAAGTATTTTTAAATCTGTATTTGACATTGGAGAAAAGGATATATATAGTGGAGAAAAGGTTTACCTTATGTTTTAAACCTATACATTTGTCTCAATTTAGGGACAATTTTCAGAGTTTCAACAAAACCCTTCTTAATAATGAGGATTATTTTCCCCTAAAAATTGATATATATTAGTGAAAACCCATCATGGTCTGGATATTTTCTGATCTTTATTTCTTGCTCTGTGCCACTCCTTTTTTTATTTTTTTTTATTTTGCAGTTGTAGGAATTCTTGATCGTTCCCACTGCGTAAAACTTGTTTAAATTGTTTATCCCCATAAATTCCCAAATTTATTTCTAAGTAATTTAAAATATACTGCAGTCTACTTTCATGCCACTTATTTTCATTGCCACAGTGACAGGAAATTATTCTGTGAAGGTGGACTCACAGATGTGCTGTTACACATATACTCTTTGATGTCTGACCTGTGCTATTTAACTGTGTTATCATTTTGCAATAAATTATCATAAAAACCCAGTGCTTTGTCTGTTTTGGTCCCAATGAACTGCTCATTAAAGCCCACAAAGAGGCATAATCTGAAATAATGATATAATTTATCTCACTTTGTTCTACCATGTGAAGATTACTTCTATCAGTGCAAATTAAATCAATTCTAGAGTAAGAGATGCATTTCAGAGTAATTTCTCTTATGCATTTCTCTCCAAATATCCACACAAGCTGTAGTTCAGCTAGCTTTTCTGAGAGTATCCATGTCTTTTTCCTTACTCTCTTTCCTTGAATATTAACAATTTTTCTTGTTAGAGCCCAGTTAAAAGATCAATATACAGCATCCTTTTGATGTGTTCAGCTGAAATGTTCGTGTGTGTGTATATATGTATATATATATAAGGCACATGAGATTCTTCAATGTGATATAGAAAATCAGTTGCCTTCTCAGATGTATCAAATAACCTTGCATCATTTGTTGTATATTTCTATAATTTCTATATTTCTATAATGACATCAGTCAGATTCCTTTATAAGAAACTAGATTCCATTTCTCTCTCCAGTCTGAATATTTTTCCTCATTCCTGAATAGATTGACTCCGAGAATTTTTGCCATAATCCAAGTGTTTGTCCTGCCTGTATGGTATAACCTACTTCATTGTGAAAATTTAAGAATTACTTATTAGCATAGAAAGAAATGAAATCTGCACGCAGCCTACTGAGTTTGCATTCAGACTCCAAATGCCATGTTAAAAAAAAAATCAGCAAGGGATGTGTACAGATTAACATATTACTTTCTTATTTGCCCTAAGGAAAACTCACAGGACTTCTATTGGGGTGCCTTGAACTGTCCTTGAAGTCCTTCATCTTGCTTTCCAGCAGTCCTGAATTTGTTGTTAATCTTTCAGGTCCACAACTCAGAATTTCCCTGTTCTACATTCCTCAGATATGGCAATTACCCACCCCAACTGTTCCAAAAATCTGATTTTGCCTTTTGGAGTTTGTTTAGTGGAGTGGAAATAGCACTTACTTGTTCTGAAAGCTGCTTGTTGCCTACCTCCATCTTCTGAAGTCATTTTTGCATTGTTTCTCCCATGTCTTCCAGGGCTGCTGGAACATTCTCTTGATTGGTAATCAGAATTATCTGAGGTTTCTGGCTAGAAATTGGTAATTTTCTGTTTGAGTTTTCCTCCTTACTCTTCCCTTTTTCTTTAGCTTGCACCATCACCTTTTATGAGTAAACTAGGTTAATTATGTGATCTAGGTGGGGAAATTAGGGACCCAGGAATCAGAGACACAAGAGATGAAGTTCACTGTTACTTTGGGTCCTATGACGACCTCCTTTCTCCCCTCAGATGTTTTCTTAATTAGCACATTAAAGTACTATATCTAGAGAGGGGTATATAAAGAGGGAGGGTTGGGATACTGCCATATACCTGTTTAACCTTAGGCTTTTGGACCGAGACTGTTGTGGATTCGTTCAGATTTTCAGGCCTGATTCCTCCAGATGTTTAAGAGATGAACAGAACAGAAGAGTAGCAGACAAATGAGTCCTGTTTAGACAGGCTACAACAAAGACAGATCTTGTGTTCTTAAACATCATGTTTCTCTGATTTAAATGACCTTGAAGGAGGAAAGCAACTACCAAGAAGTGCAACCTCTTTGTTTTTGTATTTTATTCAGTTACACAAATGAGCAGCAATGCAGAGTATACAATGAACGAAGATTTCCCAACATAGTGAAGGTTCATGCTGCATTTTATATCTATAAGGAAATATAACACAAGAGTGAAATATCCCTAAAGCTCAGATGTCACTCAATGGGCTAAGTTGTGGGCTGTTATTTTCCTGAATAAAAACACCCAAATATATTTTTTCTATGCCTTTTGATTTTGTCAGTGGCAAATAGAAACTTTGGGGACAAGAATGTGGGGAGGAGCTAGGATGAAAATCTCAGGTTTTTTCATTTCCCACTGTAGGGAGGTATGGATAGCACTCACCACAGCTGAAATCAAACTGTCCCAAGCTTTATGTGAAGAATAAGGAGTTCCAGCAGAATGACTGCTCACAGCATTCAAAAAAACAGCTGCCAACACCAAGTAATTAATGTAGTATAAACTTAGAGGAACATAACATAAGAATGCCTGTACTGGGTCAGACCAATGGTCCATCTAGCCCAGTATCCTGTTCTCCAACAGTGGGCAATGCCAGATGCTTCAGAAGGAATGAATAGAATAGGGCAGTTATGGAAAGATCCATCCCCCTGTCATCCAGTCCCAGCAGCTGTCAGAGGCTTGGAAATGATTACTTGTCTCTTCAGATAGCATCGCACACATGAACACACACAAACACAGAGTCCATCCACCCTGACTAACCTTCAGTGTATTCTGTCTGATAAATTCAAAAGCCCCTTATAATGGTGTGGCCATGTATGACCACTGTATTGTTGTAACCTAAGACATACTGCCCATCTCTCATTGCTAGAAGTTGGACTGTCATATTCTTAGGACTGCAATGGTATCAATATTCTTTAGGAGAACAGAATAATAGAAGTTTATATTTATTAGCCTTGGTAGGGTAAAGCATTGGGGAAGAGATGCAGTGGTGTATCTTTTAAGGCCGCCGTATTGTTGTAATCTAAGCCCATAGTTTTGCTGGAAGCTAGTGGTGTGTGAGAGCTCAGAAACTATGGAACTGGCTTCCGTAGCTATGCCAAGAACATTATTAATTTTGTACCACTGTGTGTGCTTATATTTACCTTCCAAAGGATAGTACACCCATGAGAATAACTCTCTCCTTGTGTGAGATCTCTTGGCCAATAAGTCTTAAGTCATCAACTGCATGCAAAATCATGATTAATCTTAAAAATAATCATTCCATAAACAGGTAACAAATATATTAATCATTATTGCAGCAGTCATTTGACTCAGCCTCAAACTGCCCTGTATCCAGACCAGAATAGTGCTGACTATTGAGATGTCCTGGAAATGTATCTAAACAATAACCTGCACTACATATGCCTTTCTATATTATAACTTCTTAAAAAATAAAAAGGATTACAAAAAGAATTGGATAATTGGGTAGTATTCTCTGCAAGGTGTTCACTAAGGGTATTGGAATCAGCTTCAAAAGAAATTAGTGATGAGGTACAAAACAAATCAGAGCTTTTAAGCAGGGGTTGCTGATCACAAATGTAAAAATGGCTAATAAAATTCATTTCAAAGTGAACAGGAAAAAAGTTCTTGAACTTGGACCTCATAATCTGGGTTCTCTTGAAGTCTGATCCCAAATGAAGTCAGTCAGTGAAGAAAAAGGAATAGTTTGCTTTAGGATAGAATAAAAAACATTCTCTTAAATAAATCATTGCCATGTCTTTCCATTCTGATTTTTACCCTAACCAGAGGTGAAGAAACACTTATACATGCATAAAAAGAATCATCAAAAACAATACACATTCCTTCAATGCTTGAAAGGAAAACTTTGCAGCAGACTTAGTGAGTCAAGTAGAAATATGTGCCTGAATACACACGTACTTTAGTCATAGTTTCCTGGCAATGTGGACAGAAATTTGGGATCTTGTAATTTTTATAAACCTCAGCAGAGGTTGCCTGGTCTCACAATATGCTTCTGTTGTCAGCCCATATTTTCTTTAACTTTGTCTTTGAACACATTGGGATAAAATCTGCTGTCATTTACATCTCTGCCACAATGCTGAAGGAACTAGTGTAAAACAGGTATAAAATAAAGTAGAATTTTCCCTGTAGGTTATATTATTATTTTCCCTCCTCCCAATAACTATGACAACAAAATGTACATCCAATACAGTATTACAGATTTTAACTTGATAGCAGCTGTTATGCAGCCAATATATAAGTAGAATCTGAAATATATAATAGCCGCCTTATCTTAATCTCTGGAAAATGATCCAATTTTGTTCATATCTGACTCAGAGACTACCAGAATGGACTCTTCCTGTTGTGAATGGTGGCATCCACTGAAAACATTTCTTTTTAGCACTGGGTCTAAATGCAGGATTTATTGTTATAAATGTGGAATGATCCAGATTCATAATTTAGCAGTGGTAGTGACAATGGTGTTATTTAATTGCTGGAGAAAATAGACCTGGTGTATTGTTGCTGTAAGAAGCACTGGAATTTATTGAGTTTGTGCACATTTCATTCTCCATCCTCTGTTGTTTTCTATCAGCTTATCAATTTCTAAAGTATGTCTTGGCATCTTTGTAATTGTTGCACTAAAGGTAGGATTTCTCAGACCTGGCTAGGAGTAGGGATGGGAGACGGAGTTTCAAATAACAGTTCTTTTTGGAAACAGATGCTTGAGAATTTTACTGTTGTTTCTACCTTTTCACTCACAATGGGATTTTTACTTTTAGTTTTGGTGTTATTCTTTTATGTCTACAGACAGCCTGAAACTTCCCTAAGGACAAAATCCAGTTCTGCCTTCACAGGTGCAGAGACTCAACAGACAGTGGTGGAACCAGTCCAGTTCCACTCAACAAAGTGGGGTAAAAGCTAGATTTGGGATCCAGGAGGATTGCTCAAAGGTGGCACATTTCTTGCACAAAGCTGAGTTTTTCAGGCTCCTTCAGTGAGGAATCACACAGGGACAGTAAGGGGCAAGCCACAGGGATCTGACACTGCTGACACTGTTCAGATCCTCTTCCTTCTCTGTCTTGGCCGGAGGGTCACATAAGAATCCACAGGGCCGAGGGTTGCAAAGTGCCACACATCCTGTGTGACACACATTTGAAAGCCTGTCAGACGTTTCTGCGGCCCGTCTGAAATAACACACATTCGGTTGGATTACCAAAATAGCCTGTGATATTTGATGCCAGTCACCAGGGGCCACTGTGGTACCTACTGAATAGGCAGTATCACTGCTCCCTGTGCTGGGTCCAAGCATGAAAGGAAGCTGCTGCAAGGAGATGTCATTAGTTTCAGCAAGAACAAATGAAGCAGGTGGCAGCAGCAGAAACAGTAAGGAGCCTAGTACTGGCCCTAGCTTTGTTCCCAGCATCATCATCAGAAAGCATCATCATTGACCCAAGAAAGCCAGCAGCCACTGAACCCAGATACCCTAATGCCTTCCAGTACCTACCCATCTACCCAGCACCTGCCAATCCCAGGTTCAACTCCCAAATTTTATTCATCTCTGTGTCCTACCCTACTTGGAGGAGGGCACATTGGCCATCAGCGAAGTTTGTGGTTATATACAAATTTGCTAATTAAATATTTTGTGTAAAATGTCACACACAGAGTGGCAGAAAACTTAACAGATCCACAGAATCTGTGGATAAGGTTCACAGCTACTCTGCAACCGGGGTTGGGGGATTCCTTCTGTAGTTATAGACAATGGATACTGACCCCTGTCGTGTGACAAGGGTATTAATGTCTTAGGGCTCTGACTGATGCCAGCTGACTGGGTCAAGGAAATAACATTCAGCACTTTGCCAGTAGTCCTCTATCTCATACTTTGACAATATTGCCATCTCCAAGCATTCAAAAATCATAAATGAGGCCCCAAACATTTACCTAAAAATAATGAGATTTAAAAAAATAACACATTTTAGATTATTTTCATTTGCCTTCTGATATTAGAGCATTCAGCGTTCATGTTTTTAAACTTTCTCCACAATCTTGGGGTTAGAAACCAGACGGTCAACACCAAAAATTCAAAAATCATGAGGTAGGCCTCAAAAAATGAGATTGAACAGAAAAATGGCCATACTGGGTCAGACTAATGGTTAGAGCCCTGCACAGATACAAAAATGTGGATCTGCATCTGATCCACATCCGCCAGTATCAACCTGCAATCCGACCCATGATCTGCTAGCCATCTTTTACCTGCATCTGCACCCACAGCAGCAAGCCATCCCAAAAGGGCTAGCGATGTGGTGGGGGGAGAAGGGAGCGAGTGGGGGGCAGGGCCTTACAGGAAAGAGGCAGCATGAGGATAGGAACTGGGGGTAATGGGCAGAGCAGGGGGGTCTTGAGGAGAAGGGGTAGCATGAGGGGGTGAGGCTGTGGGGAAGGGACATTGCATTGCATGCTGCTCCTGGGGGCTCATGAGCAACCGCACACGGCAGCAGCAGTGATTATTGCATCACAGTGGGGTGGAGGGATGGGGTGCCGGGGCCTCTAATCCCCATGGCCAGGCTTGAGCTGCTGGACAGGAAGTGGCATATGAGCAGGTGCTGGACAGCCCCGACTCCAACCTGCCACCCAGTCCGGGCTGCTGGCTGCCTGCCCCGAGCATGCTGTGCCCCCCTGGGCTGCCCGAGCCAGATGCCACGGGTCAGACACTGCCGGTGAGTAGAGCCCTGCACAGTTGTATCTGCATCTGATCCACTAGCCGCAAAAATGGTCCACGGATCTCCGTGGATTTGCAGGGCTCTACTAATGGTCCATCTAGCCCAGTCTCCTGCCTGGTGCTTCAGAGGGAATGAACAGAACAGGTAATTATCAAGGGATCCATCCCCTGTCGCCCATTCCCAGCATCTGGCAAACAGTAGCTAGGGACACTTCAGAGCATGATTTTGCATCCCTGCCCATCCTGGCTAATAGCCATTGATGGACCTATCCTCCATGAACTTATCTAGTTCTTTTTTGAACCCTGGCCTTCACAACAACCTCTGGCAAAGAGTTCCACAGATTGATTGTGCGTTGTGTGAAGAAATACTTCCATTTGTTTGTTTTAAACCTGCTGCCTATTAATTTCATTTGGTGACCCCCTAGTTCTTGTGTTATCAGAAGGAGTAAATAACACTTCCTTATTTACTTTCTTCACAACAGTCATGATTAATATATACCTTTATCATACCCTCCCTTAGTCATATCTTTTTCAAGCTGAAAAGTCTCAGTCTTTTTAATCTCTCCTCATATGGAAGCTGTTCCATACCCCTAATCAGTTTTGTTACCCTTTTCTTTTTTCCAATTCCAATATATCTTTTTTTGAGATAGGGTGACCGAATCGGCACACAGTATTCAAGTTGTGGGCATACCATGGATTTATATAGAGGCAATATGATATTTTCCATTGTATTATATACAGGGCCTGCTCTAGGTTTTTTGCCACGCTAAGCAAAGAAACAAAAACAAAAAAACCTCCACGTGCGCAACTGCTGAAGGGAAAAAAAAAAAGAAAAAAAAATGGGGCTCGGTATGCCACCCCTGAAGTTATGCCGCCTCAAGCTTGGTTTGCTGGTGCCTAGAGCCGGCCCTGATTATATATTCCCTTCCTAATGATTCCCAACATTGTGTTAGCTTTTTTGACTACGACTGCACATTGAGTGGCTATTTTCAGAGAACTATCCACAGTCGTGGTGGGCAACCTGCAGCCCGTGGGCTATACGCAGCCCATCATGGTAATCTGCTGGCAGGCTGTGAGACAGTTTATTTACATTGACTGTCCACAGGCACGGCTGCCTGCAACTCCCAGTGGCTGCGGTTCGCTGTTCCCAGCCAATGGGAGCTGTAGGAAGCAGCATCCAGGCATGTCCCTGCAATCCACGCCACTTCCCCCAGCTCCCATTGGCCGGGAATGGCAAACCGAGACCACTGGGAGCTGTGGGTGACCGTGCCTGCGGACGGTCAATGTAAACAAACTGTCTCATGGCCCACTAGTGGATTACCCTGACGGACCACTCCCACCACTGATCCACAATGACTCCAAGATCTCTTTTGTGAATGGTAACAGCTAATTTAGACTCAATCATCTTATATGTATAGTTGGGATTATGTTTTCCAATGTGAAATACTTTCATTTATCAGCTTTGAATTTCATCTGCCATTTTGTTGCCCAGTTATCCAGTTTTGTGACTTTGTAACTCTTTGTAGTCTGCTTTAGACTTAACTATCTTGAGTAGTTTTGATCATCTGCAAATTTTGCCACCTCACTATTTACCTCTTTCCAAATCATTTATGAATATGTTGAACAGTACTGGTCTCAGTACAGACCCCTCGGGGACACCACTATTTACCTGTCTCCATTCTGAAAATTGGCTTTAACACTATGAGATTTTTTAAAAAGTAATACAGTTTAGGGTTTTTTTATTTGCCTTGTGGTTTTTGAGCCTTTAGTGAACACTTGGTTCACATTTTCATGCTTTTCTCCCCAACCATATAGGCCGGAAATATACTATTTTTAAAACGAAAGCAGACATTCTCATGTATTCATATGACTCCAGCAGCTAAGGCTTCAAGAAAAACAATTATTGTAAGACTCATGATAAATCATGGAAGTTGGAAATACAGTACTGCCAATCTCAAGAGATCAAAAATCATGAGTCAGACATGCTCAGGAAATCAAAAATCTTGAGACTGCCTGAAAAAGTCATGAGGTTTTTTTTGTTGTTTTAAATTAAATTATGTTTCTTACTGGACTTTTTAACTGCTTTCTATTCCTCTGCCAATAAGTTCAGGTTCAAAAGTCAACCTTTAACATGCACACAAAAGCACACCTTTTCCTGTCTGCTTAGATGTAGACTTCACTTACCCTCTCCTCACCCTTGATATAGGGAAACTGCCATTAATTTCCTATTACTGCTTTGATCCAAAAGCAACACTTCTCTTAATTATGCCCCTCATAATTTTCAAGGCAAACCTTTTAGGGAAAAAAGAAATAAAGATTCCTGTACCTAATAATGACATTAGCTGAGTGAACAAGAAAAGCTTCCCAATCACTAAAAAAAACCCTCACAATAAAAGGCAGTGGTTCCGTTTTGTAAAGGCGCTTTTGTAATCACAAAGCACAAACTTTCCATTATTTTTGCTATGATACCTATGACTTTGTCTCCATGACTCTAAGGCTTTTCTATAATATTCCATGAAAATCGCTACGGAAAAGGATAAACAGACAAATCAGATATTAGGAATGGCAATATACAAAAACCTGTAGGAGAACACTTCAACCTCCCTGGCCACGCTATAGCAGACCTTAAGATGGCCATCCTGCAGCAAAAAAACTTCAGGACCAGACTTCAAAGAGAAACTGCTGAGCTTCAGTTCATCTGCAAATTTGACACCATCAGCTCAGGATTAAACAAAGACTGTGAATGGCTTACCAACTACAAAACCAGTTTCTCCTTCCTTGGTTTTCACACCTCAACTGCTAGAACAGGGCCTCATCCTCCCTGATTGAACTAATCTCATTATCTCTAGCTTGCCTGCATATATATACCTGCCCCTGGACATCTCCACTACATGCATCTGACGAAGTGGGTATTCACCCACGAAAGCTCATGCTCCAAAACATCTGTTAGTCTATAAGGTGCCACAGGATTCTTTGCTGCATGAAAATCCTGTAGCACAACCCCAACAACTTTGTGCATTATGGGTGAAATTTTGGTCCCACTGAAGTCAATAGGAGTTTTGGCATTGGCTTCAGTGGAATCAGGATGTAACACTGTGTAAATGATTTATGGGGCAGGTCTACACTTAAAACGATGCAGCAGCACAGCTGTAGCACTTCAGTGAAGATGCTATTATACCAACAGGAAAGCTTCTCCCATCAGCATAGTTAATCCACCCTTGTGGTACCTATGTTGATGGGAAAAGCCCTCCTATCGATATACCGCTGTCTATACAGGGGTTTAGGTCGGTATAACTGCATTGCTCAGGGATGTGGATACCCCAAGCAACGTAATTATACCAGTGTAAGTTTGTAGTGTAGACTTGGCCAAACATATTGCTATATCTTTTCTTCATATGATGCATATGTAGTCTATGGGTTTTACAGCATATGTGCTGCACTTACTATAGGGAGGAATAATTAATTCTGCATAATCACTCTGGAGTGATTAGGTCTTATTAACTCTGAATTTCTTTGCTTATGTCATACCCTTAATATTTCCATTTGACTTGTTATACCACAGTGTATGGTTTGCCTTCAAATAAAACACTGGCATCTATCCAGTTTTCAATCCAAAAGCATAGCTTTGTGGCCCAAATCAAAGTTACTATACTGAATGCAACAGCTCATTAAAAACACAATCTCCAAAGGCTGGATGCCTTTAAGGCTACTTTCTTACATTATAAATGTAGGGTTTATAAACATTATATTTTGAAGGCATGGGGAAAACATTAAATCTTAACTTGTTTCCTTTACTAGTTTTTCTTGACAACCAACAAGTCAGTGCCCAGTGTCACTTAAGAGAGACAGGATACTCTTGTGATGTGGTGCCACACTCCCAAAAAAAGCTCAGCTCTCATTTAGACACTTAAATAAAGGCCAGATTTTCTAAAGAACTTAGCATGCAATGTGTGTTTAATTCAGTGCTTAAAAGCAGCTGAGTTCTTAGTGATACAGAATTCCTTAAAGGTGGATTGTAAGGTTCCAAAGTAAAAGATCACATTCTGCCTTCAGCTCAGGGGAGAAACTGCTCTGAAGCTTGAGGGGAAGGCATGTATTATTATTTATTATTTGTATAGCACTAGCATCTGTGGGCAACACTCATAAGGTAGGTCTCCATTGAGCTAGGAACTGTACCAGGCCCGCTGATGGGGAGGAGGGTAAAGGGGGCAATTGCCCAGAGGTCTAGGCGATTTAAAAGGGCCCAGGAGCCCCGGGCCCTTTTAAATCGCCTGGGCAGGCCACTGGGCTCCTAGGCATGTGTGGGGTGGTAGTGGCAGCAGCGAAGGCATCCGGGGGAGCATGTGGAAGCCCTGGCCGTGCCGGAAGTGTGCCCATTGACTGTTCTTCCCTGGGGCCCAGAATTGCTGTCGCGTACAAACAGAACAGTCCCTGCCCCAAAAAGCTTGCAGTATAAGTAGGAGCACTTTAGCCCCCGTCTCATATTTCTGTAGATTTTAAAGATGTGCTGCAAAGCAACAACAAAAATCCAAACTATCTGTATAAGCATGTGTCATCTGTCCATAACTGTAGTATCTTGGCAACATACATACCAATCAAAAATCACATCAATTATGTCTGAATGAACCTGGTATTCCAGCCTTTCCTTGTTTTTGACACTTTCTTATGTGGATTATTCTCACTTTTTCTCCTGGGAAAACACGATAGGACAACTTTTATGTATATATTTATTTACTTATTTTTGCTATATACTGCTTGCACATGATGCAAAGACATCATCAATTATTATTTTAATGTTTTTTCTGCTATTATTCCCCCAGTATGAATACTGGGACTGATTTTCCTCTCACATACACTGGTTTTACACCAGCGTACTACTTTTGACGTCAATGGAGTTACTTTTGATCTATGCCAATGCAAGCAACACACACACACACACACACACACACACACACACACACTCCTAGTTCTTTTCTTCACTAAGAAAGTAGGTGTGTTTTTAAGACATTAGCTAACACACATTAAAACTGTAGTGCAGATAAAGCAAACTGTAGTTTTAGCACATGTTAACTGATTGAGGTAAATCCATGCTTCTGTACTAGGATTTAGGTTTCTCTTTCTTTTGTCAATTAATGTAAAACTAGTTTGTACATTCCCCAAATACTTGTTTCAGGCAGCAGAAGTTTGTGTTTTACCCTAAGATTTTAAAACATCTGTTGTATTTTTAAAAAAAAAAAAACACTTTTCTTCCTGGAGTGGACAAGACCAGAGGGCTTGTCTTCAATGGAAAAAAGGTGTTCTGTTAACTTGTGTTTGCTAGCATGTGATGTATAAGGCCTGGTCTACCCTTAAAAGTTTGTTGGTGTAGCTGTCAGTTGGAGATGTGATTTTTTGTTGATATAACAGTCAGCAAAAGCTCTAGTGTAGACAAAATCATACTGGTAGAAAAAATCTTTTTGCCGATATCACTCAGGAAACCATATAATTTATACCAGCAAGGCCTGGCATGAAATAAAATCCTAGTGAAGTCAAGGCAGTTTGTAGTTTTAACACAAATAGAGCTTGTCTACATATTCCAGAATAGCTAATCTAGAATAACTCCATGTGTGGATGTTCTTATTGTGGAATCAGAGTGCTTTCCTCTGTATCAGTTTAATCCACTTTGCATTTGTCAATGCCAGAGAAAAGGACATTGCAGTAACTGAAACACAAGATGATGAGGGGATGGAAGAGATTTTGAGCTCTAGATAAAAAGGCCATATTTTAGAGATGTTTTCCAGAAAGAATTGGCAAAATTTAGATATAGCATGGATGTGAGGACCCAGAGAGAGGTCCAGATTGAAGATGGCAGCCAGGTCATGAGCCAGAGTGACAGGTAGAATGCTGGTGTTGTTCACAGTGATTGAGATAGAAGGTACTAGGCAGGGGCTAGGTGGGAAGATTAGGAGCTCTGCTTTAGCCTTGTTTAGCTTGCACTGATGGCTAGACATCCACAAGAAGATGTATGAGAGACAGGTTGAGATTTTAGTTTGAACAGAAGGAGACAGGTCTGGGGTTGAGAAGTAGATCTGTGAGTCTCCAGCATAGAGATGGTAGCTGAATTTGTGTTTGTGGATAAGATGTAGAGGGAGAAGGGAAGGGAACCAAGGACAGAGCCCTGTGGAATCCGCAGAGAAAGTTGGAGGGGTGGTGAGGAGGATTTTCCAAAGGGCAAGGTAAGGAATGATTAGAGAGGTGGGAGGAGAACCTGAATAGAACAGAGCCACGGAAGGACATTTCTAAAAGAAGTCAAAGGTGCCAAAAGTGGCAGACAGATCAAGGAGGATGTGGATGGAGTACTGGTTTTGAGTTAGGAAGAGGTCATTAGAGCCTTTAGAAAGAGTGGTTTTTCAGGATAGTTTAAGAAGCAAAAGTTGGATTGGAGAAGGTCTAGGATGGAACTGGAGGAGATGAACTCCAGATAGTGATAGTACACAGTGCCTTTAATGAACTTAGAGATAAAAGGGAGAAGGGAGCTTGGGGTGGTAGTTGGAGATGCAAGCGGGGCCAAGGGTGGGTCTTTTTAAGAGGGAGACTAGGGCCTGGTTGTATTGTGAGAGGAAAGAGCAAGACGAGAGCAAGAAGTTAAAGAGAAAAGTAAGTGTGAAGATGAGAGTGGATGTGAGGGAGATCTGGAGATGGAATGGGAGGGATGCGATCACTGGGGCAAGAGAAGAGTGACTAGAAACTTCTGCATCTGTGATGAGAGAGGGGCTGAGAATCGTAGGAGAGGAAGGGGGAAGGGAAGGCAAGCTGAAAGGAAGGGGGAAGGTTACATTATAATTTGTTTAAGCTACACTGAAATAAGGCACTATTACACTGAAACAAGTGTCCATACAGGGTTTGCATCAGTTTAATTGAAATCAGATTTAGTTAATGCTAAACTGGTCCTTGTTAGGTGTTGTATTGACTCTAACTGGCTTCAGTGAGAGTTCTGCCTGAGTACAGGCTGTGGAATTTGGCGCATAGTCATTGGAAGTAAAATAAAATAAAATTTAAACATTCATAATGGAGCTGTAATCAATTAAATTACTTCAAATTAACGTAGGGATGAAAGTAACAGAATCTTATTCTTAATGGTAAGACTTAGCAAGGCCATTCTATGTAGCTTTACTTAGGCCTGGTCTACACCTAAAACAGGTTGTGACCTGCAACCCACAAGATAGTGAAAAATTTCACACCCTGTGCAGTGTACTTAGGACCTAATCCCCTCTGTAGACACAACTAGGTCAATAAAATAATTTTTCTGTCGACCTACCTAGTACTGTACCTCTCAAAGAGGTGGATTTACTACAAAGCAACAGAACAACCCCTTGTTTTGCTGTACTGTCTACGCTACAGTGCTATGGTGGCATAGCAGCAGTACTACTGCTGTAGCATTCCTAGTATAGACATTCATACTTAAATTACAAGAATACGGTGGTAAGGGCACTTAAATATTTTGGAGTTGGGCCTGAATTTAAAGAACTTGAAAGCAATTAAACATTTGGATGTGCTAGCCTCACTCCTGTTTCTCAGTTCATTGTTTAAGGTGCATAAGTCTTTTGGATGAGAATTTATGGTCAATAGATCCCACAATATGCTTCATAAATAGGATGTTAATCTTAGTGCTTGGGACAAATTCCAGTTTAAGTAGGTGCATTCTACCTGCCTAAAATACTGCTTCACTTTTAATAAGGTATTCTTGATTTTCATCTATAAACTACTGAGTTACTACATTGCTGCATGTCATTATAAACAGTTGCCTTTTTGCACAGTGGTGGCATTTCAGTGGTTGATGAAGTGATCTCATATATTTTTTTAATCCATTAGAAATATAAATATAAGACCATTACATTTTAAGATCACCCTATGAGATATAGTAGCAAAATAAATTTGTATAATGGCATCATCTATTAAAATAATAAACACACTAATACAACTGAGTCTTAACAATGTTAGGGCTGTTAATATAGGAAGAGAGGAGACAAGTTTTCAACTTTATTACTATGCTCATAATAAAATGTACATAAAAGCAGATCCATTAAATTAATGGAAAAGTACTTCTGTGTTGTAACTTAGCACCCATTTTCTTGTTCTAGTTCTAGACAGGAACTTGTGCTCTAGGTTCTTTACACTTTACCATTCCCATCTCCTCAAAATACCACAACACTAAGATATACAAAAACAAAACAAAAACTCTAAAACAGCATAGCCAAGGGATAAATCTTTTGGTCTTTATGCAAAATGTGATTTGTGACAGGGTAGTCCACCCCCTTAAGAGTAATGGTTATTAGGGGACAGCTCATCCCTATCCTGTGATGTGGTCCTTTAGGATTTTGAATGGTCTTGTATGTACAAGGACCTAGGAATTATAGGTAGATAGGAAGCAGTCCTGGGAATACGCAGTGTTTGGGAGGAAATCCAATTACTGTTTCTTTATGTGCCCAGGACGAGGAGGAGCCTCGCACAAGTGGATGAGGCCACGCATCCCTCTCACTCAACCAGTTGGTATGAGCTTTAGGAGGGGAACCAGCTTATATGTTCCCTCATGGCAGGAGAAAGCTGCCTGCTGACCCTCTGAGCAGGGGGACTAATTGTGGAAAAGGGGCCAGCCTAAGGAGAAGCTGGATAAGACTTATAGCTGTCCTAAATTATAACTCAGCTCCATGGAGCAGAGCTGGGGGAACTCTTGTTGTAAGGAGAAGCAGAAGGACTGCCTAAGTTACAACTCAGCTTCAAGGAGGAGAACTGGGAACTCTTGTCTTGAGAATGTGACTGTTTAAAGTACAACTCCAGCTCCAGGAAGGGGGCCGGGAGGACCTCCTGATCAGTGCAAGAAAAATCTACTGGGACTCATTGTAGCGAAGTGGGACCGGGGCTCAACCCTCCTTGAAGGCAGAGGGGAGCCACACTGGCTCACCGCGCTCCCTTGGCCCGGGGCCCGCCCCTTGCGGCAGCCCACAGTCACGTAAGGCTCTGGCCCTTGGCTGCAGGGCGGAGCAGATAAGCAAACAATTAACAGGTGGCTCAGACCCTCTGTTGCAGGGCTGAGCAAACAAGCACAGTTAATAGGTGGCTCAGGCCCTTGGTTGCACGGCTGAGCAAACAAGCAGACAGTCCTGAAGCCCCGGCCTTCGGGAGAGCGGGGCAATAAGCAGTTCAGGTGCAGAAAACCCAGGCCCTGGCCCAGGGCGGGGCAACAAGCAACTCACGGCCCAGGCCCTTCAGGAGAGGTTGAGCCAACAAACACCAGGAATGGTCTCCTCAGGCCAGGGAGGAGGGGGAGTCTGCCACCTTTGAAGGGGTGGAAGGGGGAACGCAGGCCCTCCCACTCCACTGCGTTCCAGCCCGGGGCCCTAGTAGCGGTCAACACCACTGGTGGCCAGTGGGGGATCCTGACCGAAACACACTGACATCAGCTTAGGTGAGTCTGCAGCCTGACTGGAGTCGGCTGCCCCCAGGCCACTTCCAACCTCCCCCTCACTGGGTACCTGCCATCCACCGGCGTTGTCCGGTGGGTCCCAGACCATGGGTTCCTCAGGATACCGGGCGTCGGGAGGTCCAGTCCACTCCTCTGGGTACTAGGCGTCGGGAGGCTCCGACAGCTCCTCCGAAGGCCCACTGTCGGGAAGCTCAGGCAGCTCCTCGGGGTACCGGGCACGGGGTAGGTCAGGCCAGTATTTCTCTAGGTATCGAGCACGGGGCAGGTCCGGCCAACACTCCTCTGGGTACCGAGCCCGGGGTAGGCTGGGCCCAGCGGGAGCTTGGGCCCCAGTGTCTGCCTTCTCCAGCAGCCTCCTCTCAACTGAGCGCTGAGGCCGAGCTTTTATACTTCCTGTCCCGCCCCTTGACTTCCAGGGGGCGGGGACAGGCAGCGGTGGCTCTGCCCATTGTCACACCTGTCCTGGCCTGTTCCTCCCAGGCATGGCGGGGAGTGAGGCCCCCTCGCTACACACCCCCCTCCTCAAAGCTGACCCCCGTCCATCGGGGTCAGGCCCCTCTATTTCCGCATGGCAGGACAAGAAGTCGGCATTGAGATGCTCTTTACCGGCCCGGTGGTGGATGGTAAAGCATATTGCTGCAGCGCTAGGTACCACCACATGAGCCGCATATTCTTATTTTTCATCTGTGCCAGCCAGCGGAGCGCGGCGTGGTCTGTGATCAGTAGGAAAGTGCCCCCCAGGAGGTAATATCGGAGGGCATCACAAGCCCACTTCACGGCCAAGGCTTCCTTCTCGATCACAGCGTAGTGCCATTCCCGTGGAAACAATTTCCGGCTCAGGTAGACAATGGGGTGTTCTTCGCCCTCCACCTCCTGAGACAGAACCGTGCCCAACCCTACCTCGGAAGGGTCTGTCTGGAGGACGAACCCTCGGGAGAAGTCTGGACTGTATAGGACAGGTTCCCGGCAGAGGCAGTCTTTGAGGGTCTGGAAGGCAAGGTCGCACACAGGGGTCCACTCTATCCGTCGCAGGCTGTCTTTAGTGAGGAGGTCCGTTAGCGGGGCTGCAAAGCTAGGGATGAACCTCCAATAATAGCCCGCCAACCCGAGGAACCGGCGTACCTGTTGTTTCGTGGTGGGGGATGGGTGGGCGGCTAGGGCTTGGACCTCTCCCATGGGTGGCCGCACCTGTCCCCCACCGATAGTGTATCCGAGGTAGGTGGTCTCCTGCCAACCAATCCGGCACTTCTTCGGGTTAGCGGTCAATCCAGCCTCTCGCAGGGCCTGTAGGACCGCGGCTACCCATTCTAGGTGGTTGTCCCAGCACTTGCTGTAAATAACCACTGCTGTAGCATTCCTAGTATAGATATTCATACTTAAATTACAAGAATACGGTGGTAAGGGCACTTAAATATTTTGGAGTTGGGCCTGTACTTGTGGTGCAGGCGAAGAAAGCGGTCCATAAGTCCCTGGAACGTCGCCGGGGCGCCATGGAGGCCGAAGGGCATCCGGGTGAAGTGATAGAGGCCAGAAGGGGCGGCAAACGTGTTTTTTTCCCGGGAGGTGGGGTCGAGCGGGATTTGCCAATATCCCTTGCTGAGATCGAGGGTGGTGAGGAAGCAGGCCTCGCCCAAGCGGTCCAGTAGCTCGTCCACCCGCGGCATCGGGTACGCATCAAATTTCTATATGGAGTTGACACGACGAAAGTTGATACAGAAGAGCTGGGTGCCATCTGGTTTGGGGACCAAGACCACGGGGCTACGCCACTCACTCTGCGATCGTTCGATGACACCCAGTTCTAGCATCGCCCACACTTCCTCCTCTATGACGTGTCGCATCCAATGGGGTAGGGGCCTTGTCGCCTCCCGGATCACCACCCCGGGCTCTGTCTGGATGGTATGATGTTCGAGGGTCATGCAGCCTAGCTGGGCGGTGAAGGTTTTACGAAACACCTGCAGGAGACAGCCCATTTGCGTCCGCTGCTCCTCGGTTAGGGTCTCCCCGAGCTGAGGCGTCGTGGGGTCATCGGGTGCACCAGCCTGGGGCCCCAGTTCTGGTTCAGGGGGGCAGGGGTTGATCAGGAGCCCCTCTTGCTCCCGCCAAGGTTTCAGGAGGTTAACATGGTATCTCTGAGTCTTTTTATGGCGGTCAGACTGGTTGACCTCATAGGTGACCGGCCCGACTTTCCGAATCACCTCATAGGGCCCCTGCCAGCGGGCCAGTAGCTTGGACTCCGTAGAGGGCAAGAGCAACAGCACCTGGTCTCCGGGTTGGAACTCACGAACCTGCGCCCCCCGGTTATAGGTCTGGGCTTGGGCCTCCTGGGCCGCTTTCAAGTTCGCGCGAGCAAGCCCCCCGGCTTGGTTGAGACAATCTTGGAGCTGGAAGACATACTGCAAAAGTCCCGGCGTGGGAGAAGGGGCCTGTTCCCAGGTCTCCCGCATGAGGTCCAGGAGCCCCCTCGGGAGACGGCCATATAACAACTCGAAGGGGGAGAATTTGGTGGAAGCCTGGGGCACTTCGTGGATAGCCAGGAGCAGGGGTGGGATCAACTGGTGCAGGTCCTCGGGGCTGAATTTGCGCATCATGTCCTTTAGCGTCTGATTGAACCGCTCCACAAGGCCATCAGTTTGCGAGTGGTAAACCAAGGTACACAGTTGCTTGACCCCGAGGAGCGCGCAGACCTGCTGCAGCAACCGGGAGGTGAAGTTGGTCCCCTGGTTGGTGAGTAGCTCCCGGGGCAGGCCGACGCGGGCAAAGACCTTGATCAACTCATCAGCAATGGCTCTGGTGGTCATGCTCCGGAGCAGAATGGCCTCGGGGAAGTGGGTGGCATAGTCCACAGTGACCAAAATATAGAGGAACCTGGCCCAACTTCTCGGGAGGGGTCCCACTAAGTCCATGGCCACCCGCTCAAACGGAGTCTCCATGATGGGCATCGGGATCAGGGGGGCTGGGGCCGTCCGCGAAGGGGCGGCCAGTTGGCACTCTGGACAGGAGGCACAGTATCTCTGCACCTCTTGGTGCACTTTCGGCCAGAAAAGGCGAGACAAAATCCAGGTGAGGGTCTTCTCCTGGCCTAAGGGCCCGGCCGCAGGGACATCATGGGCCAGCCTCATTACTGCCCATTGATGGCAACGCGGTAGTAACAGTAGCGTCCAGACCTCCCCCGTATGGGGATCCCAGTCCGCGCGGTAGAGACAGTCTTGCCGTAATTTAAAGTGGGGCCGTAATTTGAAGTGCGCGCGGCCTGAATCAATCGGGGCGCCGTAGACCGCTGCAAGCTGGTCATATGCCTGGTTCAGGGTGGGGTCCTCCCTCTGATCCTGGCAGAAGTCCGTGTTAAGCTCGGGCCTGTCATCTGCGGGCGGGGTTCGTCTACTGCATCAGCCTGGCTGTCCGGCTCCGTCCCGTCAGTCCCTCCTGTAGCGCCTTCTGCGACTCAGTCTCCCTCGCAGGTGAGTGTAACCTCTGGGCTCTCCTGCGGGTGGGACCGCAGAACGTCCACGAATTCTGGCCAGTCCCGCCCCAAGATCACAGGGTAGGCGAGTCGCGGGGCCAGGCTGACCACGAGAGTCCGTGTGACCCCAGCCACTGAAAGGGAGACTTGGGCGCTGGCATACGGCCGCACATTGCCATGGATGCACTGCAGTTGGATCGTCCTGAGTCGCGGGTCTTCAGCGATGCCGACGCTTTGGCAAATTAAGGTCTGCCCGCAGCCCGAATCAACCAGGGCCCGCGTCTGGCAGTCACCAACGACAACGGGCACGGTGACCTTTCGCGGTTGCGGGGGTCAGGCCCGGTTTTCCCCGGCGCAGACCTGCCCGAAGTCGCACTCCATTGCCGGGCAGTCCCGTTGGAGGTGTCCACGTTTGCCGCAGGAAAAGCAAGGACCGATCTCTGGCCGCCTGGTCCGGGTTGACCCATTCCTCTGGCTCACGGGGGGGCTCCGCTGCGGGCCTTCCGGTCAGGCCTCGGGGCCCGCGAGGTTGCAATGAGCCAGGCCCTCGGGCTGCTGCTGGTGGGGTTCCTGGCCCCAGTGGGTGGTTTGGGCTTCGTCGTGGGCACTCCCCCTTTTCTCCAAGTGGGGGCAATCGGACCCAGCCGGGTGATTTCGTGGCGTCAGCCCAACCGAGGTTTCGGCCGCCAGAAAGTTTTCCATGAGGGTGACAGGGACCGCCACCGTCGGGGGCCAGTGTCAGAGGACCCAGGCCCTTCCCCAAGACGGGAGGATGTGGAGAAACTGCTCCAGAACAATTTTCTCGAGCAGTTCTTCAGGGCCTCGCCGGTTGGGTTGGAGCCACCGTTTGCACAAGTCCCTCAGCTCTTGAGCTATCAGCTGGGGCCGGGTGCCAGTGCCGTAGGTCAGGCCCCTAAATCGCTGTCGGAAGGTCTCTGGGGTGACGTCTAGCACGTCCAGGATCGCCGCCTTTACTCGGGGATAGTCCTTGGCGTCTTCGGTGGAGAGGCCTTGGTACGCGGTCTGTGCTGTTCCCGTCAAGTATGGGGCCAGCAGGGTGGTCCAGTGATCCGGGGCCCACCCGGCAACCTGGGCCACGCACTCAAAGGTCACCAAGAACGCTTCAGGGTCATCATGGGGGCCCATCTTGGTCAGCCAGACAGGCGGAGAGGTCGTAGGGTCCCATCTGACCCCCCCAATTGGGGGTTGGGGCTGCGGGGGAGTGTGCCTTCTAGCTGTTGCAGACACTGCCGCTGAAACTCTTGAGTCCGAGTTGCCAAGTCCTGCATCAGCTGGTGCTGCTGGGCCCCCAGTAGCTCCATCAGCTGTTTCTGCTGCTGTAGTCAGGCGGCCTCTTGTCGTTGCTGCTGCTGCAGCTGGGCTGCCTGCTGTCACTCTTGGGTCTCCATCAAAGCCGTGAGGAACTTGGTTAGGTCCATGTCGCCAGGGGGGAGCGGTCTCCCCCTGCCCCCTTCTCGCAGGGGTCAAGGGCTCATGCCCACATCTCGGGCAGTGAGTCCCCACTTCTGGTACCACGTGTAGCGGAGTGGGACCGGGGCTCAACCCTCCTTGAAGGCGGAGGGGAGCCACACCAGTTCACCGAGCTCCGTTGGCCCGGGGCCCGCCCCTTGCTTCGGGGCTGTGCGGCAGCCCACGGTCACCTAAGGCTCCAGCACTCTGCTGCAGGGCAGAGCAAACAGACACAGTTAGCAGGTGGCTCCGGCCCTTGGCTGCAGGGCGGAGCAGACAAGCAAACAATTAACAGGTGGCTCAGGCCCTCTGTTGCAGGGCTGAGCAAACAGGCACAGTTAATAGGGGGCTCAAGCCCTTTGTTGCAGGGCTGAGCAACCAAGCAAACAGTTAATTGGTGGCTCAGGCCCTTGGTTGCAGGGCTGAGCAAACAAGCAGACAGTCCTGAAGCCCCGGCCTTCGGGAGGGCGGGGCAATAAGCAGTTCAGGTGCAGAAAGCCCAGGCCCTGGCCCAAGGCAGAGCAAAAAGCGACTCAGGGCCCAGGCCCTTCAGGAGGGGTTGAGCCAACAAACACCAGGAATGGTCTCCTCAGGCCAGGGAGGAGGGGGAGTCTGCCACCTTTGAAGGGGTGGCAGGGGGAACGCAGGCCCTCCCACTCCACTGTGTTCCAGCCCGGGGCCCTAGTAGCGGTCAACACCACTGGTGGTCAGTGGGGGATCCTGACCGAAACACACTGACATCAGCTTAGGTGAGTCTGCAGCCTGACTGGAGTTGGCTGCCCCCGGGCCACTTCCAACCTCCCCCTCACTGGGTACCTGCCATCCGCCGGCGTCATCCAGTGGGTCCCAGACCATGAGTTCCTCAGGATACCAGGCATCGGGAGGTCCAGCCCACTCCTCTGGGTATTGGGTGTCGGGAGGTCCAGCCCACTCCTCTCAGTACTGGGCGTCGGGTGGCTCCGACAGCTCCTCCAAAGGCCGGCCGTGGGGAAGCTCAGGCAGCTCCTCGGGGTACCAGGCACGGGGTAGGTCAGGCCAGTACTCCTCCGGGTATCGAGCACGGCGCAGGTCCGGCCAACACTCCTCTGGATACTGAGCATGGGGTAGGCTGGGCCCAGCAGGAGCTTGGGGCCCAGCGTCTGCCTTCTCCAGCAGCCTCCTCTCAACTGAGCACTGAGGCCGGGCTTTTATACTTCTTGTCCCACCCCTTGACTTCTGGGGGGCGGGGACAGGCAGCGGTGGCTCCGCCCGTTGCCGCACCTCTCCTGGCCTGTTCCTCCCAGGCGCGGCGGGGAGTGAGGCCCCCTCGCTACACACATATATGGACCCAGAGTGGGTGTGAACTTGAGTGACTAAAGAAAGGAGTTACTCTCTGTAGAAAGAATTAATAAACCAGACCCCCCATGAGGGGGCATATCCTTTGTAATAATTGAGTCTGAGTAATTGACTGAAGGAAGCCAAGTGAGTGCTCAGGGCAATGCACCTGCAGGGCCACATGGAGGTATTTTTGAAGGCAGAGCCCCATGACAATAATTCACCATAGACACAGGAGTTACAGACTAAGCCTGTTTTTTTCTTTTCCTAACTCTCACACTACTATTGTAGACTGCACATAGAATAAGCTAACATCTAGCAGTTTCTAAGTTCCAAAGCTTCTGTGACTGGTATTTGTTCAGCAATGATTGTACTAACAACTAGTATTTCCCTCATCACTGCAACGGACTTACACATTCACTTTCTTCATTCCAACAGCTGTAGCCACAATATCCAGTTAGGCAGCCTCGTATTATATATTATGATGTCTTGGGCTTATATGACATGAAGCAGCTCTTTCATAGCTTAATGGATAGAGGGAATATATTTCTCATATACAGTACCATGAAGAGTTTGGACAAACAGGGCCAAATTTTCTGCTGATAAAAGTGGGTGAACCTTCAGGGAAGTCAGTGGAGTTCCACTTGCATACACCAGCGGTAAGTTTGGTCATTGATTTCAGGAGATATGTTGTTAGTCTTCTTGTTCTTATATAGAGGCTTTTTATGTCTCTTACTGCAGAGCAATGCACAGTCAGATTTTACACAGCATGTTAAATACTGTTTGCGACTGTTCTGACACCCTCATTTATTTGCATACATTAGCTTAAGAATAGGGGAAATAAATATAAAAGCTGTACAAACTACTCTTCCATATGGAGGTAAAGAAGGAGTCAGTGTCTTAGCAGTGTGAGATCTGAGAATCACTTACATTTTGCCATAGTTTTTCATACTACTTCTGAACTTGTTGGATAAGAGGGTCTGTATCCAGCAGGATTCAGATCCTATAGTAAAGAGATTTCTGCCTCACCATTGTTGCATTTTAAGCTCTTACGTTTGCCAGTTCTGTGACTTAATCCAGAAAAATCACGACTGAATTGAAATGCCAACATCCCTGTTCCTGTCTGTGATGGGGAGTATCTGGTGTTTGCTACCCACCTGCCAAAAGCTTGTTTCCTCAGCATACCCTACCTTAAGGAAGGGAAGAGCAGCAAGCTTGAATGTCCAGGGGTTGCATAGACAGGCCTCCCATGATCAGCTGCTGGCAGAAGCTCCTGCACCTAGCAAGCCTGGGAGCAGGCAGAGGCCAATCAGTACCCTACAGGGCAGATAAAATGCTGCTTCTAGTAGGGGCTAGTTCTGGATGAAGCCAAGACAGGGAAGATGGTTTTTTGTTCTGGCCTGATCAGGAGTCTAAACTTGACAGTATTTCCTTTGATCTCTGTGTAGGACTAATGTTGTTAAGTTATATGTACTTTAATGCACAGGTGGCTATATTTGATTTCAGTGTTAATTTGTTTTTCTGTAAATCTGAGGTGAGGTTGCTCTGCAAGGTGCATGGCTCAAAAAAGCTCTTGATGCTCTTTGCTTCACTTCAGTTTTTTTTAAGGTAGGTCATAAAGGCTGCCTAGGCGTTTGCACTGCTTGGGGACTGGCTGAGTGCTTTGGCCCTTCCCCAATTTCATGTACTTTACCCTTGAGGTTGGACTACAAATATCACAGCAATATGTGGTGACAAAACAGTATTTCTGTTTCCCTGGCTTCTGCTCTGTCAGAAGTACTAGTAAATCTGGAGGTAATTTGTCTGAACCTCCTTTCAGCCATTGGAACGGAAGATTTTTTTCTACCTTCATCTTTCCTTTCACACGCTGAAAATTAGTGGACCAGACCCTGAGAAGTGCTAATTACCTCAAATTCCCATTGATGTCAGTCAAAGTCTTGAGTGCTCAGCACCTCTTGGGAATCTGCCTGAGTGGTTTCATCAGTGTAAGAATGTTTGTATAAAAAGCTGTGCCTGTTTTTCTCAATGACTGCAGCAATGTTCTCTTGTTCTGTACAAAAGCTGTGCCTGCCTCTTGTTTATAGCAAAACTTCACATGAAAATCTCTGTATCCTGATGAGTGCCTTGCGAACAATATTTATTTTCTTAATTGTACATTTATCTTGACTAGCTGTTACAGAATTACTGGAACTGTTATGCCACACATTTCCAGTTGACTTAATCCTATTTGCTGCCATAACCTGTACATATATTACTTTCAGAATTGTGTTAAATAATCTCTGCTGTAAATCAAAGTAGTGACATGTGAGTTGTTTGCATCAGGAGGGGGAAAGAGAATCAGATTTTGCTGAAATGATTCAAAGTATAGTTGAGGAAAAATGCTCTCTATTAAAATGTAGCTTTAAAGTGACTCCCATTTTGTGTTCAGAAGAGAAGTTAGGGCCTGTTTATACATTGAATTTAGCTAAACAGGAACAAGATACTTATTCTGGAAGAAAAGCATCCACAGACAGAGTTAATCAGGAATAACTCCATGCTGAGACAAGCCCTCATGTACATGAATGGGTACACAGGGAACTGTATAAGAAATTGTATGTTTAATAGCCCTTTGGCATAGATTCTGTGGTGCTCTATTCTTGTGTTGGACACAGGAGTGGGGGAAAGGACACAAAAAGTGCTTTGGTGCCCTTTGTGGCCATGCTGGGGGTCTGGCCATCCCCAAACAAAATTTGGTGTGGTTTATAAAAGCCCCCTGTAGAATGTCCAGCATCTTGTGGTCTTTCCCTTTGCTCTCCCAACTTTCCAGGGTGGGGTGCTGGTATAGAGCAGAGGGTATAATTAGTATTGTATTTACTAAGACATATGTTTTTCCCTCTAAGTTGTAAATTCTAGTCCACTACCTGGATATAGTCTACTCTGAGATACTAACCAACGCATATGTGTGCAACGCAACATTTCCTGCAAATCTGAATATCTTTTAAACCTCCATATATCCCACATTTTTCTTTATACATAAAGAAGCAATCCTAGGCACAAATCCATCTTGTTCCTGTTCACAGGTTGAAAGCCTTTACTATTAATTCAGTTCTCCAGTGTATCATCTGAATATGATGATGTGAAGGAGAGAAGTACTGTGAAATACAACCATCTAAGCATTTATATTTTTCTTAACACTTGTATATATTGTGTTTGAGAGGTGAAAGCTTTCAGTCTGATGCATTACTACCAATTAGTAGAGATTTTCTGATGGAGAGAGATTCTGGGGCCCTGAAGCCAGTAACAGAGTTTCAGCCCTGTATTATAACCAGGAAAAAAGGTGGGGCTTTTACAAGATCACTAACTCTTAGTAACCTAGTAGAAACAAGGTACCTTAGTGTATTTAATCAAGTTAAACCCTAAGCTAGTGTGCTGAAAATAGCAGAGTGGCAGTGTATATACCCAGGGGTCAGCAGCTTTGCCCTGGGGGGAGTGGGGAGGCATGTAGTGCACTGGATGAGGTACACCACGTGTTATGACAGGCATGTGTAGGATCCATGGATCTTGAAAGGTGTGTTGTGACTTTGCTAGATACTAAAAATGATAGACTGATTGGAGAGAGACTGGATTTATGGTTTATTACAGAAGTCAATAACATGCTTAAAACCTGTATCAGCATTTTTTTCCTTGACCCTTCTCCAATCACAGAGGGAAAAGAGCGATTTCACTTTGAATGGTCCCTTGAATTATGTTAATTAGTTGTGTTAAACAATCTGTTCCATGTTGTATTTTACTGTGACACTCTGGGTACATTTCCCACACCTCGAGAATTGCTCTGGGTGAGCTTGAAAGCTTGTCTATCTCACCAACAGAATTTGGTCAAGAAAAGATATTACCTCACCCACCCTGTCTCTCTAATATGCTGGGACCAAGATGGCAATTACAACAATACTGCATACAAAATAATAATGTAATCTTAATTGCCCAAACTCCCATAGAATTTGATTTTTGAAAGATCTAAATTTTAAAAATTGCACTCTTTCAAAAGTTGCATGATTTGGAGGAAAAGGAAGATAATTTAAATGTCATTTTGGTAAGATTGCCACCTCTCACCTTTCAATTAAGTGTATAAACAAGGAACAGTGTATCCTACATCTGCCATATTGGAAATCCCCTGTTTATGAGGACAGAACTTAAAAAGCTGGAAGGAACAAAGGAACAAAACAATAACAGCCATCCCCATTTTAGGAAATTGTTGAGAAATTTCATTCTCCTGCTACAGAATAACTTATTTGAGACACAAAACTAAACTGACTTGTTCTTTTTTTTCCAGGTAAGGAAAAAGTTGCTGCCATACACCAGAGTGCGGTCCCTGGTATTCTTGTTACCCTAGTGCAGAGGTTGGCACCTCTGGCACGCGGCTCACCAGGGTAAGCACCCTTGTGGGCCAGGCCAGTTTGTTTGCCTGCCGCGTCGGCAGGTTTGGCGGACTGCGGCTCTCATTGGCCACGGTTTGCCATCCCAAGCCAATGAGGGCGGCAGGAAGTGGCAAGGGATGTGCTGGCCATGGCTTCCTGTCACACCCATTGGCCTGGGACAGAGAACCACGGCCAGTGGGAGCCACGGTCCGCTAAACCTGCCTATGCGGCAGGTAAACAAACTGGCCCGGCTCGCCAGGTTGCTTACCCTGGCGAGCTGTGTGCCAGAGGTTTCCGACCCCTGCCCTAGTGTAGTTCCCAAGGAGATTACCTAGATTCCTGGGGCTCTGTCTGCTGGCAGCTCAGGGAGAGGCACACTGTCCCTGGTAGGGAAGGGGAGCCAAGGCAAACTCAGAGTCTGCCCAGCAACCAATAGGAAGTGAGATGCCCTTCCCAGGGAGTTCAGGAAAGGGGAGAAGCTAATTTTGAGTCAGTCTGGACCCAGCCAGAGCAAGGGCAGGACTGGCTGTGTGGGGAGCTGGGGAGTCCCAGGCCTGAATGCAGGGTTCCCCCTGACAACTGGCCTCTAGGGACCTGAAAGCAAGATCCCTCAGCTGGGTTTTTCCTTCTCCACTGATGGTTCCCAGTTTGTAGAGTTTTGCTGGGAAACTCTCCCAGCCAGGCTGAGTTAGCCCTCCAGCTCCCTAGGTGAGACCAGTCACCACATGGTCTGCTCTGCTCTGTCTGCTAGTTCAGGGCTGCTGCCTGCTGTGTGTGTGTCTGGACCCTGGGCTAGGAGACTACAGTTTGGATTTTAGTACAGTTGTATAGTCTGCACTTTGAGCCCTGCACCTCTTTGTGGTGAGGGGAAATCCCGGGACAGAAGCAGCCTGATTCCTGCCTGAAGAGGATCCCTGCCAGCAGAGATCAGCCCTTCTGCAGTGACTGAGGAGTCCAGAGTCATCTCTGAACCTGAAGATCATTCATGGAGTTTGTGAGTGCACTATCTTTTAGTTAGTCAGTCATGGAATTTGTTTTGGGGACCCCTTACTCCCTGAACTTTGTCCTCAAGCCAGGGAGTAAGGGTTTGGGGATTTTATAACCTGCTGCATATTAAACCTGTGGAGGGATTTACCACCTTCTCCCACTTGTGAGTCTTTGGGCTGTACTGAACCCAGTTAGCCACACTGCTATACCACTGCAGAGAATTTTGTGGTCATAGGTCATCAAGGACCCCAATAATATATGCGTACTAATGGGACACTAATCTTATATTTGTTACATCAAGTCACATGACTGGGGAAAGTCACAGGTATTAGCAGCATGGGCACCGGTGAAACTAAAAATAGTATTTTACCCGGCTATATTTGTCTCCTGTTTAATATAATTATTGTGTTAAATGTATTGTATGTGTTTGTGTTATATCTTGGAAGTCTCCAACTACCTGGCAAGTAAGTGGGAATTATCTTGTGGTCAGAATTTTCTTCCCAAGCTGCCCTGGAGACCCTGCCAGGAAGGAGCGAGGAGGGTGGAGGCACTGCCAAATAAATTCATAGGAAAAAATAAAGAAGATACACCCCCGCTGAGTGGGTAGCAGGATCCAGAAGAACCCAGACCTGTCCATCAAAACCTGTAAGCAGATTGGCATTAAAGAAGATAACCAGGGGGAAAGGTGGCTCTACACTAGTAAGTGCAGTAAAGATAAACTATGTGAGCCTCTGCTTATTTGAACTACTGCTGTTTTAAAACGAAAACCATATCTATAGGGGTCAACTTCCACCAGGGACTAAAACGTCTCACTTCACATCATGGGTGAATTTGACCCACATGACACATGCATCTGAATAAATAGAATTGCCTCAGAATTTGGGCATCTGCCCATTATGAGGGGTGGGGCATGCAGCATGGCTGGGATACATGGAAGTAAAGTTATACAGAGTGCTTCTCTCTCCCACTCCCTTGATACATTTACACTGCAGGCTTACCCTGTGCATTTACCCAGCTTTGAGCCCATTAAAAATCCTTTTATTATAATTACATTTCAGATGCTTTAACTGTTTTTCATTTTCTGCAAGGCTTTCATTTTAACATCCCTTGTTCTCTTTCCCTTTATCTGAGACAAGGCAGCCACCCCTGGCTCTTGGGGATATGTCCCTGAACCAGCATAGAAAAAGGAAAAGGCTCAGAGATGAGCTGTTGCATGACTTTGGGTGTAGGCCAGATGGATACCTGGATGACTATAAGGAAAGGAAGAGGGGGGAAGGAGAAAGCAGAGAGGGAGGATATAATGGTCGTGCTTGAGATAGCATGATAGGGAAAGGACTAGGTCCATCAGAAGGACCTGTTTGAGCATTCCAGATGTGCATCAAGATGTGCTCCCCCACTCAGAGTTTGTTTCCGAGCCCGAAAGAGGTGTTCCACTGTGAATGCCACAAGCAATCTTGTGTCATAGCTACTATGCATGGCGAGATCAATGTTGTGCTCCTCTTGCCTTTGTAGTTTAAGGAATAACTCCACTGCCACTCGTGATGTGTTGGTCAGAGCGAGCAGCATACTGGTCAGCAGTTCGGGATCCATTCCTGCAGCCTGAAAGAGGCGGGTATGCAGTACATAAACTGTTGAAAGAGGCACCAAATGCGGACGGAAGCACAGAGATTGCTGGGATGTGAAGCAATATATCATGGGGCATTGGGACTGGGCCCAGGATGTCCTGTGACTCCCTCCAACTTCCCACAAGTCTTAAGCCTTGGCTACACTGGCGCTTTACAGCACTGCAACTTTCTTGCTCAGAGGGGTGAAAAAACACCCCCCTGAGCGCAGCAAGTTACAGCACTGTAAAGCACCAGTGTAAACAGTGCCCCAGTGCAGGGAGTGCGGCTCCCAGTGCTGTAAACTAATCCCCACGGGGAGGTGGAGTACCTGCAGCACTGGGAGAGCTCTCTCCCAGCGCTGGTGCCGCAACCACACTCGCACTTCAAAGCGCTGCTGCGAGAGCTCTCCCGCGGCAGCGCTGTACAGCTGCAAGTGTAGCCGAGTGCACCACTCCAAATAGCGCTGCAAGTTTCAGTGCTGCAGTGTAGACAAGACAGTGCACCAGGAGCTACTCCCCTCAGGGGGGTGGTTGTTTTACAGTGCTGGGAGAGAGCTCTATCCCAGCGCTGGTGCCGTGACTCCACAGCCACTGCAGCGCTTTAACGTTGCTAGTGAAGACATACCTTAAGTCACTCCCCTGTCTTAAATAGGTTTTACATATGGTGGGAACCCTTTGTTTGCCAATGTGGTTCCCCCCTCACCCCCCCCCCGTGGAAAACTACTGATATTCTATCATGGAATCCAGTACCAGGTGACTTAATCACATGACTCTGCAGTGTCAAAGCACTCATGAGTCAAAAGTTGTTTGTAGCATCCCAGGAAGCTTCTCAGGAAGGTGGGAGATTAGCATCTTCAAAATCGTATTTTTCTCCCTAATGGCTCATCCAGACTGATTGCATTCTGTCTGTTGGGCCTTCCCCAGGAGTAAACCCACTGTCAATTGTTCCATAGTCAATAATCCTCACTTCAGATATAAAAATGATATAAGCATTCAAATAGGATAATCATATTTGGTAAATCATAACCTTTCCAATGATATCTCACAAGACCCATCTTGCATAATGTTATGTATTTGGTTGTCACATTTTTTATTTCTATGGCAACTGAGTTAGATTATTAGGGGATAGCCCAGCCAGCTTCGGCCAGTTAGGCGAGCTCTGTGTCTGTAAACAGATGGTAGTTTTGTTAGCTGTCTGCTGTCTGACCTCAAGTGATTTCTTCCTAAACCGGCTGCCCCAAGAATATAACAAGTGGTGACGATAGATGGGATTCCGGTGCTGCTCCAGTAACAGAAAGAAGTAGAAGTCAAGGTAAAGAACAAACAAACAAAAAAACTGCGTGTTGCACTGACTGTGAAAGTGAAACTAAAAATCATGGCTACTCTGACCAGGCCACTGGAACCTTTTGATGAGAATATAGTGCAATGGCAGGTGTATACTGAGCGTTTTGAGCTTTTTGTTATTGCAAATGACATTACAGAAGAGAAGAAGGTGCCAATATTCTTAAGTGTTGTAGAGGCTAAAACCTACTCCCTGCTACGCAGCTTACTACACTCTGTTAAGCCTGAGACTAAATCTTACAGTGACATTGTGGAAATCCTGGGGTCCCATTCTTCCCCAAAACCACTGGTAATTGCTGAAAGATATCGGTTCCACAAAAGAGACCAAAAAGAAGATGAAACAGTTGTACAATTTGTAGCAATTTTAAAAAAGCTAGCAGAACACTGTGAATTTAAAGAGATGTTAAATGATGCCCGGTGTGACAGGTTAGTGTGTGGCCTGTACAGTGAAGCTATACGGAAGCGCCTAATGACAGAGGCTCAGCTTACATTACAGAAGGCTGTTGATATTGCTGTCTCCATGGAACTGGCTACAAGGGAGGCGCAATGCATTGGTGCATCCCCTAGGGTGCAAAAAGTGTCACAAGAACCTACCCACAAAACTGTGCAGAGTCAGGAATGTTACCGCTGTGGTAAGCCAGGTCATCAGGCATCAGAATGCTGGTGTAAGGACCTGGTGTGTCGACATCGTGGCAAAAAGGGACACATTGAGTGTGCCTGTAAACAAAAGAAAAAGAAGCCTGTGATCTGGCCGACAAAAAGAGGAACCCTGCATACCCTAGAGCAGACCCAGGATGATCAAGGTGACACCTCATCCCAAGAGGAAGTGCCACTGCATGTGTTGTCTTTGGCAGTGGGCTCACATGAATACTGGGTAACCCCATTGTTGGATGGCAAACCTATACGCATGGAACTGGGCACCGGTGCAGCCCTCTTGCTGGTCTCCAAGACTGTGTATAAAGAAAAGCTACAGCATCTTCCGCTTAAGGCAACAAAAACTGTTCTGAAGACCTATACGGGAGAAGCTGTGCCCATGTGGGCACTATTGATGTTAAGGTGGAGCTCAGTGGACAGGCTGTTAAATTGCCACTGTTTGTGGTGAGAGGGAACTACCCAGCCTTAATGGGTAGGTCTTGGCTTGGGAAGATTCAGCTGAACTGGGCAGAAGTGCACTGGATGACTAAAGAAGAAACCAGTCTAACCCCTATACTAAGGAAACATGTTGCTGTTTTTGGAGAGGATTTGGGAAGTATGAAGGGAATCACTGTGACATTGAACATTAAACCTGACAGTCCACCAAAATATCTGAAAGCCTGAACTGTGCCATATGCGACCAGGCCAAAAAGTTGAAGCAGACCTGGAGCACCTGGTCACCAATGGAGTCCTAATACCAGTTACCCATAGCCCATGGGCCACTCTTGTCTTTCCAATAGTGAAGAAAGATGGCTCTCTCCGGATTTGCGGTGATTTTAAAGTCACTGTCAACCCAGTGTTGTGCGCAGAGCAATACCCGCTTCCCCACATCGATGACCTCTTCGCAGGCCTGGCTGGGGGACAAAAGTTCAGTAAGATTGATCTGAGTCAAGCATATTTACAGATGCATGTTGATGAAAAGTCCCAAGAGCTATTGACTATTATGACTCATAAGGGCTTTATCGATACTGTCGCCTACCCTTTGGAATAATATCTGCCCCCGCCCTGCTCCAGAGAGCTATGGACCATATCTTATGTGACTTGTCAGGAGTTCAGTGCTATCTGGATGATATCCTGGTTGCTGGAAGGAATGAAGAGGATCACTTCAAGAATTTAGAGGCTACCCTACAAAGACTGGAAGAGTATGGCCTACGAGTTCTCAAAGACAAGTGTGAATTCTTCAAGCCCTCTGAGTATTTGGGACACATCATTGATTCTGCAGGTCTTCATAAGACCCCTGCAAAAGTTAAAGCTACTGTGGAGGCTCCCCTACCTCGAAATGTAAGCCAGCTGCACTCGTTTTTAGGACGACTGAACTATCATGGAAAGTTCATCTCACAGTTAGCCACACTGCTAAAACCACTTCATGAGCTCCTTGGGCAGAACAAGGCCTGGAACTGGACTGAAGCCTGTGATGTTGCATTTAACAAAGCTAAGGATGCATTGCTAAATTCTGAAGTTCTAACACACTTTGATCCATCCTTACCCCTACAATTGGCCGCGATTCCTCCCCTTATGGAGTGGGAGCAGCCGTGTCACACATGATGCCTTTGGGAGAAGAGAGACCTATTGCTTTTGCTTCACGCATTCTAAGCAAAGCAGAAACTAACTACGCCCAAATCGAACGTGAGGCATTAGGAATTGTTTTTGGAATTTGGAAGTTTCATCAGTACCTGTTTGGGTGGAAGTTTACTCTTCTCACAGACCATCGACCCTTGACTTCAATTTTTGGACCCTACACAAGCATTCCCCCATTAGCTGCTAGTCGTATGCAACGTTGGGCATAGTTACTTTCAGCACACACATATGAAATCAAATATCAGAAATCCACTCTACACGGCAATACAGATGGTCTCTCAAGGTTGCCTTTGCCGATCAAACATCAAGATAGTGCCCAAAAGGAAATCTTCTACTTTGAATAGTAGAGAATACACCTATCACTGCTACTCAGTTAAAGAAAGCAACTCGCATTGACTCAGTATTGTCCCAAGTTATGGACCTGGTGATGCATGGAAAATCTCGACAAACCTCTCCGGTCTCACCCGACCTTGTTACCTACATGTCCAGGAGGATGGAGTTATCGGTCCAATCTGGTTGTTTGTTGTGGGGGAGAAGTGTCATTATTCCACCACCACTGAGATCACAGATGTTAGAACAGCTACATTCCAGTCACTGTGGAATAGTGCGCATGAAGGAAATTGCACGAAGCTATTTTTGGTGGCCTGGATTGGACAGTGCTATTGAAGAGAAGGCAAAAGCTTGTATGTCATGTCAGGGTGTGAGGAATGCACCCCAGTGGGCACCCATACACCCATGGGACTGGCCTGAAAACCCATGGCAATGTATTCACATTGACTTCGCTGGCCCCTTTGAAGGAAGCATTGTTCTTGGTGGCAGTAGATGCCCATTCTAAATGGCCAGAAGTCTCTATAATGCAGTCCACTACTGCAGAGAGTACTATCCAAAAACTACGGGGACTCTTTAGTCATTTTGGTCTGCCAGAACAACTTGTGAGCGACAGCAGACCGCAGTTCGTCTCTCAGGAGTTTCAAAATTTTATGAAGGCAAATGGGATACACCACATCACATCAGCACCATATCATCCATCCACCAATGGATTAGCTGAAAGATTTGTACAGACAATGAAACATGCTTTGAAATCAGCAAGGGGACAACACTCTATTCAAAAGCATCTGGATACCTTCTTACTTTCCTACAGAAACACACCTCATGCTACGACCGAGGCATCCCCGGCCTTTCTAATGATGGGACGACTGCTGCGCACTTGCTTTGATCTGCTGAAACCTTCTGAACCCCGACAAATTGTGCAACATCAGCAGCAATATCAAGTCATCAGACAGGCACCCAGAGCAAAAGACCGAACCTTTAGCCCGGGACAGCCAGTTTTGGCTTGGAATTATATTTCCGGAGCTAAATGGGTCCCTGCCACGATCATCACTCAAACACGACCTGTTGCCTACACAGTCCAGACTGCAGAGAATCTTACCTGGTGGCGACATGTAGATCAGCTGTTGCCAGGTCATGCCAGTCCTCAGGACACATCTGCAGTTGAGTGGTCTGACTTCACCTCTTCTGGTGAGACACCGAATCACGAATCACCTGTTCCTGACTGTTCTTCTCCATTACTGCCGGAGGCTGAGATACCCCTTTGCCCAGCACAAGCTGATACCACCTCCTCACCTGTTCATGCTGCGGACCCTGAGCCCATGGTACTTTCGGGTGCAACAACACCAGAAGTTCTCCGTAATCCACCTAGAGACAGAAGGCCTCCTCATCGGCTGGATCTTTAGCTAGGGCGAACCCACGGTTATGGGGCAAAATAATCCCCAGAGTTTAGCTGGAATGGAGGCAGTCTACCCTCCTTCTCTAGTTAGTATGCGTTTTATTTAGGGAGGTGTTCTTATTAGGGGCGGAGGAATATGTTGTGTATTTGGTTGTCATGGTTTTTGTTCCTATGGCAACTGAGTTAGATTATTAGGGGATAGCCCAGCCAGCTTCAGCCAGTTAGGCGATCTCTGTATCTGTAAATAAATGGTAGTTTTGTTAGCTGTCTGCTGTCTGACCTCTAGTGATTTCTTCCTAAACCGGCTGCCCCAAGGATATAACACATAAAACACGTAGTTATGCCATAATCATATTATAACAATATTTTTATGAAGATTATGGGGTATAGTTTCACACAGGGCCATACCAGTGACCCTTTAGGAACCCCTGGGTTTCCCCCCGCCCAATCAAGGACGTCCCTGCATCCACCTCACTTGGCTCCATCTACTGCTATCAGGAGCATTGATGCTGCAAACACCCTAGATCCATGCTGAGCCTGGCACTGAGAGATTCAGGATTCCTTTCACAAGCATCCACAAGAAGAGCAAGAACTGGAACTGCCTTCACTTCAACTGACATCCTCTTCCCTATCTCCTGATGAGGCAATTGTGGTGGAACCTATTTCTCTATCTCCTGATGATTTTAAGACACCTCGGCGGTTGTTGAGGAGGATGGCTTTAGCCTAGGACATCCACCTGGAGGAGGTCCAGGAAAAGTCTCACAAGCTTGTGGATATCTTGGCATCTGCAGCCCTGGCTAAGATAGCTCTCCCTATTATGACACTTTTTAGAGCATTTTCTTTGGCAGACCCCCAGCTTCCCTGCTGCTTACTGCAAAAAGGGTTGCAAGGAGATACTATGTCTTCTCTATAATCATCCCCCTCTGGGTTCCCTCATAGTGTCATCAGCCAGTGAGAGTGAGACAAAGTCCCCAGGCATCAACCCCAAAGAACAAGGAGGCCAAAAAGCTGGACTTATTTGGGAGGAAGCTTTATTTCATAGGTGGGTTACAGCTTTGCATTGCAAACCAACAAGCTTTGCAGGGGTGCTACAATTTCACCCTGTGGCATACAGAGTTCAAAAACAAGCTCCCAGATGATGTGAAACAAGAGTTCCAGCCATTAATTGAGGAGGACAAGTTGGTTGCCAAACTAGGTCTCCATGCAGCCGAACCTGTAGCTCATGGCCTGGCAGCTGCCATCATGATGAGGTGCACATCTTGGTTAGTCTTCTGGCCTCCCTCCATAGGTTCAACAGTCCAGGACCTCCCATTTGAAGGGCCATTGCCCATCTCAGCAAAAAAATGATGAGATTCTGCATAGTCTCAATGACTCTGATGCAAACCTGAAATTCCTGGGTATTTCATAGAATCATAGAATATCAGGGTTGGAAGGACCTCAGGAGGTCATCGAGTCCAACTCCCTGCTCAAAGCAGGACCAATTCCCAACTAAATCATCCCAGCAGGGCTTTGTCAAGCCTGACCTTAAAAACTTCTAAGGAAGGAGATTCCAACACCTCCCTAGGTAACTCATTCCAGTGCTTCACCACCCTCCTAGTGAAAAGCTTTTCCTAATATCCAACCTAAACCTCCCCCACTGCAACTTGAGACCATTACTCCTTATTTCTTTCATCTGTTACCACTGAGAACAGTCTAGAACCATTCTCTTTCAGGTAGTTGAAAGCAGCTATCAAATCCCCCCTCAGTCTTTCTCTTCTGCAGACTAAACAATCCCAGTTCCCTCAACCTCTCTCATAAGTCATGTGCTCCAGCCACCTAATCATTTTTGTTGCCCTCCGCTGGACTCTTTCCAATTTTTTCCACATCCTTCTGTAGTGTGGGGCTAAAAACTGGACACAGTACTCCAACTGAGGCCATCACCAATGTTGAATAGAGGGGAATGATCATGTCCCTCGATCTGCTGGCAATGCCCCCTACTTACACAGCCCAAAATGCTGTTAGCCTTCTTGGCAACAGGGCACACTGACTCATGTCCAGCTTCTCGTCCACTGCAACCCCAGGTCCTTTTCTGCAGAACTGCTGCCTAGTGATTCAGTCCCTAGTCTGTAGCAGTGCAATTAGGTTAGTCAGGCATGACTTGCCCTTGGTGAATCCATGCTGACTGTTTCCTGACCACTTTCCTCTCCTCTAAGTGCTTCAGAATTGATTCCTTGAGGACCTGCTCCATAATTTTTCCAGGCACTGAGGTGAGGATGACTGGCCTGTAGTTCCCCGGATCCTCTTTCTTCCCTTTTTTAAAGATGAGCACTACATTAGCCTTTTTCCAGTCATCCAGGACCTCCCCCAATCGCCATGAGTTTTCAAAAATAATGGCCAATGGCTCTGCAATCACATCTGCCAAGTCCTTTAGCATCCTCGGATGCAGAGCATCTGCTCCCATGGACTTGTGCTTGTCCAGCTTTCTAAAAAGTCCTGAACCACTTCTTTTTCCACAGAGAGCTGGTCACCTCCCTCCCCGTGCTGTGCTGCTCAGTGCAGTAGTCTGGGAACTGACCTTGTTCGTGAAGACAGAGGTAAAAAAAGCATTGAGTACATTAGCTTTTTCCACATCCTCTGTGTGTGAAAGCACACCCTAGCTGTTCAACAAAAAGCATTCCATCCTCAGCAGCCCCTCAAACCCAGGTCACGCCAAGGATGAGGAGCATAGGTTACAACAGACATCCTTTACTACCCGCTGCTTCTGCAGCTGACAGTTCATCAAGGCAGGTGCCATCCTCCAAGAGCTCATTTATATGGGTGGATTGAGAGTGATTATTAGTTCTTTTTCTCCCAAAATTTTGCAAACTGCATGTCCTACTTCCATCATGCTTGGGCCCACATCAGAATGGATCAGTGGGTTCTAAGTACAGGGGAAATAGGATGAACACTCCAAGTTATTTCTACCCCTCCCTCCAATCCCCCTTCCCCATCCCTCTTTAGAGACCTTTCTCACAAAGCAGTGTCACTGCAAGAGAGACAATCACTTCTTCTTGTAAGCGAGCTAGAGAAGAGGTTCTTCTTTTGCTCAGAGGAAAGAGGCTTTACTCCCGATACTTCCTGATCTTGAAAGCAAAAGGGGGTCTCAGGCCTATTTTAAATCTGAGGGAATTAAACAAGTTCATTAAAAAAAAAATCAAAAGTCCACATAGTCGTTATTCCTTCTTTGGCGCCAGGAGACTGGTATGCTGCTCTTGACTTTAATTATGCTTATGTTCCCATGGCGATTCATCAGAGCCACAGAGGAATTTCTGAGATTCAGCTTCAGTGGCCACCATTATCAGTTCACAGTGCTCCCCTTTGGTCTCTTGGCTGCCCCAAAGTATTTACAAAGTGTATGGTAGTGTAGCAGCATTCCTCCAGAGGTCAGGGGTCCACATCTTTCTTTACCTGGATGGCTGCTGATAAGATGATGATCTGGGTTACAGGTGTCATCCAGCATTATCCGATCCATGTTCAATGCATTTGGCATGCTGATCAACACAGAAGTCAATCCTGTTTCCAGTTCATAAAATAGAATTTTTGTAGCAGTTGTGGACTTGATAATGGCCAAGGCCTTACTATTACAGGCAAGGTTTCATGCAATCCAAAGCATCATTCTGGACTTAGAGGCTTATCCCTCTCATCACAGTTAGAAACTGTTTAAGGTTGCTGGGTCACATGGCAGCATGCATTTACGTAGTCTAGTATGCCAGACTGCATTTCAGATGCTACAAGGCTGGTTGGCTGAGGTATATTCAACAAGGAGGAGCCACTAGTCATGTCAATTCACATGCCAAATTGAATCTTATCCTCCCTAGATTGTCAGACGGATCTGGCTAGTGTCTGCAAAAGAGTCTTTTACCTTAGTCCACAGGTGCCTCATACCTGGGTTGGGGGGCTTCTTTGTCACCAGGTAGTCAACTGAATCAGAACCTAAAAACCAGCTCAGAGAGGTCTTTTTGAGTGAATCCGAATGGAACCCAAACTGAAAGCCTCTCAGTCACATTGAACCCAAATTGGACCCAAACCAAAAAACCCCCCAAAAACTGATAACCCGTTCAAAATAACAGGTTCAGTAATCAGGTGCTGAGGGAGGGTGTTTTGGGGGGTCCTAAGGAAGGGTCTCTCTTTGCTCCAACCCTAGAAATAGAGGGGCAGAGACTACACTTCCCATGAAGTGGATGAAGAGGGGGAGAGGCGGGTTCTCAGACTGATAGTTCTCCTGTTTGTTATGCCCTGGTAGAGGACTGCCCATAGAAGAGGAACTATAACTCCCAGAACACCTCCCTCCAGTCGCCTCCCAATTCCTGGTGAATGCTTGTTTCTGCCAAGCAAGTGATTTTCAACCTGTGGTCCACAGCCCCCTGGGGGTCCACAGACTAAGCCTAAGATTTCCAGAGGGGTTTGCAGCTCCATTCAAAATTTTTAGGGGCCCACAAATGAAAAAACCTTGAAAACCACTGTGCTGTGCAAGTCAGTGTAGAAATGGCATTTTCTGGGCTGAAATTCATTTTGACATCTCAGCAGTGAAATATGACTGACAAAGTTCTGGAGGATGTAGTACTAATGCATGTAACTAATTTGTTTAAAAAATAAATAATTTTTCTACAGTGAAAGAGATATTTATCATTGTATTCTTTGCTAGTAGAGTGTCGCATTAATCTGCAGGAAGTGTATCTGAACTGGTTCATATAGGTTCAAAGTGTCTGAACTGGAACAGAACCACAGAGTTAGGAAATATTGGTGAACCTGAGCCAGAACTCAACCAAAATGTTAACAATTGGACCCACCACTGTAAGATATTTTTTAAAAGTGTTTGGACAGACTGTTTCCACGGGTACAGAATCTTATTCCACTAGGAGCCTGAATCTATTCTTATCAAAGCTAATGGGTTTCCCTCTCCTCCCCACTTCACCTTCAGTGATCTGCTCTCTGTACATCTTTTGATGACAGTAGTTTTTAGTAGCCATTATGTTGACAGGAGAATGGGGAAGTGAGGGCTCTAGTATAGGATCCTCCATTGATGGTTTTCTCCATGGACAAAGTCTACCTTCATCCTCATCCAAAGTTTCTTACAAAAGTGGCCTCTGCTTTTTTGTATAGCTAAGCAATTTTCTTAACAACCTTCTTCCCAAAGCTTCATGGAGAACATTAGCATTTTGTCTGCAACAGACTAACCTTTCAAGTCTTTGACTCAATTGTTCATTGCGGTTTGTGGACAGAATGATGCCAGTCCTGTTTCACACTCAAAGAATATTGTCTGGAATAGCTAGTTGTATTTGCCTATGCTACATGTTGGCTAATGTCAAGTTACCAAATAGAGACTTGGATTATTCAACTAGATCCCAAGAGATCTCTGTGGCTTTTCTGGCTAATATTCCCATAACAGAGATTTGAGGAGCAGCAATCTGGTCATCATGTCACACATTTGCCTCTCACTATGCTGTCTCTTAACAATCTAGAGACTGTGCTAAATTTGGATGAGTGGTCCTCCATCCCTGTTCAAATAGACTCTGAACCCACCTCCAGCTGGGATGCTTGTGAATTTCCTATGGTGGAAAAGACATGTGCAATGACTCAGTGAAAAAGAAACATTTACTTACCTTTCTGTAACTGTTCTTCAAGATGTGTTGCACATGTCCATTCCATGACCTGCCTTCCTACTGTCTCTATTGGATTTTTCCAGTAGAAATGAACTGTGGGGATGGGTCTGCCCTTTATGCCTACACACTATGTGTGAAGCACCAAAGAGTGCTAAGGGAAATCAATAGGTGCCACTAAGGGAAAAACTCTGACAACTGTGCACTGGAATGCACCCACCTACAGTGGAATGGACTGTCACATTTTGGGGTGCAATCCAGACCACTGAGATGTTGTCACTGCCTGTCCGGCAACCTTGGGTACCTTACATTGTTTTTCTGGGCCCCTCAGAAACAGCCTACCAGCATGCAGGTGAAACCCAGAGTGTCTGTGTATAGCTGCAGCCCTGGTCCTGTAGCTGTGGCCCCAGCATCCTGTCAGCAACACATCATTCACACTCTGGCCTCCATCAGCCTTAATGACCACTTGCAGGGTGCCTCTAATACCCCTCTCAGTTTTGGATTTCCCCAAAAACATGTATTCTGTACTGTCCAGCCCTTTTCTGAATAGTTCAGATATGAAAGTTTTTTACTTCTCTAAAGATTCAATATTCAACAGTGTGCTACTTTAACTGGAGTACCAAACAGTTCAGTTTAAACATAGCACTGGGTTGGTTTAAATTTAAAAAAAAAAACAAGTTTATTAACAAAAGAAGATAAGATTTTAAGTAAATTCAAGTATGAGAAAGAAATGGTTACAAGCAAATGAAAGTGAAAACACACAGCTACAGTCTAAAACTTAATCTAACAAGTTTCTCAACCACAGTCTTCCAGGAAGAAGGTGACTGATCCTTTCCTCTGTCAGAATCTCTCCCAGAGGCCCAAAGATTCTGATACCTTTGTCTTCTTAGATGAAAAAGAGAGAACTTGGGGTTCGTTGCCCCTTTCTTTATAGTCCAGTGATTCACTGAAGTGGATTCTTCTAAAGATTATCTCTTATTCAAACAGTAAAGGAGGAGACATGGAGCCTGGTGATGAAGGAGGCCCCATGCTCTTCCCACCTGTATTTGCTGAAATACAAATTTGCTGTGTCTCCTGCCATTTCCTCCCCCTGTGGTCTCAATGATCCTGTTTACTACATATATGTAAATTTGATGTAAACACACATTCCTTTGTTAGGATAGAGCTGTTTAATACATTTTGCCTTGGCAGGGCTGTGTGGTTTTGAACATGAGCTAATAACATTATACATGGGGTTTGATAACTTTACATATAATGTTGCTACATACATTCACCATCAAATATTGACAAGCAAGTTGTTAGTTTTCAGATGATAACTCACAAGCTATATTTTGTATAAAGATTATTAAAGTAGTGTGCAGGGTATGAATACAGGGGTTGCTTTAGGTCACATGGACGTGTGCATAACATCTTGAAGAACAACAATTGTGGAAAGGTTAGTAACCATTTCTTCTTCTGACAGCTGTTCTGATGTCAAGTATGGTTTCACGAGCCATCACAGTATACTGTATGTGAGGTCCCCTAAAATATCAGTTGGGTCTCTGCACTTACTGTTAACTATATTATCTGGAGGGAATAAGGTCTCTTGTCCAAACAGGTAACACCAAACTGATTAGCCATGGACCTGTAGCCGTTCTGGGGTTATGAGCTTCCAGATGACAGTAGCAACTGGCTTCTAGACTGATATGGCCACCCTCATTTGTATGTCCTAGCACTGGAGGGTTGGGGCAGATTCTTCACACAAGCTCCATAAAGGTCTGCTTCTTCATGTGGAAATAATTCTGGAGCCACTGCTGCTCACCCTGGATCTGCATGACAATATGATCTCACTACAATGTGTTAGTTGTCCTGTTCCAGAAGCCCTGTCTAGATATGTGGAATTCATAGCAATTGCAGAGTACAACACGTATCTTCACTTTGTCATGCTTGAGCTCCCCTCCAAGACCTGCTTTTGCCTTTTGAGGGTTGGCAGTCACTGCTAAAATGCACACCAATGATCAGTTACCCTCTGACTGCATCCTGCTGTAATAACATCACAGCTGCAAGCAAGAACAACAGCTCATCCTCCTGTGCTGGATCCAGAGGGGTGGAACACATAGAAGCAAGGAGCATATAGAACTGGAAGGGCCTTGGCTAAATATTTTAGGAAGCTAAGAACACTTCCAAACAGGAGCTTGGGAATGACAGACAAGTTCTTCCACAGTTCATCACAGAACAATTCCTAGAGTGCCTCAAGTTAGGCACTAAGAACCTTGGGATATGCCCCCAGAAATCCTAGCACGAAATCCATGTAACTGCAGCACCATTGTTGTCATGACCAGGTGGGTGCAGGCCATGCAGCTTTGCAAGGTGAACATTTGCAGGTGGTCTTGACAAGCATGGGAGCACTCTGCAATGTAGATATGCCCCCAGTTGAGGACTGTGGAAGAAACTGCACAAGGAGAATCCCACAGGATTTTTCTTGCTCTTGTCTCCTTTTATGGCTTTTTTATAGATTCAAAGACCAGCAGGAAACCATTGTGATCAGCTAGTCTGACCTCCTGTATAACACAGGCCATAGAATTCCCCCTCCAAATAATTCCTTTTTAACTACAACATATCTTTAAAAACATGAAAAAAAGGTTTAAAAATTGTCAGTGATGCAGAATCTGTCACAGTAAATTGTCCCTTGGTAAATTGTTCCAATTGTTAATTACCTTCCCTGTTAAAAATGTCTGCCTTATTTCCAGTCTGAATTTGTCCAATTTCCAGCCACTGGATCTTGTTATACCTTTGTCCGCTAGATAAAGAGCCCATTATCAAATTTGTATTCCCTATGTAGGTGCTTACAGACTGTGAGCAAATCACCCTTAACCTTCTTTGTCAAACTCAATGACCTCAAACTATTAGTTTATCACAGATTTCTAATCCTTTAATTATCCTTCTTGGTGCTTTTCTGAATCCTCTCCAATTCATCGACATCCTTGTATTGTGGACAGCAGAAGTAGATACAGTATTCCAGGAGCAATCACATCAGTGCCAAATAAAGAGTAAAATAACCTCTCTACTCCTACTCAAGATTCCCCTGTTTATGCATCCACACAAGCAGGCAATCTGGCTCCAGAGTATAAGTAATAGTTCCATCCACCTAAAAGATGTAATTTTGTAGTTGTCTAGTGTGCTTAGTGCTCTGTTACCCTCACTGGGTAATTTGGCTCAGAATTGAAATGTTACATGCTTTCTAAAACTTTTGCAGATGACCTTTAGCACACATTAATTCACACACCAAAAGCTATATCTATAAATGTATTGTTCAAACTGATGGGCTCAAATTCTTCCTAGGGAAATTCTATTGATTTCCGTAACCAGGCGGAGTAATAAGGCCAGATTTTTAGTCATATGTATGTTATCTACAATAATTTCTGTCTAACTTGTATGCACAGTGGCTATTTGTGTGTTTAAATTAGGCATATGAATGAACCTAACTGACAATTTGGTGCATGTTTTTAAACCAGAGATTGAGATGGGGGTGAATGTACTTATGTTTAGTGTTGATGAAACTGAGAGCACGAGCTGGTATCAGCATGATGCAGGGAGATTCTGTGCAAGTTTTTCCCCCAGGACGCTCTTCCAATACATACAATTTTGATTTACAGCACAATACCCCTGCTGTTTCAATCCTGGATTCCATCTGAATACACACTGTCCAACATGCAAACTCAGCTGGTGTTTCTGTGATACAGACATGTCATCTAAGAACTAGACAGGACAATGATTTTGGATCTTTTCTGAGTTAAGCCTATATATAGGTTTTCTAGGGGTAAATTATTAATATGACGTGTAGGGCCTGTGCTAAATCTTGATGAAGAAAGTGGAATCACTGTAACGATGAGACCACTGAAGCCTGAAGACTTTATTTTCCAAATGATGACTCAAGTCAGGGGCAGCAGTCACCAAGGCACAGGCAACAAATCTTTAACATGTCCCTATATTAGATGGTTTATGCATGCATAATTTAACTTCAGTGCCCTAGTTAGCCGTGTCTTCAAAGTTCTAGTCTCCTCAATAGTTCAGCTGCTCTTGAAGTTCGAACTTTATAGTTAATAAAAAATCTGTATTCCCTGGAGAGTAATTAAAGACAGAGACGTGTAAATTACAGTGACTAGCACAAGAACAGATCAGCATGTACCAGTCCTCTCCTCAATTAGAGATTTCTACTCAAAATTCACTTGCTGCATTGAATAAATTGACAATTTTCTGAAATGTTTCTAAATAATAAAACTTTTGCATAGGTTTAAGAAAACAGTGACATAATTTGTCAGCAGGAAGAAAAAGGCAGGTGGAGAAAAAGAGACACTATGTAGGAGAGAGAGAAGATACTCTCATTCATTGCTTGAAGCTCTAATCTGTTTTTTAAAAGGCGATTTTTATTAATATCTTTAAGAACAGATTATCCCTGATCAAATCCTGCCACTTCAGCTCATTACTTTATGCTTGTCTCAGATGTCTGGGGTTTTTTTCCATCGAAGAGGGAGAAAGAAAGGATAAGAGATGTAATTGAACCTTTTGACTTCTCTTAGTACTGAGACTGATACTAAGCTATTTACCTCCTCTTCTAAAGGACTCCTTAGTTATGGATAAACAGATGAGACATTGTAGTGCAGGGATTATACCATGTCATTCTGACATACACTTCTATACTTTTTCAACAATAGCTGTTAAGCCATGTCCGTTGCTTTACTTCTTTGCTTTTTGAAATACTTTCAAGTTTTTCTTCTCTTTTTTTCCCCCTTTAATTACACCTGTGCTATCTCCCTGATTTTAATGAGTTACATTGTTGTAATCAAGGGCTAAATTTGCTCTTTGTGACTACTTAAAGCGTGAAATCCTGGCTCTTTTTAAGTCAATGAGAGCTTTAACATAGACTTCAATGGTGCCAGGATTTCACCTGAAATTTTTTATCTTAATAAATTGCAGTATTTATTAAAGAGAGCTTTAATTTCTTTTGAATATCTATTCTGAAGTTTATGCTAAAGCTTAATTTAGGAATGTAATAGATTTGGGAGTCAGCAACTCCTCAATTCTAATCTTGCACTCTGCCACTGGCTTGTTTTGTGGGCCTTAGGCCTCTTCAGCTTCATGCCTTGGTTTTCCCCACCTATAAAATGGGGATAATATTCACTGGTATGTTGTGAGGACTAATTTATGTTCATGAAACAATTTGGACAGGAAATGTGCTAAATATTTTGACTGACTTTTTGCCATCTCTCATCCCATCATTCATAGAGCCTCTCAAATCTGTTTGTCCCTTTAGATGGTGAGTAAAGTGCATAGTCAGGATGATGTGTGTGATCAGCTGTAGAACAGCTTTTGATAATATTCACATTGTATTTCCATAAATACTTTGAAAGTGGAAAGGTCTCAAAGAACCTTCAACCAAATACAAATACTGATTGTACTTATGGGGAGAAAGAGGATCAAATATTAGCAAAGATACTAATACATAAGCTTATAACAAACATTCTGAATAATATGGTAGGTGTAGGCACATCTTACAGTTATTTAGTGAAATAGATATGTTTGTTTAAAACATATCAGAGAAACAATTCAGTCTTCGTACTTCCATGAGCAGAGAAAACCCCCTCTGAATGTAGTTACCATCTCTTACTCTGTCCAGGGTTTTGTTGAGAGACCACCTTAATCTCCAAAAACATTGTTCCCTCTTAGAGGTTGTCATGACAAGAACTGCTGCTCTAAGGCCTAAGCCATAGTCAAAGGAATCAAATCATTTTCCTCACGTATACTGTAAGGCTAAATTTTCAGAAGAAAGACACTTTACAGTCTTCGTACACTAACTTTCACTGCCTTTGCTTTTTTTATCTCTGACATCCAATTAAGTCACTAATCCTTTTCCTCTGGGTCTTCTTGACTAATCAGTAGCCTCCCTTCACAAACACAGAGCCTTCCTTTGATATGTAGTTTCCAATAACTTTTTTCCTCAGGATATTGTAAAGCCCTAGTTATTCCTCACCATTTGCTTTGTTACACTGTTTTAATATGGCTTTTAGTTACTCTAGAGATTACTTTAACCATGTCACCTTGAACCTTGAGCTGATTCCAGGCCATCCAGGCTTTACTGTACACCGACTACTGTTGCCCAGATTTGATACTATACTCTCAACTTGCCTGTCCCAAGGCAATTTGCCTCTGATTTAGCTGGGCCCTAACATTTGATGTATTTTTACACTCCTCAAAGCCGTGTGTATATCTGAGACTGGAATTTAGGCCCAAGCAAGCATCCATCTTACTTAGGCCAATTCTACGCTAAGATTTTATATCAGTATAGCTATGTCTCTCAGGAATGTAAAATCCACACCCTGAGAGACATAGCTATACTGACCTAATCCCTGGGGTAGGCAGCACTAGGTCAATGGAAGAATTCTTCCGTCAGCCTAGCTAGCACCTCTCAGTGAGGTGGATTAACTATGCTGATGGGAGGGAGAATCACTCCACTGGGTGTAGGTAGTATCTACACTGAAGCACTACATTGCCTACACTGTAGGCAAGTCCCTATAAAACAGTTTCAGAAAATCTGTAGCTCCCCAAGAATTCTAAAGCAAGTACTAGGTGATTCATGTCAGCGTGCAAGCAGCTGTTGCTGTAGTCTCATGTCCTGAACTTATTGGCTGGGGTCACCATGACTCCTGCAAGGGAAACCCATAGTTAACTAACAGCAGGATACCAGAGCAGGATCTGTGTAGAACCATCCACCCACAGCAGTGCAAAAGCATCTCAAAACTGAATAATTATCTGCAGGGCAACCAGTATAGTCTTACTTGTAGTGGAACTGAATGTCCACTGTTTGCTGTTTCTCCTTGCCCTTGCTAGAATGTGTTGTGTGTTGTATGCAGTTGTACAGGGGTGGATTAAGCAGGATACATCTGGCTATTCAAATTCATTGAATGGTACATAGCCCAGCCAATGCCAGAACTGTCTAGTGGCTGCATTGGCTGCAGAAAATGGTATAATGAAGGAGACTCTGTGGCAACCTGTGATGGTGTCTGGGGTGGTATTGGGGGCTGGAGCTCACAAGTGTGTGTGGCCTCTCAAACAGGTCCTTCTGCTACGCTCTGTCCTCCATCCTCAACCTCCAGTCCTATTCAAGGAACTGCATGACCATTCTCTCTTCCTGCTCAGTTGTCTCCCTCTGCACTTTCCACTCCTCCTTTGCTCTTGGTAGTCCTGTTGGTCATCTGACTTGACCATTATGTCATGCAGTATTTCATCTTTGTTCAACATCCTTATTAATGATCTGGCTGATGGGATAGATTGTGCCCTCAGCAACTTCGTGGATGACACTAAATTGGGGTGAGAGGTAGATATGCTGGACAGTCAGGATAGGGTCCAGAATTACCTAGAAAAATTGGAGGATTGGGCCACAAGGGGTCTGATGAGGTTTGTGGTGGGGCGGCTGCCCCACCCTCATGTGAGAGGGGGCTAGAGTAGGCCAGAGCGGCTGCGCAGGCTGGCAGTCAATTAGAAAGGGCTTATTGGGGGCCAATCAGGGCTGAGATTGGAGACAGCCAATCAGGGCTCAGCTTGGCCCTATATAAAGGCTTCCCAGAGGGGAAGGTCTGTCTTCCACACAGGGGAAGGTGTGGAGACCAGCACCTGGCACAGTGCAGTACTGGGCAGGCTTGGGCAAGCAGAAGGGAACTCCAGTCCGCTACTTGCCAGGCTGCAGGCCCTGAGGGAAGAACCTAGCCAGTGCAAAAGGGCTGAAGGGGAAGTAGCCCAGAGAGAGAGGCGTACAAGGGGAGAGAAAGAGGGCAGGAGGCTGCCACTAAAGGGTCCCTGGGTTGGGACCCAGAGTAGTGAGTAGGCCTGGGTCCCCCCCTTCTCCTTTGTACTGCACCTGGCCATGCAGTAGGGTAGCTGAAACAAACTGCAGCCGGCCCTTGAGAGAAAGGGGCTAGACTTTGGAGGTTATGGTTGGCCACTGAGGCCAGTGCAAGGGCTGTTGCTAATCCCCCCCACCCCTGGAAGGGGGTGAGAATAGACATGGGGGCACTGCCGAAGGACAGTGGCCTGAAGAGGACGCCGACGAGCGGGGAGCAACGCGGGTCCAGACACCAGCGAGGAACAGATGATGGACACTGGCAGAGGGCGCTCTCCATGAACTGAGCTAATTTCCAGAGGCGACCAGTGGGAGGTGCTGCAGTGGTGAGTCCCAACTCCATCACAGAGTTCAACAAGGACAAGTGCTGATTCCTGCACTTAGGATGGAAGAATCCTTTGGACCCCTATAGGCTGGGGACCGACTGGCTAAGCAGCAGTTCTGCAGAAAGGACCTGGGGATTACAGTGCATGAGAAGCTGGATATGAGTCAGCAGTGTGCCCTTGTTGCCAAGAAGGCTAATGGCATATTGGGTTGTATTAGTAGAAGCATTGCAGCAGATTGAGGGAAGTGATTATTCCCCTCTATTTAGCACTGGTTAAGACACATCTGGAGTATTGCATCCAGTTCTGGGCCCCCCACTACAGAAAGGATGTGGACAAATTGGAGAGTCCAGTGGAGGGCAACGAAAATGGTTAGGGGATTGGGGCACATGACTTACGAGGAGAGGCTGAGGGAACTGGGCTTATTTAGTATGCAAAAGAGAAGAGTGAGGGGGGATTTGATAGCAGCCTTCAACTACCTGAAGGGGGGTTCCAAAGAAGATGGAGCTTGGCTGTTCTCAGTGGTGCCAGATGACAGAACAAGGGGCAATGGTCTCAAGTTGCTGTGGAGGAGGTCTAGTTGGATATTAGGAAACACTATTTCACTAGGAGGGTGGTGAAGCACTGGAGTGAGTTACCTAGGTGGAATCTCTGCCCTTAGAGGGTTTTAAGGCCTGACTTGACAAAGCCCTGGCTGGGATGATTTAGTTGGTGTTGTGTGGTGTTTAGATGTTGCTTGTAATTACTAGAACTGGGAGCACGGGCTGTTGGGAGCCTTTTCCATCTCCACTGGTTGAGAGTCTGCTCCCAAAACCTGCTTTGTAGATGTCTCAGTCCAACAGAAGTAGCAGGGCCTACCAAGGAAATGAAAGAGCACATTATTGTTTGCCCATGGAAAGAAAAGAGTCTCCCTCCCTTTTACACTTTGTATTATGACAAGGCCACAGGTTGTTATTTTTATCATCTTGGTATGTTTATTATGTCCTGTTAACTGTCCTCTTCAGAAGCTCCTGCTAATGTTGCCAGCCCACTGACATATTACGGTAAAAATTGCATATTGAATAAAAAAAACAAATTAAAACAATTTGGTCCCAGCTGGGAGGGAGGCAATCATGATAAGTCCTGTTATCAGAGTTGGTTTTAACATTATTGCAGGCTGGGGAAGCTTTGAGAGAAATTAATCTGTTAGAAGTCCCAGAGTAGAAAAGTGGTCCTTAAAGCAACTACTTAGCAAAGCTTTCATGTTACACTGTTGGTCAGTTATGCAAGAGAACATTTAAACATTTGTTAGAGCCCTTTGTTCCAAGCAGAATTCACATACTTTAAAAGCAAACTGCAAATGCAAAAATTCTCTATTTCACTGTCTGAGTGCCCTCAGTAACTAGGATAAGTGGGGCATTTAGCACGTAAACAACTAAAAATTAACCTTTTTAACATTCTTTCTGATGTCACACACAGTCCTGCTGGCTGGATCTATTCAGCTAGTCCCCTAAAAAGATTCTTTCTGTAAATACATAATAGCCAGTAAACTTCTGTGTTTACCCCCACTATAAAGTAACCCTCCTATTTCTGCTTCTGACTGGGAAAAAAGAGATTGTTATTTTATGTTTAAATATTTGGAAGATGCTCCTACTATGGTGGGGAACACGCATCTGCCTAAGTAGGTATAAGAAGATCTGCCATTTGCTGAACATCTACACATAGTTGCCCTCAGTAGGCCAGATCCATGCATCAAAAGTGTTTCCTTGGTAATTGGGTTGTCACAGAATGATATATTCTGAGACTGTGGTGTGGGGCCACCTACTGGGATCTATGCTGAATTTTTAAATTATATGTTTAGTAGCGCTAAATGCTCCTTTTCCCCTGCCTGGGGAGAGGATATCAGCACCTATGGATTAAGTAAACAGAATTTTAATGTTGCATTTGCAGTTCATTTTTAAGATATATGTAAAAATCCTCTTACTGCAATGATTCCTTTGCAGCATTTGGAAAACTCTTATTATCACAGCGTCTAATGCATGCTAAACTAGCACAGAATTTATGTGCATTCATCCATCACCATGATATTATCTTGTGCAGTCCTTAGTTGCCTTTCTCCTTCTAGTAGTAAGAGCTTGCTTTCTATTTATTCTCCCTTAATATCTGTTGTTCTCATGACTCAACACCCTTACACAGAACACATTCCATTTTGACATAAGATTAGTTTTCCTGCTATTTGGGGAATTTTGAGCAGTTAGAAAATGTATAAGATAACAAGGATTTTAATTTGTCATCTTTTTCCTTGCCAAGTACCCCTGTGATCTTTTTTTACCACCTCTCTGTCTTTTCCTCCTTGAGTGGCTTATCCAAAGAATCCCTTGATTCTCAGCTTTCTTTCTCTAACTCTGATCTACTTGGTTTAGCACCCTTCCTCTCTGTTCCTAGTTCTGTACTGGCTTTCTCTTTGGCTCTATACAGCCAGAAGCCCAATGGGCGTTAGGCACTTTAAGAATGTCCCCTAATTTTCTGTTCTTGTGGCTATTAGTGTCTTTTTGTATCTTGTCTTCATATGGCAATTGGCCCTCCAGCCCTGGCTTCTCTAAATCTGTGGATATTTGTAATTACGCTGGCTAAGTGTGTTTCTGTCCTCACTGATGCAAATATTCTTAAACTAACTTCTCCCATTCATTCGTGACACTAACCCTCTCTTTACTTCACACAAGGTTTGCCTAGAAGAAATTGGTTCCAGAGAAAATAAAACAGAATAAGGACTTCACACTACAAGGGTTTAAAAGTATGCTGTGCATAATTATCACCTGAAGTATCATTAACACACTGATAGTGTAGCTTATGGGGGGGAGGGAGCCTGTCATAAACCGATTTAATTAAACTGTTTGTTAATATGAAAACCAAACGGCTTCTGCAGCAAAGCTAATTTGAGGACTTGAGATTAAAAATGTTACTGGCTCTGAATTACTGTACTATAGTTAATATTCATACGTATAAATAGATCAGAATCTTCATGAACATATTTTGCATAGTGCTTGCCACTGCTGAGCTTTTGGCTCAGACCGCATGGACCCTGGACTGACCTGACCTGGGGGAAGCAGATGACTGGCCCGGACATCCAGACCCCTGGATGACCCAGCCCCACAGGAAGCAGATGTCTGGCCTGGACCCCTGGATGACCCAACCCCGTAGGAGACAGACTGCTGGCCTGGACCGCCGGCTGACCCAACCCTGGCAGAGCTTCTGCTGGCAACTGAGATCCCCCGCCAATCACCTTACCTTACCAGACCAGCAGGTATCTTGGGAGGGGGAGTGTGGAAGTGGCCCAGGGATAGTAGACCCCTGTCTGGCTGCAACGCTGGCAGAGGGTGAGTCAGCATGTTGCAGCTTGGATCTCCGCTGACTTGGTGGCAGTGCCACCTTAAACTGCGGCAACCAATTGAGCTGCCGCCGAATTGCCGCCACTATCTTCGGGGCAGCTCAATTGCTGCTGCTGTCTTCAGCAGCATTTCAGCGGAAGCTCTTTCGAATTGGGTCCCGCATGTCCTAAAGCCAGCCCTGCCTCCACCCTTAGGGCCCTCAGCCAGGATGCAGTGCAGTGGGAGGGCCTGTGTCCCCCCTGCCACCCAAGCAGTGGGTGCAGTCTCCTCTTCCCTCAGGCTAGCTGAAGGAAAGCCTGAGTTAACTGACTTTGGTTTGCAGCCTCACTCGAGTACAGATTGGAGCTGAGAGACTTTGTTTCCCACCATGTCAGGTGACCCCCGAAAACATAGTGGGGTGGATTGGCCACCCATGGACACAGCGGAGGAGCCACTCCCCACAAAGGACTACACACCTCCACAAAAAATCTGCAAGTTGTTTGTTTTCTATACTATATATAGGTAATATGTTTGGGAAGATGCAGCCAAGCAGTAGTATGTTTTTAAGCAAAATAACTATACTAATCTCCCATAGTAAGGCTTGAGAATTTGTAAAAGTAAGCATAGCATCAGTACCCAGATCAAAGATAATTCATTCACTCTACCCTAGCTAGCTTGCCATTTTTTTTTCCAATCTGGCAAGGGAACACTTTACTTTACAAGCTTGATTTAACTAGAGGTTTCTGTTCTCTGTAATTTTGTCTCACTTCATCTGTCTCTGATTTTTCAAATACACCACAAAATAGTGTAGCCTTAAGAGGCATACTCAGCCTTTTAATGCAACATTTCCAATTTCTTACAGCTTTATGGTTCTGAAAATGAAAGTTCCACTCTCTACACATCTCTGATCCAGGAATTAGAAAACATGATGGAATCCACCCTGGAAACCCCACAACTGTAGTTAATTCTTACAGATTATACTAAGACTTTGCCTTGACAAGCTTTTTAAAAACACAGAGCCTTCCAAAATAGCAAATGTAATCTTTATCTTACCTAAACTTATCCCAGTGAGCACAGCTAAAACAAGGCTGTGCACAGGTTATGTTGCCTGATCGAAATGGGTGTTGATGTGTAACTACAAAAAGTACTGTATCACCAAAACCTACAAAGAGCTTGGAAAATCCCCTCTTTGATACGCAACAGCTTAAAACTTTCTAAAATGTAGACCTGTGAACCCATGGGCAGGGACTGCCTTTCTGTTCTGTCCTAGGTGCTAAGGAAATAAAATGATTGTTAATGACAATAATGAAAAGCTCAAAAATAGAGTTAATTTAGTTTGTCATATCAGCCTAAGATAACTCTTGAGACAAAACCAGACCCTATGTATTAAGATGCCCATATGCAATGATCGAAGTTGGAAAAAACAGATGGTGGTTCTCTCTCATGCTCTGCCCACAGACAAACCTCTATCCACTCAATGCCAACAAGCTCACACACTCTGATGATAGGCAGTTGTCACTCTGGGCCCAGCTTAAACACACAGACGTCCTAGAAGAGTGACACCAAAACTCAAAGGTGCAGAGACAGTACACTGGGTTTGTTCACTAGGAAATGTTTCCTCTTTGGAGTATTTAATTGGTGTCTGCTAGAGTTCTTCATGGAACTTGGGGTCATGGACTGGAGTCTCTAAGGGTATGTCTATGCTGCACTGTAGACCCCACTGTGAGACAGTTTGTGGACTTGGTGTTTCCTGGCTTGTGCTTGAACATCCACACTGCATTAAAAACAGGTCTCATGGCCATGCTAAGGTGTCAATGCTGAACTATACAGACCTTCTGGGACTATGACTTGAGCTGCATCCACACTGCAAAATTACAGGGCTTGGACCCAAGTCACAATGGGAGTCAGGCTCTGACCAATCTCACTAGCAGGGTCCTAGGACATAGGTCCTGATTGCCTGTTTTTGTTTAATATGTTTATTTTGTAGATTGATTATTTCACTAGACATTACAAAGGAGGCTATGTTGTTAAATACTCAGGACTGGGAGTCAGGAGTCTGGGTTTTTTTGTTCATGATTCTGTAAATTAATTGTTTTGAGGCCTTGAGCAAGTCAATTTTTTTAAAAGTACATAATTTTAAATAGCTTAATTTTGGGGAACCAAATAATAGGCACACATGATGTGATTTTCAGAGGTCGTGATAGCCACACTTCCAATTAAACTCAACTGACAATATTAAGCACACTTAATTAAACTATCTCAATGCTGTTTAATGACCTGAAAACCAAAAAGGAATCTTACAAGAAGTAAAAATATGGACAAATTGCTACGAATGAGTACAGAAGACAGTGCAAGCATATGGGGACAAAACCAGAACGGTTAAGGCACAAAATGAGTTATACTTTGCAAGGTCATAAAAGTCAATAAGAAGAGGTTGTGTAAATACATTAGGAGCAAGGGGAGGATGAAGAAAGTGTTGCCCTCCGCTAAGTGGGGAAAGAGAGCTAATAATGGACAACACCGGGAAGGCTGAGGTGTCTTAGTGCCTATTTTGCTTTAGTCTTCACTAAAAACATTTATTGTAACTAGATGCTTAACACAATTTAATATTAAAACCAAGGGGGAAAGAACGCAAACCAGAATAGGGAAAGAACAGGTTAAAGAATATTTAGAAAAGTTAGATTTATCCAAGTCAATAGATCCTGACAAAATTCACCCTTCTGTAATTAAGGAACTAACTGAAGCAATCCTGGAACTATTAGCAATTATCTTTAAGAACTCATGGAGGATGGGTCCACAAACATAAGACCTATCTTTAAAATATTTGTATCCTCATTGTTCAAGGTGTGGCTCCAGGTCTTATTACTGCACACCATTAAAACCCTTCTCTGAACACAAATTATTAATTCCTCCTGGGCTTTTCTGGGTGCTCATCACCATAATATCTTCATGTTTCACAAATGTTAATGAATGAAACAAAATCCCTGTGAGATGATCTTCAGCTGCACCTGTTTAAAGAATCCTGAAAGAGCGTGCATATCTGATGCTCTGTTGACAGCCGTCATCTGACTCCATATTTTACAGTCTCTTTGATCTAGAAAAACAAGATATTTATTGTTGACACCAATACATGAAGTAACAATGTTTCAAAAGTTAAATTAACAGGAGCACTGTGTGTGTGCTTTGATGTCCTGTTCTTGGATCCATCAGTGATTAACGTACATGACAGTTTTTAAAAAATAAATAGCTACAGCTTTTTTTCATACTCTTGGCTAGAGTAATTTTAGGAGAAACTAAGGTGATGGGAGTAAAATGCAATCCATTTGCAAGGTCAGTAATAGTCTTTGAATCCTAGTTTTAGTACTTCATGCAAACAAATTTGAGTGCTTTATATAGCTATTCAAATTCAAGAGTGAATGTATGGCCCTAATAAACCATATTGTCAGTAGCAAGTCAGATATGTGCAGATCTTTTCATTGAGACTTCTTAGAAGTTAGAAAAATCTGAAAAGGGCAAGTTGGGAGCTCTGATTCTTGGGTAGGAAGGAAAATCAGACAGAGGAAGAGATACAAAAAAATCAAAACACAACAAAGCAAAGGAAAAGACAGAATACAAGAAGGAAAATACATATACAGATATGGGAGGAGTTCTTGGTGTAAATAAGGGTAGCAGAACCTGTCCCTTTGAAATCACAGCTGAGTTGCTATGTCACTGGAGGCAGTTAGTCCCACTATAAATTAGACATGTGTTAGCACTACCGCAGGGTCTGTCTTGTCTGTTTTATTTATACAAATTACAGGTCTAATGTTGCACTTCATTTCTACTAATATTTACTGAATTTATTATCGCTATTAAAAATGGCCATATCCACTCCTGGGATGCTATGTGATCTAGTGGATAAACTAGGAGGCAGGAGACCTGCGTTCTAATCCTGGTGCTGCTACTCACCTGCCATGTGACTTTGGTCAAGTCACTCTGCCTCTGTTTCTCCCCCCACCCCATTGTCTTGTCTATTTAGAGTGTATGCCTCTTTAAGATAGGGACTGTCCCTCACTATTTGCGCAGTGCCTAACATAGTGAGGTCCCAATCTTGGTAGGGATCTCTAGATGCAAGTACAGATTACTATAATAATAAATATTATTATAATAAATGCACAACCAATCTTAATACTGGCTTCTCTTAACGTTGAGTGTTTGGCTTTGTAACCTTAACATTCTTTTTATTTAGTTATTTTTAATGTAATTTCCTACTTCTTTTTTAAAACTTAAAAATTGAAAAAATAAAAATTACATCATATGGAACTATGCTAACTTCCCATTCTGGTCAACAGCAGGGCAGGATCTTTAGATCCATAGCACAGGCCTTTACTGGTAAGCTAACAGAATAACTGATAGCAATAGCAAACTGTTTTCTGTGTGGTCCTGCTGTTCATGGGTGATGGAGTCACACTTTGCTGGTAGGTTTCACAGCTGTTAGGTAGACAGTAAAGGAATGCTGAGTTTCAGGAATAGAGTTCAGTCCCCAGTTATATAGAGGATGGTGCTCTAGTTGTTACAGACCCTTCTGCCCCTGCCTACTCCTCACTTTCTCCTTGTCCCTTTCCACTCCTTTTTCTCTGTTCTCAGCTCCTGCCCCATCCCTCCACCCTGCTATTCCTCCTATCTCTTGCACATCCTTCTGATGCCCACCCATTACCACTTGTTCCTGTCCTTCCCTTATGCCTTCTGTTCCTGCCCTTGCCCCCCTGCTCATGTCTTCCTCCTCCCTTTCCATTCATCACCCTTCTGCATTCCCCTTAAGCAACTCCTCCTTCCCCTTCAGGCTGCTTGGGCACCAGGAGGTGAGTATCGAGACTACGAGAGAGAGAGAAGAGAGAGAGAGAGTCTGCAGTCAGTTCTAGTGCTTGGTTCCAAAACGGCTCCTGGCAGCTGGGAGTAGAAATTGCAGGAAACAGCCTGCTCAGCTCTGGGATGGTTTACAACATGACCAAATTTAGGTGAATTTTCACAGACATAATAAAAGGTACATTCTTGACCTCGGGGCAATCCTTCTGCAAGATTTCAGTCGCTGGCTCTAAAGCATGGAGATGCTAGAGCTTTTCAGTGAAACCTCATTCTCAGAAAAGGCTGGACCATTTTAGCTGAAACAGTCCAAAAAATTCATCCTGAGGCAGACACCCGATATGGAAAATTTTAGCTCGAGAAAAGATATAAGCAACTGAAAACAGGAGCTTATAGTGAGAAGTGTTGGGAAGCCTGAAGTACAGGTGTTGCTATGTGTGCTGCCTATAATACAAGACACATGGAATAAAATTATCCTGGTGCCCAGGGCTTGTGCAAAAGCACCCGCTATCACTTATCCTGTGGAATGGTGCAGGGGAATGTACAATTCCAGCCCACAGGCTACAGTAGTAGCTGCTGGAGCTGTGCTGCACTCCTGCACTCTACTGTGGTTGGGGCTGGATTTTATTTCCCAGCCCCCATGCTTGTCACCAGCACAGAGCCTCTGACTTTGTATGTGTGAAATGAATGTCTCCACTGGCAACCAAACCCTCCAGTGAAACTCATCCACAAAGTCATCCATGGAGCCATGTGCAAAATGGGTGTTTTTAGTGCTGCCTTTTTCAGGAATAAAGCAGCAGGAAAGCCCAGTCACCCAAGGCAACCCTAGAATTGGGGGATAAAGCCCCTTGAATACACATGGGAATTGTATTAACCCTCCTTCTTGAGGGGGCATTACACAAACGGGAATGAAGTTTCCCATACTCCTAGGTGGCTCTTCTGAGTGACTCATCACACCTATGTAGCCTTTTTCTCCTTTGCTTTGTCATTCTTCCCTTGTAACATGTCCCTTATGCATCTATTTTTGTTTCCATCCCTTCCTCTCTGTGCAACTGCTCATAGTCCCTCTTTCTCTTCTCCATGATCCTTCACCACCCTCTTCCATTTCCACATGATCCCTCAGGGTTCCTTCTCCAGCTCATGATTCTTCCTCTGTGCAGTTATTTATGGTACATGCCTTAATGGGTCTCCCTTGTCACTTCTTTCTTCTCTCTTCCCCTGTGAATCCCAATCCAGTTCTTGAAGGACTCTAGTCTACGCCATCTTCTCCCAAATTCATTGGCTGGTGCTGCTATCTGAGGTCAGACTGTTACGGGTTCTGCCAGACAGCAGCTGGGCATGAAGTGCTGACATCATGGCATTATTGCATCATCTCCTGTGATGAAACGTATCAGGCACACAGGACAGTTCCAGCTGCTCTTGAACACACATTGTTTTTCCAACAGGATCCCTGCCTCAATCACCGCACAATATAGATGAGGCTTAGTAAATGAGGCAGCTGTTAAATACATATTTTTGTCCTCATTTTTCAGCTACCAGGGCTAGACACTGAATGGACCCAGGTCTTCCACATGGAGAACTGAAGCACAGAGATTAAAGCCAAAATTATCAAAAGTATTCACTAATTTTGAATGCCCAGTTTGAGAAACCTAGGGCTTTGAATTTTCAGAGTACGTTGCACTTAAAGTGTTCAAACCACAGCTCCCATTGACCCCAGTTGCAGCTATGAGTGCTCAGCACTCCTGCAAACGAAGCCCCAGGATTTCAAATGCCAGAAAATGGAGAACGCACAGTTATTGACCACCTGTGAAGGGTTTGGTTAAAGTGCCTTGTCTAGCATCACATAAGAACTTTGTGGGAGAGGCATGGATAGAATACAGTTCTTCGGGGTAGCATTCAACTGCTATGACCATGAGAACTTCCTTTCACTTCCTGAAATCCCCTGTCTCACTCATGCACACCTTCCAACTAGTGCAACAAATGAGGCAGGGGTCCTACAAACAACAGTTTCCTTCACTACACAGTCCTGATTCATCTCTAGAGCAGGTCTGTCCCCATGCACTGAATGAGGCATGGGTCCAGTGGAAAAAGCACTGTGTGCTTATGTAACTAAACAGGGCCATGCTTAGCCATAGGCAGAAGAGGCAGCTGCCTAGGGCACCACTAGGTCTGGGGGCACCGCTCTGCGAGAGCCTGAACAGTCAGGAAGCAGTGGAGCATGTAAGCAGGGCTGCTGGGTCCTAGAGAGAGCCGAATGCAGCACAGTCTGAGGGAGAGGATTGGCTGTTGGGGTCTCTGGGAAGGAGTGGGGGAAGGAAATCACCTGTGAGTGTGACTCTTTCCCCTGGCGTGAGGTGAGGCAGGCTCGGCAACTCTGGAAGTATCCTTTGTTGTCCCCATAATGTCCATTCTTCTCCCTTCTGCTCCACAGAGCACCCCCTTGTTTCTCCCTCCCCCCTCATGGAGCACCCCTCTCTTCCCTCTCCCTTCCATCAGGGCTGGGTTGGTGAGGTGCTGGGGGGAGGGGAGGCTGGCTGGCTGCCTGCTGAAGAATGAAAGTGAAAGTAACTCACTTCCTCGGCAGGCAGCCAGGATTGGAATGGTTGCACAGGGCTGGGCTGGGGATAGCCAGATAGCATGTGCGAAAAATCAGGACAGGGGTTTGGGGCAGGGTGAACAGATGTCCCACTTTTATAGGGCCAGTCCCAATTTTTGGGTCTTTTTCTTATATAGGCTCCTGTTCACCCCCGTCCCGTCCTGATTTTTTTAAACTTGCTGTCTGGTCACCCTAGATAGGGGTAATTGGTGCCTATATAAGACAAAGCCCCAAAGATCAGGACTGGCCCTATAAAATCAGGACATCTGGATCTGACCACCCTAGCTGGGGAGCGCATCTCTCCCCTGGGCTGGCAGTGATCCATCTCATCCGGGGGAGCTGCACAGGGCAGGATGAGCTGCTGTGGCTCCATGGGTGCCCCATCCCTGAGATCAGATGCTGTGCTAACTTCACCATGGTCCATTGGGCTGGCGGTGGTGCCCATTGGCATGTAATCGGACTTGAGGGTTTGCTGCTGCTGTTGCCACTCTGCACCCCAAGAGGTGGATTTTGGGGTCCTGCAGTTTTCTACCTATCTTCTCCTCTACTGAAGCTGTTGGACCAGCAGGTTGGGGGGGGGTGCGCCAGGCATGAAAGCAGTACTGTGTTGCCATTTAAAGTGTCATTTAACAACTTTATTTGCCAAAAATGCTTGCTAACAATCCTGAATTCAATTTCAATATTTTTTTTTAAAAATCAATGTCTTAGCCAAAAACAGAAAATTAAGTTGTTGATAATTATTTGTGACAAGTTTGGTATGGGGAAGGGAGTGGGCCAGTTTTCATCAGAGAAACAAAAAATGTTGACTGACTTTCCTATAGCCCTGTTACTGCTAAATAGAGCCCTCCAACAATGTAATATGCTCATCTCCTTACTAGTGTATAGAGCAGGGGTCGGCAACCTACGGCACATGTGCCAAAGGTGGCACGTGAGCTGATTTTTGATAGCACGCAGCGGCGAGCTGAGTGGCTCAGCCCGCCACTGCTCTGGGGTTCCCAGCCCCCAGTGCCACTCAGCACCCACTGCTGGCCTGGGTACCCCCAAGGAACCCCCGGCTGGCAGCGGCTGAGCATGCCGGCAGCTGAGGCCCTGGTTGAGCCACTCAACCCACTGTCGGCCCGGGGTTCTATTCACTCAGCTGGCAGTGGGCTGAGCAGGACTAAATTCAATGAAATAGGAAAACAAGAGCAACTAATGATAAAGTGCAAGAGCCTAGAGCAGTGGTCCCCAACCTTTTTCGTCTGGTGGGTGCCAGATGAAGGACCATGGTGGCGGACAAGCATCCGCCAAAATGATGCCGAATTTCGGCGGCATTTCGGCAGATGCTCGTCCTCCGGCCAGTACGTGGGTGCACTGAGAGGCCCCTGCGGGCGCCGGGACCTGCGGGCACCGCGTTGGGGACCCCTGACCTAGAGAGCCTCCTGAAGCACGGTGATCATTTTGATTTAAATGGACTTGAACTGTACGAAAAATTGAGTTGTTGCACATGCAAAAACATCATGGACATTGTACAGTTTATTCATACCAGCAAACTTGTTGACATATATCCTAATGTGTACATTGCCACTCGTATTCTACTGACAATTCCTGTAACAGTAGCATCGGGAGAACGGAGTTTTTCAAAACTAAAGCTCATTAAAAACTATCTCCGCTCTACAATGAGTCAGGAACACTTGACTGGTCTTGCTATTCTTGCAATTGAACAAGACATCATTTTGTCTTTATCATACGATGACATTATTACTGATTTTGCAGCCAAAAAAGCCGGAAAGATTGCTTTTAATTAAAAACTAATCCTTGTTTCAATACCTCTTCATATAAATTTCCAATAAAACGTTGACAAATTTTAAAAAATGATATTATTTGCATCATTCTGTCAAATCAGAATTTTTTCTATGGCGCTACTTCTTTAGTGCTAGTCCATCAGCATTACAGTGTGCTTAATTAAGTTAAACTGGTTTTAATAACGTGCATGTGGCAAGTTTTCCAATACTGTAAGCTTATGTTTGTGTTGCTCAGAGCAAGACAGGCACGGGGGCACCAGTTTAATAACCTCGCCTAGGGCACCATAAATCTTAAGGATGGCCCTGTAACTAAAGACAGTATCATCATGAGGCCGAATTAAGGTTGTATAGGTTATCTTCTTTTAATGTTTTTTGGATGTAATATGCACAGTGGGCCATATCCTGCAATGTTACATTGGAGTAAACCTGAAGTTGACTGGATTTTTTGAGTAATACTCCAAAATATAATATAATCAATACTATGAATTAAAGCTATATAAGTAGCATATATTTTACGTACTGGTCTTATGTGAGATCTTGACTGAGAGACTGATTTATATGTAAACTAATATGAAAATGGCCCCTTTCATATATTGCAGTCCACAAACATGTCTATTACAATTATGACATACTATCTGTTTATGCGAAACATATGTTCTTCCTGCATGGGCTGTTAATCTTGTGTTTACAACTACTACCCTTAACTGGTAACACACAAACAGGTCAGTTGTGTGTAGTTACACAGGCAGTCAGACTGTGTACATTGTTGGACACCTCTTGTTTTTCCTAGTGCATGCTCATAGCCTTGACAACGATCTGGGGAGGTGAAAGCGTGTAAATGCAAACAGGTATTTTGGAGTGACTGATGGATGAAAATTTTGAAATGTGTAACTGTCAAATATTTTATGTAACTGCCTCTCAGTTGTTCACCTAATTGAGATATTTGTCACTGAAAATTGGGGAAAAAGGGGTGTTTGTTTATAGTGCTGCCACCTAAAAAAGTATTAGCTTGGAGTATCTTATGCATTTAGTGACCTGACATTTTCAAGGACAGTCCTGTTTTTCAGCAGTTTCTCTCACATATGTGAACATCTTCCCAGCAGAGGGCTCTCCTGCAGATGCTGGGAAGCCATTCTCCCCACCCCTCAGGAAGAGCAGCTGTAACAATGCTTCACTAGGAATTATTCTGGGGAAGTTCTATGGCCTGTGTTATAGAGGAGGTCAGACTAGATGATCATAATGGTTCCTTGGAATCTATGAGTTCCAGACAGAGGATGTCAGCAGTACCAAGGAGGTACTACTAATGAGGACCAGTAGGTGGCACCAGGAGCAGAAGGCCAGCTGGAGTAGTGCCCACCAGCAGCAATGAGTTGTGAGGTGATGATGGTGCTGGTAAATGATATCTGTGTGCGAGGAGTGAAGACATAGTTTTTATACTGGAAAGAAGAATGTTTAAATGGTTTAGGTACAGGACTAGGAGTAAAATCTATTTACTGCATCTCTCTGTGCCTCTTTCCCGTCTTTGAAATGGGATACCAATACTTACCTTCCTAATCATAGCTTCTACGTAAAGCAAAAACACTGATGTTTGGGCATTGAATTTTTCAGCATCTGGTGATTCTGGTGGCCATTATAAATCTGAACCAATAGAGGTACAGATGTTTCTAATCCATGAAAAATCATAAATTTAAGAAATTTAGTAATTCTCTTTTTAATTCTAGTGGGAGTGTACTGATATCGTGCGTTGGGTGGCTTTTGTAATATTAATTCTGCATTAAAAAGATCTCCTAGATTCTTAATTTATTCAGATGAGCTTTCTTTAAAAACAGGGATAAGAGTATGTGGAGAGAAGGGACTGCAATAGTCTCTTTCCTATAAAGAATAGAACAGAATTTAAGGGGGAGATTTTCAAAGGTGCAAAGAACAGTTAGGCACTTACGTCCCATTGAAAATCATAGTGAGTTGGGCACTTAACTCCCATTTATATTTATTATTAGTGTTTCTACCATAGTGCCTAGGAGCCCAGTCGTTGATCATAACCTCAAACAGACCACCATGGCATTCCTTGGCCCAAAGAGCTTATATTTGTAGCATTGACAAATTCCCTCAAAATATTAATATATTTCTGAATGGTTATATATGCTATTGTGAAGATGTACAATAATGTGACGCTTTTGCCCAGCACTAGATACTTTTTCAGGGAAACAGGACTATTTGTACAATAAAACTATCTACTTTTCCTGATATACTTTACCCTTATGTCAGGTCAATGGGCATGACATTTTCTATCATGAATTAAATTGTCAGTTTGATTTCTGTAACAGAGAGAAACAAACTACAGAGAAAAATGTATTATTCAGACAATGCTGCCTTTAGATGTGTATCTTCAAGTGTGCTGCATCACTTCAGGGATATTGTGTTGTCATGTAAGTTGAAGATGGCACGTAATTTGCTGGGATTTACAAGAAACACAAAGATGATGTCTGTGGGAAGTAACTTGTACTGTCAGTGCTGTACTCAAGTAGTTAGAATGTTGCACTTTCCTGAAGAAATGATGCATAGCTATTCTTCAGTGTAGTAAATATCTTCAGCCAGCCTCTCTTGCACTGCTTGGTTCTGCGTAACTAGATTCTGAGGTACCTTGACAATTAGGGAAACTTGTGGAGTTGATGAAGCAATATCTAAAGCACCTTCTAGTCTCTTAGGAGTATGCTGGAAATCTCTTCATCACCACAGAGAAGGTGATTTTTTAAAATTTCCATTATAGAAGTATCAGCTGGGATATATTTTCCCTTAGTGTTCTGAGTAGGTCCCATAGAAGGATTTACTACTGTGAAGCGGGCGGGGGGGAAGGAAATAGCATGTGTATTTTGATCTCTGAGATACTGACTATTAAGGGCACACATTGATGTCAAAGGGTATTTTTCCCCATTGGATGGCTTTGGAGCTGGTCCTTTATTTATTTTGGGGGGGAAATTGACAATAATATTGAACTACAACAATATAGAGGAGTAGCCGATCTAGAGAAACTCAGGAGGTAAAGAGTATGTATTGCTGCTTATGGCTGACTGCATATCCCCAATTCAATTCACATGTTATAATAAAATGGAGAAGAATATGAAGTCAGTTTATAAACAGAATTTTTTTATTGAAGTTACCTTCTATATTTATAATAACCTACAGCTGTTCATACTGTACCATTTACCATACCCTTGAATCCCTGGAGGACAAGCATTTTAGGGTCAAGAGGGAATTTTCCCCTGGATCAGATTGGCAGAGACCTTGGGGTTTTATTGCTTTCCTCTGCAGCGTGGGTCATTACATGTTTGAACTAGTGTAAATGGTGGATTCTCTGTAACTTGAAGTCTCTAAGTCTTGATTTGAGGACATCAGTAACTCAGCCAGAGGTCGATTACAGGAGTGGGTTGGTGAGGTTCTGTGGCCTGCATTGTGCAGGATGTCAGACTAGATCAGGGGTCGGCAGCCTTTCAGAAGTGGTGTGCTGAGTCTTCATTTATTCACTCTGATTTAAGTTTTCACCTGCCAGTAATACATTTTAATCTTTTTAGGCCTCTTTCTATAAGTCTATATATATAACTACACTATTGTTGTATGTAAAGTAAAGGGTTTAAAAATGTTTAAGAAGTTTCATTTAAAATTAAAATGCAGAGCCCCCCGGACTGGTGGCCAGAACCCAGGCAGTGTAAGTGCCACTGAAAATCAGCTCATGTGCCGCCTTCGGCATGCGTGCCATAGGTTGCCTACCCCTGGACCAGATGATCATGATGGTCCCTTCTGACCTTAGAGTCTATCAGACAAAAATAGGTACATTATACACAAAGGCCCATGTGTTCTGTGGCAAGTTGGGTGACTAAATGATACTGCAAAGCATCTGGTTTCTGCAGCACACCGCAAAAATGTTGTAACAACTTAAAAAATTTTTAAATAGATTTTTATTGAACTACACATGAAAATAGATAATACAATCTAAGACAGTAGCATGCAAGGGTATTTCTATTACATTCAATTTTTATTTTAGATTGGTCCCATCTTTTTAGTTTTGAGTTTGCTGCAGATTTTTGCATTGATGACATACACTGCATAATAGAAGTTGTCACGCAAAGATGGAGAATTTGATGGCTAAGGAGAGGACAGTAGGGGCTTGAGAGGTGATTGCTTCTGCTAAAATGAACAGCAGTGAAATAGTTAATCAGGGTATTTAGATTTTCATATCTAGGTTTCAGAGTCTACACCTTATTGAAATGAGGGGGCAGTTACCACCAATCAGAGCATTTTTCCTCAGGCTGCCATAGGGTTGCTAGGTGTCCAGTTTGACTGGAACATCCAGTCGAAAACTGAACCTGGCAGCACCTGGTCAGCTAAAAGTCCAGTTGGGCACAGTAACCAGCCTCCACCACTGGGGGGCAGGAAGAGCTGCAGCTGGAGCCACATGGAGGAGATGCTCTCTGCTCAGCTGCTGACACCTGACAGAGAGCAGTGGCTGGCTTCCAGACTGGGCTTCAAGAGGTAGGTGCCACTGCCTGGGGGAGGGATCCTGTCCACCCCTGCTTCAACCCTGCCGTACCCCAATTGCCCTAGCCCCTCACTATGGGGACCGAGTCAACCCCTCCGCATCCCGGCCCTTTGCTCCGGGGACCATGCCCTGATTGCCCTGGCCCCTTGCTCCTGGGGCCAACCCTTGCTGTGCCCTGATTAGGCAGGCAGGCTGGCTCCGCATCAGCTTCTCCAAGCCTGGCTCTGCAGGCAGCAGGGATGTCCCAGGAGAGAGGGTAATAAGCAAGGAGGGGGTGGAGAATGAGCAATGGAGGTAGAGGAGTGAGGAGGGGTGGGGCCTTGGCAGAAGAGGAAGAGAAGGGGGCGGAGTAAGGGTGTTTGGCTTTCAGCAATTAGAAAGTTGGCAACCCTAGGCTCTCAGCAGGCTCAGGAAGATAAAATTGTATTAAATTACACTTGGTTTATGTTTAAAGTTTTCTTCATAACCCCTGGGATAGAATAATAACTCTTATTTTTAAATGAAAGCTTAGATTCTGAAGCACAACTCTGTAGTGGATTTGTTCAGACATTTTACAATCATGGGATCATGGAAAACTTTATCTTCGCTCTACCATCAGGATCTGGCGTTAATGGGATAATCAGCTTTCTAGACACCAGTTTAGGTTGCTGTAAAAAACGGATGAACTAGAATGTGGTGAAATAGATCTACATGGCTTCACACCTGGTCCACATTAACCCTCTTCCAGTTGAAAAAGATACATGCTGTAGCAATGAAGGACATAGGAATTGTGAAAGTGTTTGGTGTACTCATTTTTGTGTCAATATAGTGACTTCTTTCACTGCTCACAGATGTTTAATAAAGTCCTAGGCATTTTTTAAAAAAGAAAATAGCCATAATCTTTCCAGTCAACAGCATCTCACAGAATAGTACAACATGCTCACTCCATCTTCACAGCAGGGAGCTTGCAAAAACCTGCTATGATCACTCAGTTAGTGAAAATGATTTAACTAATGTGTTTCTTAGATGATTTCTATGCTACCAGACTCACAGTTTTAAGGTGATAAACCAGCTAACCATATCTTAGTTCCTAATACATTAGGCAGCACTGAAATAGTTAATAAAACCACTAACTTTACATATGTTTATTCATATCATAAATTCAGTAAATAAACGTTGCCAGCCCCATAATCTTAGCTTTGTTTTTCCCCCTCTAAATTACAGTTTACTGGATTTCTGTGCACTGGTGCCTGTGCCCTGTTTATATGGTGTAAATAATCACATGCAGGAAGGAATTACTTTAATTTAACACAACAGATGGACAGACGGGGATTGGATCTTCTAATTACCTGCAGCCAGAAGCAGACTGGAAAATAAATGTATTGCAATAGTCCAAGCAAGATGGCAGTGAAACACTATGAATTGCAAAGCAGAGACAAAAGCTAAGTGAAAACAAACTCTTCTTAATAGGAGGGCTTTTTTAAATTAAGCAAAACCATAAGAAGAAGAAGAAACACATTCACTTCTTGTGGGTTTTTGTAGCTAACTAAACAGAAATCCTTCTGACATGGAAGGCTGCAGCAACTTCATTAGTGGATTATTTAATGGCAGCTGCTAAATGTGAGACTATTTCACACAGAAAAAATGGTAAACTCCCTGCATATAATCAGATATGGCAGCCCTTCACTGAATTCTGCAATGAATAACACTTACCTATTCAACTTCATTTACTTAATATCTTGCACAACTGTGCATCAGAGTGATAGTCTCCCTTAGGCTTGGTCTGCTCTGAAAAATTAGATCAACCTAGTTTTGTCGCTCAAGGCCTTGAGTGCCATTGAGTGAAAAATTTCAGGCCTTGAGTGCCATAGTTAGGTCAACAAAACTCCCACTGTAGACATGGCTAGGTCAACAGAAGAATTCATCTGTTGACCTAGCTACTACCTCTTGGACGTGGATTAGTTACATTGACAGGAAATCCCCCTACTGTCGATGTAGGAAGCAGCTACGCTACAGCAGCATAGCTGCAGTGTCAGTGCCCTATCAGCTGTAGTGTAGCTAGACCCTTAGAAAATACTTCTGTTCTTCCCATCACTCTGGTCAATCGTGAGTTTCTCTGCTTTTCAATTCTCAAAGAACAATTTCTTTCTAATTCTCATACATATTGCAAATAAATTCTTGCTTGCGCACCTTGAGTTTTCATTATTATATGTAGAATAGTTTAATTTACTTCCATGTAATCAAGTACAGGATATGTTGGCTCATTGGTATTGTTAATTCCATGGAACCATATCCAAGTTATAAATTTTAACATACATAATCAGAAATATAACTGGGAAACACCATATGGGAAAATCATAGTCATGTTTAAAATCTGCCAGATTAGGGTGTCAAGTAAGATTTTTACATTAATGCAACAGTAGTAAAGTTATCAAATGTACATTTATTGGTGTGTTATAGCTGAGATAAGGGGCAACAAATTTTCTAAAATATACATGTGTTTTAGGAGCCTAAGTCATTGTGACGGGGTACACTCACCTCCTATGAGTGCCTCCTGCCAGCTGGATGCAAACCTGCACTCTCTCTGCCTATGGTGTCCCCTGTCAGCTATTACTCTTATCAGGCAGGTTTTCAGTGGTTCAGCCTCTGGCTAATTCAGTCAATTAATAGGTGAAAGGATGGATGAACCTCTTCTGAGGTAAAAGGTCCAACGGGGCCAGTGCCTGAACCCGTGTTAATGGCTTTAGCCCTATCTCTGGGCTCAGTACTTAGCCCCTTTTGGACTAGCTTTAAGACCACGGCTGCCCTGGTATAGAGCAGTGCCCCAAGGGCTTTCTCTCTGGAGATTGTCCTCAGGAGTTCTCTGGTGTCCTGTTTAAATGTAGCTCCTTTCTTGGGCATTTAGTACTGCATCTTATCCCCTTCTTCAGGCTTAGGCTGCTTCCCTCCAGGTCGGTATGTGGACCTGGGTCTGCCCACTACTCTCACTCCCAGTCTGTGGACCCTACAAATAACAGTCCTATGCTGCATCCTTTAATAGTTGCTGCTGCTGCTGCTATTGTTATTCCCTGGGCCGCTTCCCACATAGCCCCTTCCTCTTCACCCTTACCTCAGGGCTGACGTTCTCTACTCCTCTCCTTCCTCACCGAATGCCACCAGAACCCATCTTCTGGTTCTCCCTTGAGCTCCAAGCTCCCTTCCTTACTCCTCTCGTCCCAGCCAGGAACTGACCGGTTCAGCCCCTGCAGCTCCTTTTATCTGAGCCTGCTGTGCCCTTATTGGCTGCTTCCCTGCAGCCTCTCTTAGGAAGGCCTGGAGAACCCACCTTCACTGCTCCTTTCCTAGGCCAGGGTGTGGTAGGGACATGAGGCCTCTAGCAGGGGGTCTCAAAGGGCCTGCTACACCCCCATTACAGTCCCTTTTTCAGAAAAGACCTAGATCCAGACCCTCAAAGGTATTTAGGCACCTATCTCCCATTTAAATTAAAAATTAAATTGGGGATCTGGGCCTACATCACATTTGAAAATTGGCCTTACGCTCCTAAATCACATGCATGTTTTTTAAAATGTTGCCCAAGTAGCCTAATTCTCATTTACATTAAGACCAGTGATCAGCTATGGCTTGTCAGCTGACGATGCATCTGACCTCTTTCCTTATATGACTTTTATTATCATCATTAAATCCTCCTGGCTTCAGGCCTGTAACTCCTCAGCTGGTGAACCACTGATATTTCATTGTCATATACTTTTTCTCTGATGAACCATAGATGGTTTCTCACAGGTGGGTCTACAACAGGAGATAGTAGTTGGGCTGGTAGCTTCTCACAGCCCTTCATCTTCCTCTTTCTGAGTAAGGCAGACCCAAGAGTGGAGTCAAAGGGAAACCTGATGCCAACTGAAGCTGGCTGGTGTGGATGTCCTGGATGAATGGTGCATCAGTTGGTGCAAGTTCACATACAGAAGCATAAATAATTGAGTGCTCTACTGTAGACAAACTCTGAGTTATACTTATGGTCACATAGGTGTTGTGTACATGAAAAAATTGTCTATTATGAAGGAAAGAAGGATTACCATTGGGGAAAACTGGAATCAAACAAAAATATGTTGCTATTCTTCATAGTTAGGGGTCTGGTTTGTCTCTGGTTTGATTAGAGATTTTCTTTCCAAAGTTTAAACTTTGATATTGTGGAAGACCCTTCCTACAGGTAAGTAGCTTACTGCAGCCAGAAAAGAAAACCTTCAATAAAAAAATATTCAGACACTGTCTTCACTCTGACAGTAGCAGACCTACAGAAAAGGCTCGCAGACTTTGGATAACTCAGAAAAATAATTGATATTCGAAGGTTATAATAAAAATCCTAATCTTTCCTGGCAACTGTCGAAGTGCTAACTGCTAAGCCAGCCAAAGCGAAAGCTTTTGATAGCAGAGAAATGGCTTCTTTTTTTTTGTTTTTAAATAAAAACGGTCTATAACTCTGCTTTGGTTTGTGAAGTAGGATGTGCCACTAAAAACAATTTTTTTCTTACCCTCAATAAGTTTAGACTCCTGGAAAAAATTAAAAGAGCAGGGGATAACAGTACTGAAATCAATGGCTGACTTGAATATTCATCGCTATTGTGGTAAAAATTGTTCATCGGTAAAATTGAATTGTTAAACTGAATATGAGGTGCTATTAGAAGTCTGTAGGTTTATGACACTGTATAGCTGTTTCCTATGTTGTACCGGTTAGTTTTTATTGCTTATGATGCTTCATTTTATTCCTCACTGTACAAGCTGGTATTTTGATTAGTTTGATGTTTTAAGCATTACTGTTTTAATCAGAGAAACTTTCATTCTTATCACTCTGTTCCCTTCAGTTTTATTGCACAAACCAGTGTACTCTTTGAATAGTGATGAATTAAAACGTCTCGACTCACAGGAGAGGGTTCCGCCTATATGTAAGACCTAAATAGCAAATGTTATTTTACATTTGGCTAATATATTAATGAATTTGTTTTCAAGACAGTTATGGTGTTGTGTGTTTAGATTTCGTTGGCTTTAATCTATGAGAACCCTGTGTATTAAATCCATAAACCCAGGGCACTGCTTTTTGAGGGAAGCGCCTGCCATTTGCACTATAATTCTACAAATGGAGAATGCTCATAGATAGGTAGATTATATTTTAGATCAAATGAAACTAATATAATCATCTAGTCTGATCTGCGTAACACAGACCGTGAAATTTCACTCAGAAATTCCTGCATCAAGCTCAATAATGTGTGGTTGAACTAGACTGTGTACTTCAGAAAGGCCACCAGTCTTGATTTAAAGATTGAGCGACGGAGAATTTACCAAATCCAATGGTTAATTACTATCACTGTTAAAATGTGTGTCTGATTTCTGGTTTGAATTTTTCTAGCTTCAGTTTCTAGACACTGGATTTTATTAAGCCTTTGTCTGCTATATGAGCGACATCTATTGATGCTACCTTTGTCCCCTCTGGATCTGGGGAGACTGTAGCCGGATTCTGCTCTGTGACAGTTGAACAATCCCATTGATGCAAATGGGGGTGTCTGGGTATAACTGAACAGATTCTGACCCAATAGAATCTGCCGTGATGTCTACTGTACTTCAGTGGATGTTTGCAAAATAATTCTTATTGCTATTTGTATGGTTCTCTTACTCTATAATAGAAAAGTTAATAAATATGAAGAATTAAGAAATAAACAAATGATATTTACTTGTCTTCATCAGTATATCTTCTTCATTGTAAATGTATCCTTAGGAGTACAGAATGGTCATATAAGCACATCTTCAATGACAAATTGTAAGGGTTCTATATCATGATAAATGAAATATTGTATTTCCTTTCTTAGTAACTTCTGTAAGTGTGTCTTTTTAACAACTGGAATTATTTACAGTTGGGGTTAAAATTTGAATGAATAAGATCAGTATTATTCAACAAATACCATTGGGGCTTATTCTCTCATAAGGCCGTTTTCTAGAAAAGCACATTGCATAAGCTGGATGTGAATTCCATGACCTTTATCAGATAATGGGGCCCATAGCTGTTCCAGCTCTGCTTGCACATTAGCCTGAAATGAACCTTCTGGTTCTATGATGTCTTGCATCTCATCATGTTCAGCCACTAGACCATAACAAAAAGTGTACACTGCAGTCTTCGTAGCCATTCACAAGCATTGCCCGAGCTAGATAGCAGCATTCTGTGAATGCCTTGGTACTGTATGCCTTCCTTCTGCCTGCTCTTGAGGTACTGGTGAGCATTTTTGTATTTGCTATTAAGATTTTGGTCCTGCTGATGTTGATTTTCACCACTTTTTTTCATTATATTTTTCCTGACCAACCTGTGCCACTTACTATAACCTTCAATGAAAACTCTCACTCATGATGATTACTACCTACATTAAGACCTGCTCTACATATAGCTTTTATTGATATAAGTATGGTGGTGAGAGGTGATTTTTTTATGGCTATAATTATATTAGTATAACCATTCATGTGAGCGTTATATGGTATAACGGCTGACCTTATATCAGTATAGTTTTATTTCCCGTCCCATATGGAATAAGCTATGCCAGTATAAGCACCCTTTGTACCGGTATAACTAACTGTGTCCACACTGTCAGGGTTGTACTGCTTTAACTGACTAGTCAAAGTGGTAAAATGTTTGTGTAGACAAGCTCTTATTTGCCAAAGTCTTCCTTAGATGCTTAGAAACACAATGCTTCTGGCTACTCTGTTCATCACTATGTCATAGACTCATAGACTCTAGACTGGAAGGGACCTCGAGAGGTCATTGAGTCCAGTCCCCTGCCCTCATGGCAGGACCAAATACTGTCTAGACCATCCCTGATATACATTTATCTAACCTACTCTTAAATATCTCCAGAGATGGAGATTCCACAACCTCCCTAGGCAATTTATTCCAGTGTTTAACTACCCTGACAGTTAGGAACTTTTTCCTAATGTCCAACCTAAATCTCTTTTGCTGCAGTTTAAGCTCATTGCTTCTTGTTCTATCATTAGAGGCTAAGGTGAACAAGTTTCTCCCTCCTCCTGATGATACCCTTTTAGATACCTGAAAACTGCTATCATGTCCCCTGTCAGTCTTCTCTTTTCCAAACTAAATAAATCCAGTTCTTTCAGCCTTCCTTCATAGGTCATGTTCTCAAGACCTTTAATCATTCTTGTTGCTTTTCTCTGGACCCTCTCCAATTTCTCCACATCTTTCTTGAAATGCGGTGCCCAGAACTGGACACAATACTCCGGTTGAGGACTAACAGCGCAGAGTAGAGCAGAAGAATGACTTCTTGTGTCTTGTTTACAACACACCTGTTAATGCATCCCAGAATCACGTTTGCTTTTTTTGCAACAGTATCACACTGTTGACTCATATTTAGCTTGTGGTCCACTATGACCCCTAGATATCTTTCTGCCATACTCCTTCCTAGACAGTCTCTTCCCATTCTGTATGTGAGAAACTGATTGTTCCTTCCTAAATGGAGCACTTTGCATTTGTCTTTATTGAACTTCATCCGGTTTACCTCAGACCATTTCTCCAATTTGTCCAAATCATTTTGAATTTTGACCCTGTCCTCCAAAGCAGTTGCAATCCCTCCCAGTTTGGTATCGTCTGCAAACTTAATAAGCGTACTTTCTACGCCAACATCTAAGTCGTTGATGAAGATATTGAACAGAGCCGGTCCCAAAACAGACCCCTGTGGAACCCTACTTGTTATACCTTTCCAGCAGGATTGGGAGCCATTAATAACTACTCTCTGAGTACGGTTATCCAGCCAGTTATGCACCCACCTTATAGTAGCCCCATCTAAATTGTATTTGCCTAGTTTATCGATAAGGATATCATGCGAGACTGTATCAAATGCCTTACTGAAGTCTAGGTATACCACATCCACCGCTTCTCCCTTATCCACAAGACTCGTTATCCTATCAAAGAAAGCTATCAGATTAGTTTGACATGATTTGTTCTTTACAAATCCATGCTGGTTATTCCCTATCACCTTACCATCTTCCAAGTGTTTTCAGATGATTTCTTTAATTATTGCTCCATTATCTTCCCGCCACAGAAGTTAAACTAACTGGTCTGTAGTTTCCTGGGTTGTTTTTATTTCCCTTTTTATAGATGGGCACTATATTTGCCCTTTTCCAGTCTTCTGGAATCTCTCCCGTCTCCCATGACTTTCCAAAGATAATAGCTAGAGGCTCAGATACCTCCTCTATTAACTCCTTGAGTATTCTAGGATGCATTTCATCAGGCGCTGGTGACTTGCAGGCATCTAACTTTTCTAAGTGATTTTTAACTTTCTCTTTTTTTATTTTACCTTCTAAACCTACCCCCTTCCCATAAGCATTCACTATGTTAGACATTCCTTCAGACTTCTCAGTGAAGACCGAAGCAAAGAAGTCATTAAGATCTCTGCCATTTCCAAGTTTCCTGTTACTGTTTCTCCCTCCTCACTGAGCAGTGGGCCTACCCTTGTCCTTGGTCTTCCTCTTGCTTTTATGTATTGATAAAAAGTCTTCTTGTTTCCCTTATTCCCATAGCTAGTTTGAGCTCATTTGTGCCTTTGCCTTCTAATCTTGCCCCTGCATTCCTGTGTTGTTTGCCTATATTCATCCTTTGTAATCTGGCCTGGTTCCATTTTTTATATGACTCCTTTTTATTTTGTCCCTTCACCTCAGTTTGTACATAAACCATGAAGGGAATAGTATGCTGTGTATCGAATCTCTCTGGCTGCTGGAAGCACACATGAGTATATGCAGCAATATTTCCCACAGCAAGAGAGAACACAAACAGTTCAAAGGTTTCTTAAAGTATTTTTGAATGAGGCGGACCTCCAGGTATATATATTGTATGGTTTGAAAGCAATAGCCAGTGTCTTCAGCTGATTATCTTACATCAGAACAAAAAAGCAGACATGACACTGATGACAGTAGGGGTTATGGTAGGGCAAGTTCCAAAATAAAGCTCAGCTTTTTGGAGTCCTAAAGGACCACCTTCACAGCCATTAATTTTATGCCCACACATCGTACTATTGCTATTTCATATACATGTGTGCATAGTTTAAGGCACTGTGTATGCAGACTTCCCTTTTTACAAAGAACACATCTGCAGATGATACCCGCTGTTACAGATGAAGGAAACTGAGATGAAGAGTCCACTTTCACACAGAGTCATGGACAGAATGAGGACTAGAATAAATATAGGTAAGTCTTATCATACGCAAGGGTTCCGTTCTGCGATTATCACATAACGAAAACCGCGTATACTGAAAATTATATCCCCAAGCCCTTTAAATCCTGCCCGCAGCTCTGGCTGCTGGGCCGGGGCGGCATTTAAAGGGCTCCGCCGGGCACCCGCCACAGTGGGGAGCCCAGAGGAGCCCTTTAAATGCTGCCCCGGCCCAGCCACCGGAGCTGCAGGCGGGATTTAAAGGGCTCCACCGGGCTTCCCGCCATGGTGGGGAGCCCAGAGAAGCCCTTTAATCCAACCCGCAGCTTTGGCAGCCAGGTTGGGGCTGGCATTTAAAGGTCCTGGAGCTCCACAGTGGCTGGAGCCTCAAGCCCTTTAGTTCGCCCCAGGGGCTACCAGCCACCTCTGCAGCTGGGATCCCCTTGGGTGATTTAAAGGCCCTGGGACTCCCAGCCACAGCTGGTGCCCCAGGACCTTTAAATCTGAGGCCACGCCTCTTCCACTTGAGCCCCACGCCTGCCCCCCCGGGATCCGGGCCATTCAGCTTAAAGCTGAAATCGTGCATGTTAAAGCACCTATGTTGCAACAGACCTGTAAATCCCAATTTCCATTTCTGTGTTCTAACCACTTAGCTATGCTCCCTCTACAAAAATCCACGAATGTTAGAAAACAACCTGCAGATGCTGTTCAAGGTGTTTGAATTGTTCAAGAACATTTAAATAAAATCCATCCTCAGTTTCTTCATAAATGCACCAGTATAATTTACATAGATAGACATCAGGTAAGAGACTTTCCAAAATTCAGGATATTGACAGTAAAATATAAATCAGACAGGTTAAAGGATAGAGTTCAGACAAATTTCTTTTCTTCATGTCATCAGAACACACCAGACTTATGCAGCAGTACTTATTGAGAGAGCCAATGCAACACTGCACAAGTGAAGATTACTGACAGCAACAGCTGCCACTGCAGCTTCAAAGTCAAGGGACAGTTTTAAAATACATTTCTATTAATTGAATATAATAACTTCACTTAGGAGGATTTTATTTACACTTAATCTTAGAGTATCCTCATTACTCACTCATGGATCCTGTGTGCCTGTGATCCTGGAACAGAAGACAAGCAAAAGAGGAAGAAAATCGGAAAGTAGGAAAGAAGATAAGAGATTTAAGGCACGCAAATAGTGAGCTAGAGGCAAGACAGAAGAGTTTTTATGGCTTGATACAAGATTTCTTACAGCATGATACTGGGTATGGAAGGAGAGTATTTAGATATTCAGTGTTAACTCTTCTTCCTCCTCAAAGATAATGCAACATCATAGGAGGCAGTAGGACTGTGCATACCCATGTTAGAAAGTTCAGGGTTCCCATGGCAACCATAAGTCAGACCCCTTTGTGAAAATGGTGGTATTCTATATGCTACGTGTATGACTCATTATATCTGTGCAAATGTGCTGTTACAGTTGCTGTGGGAATAAAGCTTTAATTTCCTGACATTAGTGTATATAATTCTGATTTGTAACACTGCATTAACATTTTTCCATTATTTTTTTCTCTTATTTTAAGAGGCACGTTAAAAGAAAAAAAGAAAATTCGTGTCATTATGTTTATTTTTGTGTGAAATGTGTTCATTTGAATGTGCCTCCCATTATAGGGGGTAAAATACATAAAAATAATTATTGAAGTTGCAATGTCAAGCATACCAAATTAGGAAATGCCAGATTTAGAGTTGCCCGCACAACCTTAATTCTGACCTTTTGTGTGTCTATATCTGTGCAATGAATGAGGCCAGGGTTATGTGGAAAAAAAGTATATGATCATGTCATTAAAAGACTTTATCATATACATATGCACAATGGGCATCAATCTAGGCACGGTCAGCTATAAGTCTGGCATTCCTAACTTTTGACTGCTTGACTCTGCAACCTAGATAACATTCTTTTAACTTAGGTTTTTTAAATAGAATTTCCTAGTTTTCTTTAAAAAAAAAGATAAAAAATTATATTATGTGAAACTCAAACAACTTTCTCCTCATGCACCATCAGTGGGATTTGGACTTCATTGCAGGACAGATTGCTTCCACTTCAGCTACAGGACAAACTCCATAGGCTGGTAGAAAGAGAAATGCTATTATCTCGGGGGGGATGGACTGCTGGGCTCAGGAAAGTTGTGTGTGTTGTGGAGGGAGAATTCTCAGCTGTCTTGCGTGCTTAGTTTCTCTTATTCTCCTCAAGAAATTGGGGGAGCTCCTGCCCATGCAGTGTCCCAGAAGGAGGCAAGGCTATATACTGATTGAGTTCTAGGGGGAAGCCCAGCTCCACTCTGTTTCCTCCACTGCAGCAACTCCAGCATCTCCTAAGTGTACCTAGGACAAGGTGTGCTGCTGCTTCTTGGTGGCAGAGTGAGATCATCCTACAGTGCTGGGCTTTCTTAGTTATTATTTTGGCAGACTGAGGAACATATGAGATGGGAAATAGTAATATTTAACAGTTTGTAACTCAGCAAAAGCTGAACAGAATTTCATGGGACAAAGAAAAGACCTCCTCTCAGAAGAGGACTATTCCCTTGCAGAATATCAAAGGCTTGCGTAAACAATGGAGATGTGAAAGCTTATCATAGAAAGGTTGCAAGACTTTTATGGTGGAAAGTGTTAGGGAACATAAATATAGAGGTTAATACTACCTTCCTTGTAAGGAGATTCTCTTAGCTATTCTGTTGGCACAGATTCTGGGGAGGCAGGAGGCTGCACACAGAACAGCATTCCTTGTTTTGGCTGCATAAAGATGTGTTGTGCACTTTCCCAGCACCTGCCTCCTGAAGTCAGCAGGTAAACAAGAGCCTGGGCATGCCCCCAAGTCAGCTAGCCAGAACTTGATGCAGTGGAGTGGCACCAGCTGTATTAGGCAGGTGACACGTCTACTGGTTGTTATTTATTATTTGTCTTACCATAGCACTTAAAAACCCTTGTCATGGACTAGGACCCATTGTGCTAGGAGCTGTACAAACACAGAGCAAAAGGATGGTCCTATCCCAGAAGGTTTACAATCTAGGAATAGATTGGATTAAAAATAAAGGTAATGTTTCAAATTTCTAAACCTAGTCAATAAAATCCTCATGTATTAGAGATATGAGAACATTTCCATTTAATATACTGATGTGTCTAGTTCTGTGCTTGATTTTGTAAAGCTGTCTAACGACAAACCTATCTTAGGATTTATTCAGCTCACAGTGCAAAAAAAATCAGTTAAAATCACTTTTATAATCCAGTCACCTTTGAAATGCATTTATCTAGGGGTAACCCTCAGGAAAAGTTCCTTCCCATTGTGAGGACAGAGACATGAATTTCGTGGTAAAAGAAGTTCCATTTTATTGTTGTGTTAAATGTAGATCCATCTATTCCGGCTCCCCTCCGTTGCCAAAGAATGCCCACTTGACTGGTGATTGCCAATTAGGATAACCCGATTCCCAATTTATAGGGACAGTCCCGATATTTGGGGCTAATTTTAATATGGGTTCCTATTACCCCCCACCTCCATCCTGATTTTTCACACTTGCTGTCTGGTCACCCTATTGCCAATCATGTTGATGACACCCTCACTAGAGGCACTAGCTTGTCCTTTGTCTTTGAGGAACAGGTTTACCTCAACCCCACACTTGTCTGGTAAACACATTTCAGTCATAATTTCAGCTTATACCCATAACTTTACATATAATGTTGCTACACACATTTTACCATGATAATATTGATCAGCAAGTTATTGGTTTTCAAATAATACCTCACAAGGCATATTTTATACAAAGATTATTACAATGATGTGCAGAATGTGAATATAGTGGTGCATTCAGTCACACAGTACTAGCTCTTAATTAAAGTATAGTCAAGTACAAAGTACAAGGACTCTTGCACTACCACGTAAAGTAACTAAAGGCCTTTTTGGCTTTACAGACCAAAAAAATCTTACTGAGAAGTAAACCTGACTTTTAAATTGTGGGATCATTTGTAATTACTATGAGTCTTGGCCAAACCTTAGTTTTTAAAGGGCTGAGAGATGAGCCTCAGACTACTGTTAGGAAATATTCTAGGACTTAATGAGGTTAAATATTTCAGTAGCATCAGAGCAAGTGTCCTTGAGGTGAAATCCTTCCCAGTGCAGAAAGGCTGAAGTGGGTAGGTTTAAGTGGCATAGAAGGCCTTGTGCTAGGACCTGTATGCTGGATGATTTTTTTTTTTTGATCAGACACGCCAATAACATCAAACAAGTCTTTCTTAGTTATTGTGGATGTTGATGTTGAGAGACAATTTTCCAGAAAGTAGAGGTTTTTGTTTATGTGCAAACATATGCGAGGAATTGCCTTGTCTAACTTTGTATATACTGTATTATTTGCATTCATTTATAGCATTTGTGATGGGTTGGACCCCCCTTTTTGGGATGCCACCTAATGTACTGGGATTTCACTGAGCCTCTCCTGCTCAACCATCCTGGATTCCCTCTCCCTGCTTTGCTGAATTAGGCTTTCCGGCCTCTTCAAGCCACATACACACAGGTAGGGCCACAACCCGCTGCAGAGACAGACTGAAGTCAGCTCTGTGTGAGAGGACTGTCCCGGGACTCGTGCACACCCCCTTTTGGGTGATAAACCAACATAATACTGTCTTGTGCTGTATAGAAAATTCTGTACAACACAAGCTCATAAAATCCTCCCTCTTCCTCAGTGGAAGAGAGATGTGCACAACTTCTATCCCCGCCCAGTTAGAAATTACATACACTGGGTGTTATATTATAAACAAGAAATAAGTTTTAACTACAAAAGGTGGATTTTAAGTGGTTAAAAAGATAGCAAACAGAACAAAGCAGATTACTAAGCAAATAAAACCAAACTAACTTAGTTTCACTAAAGAAATGGTTACAAATAGTAATTCCTCACCCTAGATATTGTTGCAGGCAGATTACAGAAAGTCTTGAAAAGGCAGCTGCACTGATCTCCAACTTGAGACCTTAGGTATTATTAGTCATAAGCTGGATGCCCTTCCAACTTGAGTTCAGCCCTTCTCCCCCAGTTCAGTTCTTGCTTCTAGGTGTTTTTCAGTGTCTCTTTGGGTGGGGAAGCAGAGGAGAGAATCTTGATGATGTCACTCCCCAGCCTTATATAGCTTTTGTGTATGGTGGGAACCCTTTGTCTCCCAGTGGAAGAACACTGGCATTCCAAGGGGTGGATCCAGTACCAGGTGACTCAGGCCCATGTTTCTGCAGGGCTGTGGCAAGCCATTACTCGTAGGCTGTCTGGAGGGTCCCCGGTAAGACTAAGCTCTTTCACAGTGCATTGTCTCTGCTATGGCCCATTAGCCCTGTTTGGCTTTTCCATTGTTGTACTCGCAGTACTAGTGGGAGTGGCACCCAAAGTACACATTTGAAATACAGATACACCTCTACCTCGATGTCCTCGGGAGCCAAAACAAATCTTACCGCATTATAGGTGAAACCGCGTTATATCAAACTTGATTTGATCTGCCAGAGTGTGCAGCCCTGCCCCCCTGGAGGGCTACTTTACTGCGTTATATCCAAATTCGTGTCATAGCGGGTAGTGTTATAACGGGATAGAGGTGTACATGGTCAATATTCCTAACTTCAGATACAGATACAGAAATGATGTCATATTCATATCATAAGCAATTTTCATAAAGAATGTGGAGTGAAATGTCAGTATTTATGAAAGAAAATGCTGCATTCACTTGAAGTATCTAAGTGTGCAATTGCTTGCATTTTTGCACTTCATCTATGGTCTCTGCCCACTGAAAATGGTCCTACGTTGTTCTTCTGTCTCTGTCAGGACTCCTTTACAGACTGGCAAAGTGTCCTGATGAATCAAGTGCTCTGAGTCTTGAGAATTATTTTTGATGTCTCTCTTGAAAACATAGCTGTAGCCTAGTCAGTAATGAGCTGATTAAGTTCCTTTGGAGCTGAATCTTTTTTGTTGTCTATTTCTTTTCCTTGCTACAGCACAATAAAATAGAATGACAGAACGATATAGTTAAATATAAGGTGGAACAGATTGTTTAATATAAGTAGTTAACACATATGTCAAGGGACCATTCAAGCTGAAGTTAACGCTCCTCCAGTCATAGGGAGGAAAGGAAGGTTGGCAGGGGGAGAAGCAGCTGTAGGGAGGGTTTTAGTTGGTGATAGGTTGTTGTAATAAAGCCTAAATCAAGTGTCTCTATTCAGTCCATAATTTGTAGTGTCTAGCAAAGTTAAGTTCCCAGGCTCATCTTTTGAAAGTGATCAGGTTTTCTTTGAGGATAAGGACTGATAGGTCACATATAGAGTGATCACTTTGTAAAAAGTGTTTACCACTGGTGATATGGTGTTTTAGTCTCTTATCCCTTTCCTGCATGAGTTCATTCAAGAACATATTGATTGTCTGGTTCCATCCATATAATTGTTATTGGGGCATTTAGTGTACTGGGTGATGTATACCACATGTTGTGATAAGCATGTGTAGGACCCATGGATCTTGAAAGGTATGTTGTGTTGATCATTGTAGCAGTGAAGTGATGTCTGCAAGTTTTGCGTCCGTTCCGACAGCGTCTGGTGCTGCTTTGAGTTGCCTTGTTGGTGGGGAGCTTGCTTCTGATGATGTGCTTGGAGAGGCTGGGGGGTTGTTTGAAGGCCAGAAGAGAGGGTTCAGGAAAAATTTCTTTCAGGATGGGATCCCCACTGAGCATAGGTTATAGTTGTTTGACGATACCCATATGAGTTCCAGTGTGAAGTGGTAGGTGAGCACTAGGGGTGTGTGGTCAGAGAGGGTTTTATTTCTGTATTGAACCATGTTCTCTTGGGGTATTTGGGTGGCTACTTAATGGGCCACTTCACCTTGAATTGTGTTAACTACTTATGCTAAACAATCTGTTCCATCTTGTATTTAACTATGACACTCTTAGACCAGGTCTACACTACAGACCTGCATCGGTATAACTGTGTTGCTCAGGGGTGTGAAAAATCCACATTCCTGAGTGATGAAGTTATACTGACCTAACCCCTGGTGTAGATAAGCTTCTCCCATTAACATAATTACCTCCTCTCGTGGAGGTGGATTAACTACACTGATGTCTTCACTAAAGCACTAGAGCAGGGCAGATGTACCGGGGCAGCTGTGTTGCTGTAGTTCTGTATGTGAAGACAAGCCATGAGTAAATTTCTCAGACATGAAGAAGAGCTCTGTATAAGCTTGAAATCTTGTCTTTCACACCAATGGTAGTTGGCCCAATAAAAGATATTAGCGCATCTACCTCGTCTCTCTAATATTCTGGGACTGACATGGCTACAACAATACTACAGGAATAATATACATAATCTCATGATTCTCACTTTAGTAGCATACAAAAATTGTCTTTAGGTATTATAAAAGTCAGTCATGAAAGAAAGCTTAAACATTCAGAATTACTTTCTTATGGCCAATTTGAATTCGAGCATATACTCCTCTTTTCATCACCCCAATTTTTTGTTTTTTCCTGTAGATCAGTCAGGATATGAATTTCTCCATGTAGTTCCATTGCTCCCATTTCATCTTATCCTTGCTTCTAGCACTTGTATATACACTCATAATGAACTCACTCCTGTCTCCCCTTATTTTTGTTGTTTTGTCTTTAAAAATTGTTATCCCTTCTCTATTGTTCTGCATACGCGAGTATATTCTTCCTCTCCTTTACTTCCCAGATTAATGCTCTCTAAAAAAAGCAGCTACTTTTGGACCCAGAAGCAGGGCCGGCTCCAGGGGTTTTGCCACCCCAAGCAGCCAAAAAAAAAAAAAAATAGCCGTGATCGTGAGCTGCGGCAATTAAGCGGGAGGTCCTTCGCTCTGAGTGGGAGTGAGGGACCCTCTGCCGAATTGCTGCCGAATAGCTGAAAGTGCCGCCCCGCTCCTGAGTTGCCACCCCAAGCACCTGCTTGATAAGTTGGTGCCTGGAGCCGGCCCTGCCCAGAAGACTGGTTTGCAATCTGCTCAAATGATGTCTCCTGCCTCCAGCTCCTCAAACAGCTTCCACTTCACAAAAAGAAGGGTGAATGTGCTGTAAAGCCCACCCTTCCTTTATGCACCAACTCTTTGTCTCTAGAATCTTTCAGCTCTTTTCTCTTCCCATTCATGGTGCTATAATCCACTTCTAGAGATCTTGCTATCAGCCTCCTCTTCTCCCTGAAATCTGATATAATCTCTGTTGCTTCTCTACTTCTCTGTTTTTATTCCTGATATGGGCAGCAGGCAACACACTGGGCATGAGTCTTTTCTCCCTTACACTGCTTTCACAAGGTGTAGAACTGTCGACTTCAGTGGACATACTCCCAATTTATACCAGCATAAGTGTGTTCAGAAGAAGCATTCTGTCCAATGTTCATCATCAGGATTTCATCCAGCTTGGTTGCTCTAGAGAGCAGCACACCATCCTACTTTCTTTGTGCAAACTATAGATTACATTCTTTCTTCTTTACTACTAAACTAATAGGGAGGTATTGTAGTCTGGTGGATCTGGCCTGGGACTGGAAGTCAGGAGTCCTGGGTTCTGCTGTGTGACCTTGAGTAAGTCACTTCATCTCTCTGTGCCACTCTTGTTCACTTATAGTGCAACTTCTTTGAGTTAGTACAATTGTTTTACTTATGTGTTTGTACAGTTTCTAGAACAAAGGAACCCAATCTCAGGGCCTCTAGATGTTCTGGTAATACAAATGATCAAAAGTTATCATTCATTATTCATAAGTATCACTTAGCACACCCAGAAGGAAATATCTTCACTTCTTAATTTCTGCTCAAAGTCTTCTGCTATCCCTTCTTCTGGCCTTGTTGAAGGATCATGCTAATATCTGCTGTTTGGTTCATTTTCTTTCCTGTCTTTGATCCTTCTAAGCTTGGTTTCAGTACCGTCCAGAGCAGAACAACGGTTGCTGCTGTGCACTATGGATGTAAAATGTAACCAGTTAACCAATAAGCATCAGTCTTATTCGTAAGTTATTCTGGTTAACATTTAAACCCCACTGAGGGACTCTGCTGCCAGCCCTGCACCGTGGGTCCTGGCTGCTGCCCCATGCCACAGGTCCTGGCTGTCGCCCTGCTCCTGGGGTCCTGGCTGCTGGCCTTGCACCGGGTGGGGGGGTCCTGTGTGGGGCAGGAGCAGAGCCCTGGGGATCCTGGGGACAGGGCCGGCAGCGAGCAGAGTCTCCAGGCATGTGGATGGCAGCAGAGCCCTGGATGTGGGGCCAGCAGCTAACAGATTCTCTGGGCGCGGCAGCCGGGACCCCAGGCGTGGGGCCGGCAGCAGAGTCCCTGACATGGGGACAGCAGCTGGGATGCCAGGTACAGGGCAGCAAAAGAGCAATGGACATTCAGGGCGGCAGCTGGGATCCCGGGTGCAGGGCGGCAGCAGAGCTATGGGTGTGCAGGGTGGCAGCAGGGATCCTGGGCGTGCAGGGCGGCAGTAGGGATCCCGGGCGTGCAGGGCGGCAGCAGGGATCCTGGGTGCGCGGGGTGACAGAGGAGTCTAACAGTTAAACGTTTAACTGGTACAATTTTAACAGTTTAAACGTTTACTTTTTTCAAACACTATTTACATCCCTACTGTGCACATAAGCTTCCTCCCAGCTTTTTCTCTTCTCTCCCCTTTCCTGTGGGTGTGATCCTCCATTTATTACCCACCATCATCCTTTTTATCTGTCACTCAAGGGATGTATCATACTCTCTCCTCCCCCTCCCACCCTAGCCATTGGCAGAATAGCTATGGTTCTGCCTATTCCCCACCCCTCCATCCCAGTTCTGGGGCATCGTGCACCTCTGAGGAGCATCTCAGTAGCAGCCCTATACCCCAGTTCTGCTTAGCCCTTACATGGGCCACAGGAGGGTGGTGGGGACTCCTTTGCCACCCTCTCTGCACAGCGTGCAAGGACCAGGCAGGATAAATGACTTACCTAAGGTCACAAGCAAGTTGGTAGCAAGTGCAGAAATAGAAACTGGGGTCAAATTCTTATGTCATTACATTGGTGTAAAACCAGAGTAATTCCTGTGGCTGATCAAAATGAGAATTTGACCACAGGAACTGTAACTCCTAATACCCAGCTCCAGGCTTTTGCTTTGCTCCTGGAAACATATTCTACATTTTTTGTAGATGCCATTCTACTTTTGTCATCTTTAATTTACCTTCATTCCCTTCTATAGCACTCCCTTCTTATTTAAACCAGACAGCTTGCTAGTGGGCCACATTAGGGAAAAACAGGTTTGCATAGATTTTTGACAAAAAAAATTAAGCAGTTCTGTTTTTTTCTCCTAGGTACTGTGGCATCTCAATCCTCCTTTGTCTTCCCCACTGGCAAATACCTCATAGGCCAGTCCCCATAACTCTTCTTCACACACATTTGTCCGTTTCAAGTCAAAAACCATTCACAAGCTCCTTATCTTAAAAGTTCAAATCATAGCCATAGTCTTACTCCCTTACCAGTACCCCAAGTGTGACATACTTGAACAAGCAGTGTTTTATTGAAAAATACTCAGCAAATAACCACAAATCCATCCTGTCTCCAGTCATGTAGACATCTCTCAAAATATCAAAGGAATTATTATTGAAAAGACCACCAGTAGACTCATTTAACCCTGGGAAGTGCTTCCTCTCAGTCCTCTAATGGCATCTGTGGTGTTCTCTCTTTTGGAGTTTCAGATTACTGTATTCCTCAAAATAGAATTATAGAAGGAATTTGTAACCAGAGTACCTTCCAGACTAGTAAAACTGGTCTTGAATTAAAAGGGCACTTTAGATTTATTTTTAAACAATAAATGCTGAAATCCTCAACAGGATATGGAAGGGAGGGTTGCAATTGTTTCCAGGATGATCAAATTCTTCTTGCCATTGCTAACACTATCAAAAACATTATTTAACATTTATAACTTATAGACTACCAATGACAGATTGATGCTATACAGATGGGTGATCGGAATGATATACATTCTTCATCCCTATGTTCAAGAACGATGAATTCAGACTGGAAGAGGTGCAGGGGGAATGGAGGACCCATCTTATAAGAGGAGGCTAAAAGAGATTGACTTGGTTAGCCTAGCAAAATGAAGGTTGAGAGGAGATATAATTACTGTGGATAAATATATCAGGGGGTAAATGCCAGGGACTGAGAACAGCTATTTAAATTAAAGGACAATGTTGGCCCAAGAATGAATGGATATAAACTGGACTTGAATAAATTTATGCAGGAAGTTAGAAAAAAGTTTCTAAGCAGGAAAGGAGTGAGGTGCTGGAACAGCTTCCCAATAGCAGTAGTGGGAGCAAACAACTTAACCAGTGATAAATTTATGAACAAGCTTATGCGCCTGGATCACCTGTAACAGCAGGAGAGTAGATACTGTATATATCTATAGAGCAAAGAAAAACCCACAGCTGGTCCATGCCAGCTGACTCGGGCTCGTGGGGCTCAGGCTATGGGGCTATTTCATTGCTGTGGAGACTTCTAGGCTCGGGCTTCAGCCTGAGCTCTAGGACCCTTCCACCCTGCAGGATTCTAGATTCCAAGCTCCAGCCCAAGCCTGGAAGTCTACATAGCAATGAAACAGCCCCGCAGCCTGAGCCCCAGGAGCCTGAGTCAGCTGGCATGAGCTAGCCATGAGTTTTTCTTTGCTGTGTAGACATACCCTCTATGACCCAGGAGGGCCCTTCCAGTTCTGTGTTCCTGTGAAAACAAGGGGCCAGATTTTTTAGGGCAGTGCAGCAGCTTTATGTCACAATAGTGACAGAACAATTGACCCTACTGACAAAATAACTGGTCCAGGGAGGAACACTTTAGTTTAAGGGTGATCCTCTCATGGCATAGAGCTAATGTAAGAACACTTACCCCTTTCCCTTACCTTGCTACTGGTATATCAAGGAAATGGTTATGTGGTGGGAGGAGATGAGAGCCCTGCACCATGTCAATCCTTGGCTTTTGTTCTAGTCCTTGGAACTGTTGCAGCTGGTATAAATTAGAGTGATGCTCTCACTTGTTTAAGGGGACTGGCTCTACACAGCACTAGAAATGAGGGAGTACAAATCAGGACTTCAGGTCTCATGCATAGACAGTCCTCAGCTGCACCCTTTACTACCCCCATACCCTAGGATCTGGGCTATGTTCCCTGCCCTGATGAGTTTATAACAATCTGAAGGGGAAATGTATAAAGGCTGAAAAGGTTATGATGAAATGAAAGGCAGTGTTTGAAAGGTGAAGTTTAGCATTCATCAAGTGATTCTTCAACTTGTGTTTGGACTAGTGGAGATTTTACACTGTCTGGTTGGTTAGCACTTCTCTGAGAGGACAACTTGGATTTTTATGGAGAAGTGTGTTTTAAGGAAGGACTTATTTAGGCAGCATTGACTTTCATGGGAATTTGCCTTGTAGCAGGGTGGTCACCCGCTCCTGCCCAAAGGACTTAAAACAGCCCTTCAAGAGGGCTGTGGCAGGGGAAAAGCTGGGCTGACTGGGGGAAAACAGCCTCAGCTGTGGCCGCATCCCAAACAGACCCAGCTGGTTCAACAAAGGCCAGGGAAGCCAGGATCAAATACTCTCTCTCTTCCTTTAGAGGGAGAAGGGCCTGGCTGCTAGAGAGCGTAGCTGGATACCTAAGGTGGAACAGGGCTGGGGGAAGGCAATAGGAGCTGGGGAGCTCTGGCCTGGAAACCCCGCAGGCTGCAGGCCTAGGGTAAGGCCAGCTGGGTACTGAGGTTGCAAAGATGCAGCCCACGGGTAGGCAGAAGCAGCAGATCCACACCCCTTTGTCTGTGATGAGTGACTGATTCACTGCAGTCTGTACCAGTGAATGGGGGCTAAGCGATGACTGGCAATAGCCAAGACTGAGGTGAAGTGGGGATAGTGGGTAGGGGTTCCCCTAGGAGGGAAAGACCCAGAACTGTCGGGTTACTGCCAGGGGGCAGCACCCCAGATAATGGGGCACTGGGTCCCTGGAAGGACACAGGGACCAGAGTGAGGTAAGGTGGATCACCAGCGCCTGCAGACAGCACTCTGGAGCTGCGACAAGCTAATTTCTGGAGACGACCAGCAGTAGATGCCTCAGGGGTGAGTCCACACCCTTATATGCCTGAATAAGGACAAGATAAAAACGGAGTTAGGAACTCAATTTGGTCCTTTATGGTCAACACTAATACAGTGAATGCATCCAGAGAGAGATCATTGCATTCATATCTAGCAGCAGTACTCTTGACACAACAAAAGAGAAACGAACAAAAGACAGCCTTGGCATAATTCTCAACAAAAGGCGGGGGGGAATCACTGAAATGAACTAGTTTTTCTAAACACAATAAGCAGCAGGAAATTATGGCTAGCATGGATATAAACAAGGAACAGATTTAATAGTACAAAATATTCTAACCATGAAATCTCACTCCAAACTATCACATGCTTTGTCAGCAAGGAAAAATAAGAGAAGAGTTGTGTCTGGTTGCTATTACGGGCAAATTTATGATTTTAAAGAGACATTAGTGCAATGGGAACTAATGTCTCTGATACATTATAAAGACTGTTTGGGTAAGATCTCTAATCTTTCTCTATTTTAGCAATTGTAGAGGGAAAAAATGTAAAATTTGCATTCACTGGAGAGCAGTTCCTGGCAGCTGAATGAGATGGATGTGCTTTGGCTGAGCCCTAAGATGTGCTTTGATGTATTTATTCTTTTTACGTATGGGTTTTTATTTGTGTTGTGTTTGCCAGTCATGAGTCAGAACACAGCTTAAATGGGTGGAGAGATGGATGATTGACACAACTGAGATTATTTATTTTTTTTTAAAGTCATTGCACTGACCTTCTGGAGCCTTGCTTTGAATGCTAGATTTGAGGAGATAACTAAAAGCCAGGACAAGTTGCATTCAGCTCATGCCTTAATTTAACATTAAAAGTGTTTAGATTTCCATAGTTAGAGCCCCCAAGTCTTCTGCAAATGCAAAACACATGTTGAGGAGGGTGTGTCCAGGACAAATTTGAGTGAGTGGAATTGTCGCCTGGCACACGTGGTCACCTCACCACATACTGAGTTCTTCTAAGGGTCTCACCAATGGTGTGTGCTGGCTTGCAGATTGCATTGCCATAACATAAGATGCTTCTAAGGCATTTTGAGATAAGCTAATGTGAGTCTGTCCAGCTGGGCCAGGGGTAGGGTGATCAGACATCCTGATATTAGAGGCTTTGTCTTGTATACACAACTGTACCTCCTCCGCCCCCCACTCTTCCCCCTGAAAAAAAAGTGTCCCAATTTTTCACACTTGCTATCTGGTCACCTTAACCTGGGGGCATGTAATGAGGTGGCCTGGCTCCCAGCCACCCCGGTGGATGAAGAGCCCAGCCGGAGGCGGGACTGGGCTGAGCTACAGAGTTCTGAGCCCACCCCGCAAAGGGTCAAGCGCTGACTCGGAAGTATAAAGGCGGGCCCTCCGAGCTCAGTGAGGCCCCAGCGGCTGGAGTGAGTGGATGTCCCTCTGAGAACTCGGGACTGGGAGACTCCTGCAACCCAGGGTAGCCACCCAGAGTGGCCCAAACTTCCCCGTGCTCATTATCCAGAGGAGCTGCCGGAGCCCCCCCATGCTCGTTATCCAGAGGAGCTGCCGGAGCTTCCCCATGCTCGCTACCCCGAGGAGCTGCCGGACCTACCCTCCAGCCCCGGCTGGGACGAACCCATGCACCTGGACCCTGTGGAGGACGACCCCAGGATCCAGGTAAGCCCGAGGAGGAGTCTGGAAGTAGTCTGGCTGCAGCAGAACTAGAGCCAATGTCAGTGTGTTGTGGCCAGGATCCCCACTGACACAGCAGCAGGTTGCCTGCTGCTGTTAGGGCCCCGGGCTGGGACGCAGAGGAGTGGGCGGGCCTGCGTCCCCCCTGCCGCTCCACTCACGGGTGGCAGTCTCCCCCTTGCCCCAACGCTCAGGCCCAGAAGCCTGGGCCTTTTACCTTGTATAAACTGAACTGCTTGCTCAGCCCCAGCCTGAGGGTCTGAGCCCTGCACCAGTGTTTGTTGCCCTGCCATGATCCAGGGCCTGGGCTCTATAAACTGAACTGCTTGCTCAGCCCCAGCGTGAGGGTCTGAGCCCGGAACTGTTGTTGTCACCCCAGGTAATAGGGCGGCCAGGCTCCCAGCCGCCCCAGGAAGGGGTGAATTCCCTCCTCCCCCCAACAGCAGACTGCTACAGGGCACATTCTCAGATGCAGCATAAACTTACCCAGAAAGGCTCATAGACATAACAGTAGCAGCATGAGACAGACCAATAGATACAACTCAGGTGACTTTTAAGCTTAGTTTAATTGCCACTTAATTAGAAAGCCAAAATATTCCTTCCCCCCACCCCAAACACTTATGGCTCCTCCATGAACCTTTTGTGGCTCCCTAACGGAGCCATGGCTCACGGTTTGGGAATCCCTGCACTAGAGTTTCTCTGATCCTCAGAACAAGAAATGAACACTGACAGCTGGATGAGGGAGTATGACACTGTTTATATTTTCTTCTTTGGGGATTTTGAGCTGACCACACAAGTTTAATGAAAATCTCTGCTGCCACTTTAAAAAGCATAAAAGCCAACCAATATTGGCTTTCCATCAGTGCTAAATTGTTGGATGGGATTTTCAAAAGCACCTAAGAAAGTTAGGTGGCAACCAACTTCTATAGATACTTTGGAAAATCCCACCCAATATTCTATACTGAAATCTAACCTACAAGTAAAGAACAACCCCTAGAAGGGGTTGGACTTTTAATAAAGATTGAATAAATACATGCTGGTAACCTACAGGAGACTCTATTGTGGGTTGCTTAAAATACAACTGAGGTCTCTACTTGATATTGGGTCAAAAATACAGGAAGACGATGGTGACTTGGGGGGAGGATTGGAAGGAAAGATAGACTGAAGTGATGGTGTCCACGTGGCTGAGTTGCTTCCAGACTTAACTCCATCCATTCTCTGCTCCACTGATGTCCTGTCAATAGCAGTCCCCCAGGGCACGTGGGCCTTCTGACTCCCGTTCCACTGATCATGAGATAGTCAGTCAGGGGAAAGGGACAGCTGATATCATATTTATAAGAAGGGAGGGGATGAGAGGGAGCTAAAGAGCACAACAGCAGCTTAGGGCAACTCCAATCCCTCCTGTAATCCATAAGATGACTCCTCCTTGCAACTCCTGGTTTGGTGGAGGTCTAAAGAACTATCCTCCTTCATGGCTGGGAGGTGGGATGAATAACCCTCAGACTCTGCCTCCCCAGGCCTGAGTGATGAGTGTGAAACTTCCACAGCTGCAGGAGGAGCAGGGGTGTCCTGTGGGGCTGGGGCAAATGTGGCTGGAGCACAACATTAATTGGTTTGGGGCCGGGTGTGCACAGTGTTAGTGTGGGCTAGGCACACAAAAGTAACTGTTGTAAAGCTGATAGGACCAGAATTAGTTGATATGGGGCTGGGAGAAGCGTAACTAGTTGAAGTTGGGGTGTTAGGCATGCATAATGATTTGATGTGGAACTTGTAGGGCACGGAATTAATTAATTGTTTAGGGAGAAACTGATTTCCTTTGTACCACTAAGCAGTACTTTATATGCCAATTTGTGTAATTTTATGCAAACTAAAAATCTTTTTTTGACATTAGCAGGTATTGAACAAAAATGTGACCTTGCAATCACTGGGCCCACTTCTATCCTCAGTTATTTATTTGTAACCCAGATCACTTAATAGAAATTGTAAAAAAGGATAGAATTTAGCCCATTAATTTTAATCTTTGCAGTTATGTTGAATGCAGTCATTGACAATACTTAAAAAATATACTTTGGTTGTATTAATCCAATGCTTTTTATAAACTACAGAAACCCTGTGGAAAATCATAGGGCCTTACCATTCTCTCATTTACACCAGCATAACTTCACTGACTTCAGTAAAAGTAAAATAATATATATTTTATATAACTTATACCAGTGTAAGTAAGGGAAGCATAAGGTCACTAATTTCCCACACAGAAGGCTGGAGCAGTCTTGTTCAGTGGAAAACACCTCTACCTCACTATAACATGGTGGTGGGGAGCCAAAAATCCCTACCGTGTTATAGCTGAAACCCCATTATATCGGGGTAGAGGCAGCAGGGCTCCAGCGGTGATTTAAAGAGCTCTGCGGGGAGCCCCAGGCCCTTTAAATCACCGGTGGAGCTCCGCTGCCAGAGCCCCAGGATAGGGGCACCAAGGTGGGAGACCATGGGCCCAGTCCCCCTGCTCCAGTCACTTTCATTATTTAGCCACAGTGCATCAGCTTCAGCAAAAGACAGTGAGGGAGCCCCACGTCAGAATATCCAGAAATCAGTGGTTACAGCACTCTTCTGATAGATGGGAGACCCACCCATGTTCAAAGCCTTTCTCCCCCTTTGACAGAGTTGGGGCAATTGAACCGGGGTCTCCCACATCCCAGCAAGTGCTCTACTGTCTGAAAAGTTATAAGGTGGAGACTTGAATGGGACTTGATCTGGCAAGTGACCTCTGAGCATGTGTACCAGATCGGGCCCCACTCACAATTTAGGCAAATGAATGCCTATCTTCCCTCCAATCATTAATTGCTCTGGGACTTAAGCATCCAAATACCTAGATGAAGACAGCAGTGTGCATGCCTAAAGGCAGAAACATAGGTGTGTATAGAACTTTTACCCTGAAAACTTAGGCACCAAGTGAATTTAGGCACCTACTGGGTTGGGCAAAAGTGTGGATCGCAGTGGAGCCAAAACGGGGACTTAAGCACCTCAACTTGAGAGTTAGATGCCTAAGTACCGTCGTAGACCTGGGCCTTAGCCTATATTGCTTCCATTGAACTCTTTTAGAATGGCTGAAGAAATGACACGTTCACAGCTAAATCTGAACTGAGTCTCAGACCTCTTCAAAGCTGTTCTGTGCAGAATCATGTTAGCATCAAAGAATTCTGCAAATGTAGTAAGAGCCTTTTCGATTCAGTTTGGAAATCTGCCAGGCACAATTGAGAAAAGAATGTAATGCTTAAAAGATAAACTAAAATGTAAAGATAAACCATATACAAATGGGAAGAACAATGTCTCTATTTTTCTCATGTCAAAACTGGCTCCACTGTCTTATGCAGCATCTATATCACACTTCACTGCAAGAAAGAGCACATGCAGTAGCGCACGGGGAAATGGTAGCAGCAAATCTAGGTCCTGCTACTGTCTCTGTCACAAGTTTTGTCAGTGACACGTCTAGGATCTATCTTCTGGGGCAGCATATGGTGTGTAAAGGATTTGGCAACTGAAGAATGACACCACTCCAATCCTTCCTCGCTTACTGCGGGGATTTAAAGAATCTTTGTTAGTGCTGACACCCCTCAGTTTGACCCTTTCTAAAAATTACATATTATTTAAAAAGTACTGACAGCACCAAATCTATTCACTCCTCCAAACTGACAACTGCGACAGTATTAAAATCCCAGATTTTCATCACCCAGGCTCTGAAGAGAGGAGAATTGTTGTCAATCTCATTCCGTTACTAGGTCAGACAAATGGAACCTAACGTGCTCCCACAGGGAGAGTGGAGGGAAAGCACAAAGTACAGGAGCTCACATCATGTGAACATCTGTGCCACATACAATTATGTCATATAAACACCTATAGGCTGAACAAACTGAGCATGCAAACTCTGTTTTTGGTGGTAACACTGCACAGGAACTGCAGTTATAATGTCACAGTAGCTTTCTTTGGAAGGGGCTTGTTAGTTTTCTTTTGTTCTCTTCCCTCTGCCCCCACTACTAGGAAAATGTTGTAAATTTTTTTTTAAAGTGTGATTTCTAGGAAAAAGTGATATTTTGACTCTGTCCCTTATCCTTCTAGTTTCAGTGGTTTTCAATCTTTTTTCATTTGTGGACCTCTAAAAAATTTCAAATGGAGGTGCGGACTCCTTTGGACATTCAACCTGTGGTCTGCGGAAGTCTTAGATTGAAAACTCTACCATAGAAGTCTTAGACTGAAAACTAACTGAACAGCAGTCAGCTATAAATGATGAACATGCTCAGCACAGCATTTGACACAGCGTGACAAATTTGGTGATAAACTGTGGGCTTCTATGGTAACAACAACACTTCTGGGTTTTAATCTGTAGATGGGGGTATTCACATACTTTTGATTGATCAGAAAAATGGAATGCCTTCTCTGGGATCTGAAACTTTATTTTCAGAGTCACTGTTTGCAGACTTCTTAGACATAGTCTGTGGACCCCAAGGGGTTTGCAGAGCAGAGGTTGAAAACCACTGATCTACTTTAAGGCATTAAAAAGGATATAGAGGGTGCAATTTAGAGCTGTTTTATCAGTATACTGTACCTCCAGAATCAGCATCTCAACACGGATAACTGAATATATTGTAAACAAGAGAAACATGCTGTGTCTGTGTTGCATATTGACAAGTAATCCTGTTACAGGACACATGGAATGGGAAGTGAACTGTCTGCATGGACAGATCAGCTGCCCTTTCCCCTACCCCGGTGAGCATACCTTTATTTGATAAAAGCATTTGAGTCTGATTCTTATAGTTGGGGTCAGACCAATAAGAGATGAAAATGAGAATCTCATCTCATTACTTTCACTCACAACATTCAGATCATCAGCAAGTACATTTTAGTAGAATACTGCAACACTGGCACATTGAAGGAAATAGAAAATGCTGTGTAGAGGAAGAATCAGATCATGCAGAACAGGAGGAAACCATAAAAATTGGAATGTTTTGTTGCAGAGTGGACATCTGGCAAATGTTTTCCTACAGCTGTTTAACACGGAATGGAAAATATAGGTTGTTACATAAGCTGTCAATAGTTTCGAGACTATTGACTGTTAGCCTAAAAACCAGTCAATAGTCACTTTATTGCACAATCTACTTTGTCATGTGGCCTCGCTTAAAACAACTAAATTTCAAGTGTGTGTGTTTAAAATGAAGACTCAATATGGTACATAAGAAAGGTTAATATTTGTTTTGCTTGGTTTGTTGGCCCCATTTAGAAGTTTTAACCAAACCTACCCTTCTACCCTGTACACTTCACACTGTTCAATTTGCAGACAAAAAGCTTTGTTGAGGCTGAAAGTGTTTCAGGGGAGTCCAGCTAACACTCTCTTCTCCCCCGCAAGAAAAAAATTACATGGTCTTCACAAAACTTCTGTACTTCTGAGGGAAAAAAATCCAAATGTTAAAAGGTCTGTAAATGAACAGTTAAGAGATCTAGCTAGTTTATATATTGTTCAGTAAGGAGCAGGTTCAGCTGTCCTGAGCTCACAGGTGTACTGGACTTTACAGGACATACCATAGTTCACCTGAATTATGCTTCCTGTTCTTCTAGGTCAGGCTGTGTTTGGAGAGGAGTTGGGGAAAGGCTCCCTTCTAAAATGCTCTTTAGCATGGGAGAAAGGGCCCTAGGCTCAGAGCCATGAGCCCCTGCATTGCAGTCTCGCAGGCAGATGCAGACTATAAGATGAGAAAAGAAAATATCTCATCAACATGTGTTCTAGTGACAGTTGTTTATATTTTTGTGCACTTTACAGCCTTTATTGAGCAAGGCTTCATATCCCTAACCTAGAAAGCAATCACTTATCATCCTTCCCGTTTTACAAATAAATTAACTGAGAGGGTACACAAGGTCATTCTTGTCAGAACTGGGAATAGAACCCAGCTATCTAATATAGCTGACTCGCGTCTCATCCACACTGCCTTTTGGAATTAATAATATGCCAACTCTGTGTAACTTGGGTATGCTGTTTCTAACTACTACTGTAACCACTCGAAAGCCAGAAATAAAACCTAGAAATCTTGGTTCCCAACTTTCTACTGCTGTCTAGCAAGTAGCTGTGTAATCTATTGGCAAAGTGTGTGTCATATCCCCTTTCAGGGTGAGGAGGTTACCTACTGTAGTTGTATTGTCTAGCAATTTGAAGGTCCAGGGATCAAATCCTGCTAATAGGAGGGTTTTATCCACATTGAAAACTTTAATCACAGAGTTTTATATCTAGAAAAATTTAGGCATATAAAATTCAACATAGATCAGTGGTTCTAAAACTTTCTCACTGGTGACCCCTTTCACATAGCAAGCCTCTGAGTGCGATTCCCCCTCCCCTTATAAATTAAAACAATTTTTAAAATATATTTAACACCAGTATAAATGCTGGAGGCAAAGCGGGGTTTGGGTGGAGGTTGACAGCTTGTGACCCCCCTGCCCCCCATGTAATAACCTCATGACCCCTGAGGTGTCCCATCCCCCAGTTTGAGAACCCCTGACTTAGATGAAAGACTCTGCCTTTCTTAATTATTAAATGAACTGCTTATAAAACTGTTGAAAAAGCAATTCAACCACTGTATAATGAGAAATCACACCCTCTATTATTCTATAGATTCAACTCCTCTTTTGGAACTGTTTAAAATAAACTAGTTTAATATATACTTGTGAGGCTACTAGTTTAGATTCATGCAATATATCTTTGGAGCTGGAGATACATACTTTCACAATTATTAATAATTCACTTCACTGGCCTTCTACAGCCCAGTGGGATTATCTAGATTCTAGAACACTGGTTTACAGTTGAAAATTTCCCTGATTTTGGAGACATGAGATAGACTGTACTAAAGCCTTCAACTTTGAGTTCCTTTGAAGCTACATAAAAATTAGTTGGAACTGAAGTGTGAAATTTGGATCTGAATCCAAACTATCTGAAAGGTCAGAGTGTTATTTGGAGGCGGACTCATATCTTTCTAAGATGAAATTTGGATCCAGATCCAAACCCAGGCTTAGAGCCACAAGCCACCCTCTCAGACAAAAATACCATTTTGGGATGAGACAAGGAATTTTGTTAATTTGGATTTAGATCCATCTCTAATAGCTAGCATCAGAAGTAAAAGTGAAATACTAAATGTTCTTAAATGATTTGCACCAAACTGAAAAACAAAACAGAAAAATCCCAGTGTCATCATGTACAGTAGAATCTCAGAGTTATGAACACCAGAGTTACGAACTGACCGGTCAACCACACACCTCATTTGGAACCTGAAGTATGCAGTCAGGGAACAGCGGAGACCAAAAAAAAAAAAAAGGGGGAGGCAGGAATAAGCAAATACAGTACAGTACTGTGTAAACTTAAACTACTAAAAAAAAAAGGGAAAGTTTAAAAAAAAAGATTATTTGACAAGGTAAAGAAAGTGTTTTGGTGCTTGTTTCATTTATATTAAGATGGTTTAAAAGCAGCATTTTTCTTCAGCATAGTAAAGTTTCAGAGCTCTATTAAGTCCTGTTCAGTTGTAAACTTTTGAAAGAACAACTGTAACCTTTTGTTCAGAGTTATGAACATTTCTCACTGCTATAATCCTGCATTGATTATGACATAGATTTATGTAAGTGTGTGTAGATGTTGCATGTTTGTATTTGGAATTATTAACAGTGTGGAGTAACAAAACTAATGTAAACAGGTTTCAGAGTGGTAGCCGTGTTAGTCTGTATCAGCAAAAACAACGAGGAGTCCTTGTGGCACCTCGGGCACTAACAAATTTATTTGGGCATAAGCTTTCATGGGCTAAAACCCACTTCATCAGATGCATGGAGTGAAAAATACAGTAAGCAGTATATATATTATAGCACATTAAAAGATGGGAGTTGCCTTACCACGTGGGGGTCAGTGCTAAGGAGGCCAATTCTGTTAAGGTGGAAGTGGCCTATTCTCAACAGTTGACAAGAAGGGGCGAATATCAACAGAGGGAAAAATACTTTTGTAGTGCTAATGAGGCCAATGCAATCAAGGTGGATGTCGCCCATTTCCAACAGTTGACAAGAAGGTGTGAGTATCAGCAGAGGTTTTTCTGTATTGAGTAATATTGTAGTATATGTTTAGTGTTATAGGGTTCACACTTTTATGAGAGTTCCTCTGAGAGGTTTCACAATGTGTGTGTTTGTGAGTGCATGAGAGACAGAGAGAACAACATTTTAAAGCCTCGAAAACTTCTTGGGATGTTAGATGTTCATCAGACTGTGTATTGTGGGATATTTTTATTTTCCTTCTTTAAGAAACTGTGCAACATTAAAATTCAATGTCAGTGATTGCTGGACGTGTAGGCACAGAGTATCATTCTGTTGCCTGGCAACAAGCAGGAGGGACGAACCTTGTGGATACAGAGGAAGAAAGAAAGAGAAAGCTGGGCAGCACACTCTAAGTATGTGGAAATACTGGCAATTTGGCATGTGTTTCAGGTGGGTTTGAGCTCCCTAAGTACGGAAGTGTTTGGCCCAAGTTGTTAATTTTTTTTGTGGACAGAAAACCAGACTCATTTAGAGACGTGCTTACATTCTATAATCAAGCTTACTCTATCAAATCATGTTTAAAAACTTGTCTTTTTCAGAACTAGGAAAATTAGTATTTCTTAGTATACATTTTCTTAAATGTGACGAGGGACTATGTTAATCTTAGAGTAACAACGAAGTAGAAATATAGTGATAATCTACAGACAGGTCTCCCAGGAAAAGTAAACTTTAGGATTGGTACTCTTGAAACATAACAGCTCTTCAAGATCAGCAAAGCTCGTGTTTTCTTAGACAGACTGTTAGCTGTTGAGTTGCAGGGCTTCTTTTCCTTGTGATAAGGAAATTAAGGAACAAGAGATTTGCTGAGTCAAGAAAGCCAAACACTCTCTTACAAAAAGAAAGAATGATATTCTCAGCAATATAGAAACATAAAGTACTAGGATTGCAGTCTGTGCATAACTTCCCATTTTATGTGCAACAGAAAATCAAATTAAAATTAAGTGGAGGGGTGAATTGGTTTATATAAATGATGAACCAGTGTGACCTTTGATCAAACTCAAATGAACTGCTGTTGAGGTTGAAAAGGTTTGGTTAACTTTTATTCTCTTGCAGCTTTGCACTTCCTGATTCTGGCTGAGATCAGAAACAGAAAGTCTTTTCACATGGTCTTTCTGACTCAGCCAGAAGCAGGAAGCCTCACACTCTTGCTAAAGAGTCTGTTATTGCAAGACTTACCATTCCTCAAAACTGTTGTAAGGTTCATATAATTCAGATGCAATTTGAATCAGCCTCCAAACTTTTATGGATTTATCTGACTTGAACTGAATTAAATTTAGATTTCCCCCCCCCCACCATCAACTAATTAAAATGATACTGATGCTATATAAACAGTCAGTTTAAGCAATTAACTGTTTTAACTGAGGCTAATCAGTAAGGCAGATAGGGGGTAATGCACAGATTAGATGTTGGTCATTTCCGTGATTATTAAGTATTGGAAAAATCATTGCTTTGTAACAGTGCTCCCGGGAATTAAAGTGATGGCAAAGAGTTAATATATAATATGAAGCTATGCATGCAGATGATGATTCAGTCAAGCTAATGTAATAGTCCTAGAGAAACTTTACCTTTCATTATGATTGCTAAGTTATTCCTACTTCCAAAAACAATTTTGAAATGGCATTACACTTAAAAATGTAAACACACAAACATGGAAATTCCCTGTTAAGAATCTCAATGAATAATAATTTTCATTTCCCAATGTAGATAGTTATACAGGATAACTTTTATAAACTAAATCTTCAGAATGAAAACTCTAGTCTGACATTAAGCATGGGAATTTTCACAGCATGAGAAATTATTTGGAGAAAGTTTGAAGAGTCAAAACTAGCGCTCATAGTGGAATGGGTGTTACATTACCTCTGGAGTCATTGCTATGACTCCAAAATCATGTTATCTGTTGAAGTCTCTTGAAGGTCTCTACTGAGCTCTTAGAGACAATTCCTGGACCCAGATGCAGCCAGAAAACACAGGCTGTAGAGGAGTGGGTCACAGGAGCCAGACTTGATTGAATCTTCTTGTCAGGCCTCAAGGCTGCTGTCCAATGGCTGGAAGTTGAAGCTATACAAAATGTAGACTAAAAATAAGGCATACCTTTTTAGTTAGTTACTCTCACTTCATTGGAACTATTTACCAAATGTAGTGATGGATTTTCAATCATCAACAATTTTTAAATCAAGACTGGATGTTTTCTAAAAGATCCGCTCTAGGAATTATTTTGGGGAAGTTCTGTGGCCTGTGTTATACAGGAGACAGCCGTGAAAGTAAGCCAGTTCGGTACGGCATACCGGCAAGAGCCAGTACACCATGCTGGACCACACCGGCTTCCACGGTGGGGATTGAAAGGGCAGCCACGGGCAGTCCAGAATCCTTTAAATCCCGGCCGTGGCTGAGATTTAAAGGGCTCAGAGCTCCCCGCTGCTGCGGGCAGCCCAGAGCCCTTTAAATCTCGGCCACAGCTGAGATTTAAAGGGCTCAGAGCTCCCCATCGCTGTGGGCAGCCCAGAGCCCTTTGAATCCCAGCCACAGCAGTGGCAGCCGGGCAGGGGCCAGGATTTAAAGGGCTCAGGGCTCCCCTGAGCGGCAGGAGCTCTGGGCCCTTTAAATCCCTTCCCCAGCCCCGCAAAGCTCAGGGTTCCCCCCGGGCAGCCAGAGCCCCAGACCCTTTAATTTGCCCCTGAGCCCCAGGGGGCTCCCAGCCACCTCTTCTGCTGGGAGCCCCGGGTTGATTTAAAGGCCCTGGGTCTCCCAGCCACAGCTGGTGCCCCAGGGCCTTTAAATCTTGAGAGGCCACGCCTCTTCCGGATGAGACCACACCCCCCTCAGGACTCCAGCAGTACCGGTAAGTCCTGTAAGTTACTTTCACCCCTGACAGGAGATCAGACTAGATGACCACAATGGTCCCTTCTGGCCTCGGGATCTATGAATCTATAACTCTAAGTGCCTTCTGTGCTACATGTGAGAGGGAGGGACCCAGAAAAGCTTTCTCTATGCTGGGATGCAAAGCACTCTATGGTGTGCAGAGTTATGGGCCTCTGCATATGATCCTTACACAACAGACATGTACCAGTAATGCTGGCAGATAGCCATTCCATGCATATGTGTGGAGTAAGGTAGGATTTTCTCTTAAAAAGTAACTGCAAAACGTCAGAGCTAAGTCCTATACTTCACATATGGTCATGAAGGGGAGAGAGTAGGCCTGTGTCAACCATGCATCCAGCACTAGAAGCATCCTGCCATCATAGTGTAAGATGACTCATGGCAGGCTAGATGTAATATGTTGCCGAGTGTACCTTGATGCTCCCTTACTAACCCATGTATTCTAGTTTGTTAGAGTCTGGCCACATGCAATAGGGTCAGAATATACTTCCCTGAGGCTGTGGTGTGCTGGGCAACATAGAAACCACCTTGCTCTGGAGGCACAGATTTAACCCTCTTGTGTGGGAGGGGGGTGACAAAGGCTCCCTGTGTTCTCTTCTCAGGTTATCACACACATGTACCATAATGCAGGCTTTGAGACCCAAGAAAGAGCCCTTCAGAACTTTTTAGGTTTTGAACAACCCAGGGCACTTTAGTCATATAGAACAAAGAATTAAAAAAATCTGATGTTAATTGGAAGTAATCCTAGGCCTCCATTCATACTGATGGACTATTTGATACAATCATTAGGTATCAAGTCTAGACTTGCATGTTTGAAATAATTTGAAATGTAAGTACTGTATGATTTTTTTTCAGCACCTACATTTATAGTATAACCTCACAAAGGGCTTGTTCTTCAAACAGCTGAGCACTCTGGGCCCAATCTAGCAAAGCACTTAAACATGGGCTTAATTTTCAACAGATGAGTCATCCTTTAGACTTTTGTGGGAGCACTCACCTGCTTAAAGTTTAGCACATGCCTAAGTGCTTTTCTGGATTGGGGCCAGAATGCTCAAAATTGAGCCCTAATATACAGGGAAGACAATTACAAATTACTATATTTTTGTGACAGGCCAAGGAAGTGAACATGCATAAAGTGTACATTACTTGTCAAATTAATGTACACTTTATGCATCAGAGGGGTAGCCATGTGAGTCTGGATCTGTAAAAAAAACGACAGAGTCCTGTGCCACCTTATAGACTAACAGAAGTCTATAAGGTGCCACAGGACTCTTTGACACTTATTAATTTGACAGTATAGTAATAACTATTTATAATACTGCATAGCATACTATTATATATTGTGCAATATACAGGGAAAATAATTAAGTCTGAATGATATAAGATCTCACGATAGCACCCTATTCTTAAATCTCTTTGCCAAGGAATGGGAAGGAGAGCCCGTCTGTGTTTGAATTATGAACTATGTAGGTTAGCAAAATGTAAAGGTATTTACAAAACTCTTAGCCAGATTCTTACCCTTATATACTGACATGTACTCTCAATCTTAACTCCATGTTAACATTTTTTTTGTAATTACAGTACTTACTTGTATTTCGTCCCAGGTGAAATCTCCAGTCACATAGTTTTTATAATGTTCCATTTGCAGAGTTTTATACAGATTCCTCTTTGAATTGGGCGTGAGGGAAAACTGGAGTTCTCGTGTGTGCTGAATCTCCTCAGAAGCTACAGGGCTGAGTAGATTCATCTGAGGCCAGAATCATACAACTGGAGGCCCTGTACTCCTGCACCAGCTCTAGAGTCCCCTGGTTCCTCTCTAGCAGTGATGCAGGACAGAGAGGTACATAGCCGAGACTTTCTGGGACACAGTAGAGAAGTCCTACCCCCATGTTATTGAGGAAGCTGAAAATCTCAGGGAAGCAGAACATCAAGCTTCAGTGGAGGGAAACAATCCCATAGTACCTTTTAAGACTCTAGACAGGCTTATGTGCAGTGCTGGGGAGGAGCTGGTAGTCATGGTATTTGTAGATACTAGTGACATGGAGAGAGATTCTGGAGGCCAAATTTAGACCGCTAGGTAAGAGATTAAGTCCAGGATCTCCATGGTAGCATTCTCTGAAATATTTCCAGTTCCATGCAAATCTCCAGTTAGACAGACAGAACTGCAGTTTCTCAATGCTTGGATAAGATGATTGTTTTTGGAGGAGGAATTTAGATTTATTAGAAACTGGGGGACCTCCTGGCAAAAGAGGAGCCTTTACAGGAAGGATGAGGCCCAATCTAAACCAAAACAGAACAAGACTGATGGCATTTAAAATTAAAAAGGTTTTAGAGGAGTTTTTAAGCTAAGAGCTGGGGAAACCAACAGGTACAGAGGAGCACACAGTTAAAACAGCAATGTCTCTTAGGGGAGGATTTATTAAAGGGGATACTCTGTAGCCTTGTAAAAAGGAGAGAATAGAAGTTGATAAAGTACAGGTAGGAACTGTAGAGCAGTGGTTCTCAGCCAGGGTCTGGAGCCCCCAGGAGGCTGTGGCCAAGTTTCAGGGCATCCTCCAAGCATGGCCAGCATTAGACTCTCTGGGGCCCAGGGCAGAAAGCCGAAGCCCCACTTCATGGAGCTGAAGCCTGTGGCTCTGACCCCCACCATTTGGGGCAGCATCCGAAGCCTTAGCAATGTAGCTTTGCAGGGGCCCGTATGGCGTGGGGCCCCAGGCAATTGCACTGCTTGCTACCCTCTAATGCTAGCCCTGGCTTTTTTATGCAGAAAACCAGTTGTTGTGACACAGGTGGGCTGTGGAGTTTTTATAGCGCGTTCAGGGGCAGGGGGAGGCTCAGAAAGGAAAAGGTTGAGAACCCCTGCTATAGAGAAACAGTCAAACAAGAGTACTATTCAATTACATCGCGTAGGCAGACAATGAAATATTGACAAATGTTGTAAGTACTTGTATACAAATGCAAGAAGTCTAAATACTAAGATGGGTGAACTTCAGTACCTAATATCAAATGAGAATATTGATATAATAGGCATCACAGAAACTTGGTGGAATGATGATAATCAATTGGACATGGTGATACCAAAGTACAAAATATATAGGAATGACAGAGTAGGTAGCATTTGTGGGGAGTGGCACTATATGTGAAAGAAAGTTTAGAGTCAAATATAGTAAAAATCTTAAGTGACTCAAACTGTACCATGAAATTTCTATCTCTAGAAATTCTGTGATACGGAAGAGTGTAGCAGTAGTAATGTACTACCTGACCAGGATGGTGATGGTGACTGTGAAACTCCCAGGGAGAGAGAGGCCACAAAAACAGAAAACCCAACAATAATGGAGGATTTCAGCTATCCCATATAGATTTTGTACCAGTATGGGATGCAAAGGTAAAATTTCTAGACACCATCAATGACTGCTTCTTGGAGCAGCTAGTCCTGGAACCTACAAGGGGAAAGACAATTTGTGATTTAGTTCAAAGTGGAGCACAGAATCTGGTGTAAAAGGTGATTATAGCTGAACTGCTTAATAATAGCAACAATGTAATTATATTTAACATCTTTCTGGGGGGAGGGGAAGATATCAGAGAAGCCCATCACAGCAGTATTTAACTTGAAAAAGAGGAACTACACAAAAATGAGGAAGTTAGTTACACAGAAATGAAAAGGAACAAGAGTGAAATGCCTGCAAGCTGCATGGAAACTTTTAAAAAACACCATAATAGAAGCTCAAACTATAGATATACCCCAAATTGGGGGAAAAAAAAACTAGCAAGAGGACCAAAAAAACTGCCACCATGGTTAAACAATAGAGTAAAAGAGGCAGTTAGAGACAAAAAGACATCTTTTAAAAATTGGAAGTAAAATCCTACTGAGGAAAATAGAAAGGAGCATAAATTCTGGCAAATGAATTGTAAAAATAAAATTAAGCAGGCCAAAAAAGAATTTGAAGAGCAACTAACAAAAGACACAAAAACAAACAGCATTTTTTTAAAGTACACCAGAAGCAGAAAGTCTGCCAAACAATCAGTGGGGCACTGGACAATCAAGGTGCTAAAATAGCACTCAGGGAAGATGAGACCATTGCAGAGAAGCTAAATCAATTCCTGCTTTGGTTTTCGCTGCAGAGGCTTTGAAAGAGATTCCCACATCTGAGCCATTTGTTTTTGGTGACAAATCTGAAGAACTGTCCCAGATTTAGGTGTCAAGAGAAGAGGTTTTGGAACAAACTGGTAAATTAAACAGTAATAAGAAACCAGGACCACATGGTAGTAACCCAAGAATTCTGAAGGAACTCAAATATAAAATTGAAGAACTACTAACTGTGATATGTGACCTATTGTTTGAATCAACCTCTGTACCAGACGACTGGGAAATCACTAATGTAATACCAATTTAAAAAAAAATGTTCTAGAGGCAATCCTGGAAATTATAGGCCAGTACATGTAACTTCAGTACCAGGCATATTGGCTGAAAGGGTAGTAAAGAACAGAATTATCAGACACATAGATGAATGTGATATGTAGGGGAAAAGTCAACACAGCTTTTGTAAAGGAAAATTATGTCTCACCAATTTGTTAGAATTCTTTCAGAGAGGGTGTCAACAAACAAGTGGACAAGGATGAGCCAGTCAATATGGTGTACTTGGACCTTCAGAAAGCCATTGACAAGGTTCAAAGTGGCAGTCAGGAATAAGAGAAATGGTTCTCTCACGGATCAGTAACTGGTTAAAAGATAGGAAACAAAGTGTAGGAATAAATGGTCCATTTTCACAGTAGAGAGAGGTAACTACCAGAGTGCTCCAAGGATTTATACTGGGACCAGTGCTGTTCAATATATTCATAAATGAGCTGGAAAAAGGGGTAAACAGTGAAGTGGCAAAGTTTGCAGACAATACAAAATTCTCAAGATAGTTAAGTACAAAGCTGACTGTGAAGAGTTATACAGGGACCTCACAAAACTGGATGATTGGGCAACAAAATGGCAGATGAAATTCAATTTTGATAGGTGCAAAGTAATGCACACTGGAAAATATAATCCCAATTATACATACAAAATGATGAAGTCTAAATTAGCTGTTACCACTCAAGAAAGAGATCTTGGAGTCATCGTGGATAGTTCTCTGAAAACATCTGCTCAATGTGCAGTGGCAGTCAGAAAAGCTAACCCAATTTTAGGAACCGTTAGGAAAGGGATAGATAATAAGACATAAAATATCATAATGCCACTATAAATCCATGGGTCACGCACACCTTAAAGACTGCATGCAGTTCTAGTTGCCCCATCTCGAAAAAGATGTGTTAGAATTGGAAGAAGTACAGAGAAGGGCAACAAAAATGCTTAGAAGTACACCTCTACCCCGATAGAACGTGGTCCTTGGGAGACAAAAAATCTCACTGTGTTTATAGGTGAGACCGCTTATATCAAACTTGCTTTGCCCCCCGCCCCGTTTCTTGTTCCCTGATTGCCCCCTCCAGAGACCCCCGTCCCTAATCACCCCCAGCACTCCCTAGCTAACCCACCGGTCTCCTGACTGCTCCAACCCCTTCCCAGCCCCAGCCCCCGGACAGGTACTCGCTGTCAGCGGCGGGAAGTGGAGCACTGCGGCTGGGAGCTGGCGGAGTGGAGCGGACTGGGGCCGGGCTGCTCCACTTCCCGCCGTCGTTGAGTGTGGGCAGGCTGGGAAAAGGATGCTCCCCCCCACACACACACTCACCTGCGGCGGGAAGCGGAGCGATGCGGCCCCAGCCCACTCCACTGTCCTTGCCCTGGCCCCAGCCGTGTTGCTGGGGGGCAGCTGGGGCAAGGTCCTGCACCCAACTGCGGCAGGAAGCAGAGCGCCACGGCTGGGAGCTGGCGGAGTGGAGCAGGCTGGGGCTGGGCTGCTCTTCTTCCTGCCATCGGTGAGTGCGGGGAGGTTGGGGGAAGGATGCCCCCCGTACTCACCTGTGGCGGGAAGCAGAGCACTGCGGCTGCGGAGTGGAGAGGCTGGGGCTGCTCTGCTTCCGCTGCTGCTGGTGAGTGCAGGGGGGATCCCCTCCCCCAAGCCTCTTCCCCTGAGTGACATGGCTGGGGCTGGGGAGAGGGAAGCAGAGTGGGCTGCTCCTGGCCCCCTGCTAATCCCCCTGGCCACTTTGGGAGTGTGGGGCCCCCAAAAGTGCCCTCCCACAGCTCCTGCCCCCCCGACCCTGGCGGGGGGAGAGCCCCTGACCGCCCCTGAGACCCTCTGCCCCTGATCAAACCCCTCGGCCCCGGCCTGGCCTGGCACCCTTAACAAGCTGCTCAGAGCAGCGTGTCAGAGCTTTACCGCACTGTATGCAAACCCGCGTTATATCGGGTCCCCTTATATTGGGGTAGATGTGTATGGTACAGCTTCCATATGAGAAGAGACTGACTTTTCAGTTTAGAAAAGAGATGACTAAAGGGAGCTATGATTGAGGTCTATAAAATTGTGAATGGGGTGGAGAAAGTGAATAGGAAGTGTTATTTATCCCTTCACATAACAGATGAACCAGGGGTTACCCAATGAAATTAACAGGTAGCAGCAGGTTTAAAACAAACAAAAGGAAGTACTTCTTCACACAACTCGTAGCCAACCTGTAGAACTCATTGCCAGGGGATGTTGTGAAGGCCAAAAGTATAAGTGGGTTAAAAAAAGAATTAAATAAATTCATAGGGGAATAAATTGCCCTGCTCTGTTTATTCTCTAGGAAGCATCTGGCTCTGGCCACTGTTTGAAGACAGGGTAGTGGGATAGATGGACCATTGGTCTGACCCAGTATGGCCATTCTTATAGTTCTATGAAAATTCTGCCTTCTGCTGCTCCAGGCACCTCTTTCAAAGTATGAGGGAGTGGGAATCATGCAAAAGCTAATGCAGCTTCAGTAAGAGTTTGGCCATTGGATGGAGGACATTCCTTCCCTCCTAACTCTGCCCTCTCCTCTCCACATGGAGGCTATCTTCTGCAAAGTTCAATAGGGAAGATGTGCTGTGCAGTGGAACTATCCAACTTCTCATTACTACATAGAAAAGAGAAGATTTGGATGTGTTTGATCCCTCCTATACACAGGCTGAAGTGAATGTGATGTTGTGGGCCCAAGTGTAGTACTAACAACTAAGTGGACCAGAGTAGTGTCAATATATTGTATGTACTATGGTTCAGATCCAAAGCTGGTGAAAATTAGCATAGCTTCCAGCTAAGGATCTATCCCTTTTCTTCTGAGGTGCTAAATTGCTACTTTTTTATGGGGTTGGTGGGGGCGTGAGAACAGCGTTTGACATTATCACAGTGGACAAAATGACAAAACATACCAAAGATGACAACACAGCATATGGAGAGCACAAATCCTGTGTAGTAAAGCAACTTCTTTAACTACAGCCATAGATCGCAGGGTGTGTAATATTTAATGTCTAGCTGTTACCCAGCACTTTTTGCTCCCAAAGGGAATAGCTGTCCTCCTTCTTGTATTATACGGAGTTTCTGCCAGCCTGATGACTAAGGAGCACACACATCACCTTAAAATGCAGCACTGTTTCTTAAGTAAGATAGAGCATAGGGAAGGGCATATCTGAATATGAGCTGCTAGTAAAAAAAAACCACATTTATATATGCAGAATGGTATTTTTAACAATATTAGCATGTTCTAAAAATATTCAAAGCATTAGATTAAAGGCTAAATCCAAGCAGGAAGCCTTGCTTCCCTGACAAGATGCTATATTTAAGAGACTCTGCGAGCTAGAAGGTCAACCCTTCACATACAAGAAGAAGAGAGAACTACTGTGCATTGTATGTGTGTCATATGTTGATCCTATTAGAGTTGGAAAACATACTAGGAAATTGAAGACATATTTCAGAAAAAGAGCTGTGAGACAAAACAACCCCAGTTCCTTAGAACTGCTTAAGGAATCTGTGCTTTCATAAGCAATTCATTTTGAGCTCCCAGTGGATTAACAAAGCTTTTATTTTTCAAATTCTTAAATATATTCCAAACCATAAAAGGAACTAAAGTAGATAGCTCTGCAACTTACTGCTTTTCAGGCTCCTGGGCAATAAAATTTCTCTTTTGGGGGAGAGGGGATTCTTGTTTCCATTTGCAAATAGTGTAATATATATTTTGCAAGGCATTCCCCATAATTGCTACCAGGACACCACTCTATGTGGAGTTCTTATACTTCTCTCATTTCTGTATCTTAGCTAGAACCATCTTTTACATCTACTTTCTGTAGCTTTATTTATTTTCTGGAGAGAAGTGATGTCTATTTTATTGAAAAATTTTAAAATATAGTATGAAACTCAACAAAGAGTTTGTAAATGAAGGAAGCAATCAGGGTAATGCTATCACGAGTGTGTGTGTGTGTGTATGTATGTGTATGCATAATCACTATCCAGAAATCAAAAAGGTCTAAAATGTGAAACAAAGTATTATTCATAACTCAACAAACAAAACACTAAAGGAACCAGCCAAGGAAAGCTGTTTTCTCAACTGAAGCAACTTTTTTTTTTAGTACTGAAGTCAGAACTAGCAAGCAGTGTTACCAGTGCTTAAACCTCTGGGATGGTCGGTGCAAAAAGGAGCACAAGTTTTCCAAACAGACAGGCATAAACACCAATATTTCCAGATCATTAGTGAGCCTCCTTGAGACTTCGAAGATTAAAGCCTGCATAGATTAGTCCCTGTCCTTCATTATCTACACTGCATCACATTAAACAGTGGTACCTGTTACTGGTAATTACTGGTAATTCCATTTTCATACACATTACAACCCACTGCACATATACAGGATCATGCCTGTACAATTATTGGTGCTATTGCTACTCCTACTACATGTAGAAGCTTTGAATCCACTCAGAGTATATTAGCTCTCCTGATTTACAGTGGTTAAAGTAGATGAAAATAGAAGAGGGAGCTTGCCAAGTTTAGTGGGTGTTCTCACAGGTCTTGATGTTAATTGGAGATATGGTGTTGCATCACCTTGTGATGAAGAGACACAGGAAGAGAAGGGGGACCAGAGAAGAAATATATCTGAAAGGAATTCAGGCCAGTGATCAGCAAGGCAAAATAGTGTGTATATGTGCAATGGTGCAGTGTATGAAACTGTACCAGGGAACATCTGTAGTCCCCTGCTGTTTTCCTATAAAAACCATCATTTAGACTTCGCCAAGATGAGGACTTGGTCTACCTACGCACAGAAAGGCTAGGAGTCCCAGAAGCTCCTCAAGCAGGCACCAGCTCCTGTTGCTGCTCCTACTTCAGATTTCCCTTCCTGGTGAATCCTCCCCACACAAGCCAGAACAAAGTGGGTGATCTGGAGGAGCAAACTCCCTCATGCTAGAAAGATGGAGTTAGAGAACACTTTCTCTGCTTTTTGGTAGAGGAAGGGAAGCTGAGCTCCCCCTACTTTATCTCCTGCTTATTCAGATAGAAAACAAGGTCACAATATATTGACTTTGGTCTACTTTGTTGTAAAATAGTATTCCTTTTAGTACTGGCACTTCTCTGATGCACTAAATGTCTTTATGATAGGAAAAATGAGACAAATACAATAAAAAGATATACTACCTAAGCACAATCAGGACTCTAACTTTGTTCAGCTACAATACAAATGTTTGCAGTGAGGTAACGAGATTTTTCTGGTGCTGTGCTATTAGTTGGTTGTAACAGCACCATAAGTGTTCAAAATAATTCTATTCTTCTTTCTTGATGTTTCAACCATAAAGCCTACATGTGTGTTGTAGTCAAGAAGTTTTTGAATATCTATCCTAAGCTATAAATACTGTAACATTTTATCACATGTTATTGCTGAAAAGCTCGTTATTTAAAACAAACAATAATTTAAACTATCAATTTGTTTTCAAAGAGGTGAAAGACAAAATACTAACATACTAAAAAGTAAGGTTGACTTCACTTGAGACTGCAGAACACTGTAACATGCTCAATCCTGCCTGCCCTCATAGGGAAGAGCTAATTGTGAGCAATTCCACTGAAATTAGTGCGACTACTCAGATACTGAAATATACACTGTTGTTCTTCAAGCAAAAGACACAATATCCAGTGCTTGCTGAGCTGACATCAGTCTCCATGCCAAATAGCCCAAGTGGGCTGTATTCTACCATGTTTCAGTGCTGTTTTCCTTTTCAAATAATTTGTACTGTGTGATTGCCTCAAAGGACATAGCTTAGAGGAGAATGGGACATTTTAAGTCAGTGCATAAGTCCACCAAATATTGTACCCTGAAAATGAATATCTGTACCAGATTTTAGCAACACAAGTTATAACTTTCCATTGCAAGGAATATCGTGGTGTACAGACTCCTTCCATCTGTGTACTCAGTAAGGAGCTGCATTGTCTGTTTGTAAAATAAAATCACTGTTACCTCAACAAAGTAGTAAGCAGATAGCTGTTTACTCATTTGGTTTTTGGAACATCAATTAAAGTAGTTAGTTACATTAGTATAAAATGGAATGCTTTTAAAATACATTCTGCTAGGGAAAGTACTCAGTCATTTTTCCCTGAGATGTTAGCTTAGTCCATAGAAAGAGATTGTATTTGACCTTAATTTGTAACAGAACAGTGATCATGCTGCAACAGCAGCACTTCACTGCAGTAGCTCTTATTATAACAGATCATATTTGTTATGGTTTGTAATGACTGGGTAAAGAGGAGACCGTGCTTTCATGGACTCTTTTCAAAAACCTTTGTTAGTCATGGCTTAATCAATTCATATTTGGCTTCCACCTTTGGCTGCAGACTTTTACTGGAGTCCTGAGATATGCATGGCGTTACTGAGAGGTTATTAGGCCAAAGTGGAAAACATTGAATTTTGTCTGCCATTCACTTTGGGAGTCTAATTCCCCTTTTATTCATATCACTAATTTCCTTTGTAATATTGTCAGCTTTCTGGCTAGCAGAGTAAATTGGAAGAAATAAGTCTAGCTTTTGACCTGCAGAAAGTTATGTATTGTAACTTTCAAAAACCAGACACAAAACCACCGCTATACTTGTTAAGCATCTACAAACCCATTGGTTGCCACCACAGAGATGATAAAATGAAGAACACAATAGATGAGATTCAGAAGACAGAAATGAGACACTTTAATTTAGTCTAATCTCCCATAATGTGAGAGACTGGGGCCCTGTCTTGAACTAGGGAAATGTATAATATTATTAAGAGAATTGGCAAGGTAATATCAGCTTGCAGTTGCCAACTAAAGCCTACACATTTTCATTTCAACATAAGAATCTAATGAAGGATGTAGATAAGAGTTTAACATTTCACTCAGTTTGCAGGAACAAAGTCTAGGTTGTATGAAGTCATAAAATAGTATTGCAGGTACTTAGTTATTTGATACGCAGGCTCTTGTAGTAGCAAAGTCAGATTCCTGTACTTACAGAGTCCACGACCCTTGAGATGCATTCATGTTCAATGAGTTAAGTACTACTAAACATCTCCAATAGCTACTAGCAAATATAACAAGAACAAAATGAAATCCATTCTACTGCAGAATTCTGGCTCTCAGCCCTTTTATATAACTCTGCCATTTCCTTGCTTTCCTTAGAGGTCAGAGTTCAGTATGTTAACAAGGAGTCTGCAAACAGTATTTGTGTGCTCCTTTAAAGATGTATCAGAAATACTTCAAGAACAGATTTGTTATTCCAGTCATTCTGGTAAAACATATGTACTACCATTTAAATGCTCATGACTCAAGTCTTATCAGCTGTATCTGTTTTTCATGGGGGTTGTAAATAGACATTTTGCCCTATAAATGACTGAGATATCTGAGTGCATTTAAGATTTCTGGAATTTTTACCCAGAACAATCTCAAATACTAGTAGCCTGAGATTTTAAGGTTTTTCTGAAATTAATGACATTAAAGTAAATCAAGAAAAGTTCAGATCTTAATTATTTTTAGGAATGCAAATAAACAACAACCAGCTAAGATATTATATAATCCCATTTCTATTTCAGATAACCCAAGATTTCAGAAGATGGCTGCCTAAAACTGGTCCCAAGGCCAAGCTGTTCCAAAGTGACCAGCGATTTGGGTACCATTTTTACATGCCCAATTTGAGATTTTAAGGAGGGGGCTGATTATCAGAAAGTGATGCGCATGCACCCTCTGAAAATCCCTTTATGATATGTCAAGTTGGGCACCCAAAAAGTGAAGCATCCAAAATCACTAGTCACTTTTGAAAATCTTGGCCCTAGATCTTATGTTAGAAACCTAAAGGAATGGCCTGTTTTTCAGAAATGCTGAGAAATAATGTGACCTGGAATATGAAGATGCTGCATCAGTTGCAACCAACTGACAAAGTCTGGTAGGTTGGTAACAGCCAATCTAATGAAGAACCTCTGAGTGATGCTGGATTGGACAATAACCCCTCACAGATTCAAATACTGAGATTGGTGGGAGACAGCGTGTCAAATTCTTGTTAATCTTCATTTGCAAAGCTCGGTGGATTTCTAGACAAACTGTTCGGCATGACGGGTGGGAGAGATCTAAAGAGTCCTTCACCCTGCAGTCAGTAGGCTAAGAATGTTTGGTACGGATGAATGAATATAGAAAAGAAGCGATTATCTTGCAACAGCTGGTCAAATGAACTTTCCAAAAATATAAACATAATGAATTGCAAGTGCAAAAAAAACCACAAATATTTTCCAAGAAACAAATCTGTTAATTTGGCTGTGTTCATCCACCAACCTGCTCTCTTTATCTCTCTCTCATAGACAGTCACATTCTCACGCTCAAAAACGTATGCTCTCTTTCATACACACAGAGACACTCATAATCTACAAATGTGTAATAATACATTATTGATAACTAAATTCTCCTTTAGATCAATTACTGACTGCTCATATGTGTAGCTTTACTCACGCGCATAAACATTTATAAGATCAGGACCTTAGTTATTGAATCAAATCAGATACAAGATAATTACTGGAGTTGTAAAGAATCTTATAGTGGAGAAAAAACAAATTCTAAGCAGAGATTACAGTAAAGCCTCATCTGTTCAAAATAATTGCTAATAATATTTTTTAAAAATGTTAATGAGTAAAAGTGCTTAGGATATTAATGATCTGGCCTTTCATTTCACAGGTCAGTTTAATTATGGATCAGGGGGTTAATTGCCCCATTTTTGTAGGCCCTTAATGCTTGCAAGTTAATACTTGACTTGGAATAGACCAACAGGTGCTTTTTACTTAACTATGGAACTTTGATATTTAGTAAGATTTTATAAAACTTGGCTGCTGTGCATGCATAGCAGCTGTTTTTCAGTTAAATATCCTCATAGAAGGTTCTCTGGCTCCCGTTATAATAATCCTCATTTCATTATAACAATTAAAACAGTTGGCTAAGAACATCTTATAAAAATAATAATAATGCAAAAGTCTTTTCAGCCATAGATGTCAAAGCACTTTACAAAGAACATAAATATGGCCCTCATTTTACCCGTGTGAAAACTGGGGTACAAAGAAGTGAAATGACAGGCCAGTGGCACAGCTGTGAACAGTACTCGTCACAGGGCAGTGCCCTATCCACTGGACCACACTTTCTCCCAAAATAGAGAGAAATCAATGTAATTTAGCAGTTTCTCATGCAGTGTCAGTTATCTACCCACACTAAGGACTAAGGCCTTTTCAAAGGTATTTAGATGCCTGAAGATGCAATTAGTCACCTAGTAGGAGTTTTAAAAGTGCCTATGTACATAACTCCCACAGAGAGTTTGGCACATGGGTGCTTTTAGCACATTTTCAAGTACTAAACCTTTGAAAACCTGGTCCTAAAGCTCTCATCCTAGTCTCACTGAAGTCAAAGGCAAAACTCTCATTGACTTCAGTAGGAGCAAATAAGGCTCTGAGGTTCTATATGTACAAAGTGCTGAGTGCCTGCAAGCTCTGTTGACTTCTATGGCACTTGGTATTTCACAGGATTGAACCCCAAGGTCACCATTTCCAAAAGTGACCACTGACTTTGAGTGTTGCACTTTAGAGACATTGGGCTTGATTTTTCAGGAGTACTGAAATGTTTGGGAGAGCGGGAACTCAGCTCTGTAAATCAAGGCCAAGATGTCTCCAGTTATGGAGTCATTAACTTATACATCTGAGCACTTAAATCACTAGTCTCATTGACTTCAACAGGACTACCTGAGTAAATATGTGCTCACTAGGGAGACTAGTCTAGGGTGAGTAAGGACTCCTCACTTGTTCCAATTTTATTGGGTGCTTCTGAACATTTGGCTTGTAAGTTTCAGCAATTTTCTATTTTGTGTGGAGAAATAGAGTTTATGGTTAATGTACTAAACTATATATCTGAATAAAATGGTTGAGCTATAATCCTCTAAAAAATTAGGTTTGTGACAAAACTGTAATTGTTTCTTTACTAAAGTAGGCAGAACAAGGAAATAATGAACACCAGGGAATAAGGAGTCACAGAAGAAATCTCAAAAACATAACAATTTGGTTTTCTTTATTACATTAATCTGTTGGCCCAAAGGTTCAAGTTCAATATTTGATACCTATATCTTAAGCAGTTATTAGGTGCCTAAACTGCACTACACTATTATAAAAATACCTACATGTGTAGTATAGCACCTGCTGGCACGTATATGCTTCTTAAACTAAGATTCAGAGATATTTTAATTGTTGCTTTGTATCAAAAACCTGCACTTCTAAAATCATCAGCACTGTGGGCAGAGGGCTTCTGGAGATATGTATCTGTAGTGCTCACATGAAAAAGTCTGGTGGGGCTGCTTGCTGCTCCTGGCATCATTAGTTACAAGTCTGCCAAGGTTTTATTTAAAGGTCAAATCTTTTTCTCCTCTCTCCATACAGAGTGGACAAATAGAGTGAGGTGGGAAGGGGAGGCTTTGTTTTTTTCTGCGGATGGACCGTTCAAATCTTGTTACAAGCTTGAAAATCATTGGTTGGATGACTGATTCTCTAATGTGCATCCTAAGTAGCAAAATGGCTGAAAACATTAATCTTCCTTTTCACTGCATTACTAACAACAAAGCTGTGTAACAAATGATTCTAATAACATTTTGTACCTGTGGCTTATAAATCCTATCCTCTGGAAGAAATGGTTATGATGCTAATCTGGGAGAGGAAATTCGGGTAGGAGTGGTTTGCATACCTGAAGATACATTACTCGAAGTTCATTTTGAATTTTTAATGATTGTGGGTTTTATATGTAACTGGTCAGGCAGTGCCAAATGCCAAGCTGAGGAAGAATATTCAAGATGACTGCATGCCTATATCTTCAAAACTCAATTTGGTTGTTTCAAGTCCAGAATTTAGGTTTAATAATGTTACCCCTCACAATTCTAAGGTTCGAGTCCTGAAAACACTTATGTCCTTTTTTAACTTTAAGCAAGCAAGTAATCTCTCTGACTCCAGCCTGGACTACTCACTAGTCTGAAGTTAGGAAGCAAGTGCATGAGTGTTTGCGGGATCAGGGCCTAAAAGACTAAATAACCTGTTGCAAAAATACATTGTGGTCAGAAGATGGGAGAAATTAATAATGTATTACAATAATTGCCTCCATGCATTACGGTGCTTCTGTTTGTGTTGTTGTATACACATTTTGGATATAGACAAATATGTGCCACATATGTCTCAGTGTACAACATGGTATAATTTTGTGTTGTCAATATTTCTCAGGGTGACTGGCGAATTATGTTGTTCATTAAGCTATGATTAACCCACTACTTGATCACTCTATCTACTTTTTATTAGTACACCTTTCTAACTGTACTGGCCAGATTCTGAAACAGTCACTCATGTTGAGTAAGACCTTGCTCTGCAAGTAGCCCTATAGGAAAAAAACAGGGCTAAGTGTGATGTAAGGTGCTATTCAGATTCCTGGGTTAGTGATGATCATAGTGTGTGTTTAATGGCCTGCTTTCCTTGGGGGACCATGGAAATACTGTAGAAGGGGAGGTTTCTAGGTGGGTCACTTCATCAGACAGGGTCAAATTGCTACCTGTACCATAGTCTGCCATTCCTTTTCCTTGCTACCCTCCCTTTCTTTTTTGGAAATCACTCTTAATCATACATGTATAGCATGTACCAGTATTATCCAGTGCAATCAATTTGATTTACACTTTGGATGCAGTTAATGGGCAGGATCGATTGTCCACGAATGAACTGGTTTCCTGGCTCTGATCTAATATAGACATCATTATAGATTAATTGGGGAGAGTCCTTCGGGACAAGGGTGGGAGGGGACATACATTGTGTCAAAGCTGCGGTTTAAGGTGAACAGTGCTGCACTGTAATGTACTTAGCAAGTGATAATGGAAACCACAGGAAAAAATAGGAGCAGATGGGGACAGACACATGCTTTGGGCCTGGGGAATTGCTGGAGGGTTGGAGCTGGAAGACTGAACATTTTGATTTTGAAGAGGATGTGGTGGGGGGAGGACTTTCTTGATCTCAAACATCTCCCTCCAATATCATATTGCTACAGTTCGGGAGGGTCCCGCGAAGCAGCAGAGCGAGGGCGCCAGCCCCAGACGGGGAGGGTAACATTTGACTGACGGACGTAATCCTCCCCCGCAGCGGAGTGCCTTTGATCCGCCGGATGGGGGTGCTGGCGGCGGGGTTCCCGAGCCGAGGGTTGCTTGGCCGTGCGGGCGGTCGCGCTCTCCCGTCCCCGGAGATTCTTCCCGGGTGAGGGCGCTCGGGGGTGCCGGGGCCGGCGAGGCGGCGATGCAGCGGGCGAGGGAAGCAGCCACGCGAATCTCTGTATCCGGCTTCGGGCAGAGGCGGCGACCATAGCGCGGAGCGAGCGGGAAGGGAGGGGAAGCGGCGGCGGCGGCGGGAGGTGCCGCCTGCGCCCGGGCTGTGGAGGTGTGTGTCTGCTGGGGGCAGAGGTGGGGCCGGCCGGGGGGGTGCGATGGGCTCGTGGGGGGCTGCCTGGGGCCGGCCGGGGGGGGGTGCGAAGGGCTCGTGGGGGGCTGCCTGGGGCCGGCCGGGGGGGTGCGAAGGGCTCGTGGGGGGCTGCCTGGGGCCGGCCGGGGGGGTGCGAAGGGCTCGTGGGGGGCTGCCTGTGAGGCGAGCGGCGGCAGGGCCGGGCGCACGGCGGGTGTGCGCAGTGCTGAGTGGCTGGGCTCAGCAGGGAGCGAAGAGGGGAGAAAGTTGGCGGCCCCGCCTCTGGTGCCCCTCCCCGGGGAGGTGGGCAGGGTAACGGTCCCAGGCTGGCTGAGCTGGAGCGCCGGGAACTAACGTGTTCAACGCTCAGGGGGGCGGGGGGCGGCAGGGCTAGGAGGCGGGTCTGTTATTGAATAGTGTCTGGTGCCTCGGGCTCCTGGTTTGATCTGGGCTCTGTCTTTGGGTCGGGTCTTTTTGGTCGTGTGAGGGGGACACTTTTCTCCTAAGCCCGCCCCTCAGCCGGGGCTGTATTATTTGGGCTTGTCGTTTTCCCCTGTAAGTTTGTGTCTCCCCCTTGGGGAAGTACGACCAGCAACGGATTTTTTTTTCATAATTTAGCAGCCTGGATGATGTAGTTCCTCCAAAATATTGAATAGTGAGTAATAACAGAGGCAGGATTTATCTCCTCCCCCCCCACCCCCGCTGTACTTCGCATCGATTTTTGTCCACATGCACCTCCTGTGGTGTGTGACACCTTTCCACCCTCCATTGCTGTGTGCGTTTTGTGGTGTGTTGTCTTTCAGGCAGATCTCATTCAGCCTTCCTCTCCCTGTAGTCCGTGGTGTGTGTTGTAGCTCTCTGCCCCCTCCCCCGCCCCTTTAGTCTCATGTGAAGCGAGAGACTGTCACGTTTCATTTTTTTCCTTTCCCAGGTGCTGAAAAGGAGGGCTGCAGCAGCTCCCAGAAGCAGGCTCGAGGACATTTCCCCCTCACCCCTACAGGAGCTTTACAATTTCAGCTGCCAGATCTGTGGAGGAGAGAGACTTTCGCACACCCCCCCTTCCCAATCTTAAATCTACAAAAAGCGGAAGAAGAGCCAGCAGCCGGGGAAGGGGGTGGAGGGGAACGGCAATATTGTTGCAGCTATAGGGGCAGAGGTTGATGGCGGAGTTTGGCAGCAGGGGTGCTGCCACTGGTAGCACCAGGGGCGGGGGGCTTCCCTCGTCCCCGGGTCCTGTCCAGGGAAAGGTGGCTTTCAAGGCAGGAGACGGGGGAGGAGGAGGAGGAGGCGGCGGCGGCAGTAGATCCTGTGTTGACAGTGCAGGCGGCGGGGTCTCCAATGGGGACTGCGCTCTGGCCGGAGACGAGACAGGATCAGTCCAGCTCGGCAGCCCCGGCAGCAAAGCGAGAGGATGTTCCACCATGCAACAGAGGGAAAGCAAATCCGGCATCCCCCGAAGGAGCAGTATCATCAAGGTAAGAGGGCTTGCCCCACCACACCGCGGGGATTTCTTCTTGCCTTGGCGGGAAGAGATGCAGGAAGTGGGGTCTGGCTCACGTAGTCCATCTCAGGCTGAAAGTATTTGTTGGATTTGGTGGGGCTGACTTGATCTGTCATTGTACATAGTGGACAAGTTGGGGAGAAGGGGACTTACACACAGGTTATCTCTTCATATCGTATTGATCTTGGAGGGTTCCTAGCCCAGAGCAGGTGGAAGAAAAGGCATAGCCTGTTGGCTACTAGCAAGGCAACAAACATGAGCATCACTGAAAGCTGTGGATGACAGGATCCCTGCTTATTTTCTCTGATGGTGGATGCACCGGTGCAGAGCAATTTTGTGGCTCCATTGGGGAGGTGAGAGGGAGACACACACACACACACAGGTGATCGGAAAACCAGGCGCTCATTGGACTGGGGATGGGAGAAGGTAAAATATGAAGGCTTCCTCCTTAAAGAGGTCAGTGCATATAGTAATAGATTGTTCTACTTTACTCAGCAGCAACCTTTGTCTACTGGTACCTTTATGTAGATTTCAGCTGCTAATGTTTAAACATGAACAGACAAGGGCAGGCTTTATATTATGTAAATCATTGGAGGAAGGGATGCAGTATTTCTGACAATAACCATTTATGTAAGTACAGATATTCCCTTTCTATAAACCCTAAGGCCTTTAAGAGGTGACAGTTTGTCTTGGGTTAATTATCTTTCATAGCTCCAGCAGATAGGCCTAAAGAGCTTTAAAAAAAATCTCACAAAAAGAATGCACTTTTTTAAATTAAAAGTGCATTAGAGGTGAGTTTCACTGACTGATATAAATAACTGGTCTTCCTGTTACACATTTTTGGATACATGTAGTAACATATGCTGAAATGAGAATATGTATTTTTGCTAGCTGGATAATAGTGAATTATATCAGGAAAAGCTAGCCCAGTGGTGTGTCTCAAGTTGTGCTCTATGAGACTGCAGGACCTTGGTTTGAGAGACAAGGAGAGGACAAGGACAGCCAGGAACACGGTTGACAGCAGTGTACCCACCCTTCCTGTCAGAGTGATATTTATTGTTCCACCACACCCAGCATCAAGAGGCAGTTGAACATTGTGTTTGCATAATTTAATGTTCATTGGACCTGCCAAAAATCTTTTGATACAAGATCAGTGTTAATTTCTACCCTTGTCGTCCTCTCTGGTAGTGCAAAAAAAGATACTGCGTTGTGTCCTGTATGTAACATGTGGTTGTGATACTGATTTCTGTTTGTATAGCAAGCTTATATGTTTGTAAAGTCCAAACAAGTATACAGAGTTTCAAGGTACAATATAATAAAACTAAAGAGTACAAATGTGGAAGTATTAAAGTGATCTTTTCACGTATAGTATTGTCTCAAACACACATCATCTTTAACTCTAAAGTTCTATTTCTGTAAAAATTTCTTAAGCAATGATGTCTGAAAGTTGCTAATTGTTAATTCTCAATTTTATAAATTTGAACACTAATGTATTTTATCTTAGTACTGATTAATATATTTTACTTTGTATTTTAGATAAATTAAATGAAAAATTCCAGTGAACACCAATAATTTTAGAGATTATTCTGGCCATATTTCTTTTAGACTTGGGTGCCTTAAATTGGGTACCTTAAATTAGGTACCTAACTGAAAATGGCTTGACTTCCAGAGTTGCTGAGTGCCCTTCCTCCCATTGACTCCTATAGGATTCAAGGTGCTTTGAAAATCCTGTGGATGCCTACCATTAGGAGCCAGTCTGACAATTTTAGCAGCAATATTTAGTATTATCTTAACATTCAATATCTGATACTTGTGCACCTAGTACTACGTAGCATAAATTGAGATACATGTCTTTTCACTGTCATAGTCCAGTTTATACAACTTTTTTTGGAATCTAAGTGGCTTATTTTTATATGCTGGGCGAAACTCTACCCTTCCCAATGAAAATGGGTATTAATGTGAAATCTCAGCAAAACTCCTGTGTGCAACAAGAAGTGCAGCTTTCTTACCCTCTACAATCCATTTGAATTACGGAGCTATGTTAGTGGATCTGACTGTAAGAACGGTGGTAGTAATTAGTTGTAAACTGATGTAACATCTGGTCAGTGTTTCAGGAAACCTTGTTTTGCATGTTTAATATTGTCTGGGCTCCTGAGTTGTAAACAACAAATTGTTTGCAGTGTTGTTGTAGCTGTGTTGGTCCTGGAATATGAGAGAGACAACAGCAAATTTATATTGCAATAGTAGTCTCAGTTAATATTATATTCTTTGGAAGTGCATGTGTATAGGAAAATTGGCATACCCAAAAATATTTTACTCCAAAAGACTGCATGATAGTGATTCCCAATCCTTTCTTTGAACCTTCATTGGTAATAGGTAGGCACACAAGTGCACCCCACTTCCATTAGTCCTGTATCTCTGAACAGTTGCTGTGTTTTCTTATCCTCCTTCTTTCCTCTCTGTTCTTTCCTGTTTTTGTTTGTTCTGTGTTTTTCCATCTTTCTATATTTAATTATTTTTTGCTCATGGTTTTTCTTTTTGTACCCTCTTCTTTCTCCCTCATGGGATGGATGTTTGCTACTTGGATCTGAAATAATCGTAGAAGCTTGATGTGGTCAAGTGGCTGAGCTAAGTATTACAGAAAAACGGAAGATGACCTTGAGGTGAGGGCTGCTGCTTAAGCTTCCAGCCCTGAGCATGGGAGCTGTACACATTGCCAAGTCTATTAAAGGATGGTGTGGGGACAAGTAAAGATGGATTGTTTTCAGTAAAGCCTGCTGCTTTACTTGCATATATTGGAGCAGATATGGGTCTTGGGTGGATTGGTGTTCATGAAGCTATTCTCTCTATTATTCCTTTCTTCTGTACAGTGCCATCTGCCCAGAATGGGAAATGTTATACTAGGGATTTTTCCAGGCAGTGTTTTCAGAAATGTCACTGTGCCTTGTTTGTGTGTCTTGCAGGGGTGTCCTGTAGTTTAAATGTCGAGCTCATGAACTTAAATGGTTTACTAGTGCATGATGGGAGAATGAAGGATATTAGCAATATTCCAGAATATTCAACTTGGAGTTACTACTAGCTAAGGTTTCCTATATAATTGCATTTAATGTAGGAATTCCTTTGCACAGTATAAAATCCATATTCCTGAGATATTTTTCCTTTCATTACTTTAATCTGCAGCTGTCTGATCTTTATAGCTCAATAGGCTTGCAACTAAGCAGTCAGAATGTAGCTCCCTCAATCAAGCTGCTCCTGGGCCAGCCTTTTTCAGGTTTCTGCCTTTCTCCTAGCTGGTATATGGTGTCTCATCTATCAGGGTGTCAGATAATACAAATAAATCTCCCACCCGAAGACCCAGAAGCTGCTTCATAACTTTGAGATTCCCTATACAGGTGTGTCTGTCTATACTCTTATTTCTGGTAAACACAGTAAGCTATGGGAAAAGATGAACAGCTGCAGTATTATTTCTGTTCATGTGTCTTCTCTTCCTCCTCAGTTCAATGATAGGGCATAATTCCTGTCACTAAACTATAAAAGTGGCAATGATCATATAACTTTTTTGTTAGGCTCTTCATGAAGTCATATTTATAGCCCTCAGGGGTTTCAACATGTTGCATATGTCAGTGATGTGAAAGGCACTTGCTAGTACACCTCAATGTCCTTGTTAATTTGCGGTGTGCCTCTAAGCTGACAAGACATGCCTTGCTTCTTCACTGAGATACATGCAACATGCTACAAAATGATGCAACTTCCTCTCATAATTTGCTAAACATTTCTTATTTATTTTTAACTTGTTTCAGTCTATAAGAAGTACTAATCAAAACATTATTGAGACGTGCAATATTTTAAAATACAAACAACAATGCTAGCAAGACAGCAGTTAAAGAGAAGCTCTGTGTATCTCTGCCAGAGTCTATAAACATATTAACAAAATATTGTGTTTAGTGGTATCAGTCTGCTGATGGATTTAAAAGAATCAGCATAGATACTTTTTTGTCAACTGCCAGAATGAGGAGATGGTCCAGCAAGTACACAGTTATTTCTGTATCATAACTAGGTCTAAAATGAGACTAGAATTCCCCCCCAGAAAATTTGAGGACTTAAAGATATTGTATAAATTGCTTCACAATAACAACAAAGAGTCTGGGGGAACCTCAAAGACTAACAGATTTATTTGGGCATAAGCTTTCGTGGGTAAAAACCCACTTCTTCAGATGCATGGAGTGAAAATTACAGATGCAGGCATAAATATACTGACACATGAAGAGAAGGGAGTTACCTTGCAAGTGGAGGGCCAATTCAATCAGGGTCGATGTGGTCCACTCCCAATATTTGATGAGGAGGTGCCAATACCAAGAAATGGGAAATTGCTTTTGTAATGAGCCAGCCACGCCCAGTCCCTATTCAAGCCCAAATTAATGGTGTTAAATTTGCAAATTAACTGTAGCTCTGCAGTTTCTCTTTGAAGTCTGTTTTTGAAGTTGGCTACTTTTAAATCTGTTATAGAAAGTCTAGAGAGATTGAAGTGTTCTCCTACTGGCTTTTGTATGTTACCATTCCTGATGTCTGATTTGTGTCCATTTATTCTTTTACATAGAGGCTGCCTGGTTTGGCCAATGTACATGGCAGAGGGCCATTGCTGGCACATGATGGCATATAACACATTAGTAGATGTAACAGGTGAATGAGCCCCTGATACTTCACAATAACCTTTTCCACAAATGAAGGCTTGAGATAAGGCAAGATTGTAATTTCCTGACTAAGGACCTAGCATCTTTTTATTGAGCTATTGTTGGCAGCCTGTAATAGGTGTTGACTAACCCTCCCCCCCCCCAACAATCATAGACTATTAGGGTTAGAAGGGACCTCAGGAGGTCATCTAGTCCAACCCCCTGCTCCAAGCAGGACCATCCCCAGATTTTTACCCCAGTTCCATTAATGGCCCCCTCAGGGATTGAATTCACAACCCTGGGTTTAGTAGGCCAATGCTCAAACCCCTGAGCTATCCCTCCCCCCCAACAATAATGGACTCTGTCTCTCTATTAGACTATCTAGACTATCTATTAGACTACTAGACTAGTGTAGGTGATAGCCCAAAGTTCTTCAAGTATTTCTGGAACCAAAATGAGCATAATTGGCTGAAACTCAGTTCAAGAAAAGAAACTGTCCACTTCTCCTTCTCTTTCCTGACATAGAATTTAGCCCATGGACACAGCCACTCCAGTCCAGATTAAATCATTTTCTGTGAAGTAAACTGAAAATTCCTCAAGCATTAGACACTGGACAGTATCTGATCAGAAGCAACCAAATTCGTTAGACTGTCTGCTACCTGGAGTAATTTCCTTTACTATGATGTTGCAGATGCTATGGTGGAGAAAGAGAGAAACTTCTTTGTTTCAATCACATCTTCAGTATAGGAGTTTAATGTTTATGCTGTGATTTCTGCCACCTGCACTCTGACCTCCTCTCTAATAGTTTCATTTGATACAGAGAATCTGAATATCAGTGTGACACAAGAGACCAGCAGGAGGGGACGTTTAGGACTTATCCTTTCTATAATAGAGGACAATAGATTATTATGTTGTCTGACATACTCCTCCTAAAACAATGAAAAGAAAATTCAACCTGTTGTGCTCCCCCACACAACTGAAACTTCAAAACAAGACATCAAATGAATCTTCAGACATACCTTGACTTATTCATGCCAAAAGTTTAACTTCTGAAATTTGGAAGCTAGTCTCAAGAGCTGATCTGTAAACTTTTGAAAATTAATGCATTGCATTGGAGTTTAGTCTAGCAATAGGTGTGAAAGTGTGTGTAATTATAGGCAGGGCTGGTAGTGCTACCTATTTTTAAGATTACCTAACACTTCCTGTCATAAGACCCTGTTGCTTGTAATTTACCAAGCTTTAACACTTTGGACTGAAATTTTCCATGCCAGATGTCTGCCTCAGACTGAATTATTTTTCGAAAATTTTAGCCAAACTGGTTCAGCCATTTCTGAGAACAAGACACGGGGAAAATATGTTGTTTTGCCCAAGTTTAAAAAAATGTAATGACCATTTTTTTTTTTTTAAACAGCTCTTAACCCCCATGCTTTGGAGAAGGACTTTGTAATTTGGCAAAGAGGCTGTCTTTTGCTGTCCATGAAAATCTGCCCAAATTTGGTCAGGCTATAAACCTCTAAAAAATTAAAGTTCACACATGCTCAGTAGAAACATCTTCTGTTTTAGCAGCTAAAATCTCCTGTCCTCACTGAGCATGCCCCGGCCTTTCCACAGCTTCTATCTATGACTGGAATGTGGCATCCCTGCAAGAGCACCTGAGCAAGCTCCAGCCAACCCATAGTTACAGGACTTTACCTATACTAGCTGCACCTGACTGGGAACTGGAATTTAGAGCAGGGAGCTTGTCTCTCCTCTGCTCTCAATGACCCTCGTGCTGGTGCCCAGGCAGCAAGGAGTAGGAAGTTGTCCAGCTCAAAAGCAGAGGAGACATCTTTTCCAAAAAGTGGTGGAACGTTCCTGGATGCTTTGTAGAATTCCTTTACCTAGTGCTTGACAGCATCATAATAAGGACAGTGCAGGCCTACAGTGTAGCCAGCATGCTTTGTTTCCCAGTCTTCAAGGTAGCAATGTTTTAACAGAATGTAAACTATGGGAAGAGAGCTTTTTAAAATTAAACATTGTTTTAACATTCATTGTTTAGTCTGTATAAAAGTATATTGTTATAACAAATGATGGGAATTCTTTCAGTTGACTGCCAGAATCTTTGTTTAAACTGGTCTCTGTCTGCTAATTGCTTTTGTCACTTTCAGTAAAGGCACTTGTTTACAGAAGTTAACTGACACTCAGTAAACAGGGGAAAAAAATTGTTTGTTTGTTTCCAAAATTATGGAAGCTTAAAAAATCAGTTGGAGGTAAATAAAGTTGGAGGTGGGATTCAACATATTTTGCCTTGCCAGTTAGTGTAAAAAACCCAAAAAACCCTCCCCCCCATGTGTATTTTTTTTTGTTTTTGTTTTAGCCATCTTGGTCCCAGGAGTTCAACTTCTGTGTTGCTGAAATAACACATAAAGCCACTGAAACTAGTTCTGTATCTATACATGCTAAATACATGGGTGGGAGGATTTTTTTTTTTTTTTTTTACATTAACTGGCAAGGCAAAATATGTTGAATCCCACCTCCAACTTTATTTACCTCCAACTGATTTTTTAAGCTTCCATAATTTTGTAAAATAAGGCAGTAAGAATGTTGTATAATATTCATTTCAGGAAATACCTTGGATCAACAGAAATTATTTTATTATTCATAAGAAACAACTTCTAAACTAATTTTTGCTATGTACCCACGCTGGAGTGTTTTAAGAGATGCATCCAGTGGAAACCTAGGATTTTAAGTATGAATTCATGAAATGCAGGAGATGAGAAGGTACTTATTCACAGAACATTACTACCATGTAGTAGAAAGAGGTAGACCATTACCTTAAATAACTTGAGTTCTCATATTGTCACTTCTCAAAGAATACCCAAAGTGTTTTACAGTATGTGCAAAACCATTGAAAAGCAACTTTTTTCAGGGGTGGAGGAAGCATGCAGACAACTAGTATGCAGTAAACTATACAACAATGATCAGTGGGTAGTATTTGGCCAAAGATATATATAGGCAGCCCTAAATGCCTACAAAAATACCATGAGAGCTTGAATGTTCTTTTTTTTTTTCTATAAGATCTCATCAAACATATTCTTGGATTGCTGTATAGCCAGGATCTATGGCTTTCTAAGGCTCTGTGGCCTAGAAGGCTGCAGGCATTGAGTACTGAGCTGAAGGTGTTTCTCAGATGACTGCTAGATTGATTAATTTCTAGTCTCTTGTCTTTCTGAGATTCTCTTACAATTGTATCTTGTTACTTTTCCCTCCTGGTTTCCCCCCTCTCCTTTTCCTTCTCCCATTGTAGTAGATACATCATTGCACTCCACAGCTATTGTTTGGGGAGGATAGATAGTTTCTAAATCTGCTTGCGCCTTCTTGAGTTTACTTAATCTAAAATGATGTGTGTTGCATGCTTGTTGCTTCAGCAGCAAAAGGCAAGAGTTTGCTTTAGAATTTAGGGTGGTAGATTGCATTATACCATTGGGAAGTCACTGGGCTGAACATAAGAATTGCCATACTGGATCAGACCAAAGGTCCATCTAGCCCAGTATCCTGTTTTCTGACAGCGGCCAATGCCAGGTGCCCCAGAGGGTATGAACAGAACAAGTAATCATCAAGTGATCCATTCCCTTTGGCTCATTCCCAGCTTCTGGCAAACAGAAGCTAGGGACACCATCATAGGTGCTATTTAAGATATTGGCTATGAGACAGTGCTGTGAATGCCTTTCAAATAATACATTTAAACTCTTTTTTCTTTGAAGAAACGTGCTCTGATGGGGTTTTTGTTTGTTTGGGAATTTTTGTTTGGCATTAATGTGTTTGCTAGGATCTGGAAGCTTTGTTTGAATGGTTTAGTAACATGCTATAAACATGTTCCTTTTACAGTGCTAGTGATATGAAACCGTGCTGATTAATGCATTTAGCTTCTAGCTATGGTTGAATACATTTATTTGCATATCAGCAGAATAAAGTAGAAAAAAATTACATTATGTAAGGTTGCAGAGTAAGGTTAAAAAAAGTAGCACTTCAGAATAGGCTTCTAAATGGGAGATAGAATGTGTATGTAAATAAAATATCCTTCATTTTGAGAGGATTTTGGATTTGCTAGTGCTGTGATTTATAATAGCCACTGTGCAGGGGACGAGTCCTTTGGAGGAAATTCTGAGATGCTCTATATGTTCAGGAAGGGACATGCTTCTCTGTTAATGTAGCCTCACGCTCTACTGGGCAGCAGAAATGGAGGGAGGAGACACAACAGACGCATGGCAGTGGCTGCAAATGTTCCCTGCGAAACTGAACGTGATGATGAACCTACGCTATCCCGCTGGAGTGCACCACTCCCTGAACTTTCCAAAGTGTGAGAGAGACCGTGTGTGTGTGTGTGCGCGCGTGCGTGCGCACGCAAGAGAGAGACGCGCATTGCCCCTTTAAGTGCGCTGATGCTACTCTAAGTACACTGCCTTTTTAAGTAGATCATCAAGTTGAGACAGCAGCTGCTGCCAGAAGCTCCCTCCATCCTGAATCCTGTTGTGTCCCCCCACCCCATGGAGATGGGGTACAGGAATGGGGGGAAGGGGGCACCCTGGCATTGGCACCCCTCTTCTCCCCCCACACAGCAAACAGGAGGCTCTCAGGAGCAGCTCCAAGGCAGAGGGCAGGAGCAGCACAGGGCAATGTGGGGGAGGGACACCTGAACTGTCCATCAATTGATAGGCTGCTGGGCAGCTGCCGCACAGGGAACTTAGGGGAGCTGATAGGGTGCCTGCCGGCCCACCCTGGTTCTAAGCCCCCACCAGCTTGCTCCAACAGGCTGCTCTTCCTGCAAGCAGTGGGCAAAGCAGGCAGCTGCCAAATAGCTTCCTCTCTTATAAGGGAGCATTGCACAACTTTAAACGAGCATGTTCTCTAATAGATCAGTGATATAACAAGGAAACACCGTTAACCAGGATGACGTTAAGTGAGGAGTTACCGTAAACAGAAAGTTCACACACCTGTTATTTCAGACTGTCTTCTGACTTAAGACAGGACTACACTGATTCACCTTTAGAAGATTTGCACCTCTAAGGGCTCCAAAATAACTTTCAGTTAAAGTTTATTCAGAAGTTGTTGTGGCCACCAGAGAGGATCTAGGACACTCCATCAGAAATCTGCTATGTGAATGTTCTTTGTCCCTCTCTCCCTACTCTTTTGGAAACCCCCTGCGTTTGCTTTCACTGAGAGAGGCAGTTGTATATTGCTGCCTGCCACCTGAAATCTTCTTGAAGATTTTACATATATTCTGAAAATAGTGAATACAATATTGGCTGTCTAGTTCTGCACTGGCTGCTCTCTCCTGATGCGCACAGTCAGAATGGAAGAGCAAAACGCTAGTGTGCTTCAGGCAGATCCATCAGTAGAGTGCTCAATGTGAAGGATCTGATAAGATCCACTGACTTTCACAACCCCACCTCTCATAGGGAAAAGGACCACTAAAATTCTCTTTGGAGAGAGGGGGTATTTTGAACCATCAGTGATGCTATTGTCCCTGTCATTGTCTTGCCCCTTTTCCCCCTTTCACTCCTTGTGGAGGCGGAGAGTGCAGTAAAGCTTCCTTCCGGTCCCAGCACTTGGGGGGAAAAGGCTTCATGCTTATCAGACTTTGAGCTTCTTATTAGCCGAAGCTGATCTGAAACATGGGGAAGATAGCAATGTCTAGGAGCTGTGTCTTAGAGGGAAGCTTAGAGTACCAGTCTTCTAGCAGATGATGAGAGGGCCATCCTAGGTCTTCCACACGGTACTGCCTGCTTGGCCTCACTAGAGAATTGCTATCTTAACTAGCTAGAGGTCAGTGTCTGATGTCTGGAAAAAATTATTTTTTGAGCACTACTTAAAGAAAACTAATATAAGTGTCCTAACTTTATTGCTTATGCTCAGAACCACAAAAGAATGGCCTGTGTACATCCTGTAGTGTTGGGTCTGTTGTATTGGGCTTTGTCTCCACTTAAAAAAAAGTTAACATGTTAGTTGTTACTAGAGTAGACAAGGCAAGTTGTAGTTTTAATGTGTGTTTTTTAAGCTGGTCCACCAGCTTAAACTACAGCTTGCCTTGTTTAACAACAGTAGCAAACTGGAGATTTGGCCTAGGAGCACTGATGTCCCAGGTGATTCTCTTTCTACAGAAGGAGAAACTCTACTATAGAAATGTCTGTGGAAGGAACTTCTTTGTTTTTTTTTTTTTTATGGATCTGAAGGAAGTGACTTTTCCAGTTACTAGTGGGGGAAAAGAAAGTCACCGTATTCTTTCCTTTCTTACTTCAATCTTTTTATTTAATTACTCTGGCTTGTGTAAGTGCACATAGTCTTCCCTCAGCTACCACAGCAAATAAATTCAAAATTAGGAGCAACTGAACTCCCAGGATCACGTGGGGTAGAAACTGAAGAAAAACATGCTTCTCTAGGAGTTTAATGGGAGAAACTGATCTAGCAAGACCCAGCTTAACTTCTGGAGAGTTTTAACTGTGCTTGACAAAGAAGAAATTGAGTCCACAGAAACAGAGGAAAAGACTGATTTGTCCTCTTCTGCCATTTTGTCTTGGGGAACCTCTCTTTTGTATATAAATATTTGGGTCTTTTTATTTTTTTGTCCCAGAATTACTGTTAAGCTTTATCTAGATTTGGAAAATTAAATAATTGTGTTAGTGCACTTAGCTTAAACTTGTTATCTACCTAGTTATTAAAAAACAGAACAAAAAAACCCAACAACTATTAAACACTTTCTGCTTGATCCTCCCAAGGCCCTAAAGAGTCTTTTTGATAATAGAAGAAGAAAAAGCTTACGAACTATGAATAAATTCAGTAATATTTGCTACTCTCCTGATACAGTTTGCACTATTTTCTTCCATCCCTTAACTATATAAAATGTCAGCTGAAAAAGAGAAATTCTGGTAATGCTCTAGAGATTGATTCAGCAGTTGCCCAGCATTACACTACAGGAAAATGTCACTCTCTGGGATCTTTCTGATTAAAAAAAAATAGATGAATAGAGTTCATGAAAGGTCATCTTATTATTAATGGCAAGCTGGGCTCTCCACTGAACATCTTAGCATTGAAGTGGACTCCCTATACGAAGCTGGAACACTTACTGAATGGCAAGTGGAAAAGTCAGCTGGCTTCCTCTATGAAAGAGAAGTCCAAGGTGCTCCATGGAGTTGGCTTTTTTCTGATATGGCCTCAAAATACACACATTGTGACAACGGGTGTTGTGTCTTAGTAGTTGAAAAATAGCAAGCCTCAATGCCAGGAGAATTTCCTTTCTTTCTTTAAAGATATCTCCACCATCTTCAGATCCCAATTCCGGGTCCTTAATCATCCTGTGCAAGAATGGCTGGAACTCCCAAAGCAAAAAAATTCTAGAAGGCTGCAGGTTGGAGCATTCTGACCTTGAAATAATGAGTGGCACAGCCTACTGGGGCCCTCATCTGTGATTTGCTTTTGTCTTTGCCTGTTGAGGAATTCCTTTTGATTGCGTCTATGAAAAACTGCAGTTACTCAGTCATGTTCTCTGTGTGTGTGTGTATATATATCTTCCTACTGTATCTTCCACTACATGCATCCGATGAAGTGAGCTGTAGCCTACGAAAGCTTATGCTCAAATAAATTTGTTAGTCTCTAAGATGTAACAAGTACGCATGTTCTTTTTGTGAATACAGACTAACACGGCTGCTACTCTGAAATCAGTCTTTTGCCTGTTTCTTGGTTTCTCTCAAGATTCTTTTTTTAGCTGATTCTTATCAGTATCACTAGCTCCCATCTCTTTTTTTAAAAATTAATTTAAAAAAGATGGGGGTGAATGAATATATGGTAATTGACTAGATGTTCTTGTGTGCCTTTTGCTGCTTTTAGTATTAAATAAATTTCCCTACTAATTATGCCAGTTTTTCATATTTCTCTATCTGAAAATCAAAATAGGGTCGGCTTTGTATGTACTTGTACTAGACTGAGTGAAATCCTGGCTTTATTAAAGTGAACAGAAGTCTTGTGATGTACTGTAGTGAGGGCCAGAATTTCAACCTGGGTCATCTTAACCACAAGTATTGCATTACAATTTCTGAGGCTTTTCTGGGCTACTAATCCCCCTAGTCCAGGGAAGAAAGGAGGACATTTATAGTCTTCTGGAAATTCATACTAGAGAAAGTGATTTCGAGGTCAGATAACTCCCTAATATAGTAGCCTGTATCAACAAAGAGAAAGCATCAACATTTTTCACCTGTGAGAAGAACCCAATTGGGGCCTGAAAAATTTACCAAATAGTTTCTATAAGGTAGACTAAAATATACAAATGAGAAGCAGCTAGACAGATTTCCCACAAAAGGTTCAAGGTTGATGTCTTGGAAAGAAGCCCAGTCCTGCATCTTAACTGGAAAAAGGGAAGGTATGAAATATCTACTAGGGTGCAGTCCCTGTATTATTTGGGGGCTTCTCCTGTTGTATGTGCCTCTAACCTTTAACTTCAAAATAAGAAACATTCTCCCCAGCCTCTTTGCTGCCATGAAAGGGACTAATCTCTACCGCTCGGCCTCATAGTCCTCTCCTGCTATCTGGAAGTAGCCAAAGAGAACTGCTGTTCTGTCCCTCCCCACTCTACGTAGTTTGTGTTGTTCACCCTAGTGATTAAGTGCTTGGGAGTGTGCTAAAAATAGATGGGCTACTTACCATAGTGCAAGCTTGCCTGACACCCTTGGTCAGAGTTCAGGTAGCCATTGTCCATGCTGCGATTGTTTTTAGCATGCTAGCTGGAGCTGAGCTAGTGTCTGTCTATCTAGCCTGGGAGGCATGGTCCCAGTGGTAGTGTAGACATAGTCATAATAGCTTTGCCAAGCATTGTCAGCATGACCTGATTTTTGATAATTTTACAGTTTCCTCACAGAAGAGTAGCTGTGAAATTGACCAGGGACTTGTTGCTTTTCCAAGCAGTAGCAGTAAAATTTGTTAGCTCAAGCAGAGGCACTGAAACTGTTTATCTGCAGACTTAAGAAGATAACACCACATGGATTTGCACTGAATTCACATTTGGAAGATTATCTGCTCAGTCATAAGGACTGGGAGACTTTTCCCTCCCACCTCCAAAGCTTTAAGCTTGAACTTTAACTGCAGGAATTGTTAGCTTAGGCTCCCACACTTGTAGGGAAAACTTCCCACATATCATGGTGGGTGGGTGGGTGGTGGTTGTTGACGTTTTTGCTGTTTATCACTACTAGTGACTTGTGATTAATATAACATACAAGTTTAGTGACATCAACTGCATCACGTGTGCCGTACTCTCCACATCTAATCCAGTGTCTCATGTTATCTGTCCTTTCAGTTTCCCCACTTTTCTTTTCTTTTCATGGGTAGGCATGTGAAATTTACTACAATCCTGCTTTTGGAAACTCTGGAGAGTGAGATTTTAGCATGTATATTCTCACTACCTGCCTAGATAGCAGCAGACTGCAAAGAGATGCAAGAAAAGTGAATCTGAATACTCCTTTGGACCCAAGCCTCTAAAATTTGTTTTCTGAGAGTTTACCAGTTGTCTCAAATCTAAAGGGTCTTGAGTTGATATAAACTCTGGTTAAAATTATATCCTTACATTCAGTTTTTACTGTATAATTTGCAAACTATCCGTATTTGTTGGAAATATTGTAAAATGAATAATTAATTGCTGAATTTATTCTGAGCCTTTCCAGTTTCATTGCCCCTTGTGTGCTTAAGAAATTAGATATCAACTTAAATAAAGACATTGTACAGTACTCCATTGCCTGATCTGACCATGACTAAATGCATATTTTCTTTTGCATGGAAGTGATATAAACTTGTGATTTTTATAACATCTGTTTTTTGCTAATCTGCATTGGAATAGTATCAGTTTAGAATATGTGTAATATTTCAGATGCTGTTAAAGTAGTTACTGTACTTATGATTTAATGATTTGGAAATATAACGTTTATGATGTATTCAATTATAATGCAATATAGGTCACTAATATCTTAAAATATATTGTATGTAAAACACTGTGAAATGAAAATCTGTGCTTGTATATGCAGACTAGAAATCTATAGTTACAAAATTTAGTTATTGCTTTCTGCCTGGCCCAGAGTGGTTCAAACTTTTTGCCTAGTATTACTCATTTCTCTAATGCTTATGGTCATAATTAGTTTGTCAAAGGATATCATTTACATTTTAAAGCTGGAGTGAGGAAGTTTTAGGCCACATCATATACACTTTTTGCCTCTTAAAGATGAAGTGAATAATCCTGAGATGAAGGCAATACGTTTCTTGCCTGTCAGAACAATCACTTTAATATATACGTTGGATGCCATTAAAATCTTTAATGTCTGCACAATGGTGAATTAAGACTAAATGGGGCCTGCATACAATCTAACCTAGGGGACCCCCTCTTTAAGTTTCCTTACAACAAATCAAAACTTCCCATCCCCTCATGAAAGTGCTCATGACTCAAGTTTTTTAGCTGGTAATAGTGCATAAAGTTTATAAGAATATAGTCTTATAGTCTGAGAAACATACAACAGATAACACATCCTTCCATAAACTAGAATCTTGCTAATCGGCACAATTTATAATCTTTTTGTTTTTTTTAAAGGCAAAAACAACCCAAAAAACACAGTATCCCCACTTCTTATGAAATATTTGATTTCAGGCACATTGTTGTGTACTAATAATGTATTACTTTACAAAGTATACTGCAGTACATATATTTTGAAATTAAAATAAACTGTCAAGTCTCCAGATAAGTATATTTTGTGATATTATTCTTTTTTATTGACTACTACACTTACTTCAAATGTACCAAATTCAGTCATATGCAATGGATCTCTGTTATTAGTGAAATTCTGTTTTATGAGCCCAGTCTCAAATATTTAAATAAGATTAATATTTCCAAAAAAGACACAGCTTTAAAAGTGCAGGGGAAAAAAACAAATAACTAAGTTAAATAAGGCTATTTAAAAAAAGAGATAGGGGGAATGCAAAATACATGTAAAAACATGCATGGAAATAGATAAGACTGGGTAGAAGGGGAGATAGATACAAAAAGATGATGAAATTTGGCCAGGGTGTCACAACACATCACTGGCAGGCCATGGAACAGAACCCCAGTCCCTTGACTCCTAGTTCAGTGCCCTGGAATGTGTTTAGAAGGGGATGGGGACAAATATTGCTCCCATTTCCTTGAATCTCACTTTGACTTGCATGTCAGCAAAGAGTGAATTATGTTGTATTTTTGGAAAAGTCCTGAATAATGTATATATGTTTTATGGGAAATTGCAGTGCAAAAGTAGGATTGGAGTGGAATTCCTGGACTGGAGCAATAGGCAGATTTGGACTTGTTGAAGAAAATGAAAGAGCAGAGAGGCAGAAATTCAGTACCCTAAGTAATAACTTGGTGTTAACAAACACACTGATTCAACAAGGAATGCTTCAGAGGAACCATTGGCTATCCATGATGGGGAAACAAAGAACATGATAGACTTTGTACTTGTGAATTGCAGATGAATTGCAGTGTGCTGTTATGCAGATCATATATAAACAATGCTTGCTCAGATAATAAGTTAGCGTACATATTAATCAGATTGAGAGCATGGTGAAAGAAGTAAAGAATGTTGAAGAGAGATGGAATAGTATAAAAATGGGATGACACGGGTTATTGAACAAGCATTGGGCTACAAGGTGGAAAACAAAGAAACCAGTGTGGATAACTGATGAAGTGTTGCAGTTGAGTGACAAGTGTAAGTAGCTAGAGAATAAAAAGGAAGACGCAAATGTAAGAGGCTGAATACAGTACGTTGACTAAAGAGATAAAACAAAGTGAAGAGAGACAAACAACTGGATAAATGAACAATGTAAAGAAGCAGAAGAATATGCAAAAAGAAATGCAGCATGGGATTGTATTGTAATATAAGAACTAGGGGATATGAATTGATGGTGATGGTGAAAGACAAGTATGGACAAATAATTGAGGATGAATAAATAAAGAATAAGTTATGGAAATAATATTTTGAAGAGCTGTAAGACATACAGAACACAGGAGATGCTGGAAAGCTTAGAGGAAGTAAAGATCTCAATAGAAAGTTTTGAAAAAGGAAAAGGTGCCAGGAAGTGACAACATAACCACAGAGCTGTTGCAAGCAGGCAAGAAACACAGTAAGGGCTGTGCACAATCTATTCAACAAGATTTACAAGCAAGAAGAAGTGCTGAGCAAGTAGGGGAAAGTGATAATAGTACCAATCTATAGAAAGGGTGATAATAGTGAGTGCAAGAACTACAGAGGAATCAGCTTATTGATTGTGCTGGGAAAAATATTCGCTATGATTGCAGAGGGGAATGAAGCAGTATGGGGAACTGGTGCTTGCAGAAGAACAGGCCGGATTTAGATCAGGATGAAATACAATAGATCAGCTATTTGTGATAAGACTGATTATTGCAGAAATACATAGAAAATAACTCTTAACCCTGTTACAAGAACTTTATAGACTTCAACAGGCTTTTGATAACATTTGTCAGTAAGAGTTATGGCAAGTCTTGAGACTGTGTGACATTCAGAAAAAAATCATCAAGCTGATTCAAAAAAAAACAACAACCCCAAAAAACTATAGCAAATCACTGAGTGTGGTGAGAGTAGACTAGAAGTTGATGGAATGGTTCAGGATGATCGTAGGAGTGAAAGAAGGATGCACACTATTGCTAGATTTGTTCAGCTTGGTACTGGAAGCAGTAATGGGTACAACACTGGGAGATGGAAAAAAGGAGTTATGTTATGTGAGAGGACAGTGAATAATTCACAGATTATATTGACCTAATAGCATTGACCAATGAGGATTTATGAGAATTACGGACAAGATAGCCTGGGATAGCAGAAAATTCTGAGTGAAGATCAGCACAGAGAAGATGAAAACTATGGCAATCGGAAGAGAAGAGAAAGATGTAAAGGTCAAAGTTGGAGACGATCAGAAAAAGTGTGTCTTGGAGGACTAGTATCTAAGAATGAAAATTTTGAATATGACACTCAAGTAAGCATTGAACTAGCCGCTACAGCATTTGGAAAACTCTGAATGATATAGAAGGTTAAAGATATTCTGATAAAAGTGAAAATAAGCGTATATGAGACAATTGTTACGCTGATACTGCTGTACATCTCAGAATGTTGGAGTATGAAGAAAGTCAACAAATTTGAGATACTGACTATTAAAATGAACGGGCTGAGGAGAATACTGAGTGAGTTGAGATTGCAGAAAATGAAGTGATAAGAAAACAGCCAGGGCAGGAAATAACACTATTACAGAAGATTCAAGAAGGATGACTGTGGTTTGGATATGTGTCAAGAACAGCCCAAAAAGGACGCCATACCTGGCAATATGTACCGTAGTGCAAGGGAACTAGAAATAGAGGAAGACCAAAGATGCATTGGTTAGACTTGGTGAAGACTGACAGAGAGCAAAAGGGTTTAGTTATGAACAAAGCCATGAATTTGATACAAAACAGAATATGGTAGAAAGTCTTCATTTGGGTTCCTTGTTGCTGCTGAGCTGGTGGATGGGAATTGAAGAAGGAAAGAGTATATATAGAGTCAAATCCCTGGACCATTGCATTCAAAATCCTGAATATAGATGTTAGTAATAACCTCCACTAAGTTTCAAAGAGTGAGTACCGCACAGTTGCTTAGTAAACAAACATTTATATTTAATACACTGTTTGTAAAGAGTATTTGAAATATTTCTTAATTTTGAAAACAAACTGTAAGGTAGTAAAACCAGTGTTTCTTGTTATGCTATCTTTCACAAACTGTTGCTATTGTTATAAATGCATATGGAATTCTGTTTTTTATCATCTGTATAACGATAGAAAGCTTTCAGCATCAAATTTTACACTTGAGCACACACAAACAAATTCTTGGCCCTCTGATTTCCTTTGAAAAGTGATTTCTCAGTCAATAATGTGACCTAAGGTGTAGAGTGTGTGTATCACCTGTATTTCTTAAGATCTTGAAAAAGGAAACTGCAGACCTCAGCACAAAATCCAAATGCTTTTGTTTTGTCAGTAAACAATCTGATGGTTCCTTCTAGTTAGCAGCATTTAGGCCTTTGGTTAATAGGTGACTCGCTCTTCTCAGTATGTGGTCAGATAGGAAATCTGTAGCCTGTATCCAGAATGTTACAGGTGTTGAGACTAGCCTGACAGCCAACACTTCTCTGGATCTTACACTGAGGAGCTGAATTCTGTATTTATAATCTCCCCCACCTTTGAGCGCTGATTGACCCAGCTCACAGATTATGAATACATAAGAGGTGTAAGACTGCTTGCCCATAATGACGGCTTTCTATAAAATGTCAAGAAAAGCAAGCTAATAAGCATGATCAATGAACTACCCTGTCCCCACCCTTCTTCTGGGTGTTCCTCAGACCTCCTAGTTGAATTGCCCTGCTGTGCAGACACAGATGGCTGAAAGAAAACTGTTTCCCGCCCACTGCTTCTCTCCCTTTCTTTCTATTAAAATAATAAAATTCTCCAATGTAAAGCATGTGGTTCACATATGTTGCTTTCCTGTCCTCTTAATCCACCATCTTCAGATTTTTACATATTAATATATATAATTTTTTAAGATACAGTATATGTGCTTGTGCAGTATTGCCAACCTGAATGCTGAAAAAGCATGAATCAGGCCCCCAAAATCATAAGAATGGCTTAAAGATGAGATTTGAAAAATAATGTATTTTGGGTTCTTTTCACTTGTCCTCTGGTTTCTGTGGCTTTGGAATACCCTCACTTCATGTTTTTAAAGTCTTTGTTTCTAGCATTCACAATTGCTATCGTGGTGCTGGAACAATTTGTTTAGAGGGGATGCTGACAGCCATTGAACCAAACTGTAAACCATGTATATGATGGAAACCACTTCAAGCTGGGGTGCGATAGCACCTCCAGTTCCAGCCCCTATGTAAACAATTTTTAAAAAATGAAAGCTGATGCTCATGTAGTCATATGACTCTGGAGCTGGGACTTTAAGGAAAACACCAACTATCAAAAGAGTTGCGATAATATTGTGAGGTGTTAGCTCTATATAATTTGATTTTTATCTTGCATTTAGACAACTATTGTGTGGGGCAGACAGAACTATTTTTTCTGTTTGGCTTTTCACAGCGAGATAACTGTAGATAGAAGTTATACCTAGTAGATTTAATTTTTTGTCAACGTTTGTATTTTTGTGACTTATTTCATTCTTCCTTTATGTTGTAACATTATTTTGTTGTGAAAAGATCTTTTAGATTTGACTCTTAAGTGTATATTAGGACCGTGATAGTTTACAAATCCCCAAAATTACTATACTGTTCTGAATTGCATCAGAATAGACAAAGAGCCAGAGGCCTTGCAGGACTTGTCCAGACACAGGAATCAGAAGTGCACTAACTGATGTTTGTATGGCAGTTTTCATTCAGATACTTTGAGGAAAATAATTTGGAGAATTTTAGTAGAATTACTTATCTTAGTTTGTAATGTGCAACAATTAATAAGGCAATTTTAGTGACCAAAGTAAAACAAACAAAGGAAAAAAAGAGCGAGAACACTGGTTTCTCTCGATCAGGGGTCCAAGGTGGTGGTGGTAATTGAGGGTCCAGAGTGCTGGAGACAGGCAGAGCCCTCAGCATGATCAGCTAGGGGAAGATTAAGTCCCAATGGAACTGATGCAGATTTTGGATCTAGGCATCAGAACACTTAACCTGCATCTGCCCTACACAGTCCATTTTAGCTGCTCATTTTGTCCCAAACTTAGGCCTTGGATACACTGGCGCTTTACAGCGCTGCAACTTTCTCGCTCAGGGGTGTGAAAAAACACACCCGAGCGCAGCAAGTTACAGCGCTGCAAAGCACCAGTGTAAACAGTGCCCCAGCTCTGGGAGCGCAGCTCCCAGCGCTGCAAGCTAATCCCCACAGGGAGGTGGAGTACCTGCAGCGCTAGGAGAGATCTCTCCCAGCGCTGGCGCCGCGAGAACACTCGCACTTCAAAGCGCTGCTACGGGAGCGCTCCGGAGTTTCGAGTGTAGCCAAGCCCTTACTTGAGCATGGATAGGGGTTTTTGTAGGTTCAAGGGAGAACTCTAGATTTGTTTATGTGTAAACTGGTGGCTCAAGGGAGTATACCAAAGTTGTTTTGTTCAGGCTAGACAATAGGAACTGGCTGTGGGCGGTGTTCTTTGGAGGGAGCTCACAGTGCAATTGCGGAGCTTCACTATTTTGGATAACAATAAAGAATTTATTACTAGAATTGGTCTGATAACTGCTGAGCTCGGTGTGTGCAGGCGCGGGTTCATTAACACCTAGAGCAGAGATCCCCCGTCATGCAGTGCTTCCTAGCTTTTCTGGTTCCAGAGTCCCATGAGGTTCTTGCCTTGGAATCTCTGTTCTCCATTCTGTATGCTAATAGAGATGCCTTTTTGTCCCATCTTCGATGCAAATGAGGTTAGGGGAGTTTCCTTATCCCAGGAGTTTAGGTGTGTCTCCCACTGCCTTTTCATTGCTTTTTGTAAGTCTTTCTTCTGATTGGTTTTGGTTCAAGCAGAGGGTGGGTGGGGATGGTCTTTTGTGAGTCAGATAGGCTGGGTACTGCACTCTGGTTTCCCAAGAACACAAAGCTGATAAGTAACACTGGGAACCCAGTTTTCTTACTGGAAATCTACTTGAGTCCTTATTCTGAGGGGAGATTACTTAGCAGCTGCAGGGCAGAGGAAGGGGGAAGATAGCTATATCTAGCTATTTATGAGTCTGCTGTACTGCCTTAGCCCTCGTCCAGACTAACCCGCGGCATCAGCAGGTTAAAATCGATTGCTCGGGGATCGATATATCGCGTCTAGTCTGGACGCGGTGTATCGATCCCCGAGCGCGCTTACATCGATTCCGGAACTCCATCAATCCGAACGGAGTTCCGGAATCGACACGGAGAGCCGCGGACATCGATGCAGCGCCGTCCAGACTGGTGAGTACCTCTATTTTAGAAATTCGACTTCAGCTACGTTATTCTCATAGCTGAAGTTGCGTATCTAAAATCGATTTTAATTCCTAGTCTGGACGTGGCCTTAGCTGACAGCCCGTTGGCTTTTAGCTCATGGGTAGAGGCTCATGCACGAAGCTCCAGAGGTCCCAGGTTCAAGCCCGCCTCCTATGACAGGGGTCCGTTGGCGTTACACTAGTATTGCAAATACCCAGGCAAATACCCAGTTATCTTTTCTTCATATTTAGTATCTTTGGTATGTTGGCATGTTCAGGGGTGTGTTTTGCAGACTTTATAGCCACTTCCTACAAGGAATGATGAGGCAACTATCACTGAGAGACATCAGAATGTGTAATTCAGTACCTAACTAACTGTGTCATTTAAAAAAGGTCACAGCTTTTACTGTAGCAGTTATGATATGCCATTACTATAGTTAGGTTTCTGGTTCTCATGTTTTAACTGTTCACATAGTGATAAAACTTTGAATTATTGTGATGTGATGCTATCAGTGCTATACATCTCTCATACACTTAGATATTATTAGTTATATTCTATATAACTGCTCAAGCAAAACGGACAATCTTTGAAACTGAGGATAAAGAAGCACAGGATTATTTTACTCTAAGTACTGTGGATATCCATCACAAGGAAATACAGTATTTGACACTGCATAGAATTTTGTGAGTACAATTGCATTTTGATTAGTGATTCTGCCAGACAGTCTCTCTTCTCCCTCTCTTCAATTTCCACAACTCCGAAATGTCTAGGAGTTCAGTGTGGTGCTTGATTCTCTTTAATTGCTGTAAAATATAGACACTTACCTATATCTCAGAGCATTTAATTAAAATGGTAGAATGTTATAATAGTTGAATTGGAACCTCTTTAAAAAGTGTTAGTAATTTGAATTATACTAATGCATCATTTTTTACTTTTTTTTTCTCCTGAAATACAGTTCCTTTTATGGTAGTTCCTAGACTAGCAATAGTCTGTTGCTTATATCCAACATTTTACAATAGATGTCTTACATACATGGATCAAAATTTTGTTTTCACCCTCTTTTGTCTCCATCCTGCTTTTGAGAACAGCAATGTTTGCTAGAGATGACATCCCAGAGAGAAGGCCACATGCACTCTCCAAACTGCCAGTGGAAGAACAGAAGGAACTTCTGTACTGCACCTGTTGCAGTCTGAAGGGAAGAGTCACTTTATAGATTGGAGCATCTTTTGTTTTCTATATTTTAAATTTGTGTTTGGGTTTAGGACTAATGCAACATTTTTATACGTTTACTTAAAAATATTTTACTTTCATGTGGGTTGGTAATTCCTTGTGCATTAAAGTTCTATTGTGTAGATACTGTTGATGGTCACCCACCACATTAAACTCTCAAAGCATTTGCCATAACTTGAGGCAGAAATTCAGCAGCATGGAACCGTCCCATATCTATCCGGTTAATTGTGTATCTGGGCAAATTAATTTTTAAATTTATCTATGAAAAGCAAGGACTTTTCTTCCTTAACAAAATATTTGTTGTAACACAATTTAGTTTGTTACAGTGTGAAATTTTTTCATTAAAAACTATATAAATTGAGATAAAATAGAAATAAATTACTATTAAAAGTTTTCTCATGCAAATATACATTCACCAATCTGGAGCATTTGCGGTTAGTCATATCCACTATGCCTCTGGAGTGCCTCCTGGTGGCCTGGTGCAGCATCACCATTATGTCTCCACTTCAATTTCCCCTTGTGGGTTTCAAGAAGTCCAGTAAGGCTTATGTATATTGAACAGTGCCCCTTTAGGGTAATAGTTTGTTTAACTCAAGGTGGAGCATTATACAAATAGGCCTCCACTGCAGAGTCACTAGCTGAAGGGGAGGAGCTGAGTTAACCTTAATGAAGTCCATCAACCTTCCCTTATGTCCAGGTTCTTTACCAATGAGGATCTCTTGACCCAGAACCCCCTTCTGGATCAGTTTCTCTTGTCTTCAGCTAGGGAAAGTTCTCACCTCTTGGCTCAAAATCCCCACAGTCAAACTATGAGGACCCTTCCTTGGAACCATATATCATTTCTTTGATTTGGGGCTTCTGTTGCTACCTGGTAAAGTCCTTAAATGGGGCCAGTTTCTGCTGAGATGTGGCATTAATAGCTTCTCCATTTCAGAGCCTCCGTCACCTAGGAACATTCTCCCTTAGCTTCCTTTCTTGGTGAGCCCCTCACCAGGTTACTCCTGAGAAGCCCTCCCATTGAGAGTAGCTTCCTTTTATCATGCCTGGGTACTTCCCTGCCTAATTAACTGCTTCCTAGTTACTTAGTGACTTAATTAGTTCAGGGCCTCCCAGAGGATTCAGGGAGCCTGGGGTCTTTGGCGGTGGAGGTCCCCCGCTGCTAAATTGCTGCCGAAGACCCGGCACTTCAGCGGCGGGTCCTGGGGTAGAAGGACCCCCCCGCCATGGGTCTTTGGGGCACTTAGGCGGCAGGTCCCAGAGCAGAATGACCCCCCGCCGAAGACCCGGAGCGGAAGAAACTCTGGGGGCCTGGGCCCCATGAGTTTTCCAGGGCCCTCAGAGCGAGTGAAGGACCTTGCTGCAGGGGCCCTGAAAAACTCTCGTGGGGGCCCCTGTGGGGCCTGGGGCCTGAAGCAAATTGCCCTTCTTGCTCCCCCCACCCCCGAATTAGTCCCAAGTGAATCTGAGTTGCCTCATTCTCCCCTTGTGGAGCCTGTAGGAGGTAGGCTGAGTTCCTGACCCCTTCAAAGGTCCAGCTACCCTCTGACAAGCAGCATATAATTTTGTTTTCTTGATGCCAAGATGCCTTTCTATAAATAAGTGTACTCTGATAGCTGGAGTGCTGATCATGCTAACTCTGACCTTGACCTCTGTTTTATCTACTATTGAGACTTGTGACTCTGACTTTTCAATTACTAGGTCCTGTCTAAATTTTCCCTTTTGTGCTGCTTGGTTGGCGTGATCATCTGACATGGGAGGATGATGTCAATAGAATTCCTGTAAAGGAAAAAAAATAATATGGCCTATTCAGTCTTATTGAAAGACTTTTCAGACACTTGGAAATCTCCACAAAACTGGCCATTGTGGCTATGACAGTCTACACAGCTAGTCTTGTTCTTCAAGGTGCTGTTGAAATAGCCAGGTTGATACTGTGAAGTGCTAATTCTAAGAAAAATGCTAATCTACCAATGCTGTAAGGTATTTTGAAAACAAAACTGCTGGTTGGAGAACTAGTCATCTTATCCAACATCACACATTTCCTTTTAACACTGACAGAAGCCAATTGAGACAACAGGATCCCCACTGGAACCTCCGTTTAGTGACAAATCCTATTGTAAAACTTCTGTAGAGACCACTGCTAAAGTTTATTTCTGAACCTTTAAATTAGCCTTTTTAGTGTAGCTGTCACCTAACCATGAAGTTGATGAACTTAGAGCACTATCCACAAGGAACACTTTCTCTAATTCTTTGTTGACATAGTTGTTTTGAGATTCTCTTCAGAAATTGCCTCTATGTTCACCTTTTCTTATAAATCTGGTTGCAAATCTTTTCAGTGAAGATAAATCTTTTTGCGCTTCCTAATGTCAAGTAAGCCTTTTGAGCTCTACCTTACAAAATCAAATGCACATCTTATTGCATAAAGGAGGAACCAAAGTATCAAAAGTCACATTTTATTTAGTTGAGCAATTAAAGAGCTCTATTTTCTCCAGCAGGAATCTATGGCAGTTTGTTGAGTATAGAAAAATAGGACATTTCATGAAATATGTAGGCTATAAGCGAGCATCTTTTAACTCCATGCTAAATTAGATGCAAATTTTTGTCTTCTCCCACATTTTAGTGTTGGATCCTATAGTCAGTTTTAACTTCTTTTTTTAGTGCTTTTACTAGTTTTATTCTTCTTTTTGCTGCTTAAGTTTGAATTATTGATCTAGATTTGTGGCTAGGCACACTAACAGGGTGGACTGATTTAAATCAAGGCAACTGAAATCACCAAATGGAAAGCCATGATTTAAATCATTGATTTTTTAATCAACTTGTCCCTTTGTACTTCAGTTATTTTTTTCTAAAGAAAGATGCATTCTCATTGTTTGTAAAAACCATTAGAATGTTGATTTTATAACTAAACACAGCTTTTACACTAGATTTGGTACATCTTTTTGCTACTTCAGAAGGTACACTATAACTATGTAGCTTAATATTTTCAAATGCTTTATTAACTGTAATTTTTTTAATATGTTAAAATGGTGAATGATATGTTGCTTATTTACTAGATTTACTCATGACTTGTGTCAAGCTGCATTAGGATGGTAACAGGGATGTAATTAAACACACAAAACAGCATGTAAAATTTATTTTCATGAAACAAAACAACCTTTAAATGTTATGGATACATAAATGTCTCAAAACATGTTTCACATTTACAACTAAATGATTTATTAAAGCAATAGAGGGATTACGTAGTCAGTGAATTTGTAAAGGGGTCATCACCCACATCTTGTGAGTGCCTCCTTTCTGGTTGGGTGGGACCCTGCTTTCCTTGGAGTTCTTACAAGGGGGTTTCACCCAGCTCTTGCGAGTGCCCCCAATCAGCAGGTCTTCAGTGACTCAGCCAGAGGGCTGAGTTGCTGAAGACCTGCTGAAGGAACCATCTCACATACTGGCTGTCTATCCCCTCCTTCCCCTCCGCTTCTGGGGTATACAGTCTCTTTCTCACTGCCCTGGTATGGGGTCATAGTACCAACGGTTACTCCCCAGAGACACTGCCTTCTTTAACAACCCAAGAGGAGCCCATTTTGGTACCCTCAGTTGGTGTCCTTTGGGCAGCCCTCCCTGGGTTCAGTCTTTTAGCCTGACCAGCAGGGCCCATCATAATATCATTTTCTGGTCTGGCTAGGTTCTGGGCTCAGCCTGCCCCCACTGACCTGTCCAGGATCCTGCTGCTCTTCCAGCCAGCAGGGCACCCGGTTCTCCCTCTTCAAGCTCCAGGCAGGAGCTGTCTACTCTGCCTCTGGTGCTTCCTTTTTATATGACCCTTTTGGCCCCAATTGTTGCTCCAGCAGCCATTTTGATTGGCTGCTCCCCTGCAGCCACTCTATGCTGCCTAGAGGCCTTCTCCTCTGCTCTTTCAGCAGCACCAACAATACAGCAGCAATTTTTCTGTAGTTTGTCCAAGGCTATGGAAATAGGTTTTAGTATATTCATCACATTGTCTATATTTCTGTGTAGCCCAATGTAGATTCCTTTTGGCTGTGATAGGTTCATCTATTTTGTCATGGATTTTCTCCACAAATTATCAGAATAGGCCAATTCTTACTAAATAGCTCAAAATAGCCAATATACAGTAACTCCTCACATAAAATCATCCTGGTTAATGTTGTTTCATTGTTACGTTGCTGATCAATTAGGGAACATGCTCATTTAAAGTTATGTAATGCTCCCTTCTAACGTCGATTGGCAGCCGCCTGCTTTGTCTACTGCAGGAGTTGGCAGTCTTTCAGAAGTGGTGTGCCGAGTCTTCATTTATTTATTCTGATTTAAGGTTTCGTGTGCCAGTAATACATTTTAATGTTTTTAGAAGGTCTCTTCTATAAGTCTGTAATAAATAACTAAACTATTATTGTATGTAAAGTAAATAAGGGTTTTAAAAATGTTTAAGAAGCTTCATTTAAAATTAAATTAAAATGCAAAGCCCTCGGACTGGTGGCCAGGACCTGGGCAGCATGAGTTCCACTGAAAATCAGCTTGTGTGCCGCCTTTGGCACGTGTGTCATAGGTTACCTACCCTGGTCTACTGCTTGCAGGAAGAGCAGCCCATTGCAGCTAACTGGTGGAGGCTTGGAACCAGGGTGGACTGGCAGCCCCCCTATCAGCTCCCGGCTCCCTTAAGCTCTGTGTGTTGCAGTTGCCCAGCAGGCTACCAATTGCAGCTGTCCCTCCCACTGCCATGTGCTGCTCCTGCCCTCTGCCGTGGAGCTGCTCCCCGAGACGCCTGCTTGCTGTGCAGGGGGTGGGAGGATTGGAGGGGAGGGGAGGAAGAGGTGGGCTAATGTCAGGGTGTCCCCCTCCCCTCCCCCCTGCTCCTGCACCCCACTTACCCCATCTTCCATAGAGCAGGGGGGGCACACCAGGGCTCAGGATGGAGGGAGCTTGCAGCAGCTGCAGTCTCAGCAAGCTGATCTAATTAACAAGGCAGTGTACTTAAAGGGGAAATGCGCATATCTCCCTCATTCCTGCTGTTTTGTAGAATGAGCGCATTAACCCTTGAGGGCTCAGCCAATTGCTAGTTCATCATTTAGCAGTAAGGGAAATATCCCACCCTCTGACTACTCTACCTCAACCAAGCTTCACAATCATCATCACTGTGAACCAGTATTAAATTGTTTGTTTAAAACTTAGTGTGTGTGTGTGTGTGTTTATGTATATATTCTTTTGTCTGGTGAAAAAAATTTCCCTGGAACCTAACCCCCTCATATACATTAATTCATATGTGGAAATTGGATTCGTATAACATGGTTTCGCTTAAAGTCACATTTTTCAGGAACATAACTACAACGTTAAGTGAGGAGTTACTGTACCATCATACATTTTAGGGGATAATTAGTTTGGATCCTCTTGTTCTTTTCAGTGAAGCTGAAGTGAAGTGGTCATTCTTGAAGTAGTTTTCAATTTCAACAACTTTTTTCTTTATTCCTGGAGTTGTCCTTAAATCTTTTTAGGTAAAGATATGTCATATGTTAGAAATTTCAGGTCCCATGCATTAACTTCCGGATTTATTTTAATCTTTTCTACATTGCACCATTGTGACAAAGCAATGGGCTTGGCCAGGGATTCTCAAACTGGGGGTCATGATCCCTCAGGGGGTTGCAAGATTATTATATAGTGGGGTTGCGAGCTGTCAGCCTCCACCGCCAAACCCCGCTTCACTTCCAGCATTTGTAATAGTGCTAAATGTAAAAAGGTGTTTTTAATTTGTAAGGGGGCGGGGTCACACTCAGACGCTTACTGTTGTGAAAGGGGTCACAATACACAAGTTTGAGCACCACTGTGCTTGACACTTGAATATTTGTTCAGTTTTTAATAGCTTTTACTGCTACCTCTTTTTAAGTATTTTGCCATATGAGCATTTCCTGATGTATCCTGTAAAATAGACACAGTAGCACATATTATTGAATCATTGTGTACATTGCTCCACCAAGACTCTGATTAAAAAAAAATTGACAATATTTTTAGCACATTGTTCAATTCCCTTCAAATACACTGTATCCAGCAATTTTTCAGCAAGGGCTCCTTTGCTGGGTGGAAGGTAGCCAAGTTGTAGTGATTTAACTGTGTCAGTGAAATGTTTCTTCTGAACAAAATAAAGGGGAGAATTTTGTTGCATAAATTAATTGAGCAATCTTTTAATCTATGGAGTCTGGCTGGAATTTGATGGTCCTGATTATGAAGTCATCTGTGGTCTTACTGGTGATGAATACAATCTTATTAATATTTATTATTACTATTCTTTATTTTGATACAGGTAATTTACTGTCTGATGTATGTTTAGTTGCAGCATTGCAGGTGTTATTAGTAGATAACTTTTGAAGTTGTAGACATTGCAGATGATGGATGTTCATAACTCCTTATGTCTAAAATGGATGCTGAAACAAAATAGTAAAAAGGTCCCTCTCGCTCAGTGCACTGGTGTATGGTGTTTTTTTTTTTTTTTAAGAGAGTGTAAATGAAAGATTCTTCCAACTGCAGCTCTTTGTACCGCTGTTTAAATTTATATAATTTATTCTAGTTTATAGGGAAAAGAATTGATAAATTATAAGGATTATGTAAATCTGTTTAAACTCTTATCTCTAGCAACATACCAGTCAGCTTGAAAAAATAATTTCAGATATCCCAGCAGTAACAGTAAAAACATGATTGACAAATACTCTCTTAAACAACTAAAATACTAATTTATATTTTGAACAGAAACATTTTCAAATTCATTAATAAAAGTAATCCACCCCAAACACAAATTTATAACAATAATCTGTCATCAATTACTAGTGTACTAAAACATGATAGTCACCCCCTCCCAGTTCCCAGGGATTGAAATCAACACTAGAGACTACACTCTGAAGAATGTTGTCCCTTCTTTCCAGGGTGTGCTGCTTTGATATCAGTGTTTCTCTTCTCTGGCTGCACACTCTGCTCCTCCTCCCTTGTTACTTAACTCTCCTGCCCAGCCGCCTACTATAACCCCCCAAAAACGAAAGAACTAATAATCCAAGACTTTTGCTCATGTAAGCCACATACCTTTTCATTGCAGTATTTTATTTGTTTAGGGAAGGGAGCGCAGTTGAGAAATTATTGGATTTCTGTTTGTAGTCTGTGTACACATGCAAGGAAACAGAGCAGAACCATTTACTTGAAGTGCCCAGAGCCATTCAGAAGTAAGGACTGGTAGTTTCATGCGCAGGAGAGTGTGACTACATCTATACTGCAAAACAAACTCTGTGGCAGTGAGTCTCAGATTCTGGGGCTACAGACTCAGGCATGTGCTATGGCATTAAAAATAGCTGTGTAGACCAGGGGTTCTCAAACTTTTTCTTGCTGAGCCCCCCCTCAGCATGCTATTAAAAACTCCAGGGCCTGGTGTCGGTGGGGTTGGGGAAACTTGGGGTTCTGGGCTGGGGGTGGGGACCCTTGGGCATAGGCATAATTTTACTTCTATTTTGGGGGTGGGGGGAAGAACTGGCAGGGCTCGAGCCAGCTCCACACAGCGGGTTACAGGGAGGGAGCACCACCTCCACCCCCTACTCACTCAGGAGGCCACCCAGCCTGTCTGGGCTGTAGCGGGGATGCAACCAAAAAAATATAACTCAAAGGGGGAACTCAGTTCAAAAAGTTTGAAAACCACTCAGGATGCAGGGAGAGGTAGCTGGGGGCTGTGTATGGGCAGGGGAGGCTCCGACCTTCTGGAGCGGGGGTGCTGCGGCTCCTGGCTTCAGCCTCGTGCCACTGCCGGCTGGGGCAGGGAGGCTGCCGGCTTCCGCCCCATGCTGCTCCTGGCTGGTGTGGGGTGAGGAGGGGGGCGCCTCAGCGCCAAGCCTGTGCCGGCTTTAGCACTTGGGCACTGGGTTTCAGCTGCGGGGCTCTGCGCCCCCCTGAAAGGGCTCAGAGATCCCCAGGGAGCCGCAGACCTCCGGTTGAGAACAACTGGTGTAGACATTACCCCTCAGGCTGGATCTTTGAATCTGAGACGCGCCCCCTCACCTGGTTTCAGTACTTGAGTTACAGTCTTAGTGGATATGTCTACACGGCTATTTTTAGTACCATAGTGCGAGCTCTACAAGCTGGAGTCTTAGTCTGAGCCTGAGCCTGAGCAAAGGTCTACAAACACTCATGGGAATTTTTGCAGTCTAGGCATACACGAAGTTTCCATGGTGGGTGGGGTCAAAAAATATCATACCTGGAGAACTGAGCCAGTCAGATCTTAGGTAGAGAGAAGCTACAGGTTCTACTAACAGGAAGTTTTGCAAGGGAGTTCTCCAGGTGAAGGAGGAGCAAATATGGGACCCTTGGAGTACGTGTCTCTCTGTAGTGTGTGTTTGTGTTTGTGAGTTACTTGATGTGTGCAACTTGTGTTTGTCTGTCTGTCTGTTCGAAGAATTGTGTGCTGGGGCTGGCAGTTGGAAGCTGTAAGCTTCAAAGTAAGGTTTGTAAGCTAGAAGCCTCTGTTAAGTGGCTGAGCCTTAGTGGGTGGGGCTATCAAGAAGACCAGGGCTTTATAAACAGGGAGCAAGTGACCAGGGAGCTTTGCGAACAGGGCTGCTAACAGGGAGTTTCGCAAGGGAGTTTGGAAGAGGAGTGGGAAGGGGGCAAGGTTCACTTGCCATCCTTTTAAACTTGTAAACTATATTCAAAATTTTTTGATTTAAACAAAACCCTTGCATTAACTTAGGTAGCTGTAGAAGAGAATGCAGGCAGAAGCCCAGCATTAGAGTGAGGGCTATCCATTTTATTGCGCTGAATGCAGCATGTATGATTACCTTCCCTGTGAGCGGGTGGCATATGTGTGCATTTGATGCTAGGAGCTTCTGGCCCTCAGAGACCGCGTTCGGGCTTTGGAGGCCAGGGTGGCAGAACTGGAGGAGCTAAGGGAGGCAGAGAGGTATGTTGATGAGGCTTTCTGGGATACTGTAGATTTGTCCCACCTCTGGTCAGACAAGCCCCTGCACTGTTGAGGAATATGTAAGGCCCAGGGAAGCAGAGCTGTCAATGGGAGCAGAGGGAAACCTTCCGATAATTGGGACCCTCCTTCCAAATGGTGCTGGGGTATCCTCTCACACTGAGGTTACCTCTCTGGGGGAGGGAACTCCAGTTTCTAGGAAAAGGCAGGTGTTAGTAATGAGAATAGCTGGGTTTGTGATGACTGGGAGAACCGTATGGTGACTTGCCTGCCTGGTGCGAAGGTTGCGGATCTCTCGAGCTATCTAGATAGACTTCTGTGTACTGCTGGGGAGGAGTTGGTGGTTGTGGTACATGTAGGTACCAATGACATAGGGAAGGGTAGGAGAGACGTCCTGGAAGCCAAATTTAGGCTGCTAGGGAAGAGACCGAAATCCAGGACATCTATGGTGTCATTCTCAGAAATGCTTCCAGTTCCACGCACAGGGCCCAGTAGGCAGGCAGAGCTTCAGAGTCTCAATGTGTGGATGAGACGGTGGTGTAGAGAGGAGTGGGTTAGATTTGTTGGGAACGGGGGAAACTTTTGGGATGGGGGAGCCTATACAGGAGGGATGGGCTCCACCTAAACCAAAGTGGATCCAGACTGCTGGCACTTAACATTAAAAAGTTGCAGAGCAGTTTTTAAACTAAGAGATGGGGGAAAGCTGACTGCTGTAGAGGAGCACGTGGATCAGAGAGAGACTTCTCTTAGAGGAGAGTCTATTGATAGAAATTCTCTAGGTTTTAGTTAGGAGGAGAGGATGGAAGAGGATAAAGTAAGGGCCAGATCAGACAAGAAAAATTCACATAAAAAAGAATCCAACACATCAGAAAAGGGCAGACAAATAAACAGTTTTTAAAGTGCTTGTACACAAATGCTAGAAGTCTAAATAATAAGATGAGTAAACTAGAGTGCCTTGTGTTAAAGGAGGATATTAATATAATAGGCATCACAGGAACCTGGTGGAATGAGACGCAATGGGATGCAATCATTCTGGGGTACAAAATGTATCGGAAGGACAGAAGAGGTTGTGCAGGGGAGTGTGGAGTGATACTATATGTGAAAGAAAATGTAGAATCAAATGAAATAAAAATCTTAAGTGAATCCTCATGTTCCATAGAATTTCTGTGGATAGGGGTTTCATGCTCTAATAAGAATATAACATTAGAGATCTATTATCGACCACCTGACCAAGACAGTGATAGTGACAATGAAATGCTAAGGGAGATAAGAGGCTATCAAAATAAAGAACTCATTAATAGTAGGGGATTTCACTTATCCCCATATTGACTGGGAACATGTCACCTCAGGACGAAATGCAGAGACAAAATTTCTTAATACTTTACATGACTGCTTCTTGGAGCAGCTGGTACAGAAACACACAAAGGGAGAGGCAATTCTCTATTTAGTCCTGAGTGGAGTGCAGGATCTGGTCCAAGGGGTAACAGGACCACTTGGAAATAGTAACCATAGTATAACAACTTTTAACCTTCCTGTGGTAGGAAGAACACCTCAACAGCCCAACACTGTGGCATTTAACTTCAGAAAGGGGAACTATGCAAAAATGAGGGGGTTAGTTAAACAGACATTAAAAGGTACAGTGACTAGAGTGAAATCCCTGCAAGCTGCATGGACACTTTTCAAAGGCACCATAATAGAGGCCCAACTTAAATGTATACCCCAAATTAAAAAACACAGTAAAAGAACTAAAGAAGAGCCACTGTGGCTTAACAACCATGTAAAAGAAGCAGTGGGAGATAAAAAGGCATCTTTTAGAAAGTGAAAGTCAAATCCTAGAGAGGTAAATAGAAAAGAGCATAAACACTGCCAAATTAAGTGTAAAAATGTAATAAGAAAAGCCAAAAAGGAATTTGAAGAACACCTAGCCAAAAACTCAAAAGGTAATAACAAAATGTTTTTTAAGTACACCAGAGGCAGGAAGCCTACTAAACAACCAGTGGGACTTCTGGACAATCGAGATACAAAAGGAGCACTTAAAGACGATAAAGTCATTGCAGAGAAACTAAATGAATTCTTTGCTTCAGTCTTCATGGCTGAGGATGTTAGGGAGATTCCCAAACCTGAGCCGGCTTTTGTAAGTGACAAATCTGAGGAATTGTCACAGATTGAGGTGTCACTAGAGGAGGTTTTGGAATTAATTGATAAACTTAACAGTAACAAGTCACTGGGACCAGATGGCATTCACCCAAGAGTTCTGAAAGAACTCAAATGTGAAATTGCAGAACTACTAACTATGGTTTGTAATCTGTCCTTTATATCGGCTTCTGTACCCAATGACTGGAAGATAGCTAATGTAACGGCAATATTTAAAAAGGGTTTTAAGGGTGATCCCGGCAATTACACACCAGTAAGTCTAACGTCAGTACTGGGCAAATTAGTTGAAACAGTTGTAAAGAATAAAATTGTCAGACACATAGAAGAACATCACTTGTTGGGCAAAAGTCAACATGGTTTCTGTAAAGGGAAATCATGTCTTACTAATCTATTAGAGTTCTTTGAAAGGTCAACAAACGTGGACAAGGGAGATCCAGTGGACATAGTGTACTCAGATTTCCAGAAAGCCTTTGACAAAGTTCCTCACCAAAGGCTCTTATGTAAATTAAGCTGTCATGGGATAAGAGGGAAGATCCTTTTATGGACTGAGAACTGGTTAAAAGACAGGTAAGAAAGAGTTGGAATAAATGGTAAATTTTCAGAATGGAGAGGGGTAACTAGTGGTGTTCCCCAAGGGTCAGTCCTAGGAGCAATCCTATTCAACTTATTCATAAATGATCTGGAGAACGGAGTAAACAGTAAGGTGGCAAAGTTTGCAGATGATACTAATCTGCTCAAGATAGTTAAGACCAAAGCAGACTGTGAAGAACTCCAAAAAGATCTCACAAAACTAAGTGATTGGGCAACAAAATGGCAAATGAAATTTAATGTAAATAAATGTAAAGTAAGGCACATTGGGCGAAAAATAACCCCAACTATACATACAATATGATGGGGGCTAATTTAGCTACAACTAATTAGGAAAAAGATCTTGGAGTCATCGTGGATAGTTCTGTGAAGACGTCCACGCAGTGTGCAGCGGCAGTCAAAAAAGCAAACAGGATGTTAGGAATCATTAAAGAGGGGATAGAGAATAAGACAGAGAATATCTTATTTCCCTTATATAAATCCATGGTATGCCCACGTCTTGAATACTGCGTACAGATGTGGTCTGCTCATCTCAAAAAAGATATACTGGCATTAGAAAAGGTTCAGAGAAGGGCAAGTAAAATGATTAGGGGTTTGGAGAGGGTCCCATATGAGGAGAGATTAAGGAGGCTACAACTTTTTAACTTGGAAAAGAGGATACTAAGGGGTTATATGATAGAAGTATATAAAATCATGAGTGATGTGGAGAAAGTAAGTAAGGAAAAGTTATTTACTTTTTCCCGTAATATAAGAACTAGGGGCCACCAAATGAAGTTAATGGGTAGCAGGTTTAAAACAAATAAAAGGAAGTTTTTCTTCACACAGTGCATAGTCAACTTGTGGAACTCCTTGCCTGAGGAGATTGTGAAGGCTAGGACTATAACAGGGTTTAAAAGAGAACTGGATAAATTCATGGAGGTTACGTCCATAAATGACTATTAGCCAGGATGGATAAGGAATGGTGTCCTTAGCCTCTGTTTGTCAAAGGATGGTGATGGACGGCAGGAGAGAGATCACTTGATCATTATGTGTTACGTTGACTTCCTGTGGGGCACCTGGCATTGGCCACTGTCGGTAGACAGGATACTGGGCTGGACGGACCTTTGGTCTGACTCAGTATGGCCATTCTTATGTTCTTATAAAACAGGAGTGTGAGCTCATCCAGATGGGTGCAGTGGATGATCATGATGAGACATAGGATAGTGTCTCCTGGAGTCAGAGGCTGAGTCCCAACTCCTACAATAACTTTGCCAGTCTCTTGTACCCTATAGTACAGCTGTACAGAAGTACAGAAAAGCAGCTTTTAACTCAAAGTTTTTGATAGAGGCTCATGGATTCAGCATATTTATCTTTTTATAGCTCAGTGGTTTGAGCATTTGCCTTCTAAACCCAGGGTTGTGAGTTCAATTCTTGAGGGGGCCATTTAGGGATCTGGGGCAAAAATCTGTATGGGGATTGATCCTGCTTTGAGCAGGGGGTTGGACTAGATGACCTCCTGAAGTCCCTTCCAACCCTTATACTCTATGATTATCAATTTAGACCTTAATATATTTTGTATAAAATGAAATCTGAATTTAAAACAAGTTTATTTTTTAAAAAAGAACAACAATTTAAATAGCAATCAAAAACTCTGATTTAAATTTTGAAAAATTCTGATTTAAAAAAAATCCAAAATATTCAAGGGGTTTTATTTCCCCCCCCTTTTTTTTTATTTTTGGAGTGTGTATTTCTCCTTTCTGCCATCAATATGTTCTTACTGTAGATTGCTGCATGATTCCAGCTTTGGAACATTCTCTAGTTGTTACTGGCATCAGGTTATTTATAGAAGGAAACTTTGGCACAAGAAAATAGCATATGTTTCTTCCAGTAGTACATTGGGCAAGACTAATCTAATAGACTTTATAAACTGATGGAAGTACATTCTATGAGGAGACAAATTGCAGTTAAAATAAAACTCCTTTTTAATATAGCTCTATTTCTAACCCAAAACTATGGATTTCATAGCACCTGCTGCTGATGGATAGCTTTGGCACAATCACTAACTGAATGTCTACATCTAAAATTTTGCAGCGCTGGTTGTTACAGCTGTATTAGTACAGCTGTATAGGGCCAGCGCTGCAGAGTGGCCACACTTACAGCAACCAGCGCTGAAAGTGGTGTTAGATGTGGCCACACTGCAGCGCTGTTGGGCGGCTTCAAGGGGGGTTCCGGGACCGAGAGAGCAAACCGGGAAAGGAAACCAGCTTCGCTGCGGTTTGCTCTCTCGGTCCCGGAGCCACCCAGCAAACCGCAGGGAAGGAGACCTGCTTGCTCGGGGTTCCGGGACCGAGAGAGCAAACCGGGAACGCCGCGGTTTGCTCTCTCGGTCCCGGAGCCACCCAGCAAACCGCAGGGAAGGAGACCTGCTTGCTCGGGGTTCCGGGACCGAGAGAGCAAACCGGGAACGCCGCGGTTTGCTCTCTCGGTCCCGGAGCCACCCAGCAAACCGCAGGGAAGGAGACCTGCTTGCTCGGGGTTCCGGGACCGAGAGAGCAAACCGGGAACGCCGCGGTTTGCTCTCGCGTTCCCGGAGCCACCCAGCAAACCGCAGGGAAGGAGACCTGCTTGCTCGGGGTTCCGGGACCGAGAGAGCAAACCGGGAACGCCGCGGTTTGCTCTCGCGTTCCCGGAGCCACCCAGCAAACCGCAGGGAAGGAGACCTGCTTGCTCGGGGTTCCGGGACCGAGAGAGCAAACCGGGAAAGGAAACCAGCTTCGCCGCGGTTTGCTCTCTCGGTCCCGGAACCCCGAGCAAGCAGGTCTCCTTCCCTGCGGTTTGCTGGGTGGCTCCGGGACCGAGAGAGCAAACCGGGAAAGGAAACCAGCTTGATTACCAGAGGCTTCCTCCTTCCACGGAGGTCAAGAAAAGCGCTGGTAACTGTCTACATTGGATTACCAGCGCTGGATCACCAGCGCTGGATCCTCTACACCCGAGACAAAACGGGAGTACGGCCAGCGCTGCAAACAGGGAGTTGCAGCGCTGGTGGTGCCCTGCAGATGTGTACACCTTCAAAGTTGCAGCGCTGTAACTCCCTCACCAGCGCTGCAACTTTCTGATGTAGACAAGCCCTACATGTGTTTAGCATAACATGGAACGGAATATAGAATTCTTTTTTGTATTTAAAATATCTGAAATAGACTTGTAAATGCAATATACTTATAATGTCCAATACTTTCTCGGAAAGGAACTTTACAATGTTAGTTACCTTTCATAACTATTCTGGACATGTTCCCTATTCTGAGAACCAGAAGAGGGGTAGCATAGAGCAGCGGTACAAGGTGAATGGTTGGGGAGCTGGTTAAAGAGCTGCTTTATGCTAGTAGAGCAGTGAAAAGCAGCTGGAGCAGATGTAAGAACTTCAAAACTCTGCTCTTGCTAGAATGGTGGGAAACTGCAATAGTACACATCAAAGCCATTTCTGGTCAGAATAGCACTTCTCTCTTCAGCTGTTCTCCTGTGTTCTGCTGCCATGTAAGCATTCTGCTGCTTCTCCAATATCTTAGGTCTCCTTAATTCAAGAACTTCTGGTCCTTGCTGTTGCCTTTGCCCAAAAAGAGCCTCTTCAGAATAATGTAAGTGCTGGTCTTTCCCCCCACCACCATTCACCTCTTTCTTCACTTTCAGGGGCCTCCATCCACAGCTAGAAGGGATGGTTCCTCCTGAGTTCTTAAAATGGCTGTATGTTATGACCCTCATCTCTTCTCCTCTTACCTGATATACTTCATCAAGGAGTTCAGGCTGACCTGTGTTACGTCAGGAAGAAATTTATTGCTGACTCATTAAGATTGAATTTTGGATACATGTACTTGCTGTCTGTGGGAATCTGCTCAAGCTATGTTTTGTTCCCATTGGGGAAAAAAAGAAAAACAAGTGATCTTAAAATGAAATTAAAAGATTGTTCTCAGTGACTTCACAACAGGGTAACGATGTGAGACTAAAGGCAACTAAAGAGATCAGTCTGAATTTGAAAGTGTTGGAGACCTTCCTGAATGATTCATAACTAATGAACCCTCAGCCTAAGTAGAAGACAAATTAAAGACACTTTTCTCCAACCACCACTTTTCCAAAAGCTAAACTCGCAGGAAAAAAAAAACTTTTCTCACCTCTTCTGAAGAAGAATTAGGCTCCATCAATTCTGAAGCATTAGTACTGGTGAAGACAAAATAAGATGCAAACTGTTCCCATTCATCCGATTTCTTTTTGGCTTGGAAGACCAAGTTAGACAAGCAGTGATAAAGAAAAAGCATTAAAAAACCCCCAAAAGCGTCATTTAGGGCCAGCTCATTGCCAATAACAAGGGGTAACCTTTCAACCTCTGAACCTGATGGCTCAGAAGGAGAGATTGTCTTTCCCAGAGAACTCAGAAACTGAAGAATTGAATCCTCACTTGGAAGGAATTATAATCCTTGGCATTGCTTGGAGCCTCTGTATTATCATTAACATGTTTAGAGCAGTCTTGGCAAGAACAGACTCCTTACTGAATTCCCCTTCTTCCAAAGAAAACAGTGAAATTTGTTCATCTCGCAGAAGATTTTCCGTAGACTGTCCACTTTATATATGGTGTATGGCTTCCGGTACTGTAGCCAGAATACATCTGTGGCTAACAACACAAAAAGTGGATAAGCTATGTAGTGAACCTCTTGGCAAGGCACCTGTCTGGGCGATCTGAAAAAAAGAGATGATGCTCTACCTCTGAGGCTTTCACCGACTAAGATATATTCTTAATCTCAAAGCAATTAAATATCAAAACATTATCTTAATATCAAAGGAATTAAAATACAGTCCCTACAGAGATTGTAATTTACAAGCTTCTATTGGTTAATTAGACACATCCATTTTATTACTGGCGCTTTTGCTATAAACTGTATTTTCTTGGCTGCTATTTCTCCATATTTGTTAGTCCTCTGGATAAAGCAAGAATGCTGGGATAAGTCCACAAAAGGTTGGTAACATGCTTTTCTGACTCTTGAAGCACATACAACTTTGGACATGTGAGGGATCAGAAGTTATCCAAAGGGGCTATGACACACAATTCTAGCAATTTCTAAAAATTTCTATCAATGTTTACTTAGTGGCCAACCCTCCTCCCCAATCTTTTGATAGGGGAAAACATCCGGTTAGTGCCTCCATTACCCCAGTATTCAGAACAATCTTCTGGAGTTGACACTGGCATGTAATCAGTACTTTTTTAGGTTTCCGGAAAGACCTTTTCAGTGTTGTCTTCTGGGCATTTTTTTTTCAAATATTAGCCTTTTTGGACTTCATTCCTTATACCAGTGGTCCTTTTTATGGCCACTGGCACATTCATGTTTTCAGAAGAGTTTAGTGGGTGCCAACAATTACTCACATACAGGGCCGGCTCCAGGCACCAGTGAAGCAAGCATGTGCCTGGGGGAGCACATGCTATGGGACGGCATTCTGTCCATTCTGCAGAGTCGGAGCATTTTTTTTTGTTTTTGTTTTTTGGATTTTTTTGGCACCAGTTCTGGGCAATGTAGAGAGAAGCTGGAGAGAAGCTGGGAGGACAGAGAACACCGGCGCCCACAGCCAGCAGCCCCAGAGTTCTCTATCCCCAGCAGGCGTGGGGCTGCAGCTTCTCTCCCCTGCTGGGCACTAGGTGGGCACACATAAATGCCCCGGCGGGCGCCACGTTGACAACCACTGGCTTATACAGTCCTGTTAGCAAGATTAATGCATTTGGTTGTGACCAAAGAAAATATATTTCCCTTTTCTTTAACTAGTTTAGATCTTCCAGTCTTACATATTTATTTTTCAGTTAACATACCTCAAGTTGGTTCTTTTGGTGCTCTAAAACTATGTTAAAAATTGACTGTAGATTGCTGACAATGTGGCTAGTAAGTGTGTTGTAGCTAAGGAATCATTATCAGAAGGCTTTTCCAGGAGATACAGTTGTTAAATGTTAACAAAAAGACAACCATGGGCCCCAATCTTGCAAAGACATACAAATATGCTTAGCTTTGAGATTTGACAATATTTAACATCAAGCTTAAATTGCTTAATTGAACATTAGTGATACTCACTGGTGTGATTTGTCTGCTTAATGCTACTTCGAAGCAGTGCAAAGTAGGCAGATCATATTGGCTAGTGGAGGGAAATTTATAGCTGTTTGTCCAACCTCCACATTTCCCTGCATGTGCTCACACATCAGTTTCCTCTCCCTACTGCACCCCCTACGTTCCGCTTCACTCCCATTGGGAACAATGGGAAGCAGCAGCCCCCTTTGCTAAGGGCAGTTTATGTCCTCAGTCTCATTGAAAACAATGGACAGTGGTGGCCATTTTGGACTAAGGCAATTCTTCATGAATTTCTCTGAGTCGGTTAAATTCTTCATCTCCTGAAGAATAAACTTTGATAAATATTGGTGAAAAAAGATTGATTAATTCTAATTTTCTCCCCCAAGTCTACCCATTGCACCAGCTCTATTCACGGTTCTCCTCTCTGCCAGTTTCTGTCTGTACAGATATTGCCTGTCATTTAGGACAAAAAAAATCTGCTACAAGGTGCTACTCTTTTGGAGGACTCATTTTAAAATGTATTTTTATTCATAAATAAATTAACAAATCTATTCGTCAACTCTCCGAAAATTCATTTTGACTTTAAAGAGGAAGCTCTCTAATTTTGGAGAGGATACACTGAATTCATCATATGTAAGAGAGTACTTGAATCTCTGTTTTAAATGCAAACGTCAATGTAACATTAACTATGGAGACGTGACTAGGATCTCCAGATATCCGGTGAGTAGTCTCATTTATGTCATTTAAGCACATCTGTAAGTTCCATGCCTCTTTCCTGCCCTGCCCCTCAAGATTGGGTCCTAGCTTTGTTAACAGTTGTACTTCATTTTGTTTCCCTTTCATATAAACTTTTGAGGTGGAATTTTCGAAAGTACTCCGTATTGACCTAATTTTCCTCCCATTGAAGTCAATGATAAAACTCTTTCAGCAGAAGCAGAGCTAAGCCAAAGTTGAGTGCTCTTGAAAAGTCTTAATTCTTTCTTTAAAATGCCTTTAGTATAAGAGGTTGATTTAGGAAACTTCTGCTTTACACCTATGAGGTAATCAGCTGTGAAGAAACAAATCGTATTTCTGAAGTTGAGGACAACTGCTCTCGGTGTTAAGTGTATTTTTATTTAAAATATTATAGGTTAGCAGAAAATTTCAGGCCAACTTGAACCTGTTTTCCTATGACTAGTTACATTGACACACATAGGTTCAGTTTGATGGTTGAACAGTTTTAAATTCAATTCAAGATATATAAGAGCTAAACTGGCAAACATTTAATGCTACCATCGTGATATTGTAACCTTCATGATGATGTCAGCTGAGGCACTTTGTTTACATATACTGTACACTCTGACATTCCACCAGTGATTAAGGGATTGGGAAAGAAAAGTGTTTCTCTATTTGAGAAAGCAGAGACAGTCCCAATTTTATTTCTCATTGACCAGAAAACTCAGTATGCAAGTAGATTGTGTATTTGGGCTCTCTAGGACCATGTTGTGGTTTTCTGCAGCAAACAAATGCAGGCATTAGGAAGAAAGCCTTTTGAGCACAAAAGAAATTAAACCAATGTGCAAGGTGGAATGTACTGGCTCTGCATGCAATATCTGAACAGGGTAACAAGCAAGCCAGTCAGAAGGCTTGAGAAATGACCAGCTGGGAAGGCAGCCGCGAACACGGTTACTGATGGAAAAATACATCCCTGAGCTTGGCATCTGAGCTTAGAGCTGCGAAAGACACCCACACATTTATGGAGAAGGCTTTCTGAATTTGTCTTCTCCAAACAGGAGTAATGGGCTGAATAAGAAATTGTCCTGGATAGAACTACAGAATAGTGGGGCTTCTACCAGTGACAAATATTGAACATTTCAGTGTAGTTTTATTGCTCTGATTTAACATGGAAATATGTATGTTGCTGCAGGAGTGAGTATTTTTAATTATAAAATTTCTGTTTTTTTCCCCTTGCTTCTTTATTTTTTCTTGCTATCTTCTCCCATTCCTTCACTAACAAGTTTTATATATGAAATTATAGCAAACTTTTAAGGAGAATATGTCAAGATCATTTCTGTAGTTCTCAAACTATGTATCTTTTTAAAAGGTAGAAATAAAGAACTTTCAGGAAATTTAGTAATATTTCTACTAGTTTATTTATTTTTTGCATGACTTAATCTTTTGGCTGTACCTATTGCTGTGTGTTCTGGTCTTTCAAAATGTAAAATAGAAAGTACATTAATATGTTTTAACATTAAGAATAAGAAAATATATATGGCATAGACATGTATTTTATAAACTCATTGTGAGGGAGTGATTTGTAAAATGGTAAAGAGCCATTGGGACAAGCAGAGTTTTGTTGTTGGTTTTTGTTTTGTTTTTGTGTTCACTGTTAAAAGAAAAAAGCAAAGTCAGTAAAATTGTATCAATATTGCACTTTGCACTTACTAATACAATAAAAATCAGCAACTGTTGCAGCTTAGTGTTGTGTATATATAATAGTGCAAGGGTCAGTCAGATAAGAGCAGAAAATTAGCATCAATAGTGTGTGTGTGATCTATCTGAGAGAGAGAGATTGCATGTGTAATTGTCAAATTAAGTAAGACATAGTAAGACTGTAACATAAATATAGTAGGATCAATGTTTATAAAGGGTTTATTTATGAAAGTATTTCTTTAGTGTCACTGCAGCATTACTTTGTTCACATTACCTCTGTAGGTACATCCCTGTTGAATTGTTTCTTCTTCTATTTGTCTGTATACAAGAGAAGCTTTAATTTTTTGTGGACAATGTTATGGTTCAGTTTTTGTCTAAAACTGAGGTAGAAGAAGTAAAAAGCTTGTGAACATAAGTATCAGGCCTCTGTTTTCAAAGAAAATCGTGCTGCATTATGAACTATAAGGTCAGTGAGCAAACACGAAAATGTTCTCTTGAAACCATTCATTCTGCATAATTTTAAGTCAGTTGATATCACAAAAGAATAGTGGGCAACTTCCTTTTCTATTTTATTATACATTCTCTTAAAATTTTAGATAAACATTACCCATCAAATTAAGTATGATAAAAAAAATTGGACTAACAGTAAAAACACTTGTATGCTTGAATAGAAAAAGTAAATAATCCTTTGAAGTTCTTCACGAGAGCAAGAGGTCAGAATGACACAGGAAGAATGAACATATTAAGATTTATTTAGGCTCTTTTTTTTTAAATACAAGACCTAAATGTTTTCCTTATTGTACCCTGTTGCAGAGCATAGCAGGATGCAGCTGACCCACTCCTGTTCTGTGTGTACCCAGCTATTGTCAGTTCTTTGTAATCAGATAAATGGACCTTGTAAAGGTTTTAAAAAAAATAAAGATCCTCCAATTACAAAACCATTCTTCTAACATGGCAGGCATTCAAAGTAATGTTCAACATGTTCAAGACTACCAATAATTGAGTATTTACTAGAGAGAGAGAGAGAGAGAGATGATACAAGTGCTTACATAGTCTCCATTACCATAGCATCTGAGCACCTCTCTAATTTTAATAAATTTGTCTCACCTCAATTCTGTGAGGTAATACACAGAAATAAAGTTGCAAAGAGTCCCGTGGCACCTTATAGACTAACAGACTTATTGGAGCATGAGCTTTCGTGGGTGAATACCCACTTCGTCGGATGCAGTTCTCATTCCTTGGTTGTATTAGGACTTCACCAGCGTAAAATGGCTCTAAAGCTGGCTTAGCCAGCTACTGGAAGATTCCAGGTCCCCTCTCCCTGGCAGTGAGTTCATTCTTATGGTTTATCAGCTCTTTTGGGCTATCTGCTGGAATATATGCTTTAAATTGTACCAGCACTGCATGGCTCATGCTTATGGATGTATAAATGTCCTTTGTGTCCTTCAAACTGTGCTGAATGCTCTTCTGTCACAAGCAAAGATAAGGCACAAGCTGCATATGAAGTCTGACAATTGAGAATTTAATATAACTCTCCTAAATCTTGGTCCTATGGCTAAATCAGAGGACTCGCCTTGCTAGAGTATAATGTTAGGGACTCTTTCAAATCAAAGTACAAAACTGTCCTTAGTTCTTCTTTCCTTTGCCTCATTGTTTGATCTTCAATCTGGATCAGCTCTTCCACTCAGAAAAACAGACACTCGTTGAACCTTGTTTTCATTAACTACAGTTTCCTCTCTGATCTTTCTATCAGAGTTCACTCTGTCTATTCAGCAGCTCTTTGCCTTGAATTTCATCCGTCTCCTTCCTCAAGCCCATTCCTCCAGAGTTCCGGTTATCTCCCATCCATCAGTGGCCATCATTTGTCTCTGGCTCCTTGTCTTTCCACTCAGTCATGGTCTCTTCCACCTCAACTTCATCACTCCCACTACTAAATATGCCCCAATAACCCCAAGCCCTTGGTTGCCACAATTTCCACTTCCTATGCTTATGCTCTCATGTTGCTGAGTGCCTCTGGAGGAGGACTTCCTCCAGTATAAATTTGTCCATGTCTCCTTCAGTTCTGTCATCTTCCTAATCAAACAGCACTACTTCTCCATCCTCATTGAATCAAATATCTACACCCCAGCTGCTTATTTGCCACCTTTGACTGTCTTCTAATGCCCTTTCCCTACACCTGTTTTGTTTTGCCTCCCTTCACATAATCTTGCAGACTTTTTTCAAACAGAAAATAAGATCAACATGACCTTCCCTAATCCCCCAACACTCTGTTTCCTCCTTCCAGGTTGCCAGTGCTGTGGTTTTTCATTCTCTAATCACTCTCCTGTCTCAATGAACCCCATCTCCTCCTGTGACACTGTCTAACCCTGACTTTTCTTTTTATTTATAATTTTTCTCTAGTTCCTTCCCCTCACAAAAGAAACATCCTCAACTAAAAAAGCTTGAATCCACCTTCCTGACCAACTACTATGTCATCTTCCTTCTCTTGTTCACCTCTAAATTCTGCATCTTGGCAGAGGAGATGGGTAGACGAGATGACCTTTCTGATTCTAAATTAATTGAATGTGCTCTGCTTACAAGAAGAGGAAAGATGATCTTGTGGTTCTGACTCGAGTGATGGGTGCAATACCTGGCTTTGCCATGGACTTCCTTTACCTTGGTTGAGACAATTGAATATGTAGAAGTAGTTTAAGCTGGAATTAATTGAACTGCAAGACAAGTCAGGTCTCTAGTTTTCAATATTTTTTTTTTTTACCTATAGTAGTTGTGCAAAATTCAGATAAGAGACCCTATCAGTAGTGGCATTGAAATAAGTAAATATTAAAAATATTTATAATTTAGTTGATTATAAATTCCAATCTAAAATTGTGATAGCACAGACTTTTACATTAAAGCATTGTTTTTATAAAACCTGATTGAAATCTGTTGTTGGAAAAAACAATCCAAATTATTTAAATCTCTGTACCTTGTTGGGCTGTCTAGATATTTAGCTTACTGCAGTCCAGAGAGAGCCCACTGATGCTGATTTATTCCTATCTTCATCCTAGGTAAACAGAATATATGCTCTTCCTATAAATGAAGGTATTCTGGAGCTGGTAAGACACTTCTGCTAATCCCTGTTTTAATGCATCCTATTTCACGGTGGATTAGCCATGTCTGTCAAGTCCCTCAAACAGATTTTTGAATACTTTTGGCTCTTGACTCTAGACTCTAGTAATATTGGTGGATAAGCAATAATTCCTCAGACATACTGCAGGGCAAAAATCATCAGCTATCAAAAATATACTTGTTAAATTTGACTTCCTCATATTGGAGAAGCTGCTGTCTTTTTAAAATCAGATCTGATTTGAAGTGAAAAAGGAAGTTAAATCAATTGAGTCTGAGGGTCAGATGGTGGTGAAACATGCTTCGGAGGAAGCATAGGATGCTTCTGGTACTATTGGCAAGGCAGTGGTCACACTTAGTGTGCATCAGCCTTACTGGTTAAAGAGCTCCAGTGTTTCAAAAGAAGTTCTGACCATAGTAGAAGCCCTTTTATGTTTGGAAGCCCAATTTAGTGAGAAGATTTATGATACCCTGCAGAAGATATAAGGTTCTTTGGCAACCCTCCCATCTCTTGGCTTTTGTAGCCTTCTGGGAAGGAAAAAATCCACTTCTTTCTGTTTCCAGAGGCAAAATTTATCCTGACATTGAGTAGCCCAGAAGCACATTTCCTTCAGTTAGATCCAAGAACTAATGCCATCCATCTGTGGGAACCTGGTCTGCTACCCTGGGCTGCAGGCAAGAAATTTGATGGAGTAATTGAGCATCTCCACCCAGGTTTCTCTGTGAACTTGTAAATTTACCTCTTGGGAACTTTCCTGGTGATATAGAGCAGACTTACAGCTCTAGTATTTGTGAAGTTACAGAATCTTGTTCTAAACACATAGGTTATTTTTTTATTAGTTTGCAGTTTTTTAAGGTTTCTCTTCTAAGACATTGTAGATTCATAAAATACACCTCTATCCTGATATAACACAACCCGATATAACACAAATTCGGATATAATGCGGTAATGCAGTGCTCTGGGGGGACGGAGGTATTTTTATGTGGATAAACAAATTTCTCTGAAGGATAAGAATTTAATATTCATGTTGAGACCGATTTTTTTTATCCTTTCTTTCTAATGCAGCAGTATATAAATTAAGGTTTATGGTTAGGTCAGTGGCCTTATATGTGGTAGTTAGAAGCCACTTGTGGTTGAGGCATTGGCAAGTAGTTTGAGGCAAAGCACTCTAGTTTGCACAAAATACTTGAGTGGTAAGCTTTTTGGCAAGCTGCTAAATGGTAGTAGAGGCAGCAAAACACTTTCTGCCATTCATTAATGAGCTCACTTTCTATGTCAATAAAAAGAGATTTCCAGCAATTTTAGTCCTTTTGATATACTCAGAGCAAACGAGATTAAAGTAATAGAAGGTGTAATAGGAACAATTTAGGTGGAAACTGAATGCAGAGTTTCTGGGTTTAATGTGTGGGTGTTAGTGGCCTGTGATGTAGAGGTGGTCAAACTGGATGAACTGATTGTTCCTTCTGGCCTTAAACTCTATGAAATCAAGCAGGATTATGTTCTGGAAATACTGTATGATTTAACATTGCTTCTTCAGGATCATTGTTACTGGATATGTGTTCATCAGTCATATCAAGATGTGGTAGAATTTGTAAGACAGGGTTATCTGATAAAGCTTGCACTGTTGCCCTAAAGCAATTTTCCTAGTTCGTTATATGAGGAAAAATATAATACTGTAGAGAACAGGACCACTTCAACACTTTCTAAACACTTTACAGAAACTATGACAATAAAACCCATTGCAGAGAGTAATTTTTAGAGTTACAGGGCTTTGTTGTACTGAAGTGCCAATCCAGAGTAATTTTATCAAATTTAATGGAATTACATTAGCTTTATACCAGATTAACAAAGAAGAAATCAGGCCTGTATTCTGTCTTTTATGTTGTTTACACACAGAGCTTCTGGTATATCTGCTATAATGATGGGAGGATCTGTAAGAATCTTGAATAGTTATAAAAAACTGTTCTCTAGACCAGTGGTTTTCAAATTTCTTGGCACCATGACCCCCTTCTGACAACAAAAATTACTGCATGACCACAAGAAGGGAGACTGAAGCCTGAGCCTGCCACCCTGATGAAGGGGCAAAAGCCCGAACCCCACCTTACTACATGACCACAGGAGGGGGGACTCAAGCCTGAGCCCTGTCACCCAGGGCTGAAGCCAAAGCCTGAACCCCACCTCTGAGGGCTGAAGCCGTCAGATTTCACCCATGGAAGGTGGGGCTCAGGTTTTGGCCCCAGACCCAACAAGTCTAAGCCAGCCTGGGCGACTCCGTTAAAACAAGGTCCTGACCCAGTTTGAGAACTGCTGCCTTAGACAAACAGTGAAATCAGTTTGACCATTTATTTCTCTGGGAGAACAACTGTAGTTCCAGCAGAAGTGTATCTACCTGGCATGCATCTGAAGAAGTGGGTATTCACCCACGAAAGCTCATGCTCCAAAACGTCTGTTAGTCTATAAGGTGCCACAGGATTCTTTGCTGCTTTTACAGATCCAGACTAACACGGCTACCCCTCTGATACTCTACCTGTCTTAACAGTTGCTGCAGAAAGAGACTAAGATTAGCTAACTTTCATACTTTCCACCAAATCGTTTATAAAAGTATGTATTACAGCAGTTGCTAGAGGACTGCTATCAAGTCTCATTGTTCTGGGCACTTTACAAACATATATAGTTACAGCTCTTGTCCTGAAAAGCTTAGTCTAAGAATACAACATACACAGAGTGAGGAGAGAGGATACAATCAGATAGATCACATTTTAATATACATTAACAATTAAAAAATTATGCATAATAAATTAATAAATGTCACCTCACTTAGGTCCCTCAACCACCATAAATTGGCTGATTTCTCAGAGATGTGGTGGGTAAAACACTTTTTTGGACAAACGAAAGTACTGAGATTCACAAAGATACTTGCACTACTGTAACTAGCTTTGAGACTTAAGGAGCATTGATACACTTAGCTATAGGGTAGTATTTTCTTCAGCATCACAACCTGGGATAAATAGAATCAAAAGAAATTTGATTTCAGTTTGAGATTGTTTTTGATATTTGAGAGCCACATTCTGTCCTGGCTTGCACTCATGCAACTCTTGAATTCAGTGGAGATGCATTTGGGATGGTGGCAGAATTTATCCCTTTAGTAAGGGAATTTCTTTTAGAACTACAGCTAATTATGCTTGTAGTATCAGTAACAGAAATAGTACCAATATTCCTGTTCTGCCAGACATTTGTATTCAGGAATAAAGTTACTTAGTTTCATCAACATAAGAGAAGTCCACAGAAGTTTATACTACAGTAGAACCTCAGAGTTACAAACACCTTGAGAATGGAGGTTGTTCATAACTCTGAACAAAATATTATGGTGGTTCTTTCAGAAGTTTGCAACTGAACATTGACTTTGAAACTTTACTATGTAGGAGAAAAATGCTGCTTTTAACCATCCCAATTTAAATGAAACCAGCACAGAAACAATTTCCTTACCTTGTCTAATCTTTTTAAAACTTCCCTTTATTTTTTGTTAATAGTTTACGTTTAACACAGTACTGTACAGTATTTGCTTTTTTTCTGTGTGTGTGTCTCTGCTGCTGCCTGATTGTGTACTTCCGGTTCCAAATGAGGTGTGTGGTCAATGAGTCAGTTCATAACTCTGAGGTTCTACTGTATGTCTACCTTCATCAGTAATATAATATGGATAGAACAATAATAGTTCTTTTCAGGGTATGGCAAATCCAAAGTATTGTTTATTTTAACAAGAAGAACAAAGCATTAGAGAAAAAATATTTTAAAACAATATACAGGTATCTTATCTAAAGTTTATCATCCCCAGTGGTAACAGAGGCAGGCCTAACTTCTTTATACACTCCCAGCAGGATGCTTGCATCTGAGTCTGGTTTTCTGGAGCTGTTACCATTTGTGAGGGAGGTACTCTTTTAAACACTGCTGTAGTTCTTTTATTCTTCTGTATTTATGTTGGCTAGACAGGAGGCAAAAATCATCAAAGCTAATAAGCCTGGAATTGTCCCTTTAAACACTCTCAAGTGTTTGCTGAGAAGTGGCTTATCTTGAGTCATTGATTTCCTTCTGACCTGCTTTCCCAAACACTCTTTGTTAAGTTAATCTGATATACAGTAGAACCTCAGAGTTACGGACACCTCAGGAATGGAGATTGTCCGTAACTCTGAACAAGACATTAGGGACTTCAGCCACTGTTGGGGGGAGCAGAGCTCCGGGCAGTGCAGGGGTCAGGGCTTCTGACCCTCATGAATATCAGGGCTTTAGATATTTGGGTAATGCTCAGGGCTTCAGCCCTTTGGATCCGCTCCCAGTTTCAACCCTGCGGGGGAAGGGGAAGGAGCTAATCAGCAGGGCCAACCGGTGGGTACTGAACACCTGCTGACCACCCAGAGCTCAGGGCTTTAGCTATGGGTGGGAGAGCACTGGTTTCAGTGCTCCCCCCGTAGCTAAATCCCTGAGCCCCAGTGCCCCCTGTGGGGCTGAAGCTGGGAATAGAGCCACAGGACTAAAGCCCCAAGCACCAGTGCTCCCACTAGGTCTAAAGTCCTGAGCCCAGCGCTCCCAAGGGTCAGAAGCCCTGAACCCCTCCACAACACACACACTGGGAGCCCTGACCCTCTGCAGCTCTAACACCCACCCCCTTCAGCTGAAGCCCTGAGCCCCGAGCTAAAGCCTCGAGGCAGTAAAGTATTTGCTTTTTTGTGTGTCTCCACTGCTGTCTGATTACTTCCAATTCCAGACAGCATCTTGCTAATCGATAAGTCTGGAACTTTGAGGTTCTACTATAGTCATAACTAGACCAACATACATTATTCATAAATTATTAGAGAAGCTCCAGATCAGTCACTGTCATGTACAGATTTCTTATATCACATCATTTTTTCAAAGTTGAGACCCCCAGGTAAGCTTGGGAGAGCCTATGTGGTACTGAAATAGATGACTTCCAATAGAGCAATCTTTTTCTAACTAATAAAGTAATATCTATTTTACTCAGTCTTTATGCAAGAAGTGCATGTTGCATTAGTGGTATACCTACTCAGAGTTTAGGAAATGTTGGGAAGGTCCATGTAAGTAACTACATAGGCGTTTAGAGGACATTGATGCCACCAGGACTACTTTACTGCATATGTAGAGCCAGAGAAAAAGCATAGATCTCCTGACTCCTAATCCTGTGTGTGAATGATAAGGGTATCCTTTGTCTTCATGATACCATGAGAGATGCACAGAGTTTATAGTACTTTAATACCCCTATTGAGACACCAATTAAAAAGATAAAAAAGGAACATCTTAAAAATTCTACAGTTCTACTTTTCACCATTTTTATTGTTTATGCTTTGCACTACACTCAGTTTGGATAATGAATACAGACAGTTCATTCAGATGGTTTGCTAGCATAGTCTGCCATGTCTGAGCTTTAGACACTGTTCTGTTCTTAAGAACCTCCAGTGACAAGATTCTACAACCTTTCTAAGTACTGGAATGAATTGCTTAACTATCCTGACAGTAAGTTTTTCTAACATCCAACCTAAACCTCCCTTGCTACAATTTAAACTAGGGCTCTGAAGCAATTAAAATTAATCATGATTAATCACGAGATTAAAAAAATTAATTGCATATAATAGTGCTATTAAATAATAGAATAGAATAGATGTTTTCTACATTTCCAAATATATTGATTTCAATTACAACACAGAATACGAAGTGTACAGTGCTTCCTTTTTATTTATTTATTACAAATATTTGCATTGTAAAAATCAAAAGAAATACTATTTTTCAATTCCCCCCATTACAAGTACCCTAGTGTAATCTCATTATCATGAAAGTTGAACTACAGATATAAATTATATACAAAAAAACTGCATTCAAAAATAAAAAAATTTAAAACTTTAGAGTCTACAAGTCCACTCAATCCTACTTCTTGTTCAGACAATCGCTCAAACAAACAAGTTTGTTTACAGTTGCAGGAAATAATGCTGCCTGCTTCTTGTTTACAGTGTCACCTGAAATTGAGAACAGGCGTTCACATGGCACTGTTGTAGCCAGCATTGCAATATATTTGTGTGCCAGGTGCACAAAGATTCATATGTCTCTTCATGCTTCAACCACCATTAAACTTTTTTTAATCATGATTAATTTTTTGAGGTAATCATGTGATTTAACTGCGATTAATTGACAAGCCTAATTTAAACTCATTGCTTCTTATCCTATCCTCAGAAGTTAATAAGAATACTTTTTTGGCCTCTTCCTTGTAACAACCTTTTATGTACTTGAAAACTGTTATGTCCCCCCATAGTCTTCATTTCTCCAGATTAAACAAACTCACCAATGAGGACACAATCTGTGTGCTTGTGTCTGTTTGCATGCATGAACATGCGCACACAAAGGAACAATGAGCTTTTCTCCTTCTCCCTCACACTGATCCATTTACTTCTTCACTGTGTTCTTCTATCATCTAGTGCAAAACATGATGTTCACCTAGTAAAATATCCTACTTACCCATAGAAGAGATCCTTTTTCCTGATCAGGAACATGAATTTCCTTTTATATAGAAATGTTTTGAAATGGCAACAAAATAGATGGTGTGAATTATATCCTGATGTTGAAAACAGATATTCATACCATATACTGAAATTAAGAAAACCACAATATTCCATCTTTATTTCACTTTTTTTAAAAAACAGACGGCTATTCTTGCATAGGTGGAAGAACACTAAGACAGAGAGGAATGCTCAGTTTCAAAGTATAAGTATCAAAGGCACACAAAGTAGTTCTGCTACTCTGTGCTGATTAAATCTCAGCTGGAGTATTATGTCCAGCCACGCTTCAAGAGAAGGGCAACAAAAATTATTAAAGGTCTAGAAAACGTGATCTCTAAGGGAAGATTGAGTTTGTATAGTCTGGAGAAGAGAAGACTGAGAGGGGACTGATAAGTTTTCAAGTACATAAAAGTTGGTTAAAAGGAGGAGGGAGGTAAATTGTTCTCTTTAATGTCCAAGGACAGGACAAGAAGCAGTGGCTTAAATTGCAGCAAGGGCAGTTTAGGTTGGACTTTACGAAAGACTTTCTGTGAGGGTGGTTGAGCACTGTAATAAATTGCCTAGGAAGATTGTGGAATCTCCATCCTTGGAGATTTTTAAGAACAAGTTAGACAAGACACCTGTCAGGGATGCTCTAGGTCAGGGATCAGCAACTTATGGCCCACAGCCCGCCAGGGTTTGTTTACCTGCCATGTCTGCAGGTTTGGCCCATCGTGGCTCCCACTGGCCGCGGTTCGCCACTCCAGGCCAATGCAGGCTGCAGGCATAGGCGCTAATGTTCTCTGTCACGGTGGGTGCCTGTGCCCCTCTCGCCCCTGGCCCCACCCCAACTCCACCCTTTCCCCGCCCCCATTCCAAAGTCCCTCCCCTAACTCCGCCCCTCCCTCTCCCTATTGGATCCCTTCTCCAAATCCCCGCCCCGGCCCCACCTCTTCCCACAATGCGCCGTGTTCCCCACCCTCCCCCCTCTCTCCCTGCCCCGCGAATCAGCTGTTTCACGGCACAAGGGCTGGGAGGGAGGAGGGAGAAGCAGGACGCGGTGGCGCGCTTGCAGAGGAGGCGGAGGTAAGCTGGAGCAGGGGAGTGGGGTGGGGAGCTGCTGGTAGGTGCTGAGCACCCGCCAATTTTTTTCCGTGGGTGCTCCAGCCCCAGAACACCCATGGAGTCGGCGCCTATGGCTGCGGGAAGTGGCACAGGCCGAGGGAAGTGCTAGCTGCTGCTTCCCGTAACTCCCATTGGCCTGGAGTGGCGAACTGCAACCAGTGGGAGCCATGATCACCTGAACCTGCGGGCGCGCCAGGTAGACAAACCGGCCCAGCCCGCCAGGGTGCTTACTCTGGTGGGCCGCATGCCAAAGGTTGCCAGTCCCTGCTCTAGATAATACTTAGTCTTGGCATGAGTGTAGGGGACTGGACAAGATGATCTCTTGATGTCCCTTACAGGCCTATGATTCTATGATTCTATACATAGGAGTTGTGCAGAGTATAACGATAGCTTTTCCTTTTCTGCCATAGCGCTGAGCCAGAACAGAGAACAACTGTGTTTGAAATTTGTCTAATTGGCTCTAAAATTGTGGTTTCTTCTATCTGCATATATGAAGTTTGAGGCCTATGGAACAAGACCTATGGATTGTACGTTTTGATCCAAGTTGCTATAAATAGCAGATTGATTTATTAAACTGACAGCGCTTTAGCTACAAATAATCTTTTTCTTCAGTGTACAGCTTTGCCTGACCTCTATTCTTTTCTAACAAACATGACTAGAACTAATAAACAGGTGATACTGCTGTTCTGAAGGCCAAGGAAGATGCTAATCTTCGGTACAAATGTATTGAAAACAGGTTCAGGCACGGCTTATAGGAAAGGGAAGAAGCTGCCAACAGAACACTGCACAGTGTTATCGAGATGCAGGAACTATCACAAGAAAATTTTTGGTGGGCTCAGAGTGTGGCCATCAACTCTTACTGGTGGCCACTTTGATAATTTTTACTAAAATACTTATTTGTTTTTCCTAAAGTAAATTAAATATGTACAAATACATGTCCAAATCATTTAAATTTATTTATGTAGGTTTTTATTGCAGACTCAATAATAAAAATAATGTACAGTTGTCTCTATTCTTTACTGGACCTAAACAGAATAAAAACTAGGGCTGTTGATTAATCACAGTTAACTCACGCGATTAACTTAAAAAAATTAATTGCAGTTTTAATTGCACTGTTAAACAATAGAATACCAATTATTTAATATTTTGAATATTTTTCTACATTTTCGTATATATTGTATTGTGTTGTAATTAAAATCAAAGTGTATATTGTTTTTATTACAAATATTTGATGTAAAAATGATAAACAAAAGAGAGAGTTTTCAATTCACCTCATACAAGTACTATCATGCAATCTCTTTGTCTTGAAAGTACAACTTACAAACAGGGCTATTGCAAGGATATTTTGTGCCCTAGGTGAAACTTCCACCTTGCCCCCCCCACCTCCGCATCACTTATTAAAAACTTTAACAAGTGAATACTGCATAATATGGCATTGTTCGTTAGAATTAATACATGTAAATTTATTAATTTAATTATTTAGTCTACATATTTAATGAAAATAAATGAATAACCTAGCAGTGCTGACACTGTTATTGTTTTCACTTTGTACAACATAGCATGGATCTTAAAATAAATCACATACATTATACACAATACTGTCATAGAGTAACATGTTATCATTTAGAATTTATTTTTCCATGGGGAAGGGGAGCAGACCGGGTTGAGTCAGTGGGGTATCAGGTTAGGTGGGGAAGGGAGGCAGACCGAGTTCGGTCAGTGGGGGTTTGGGTTTGGCTGGGGAGTGCAAGGGGAGCAGACCGGGTTCGGTCACTGGGAGGATCGGGTTTGGCTGGAGAGGGGAAGGGAAGCAGACCGGGTTTGGGAGTAGAGGGGGGCAGCGGGCGGGGTAGGATTCAAAGAACCGCGAGTTGAAATGGGCACTATCCTCTCCATTCGCTGGCATGCAGCAGCGCTGGGCCAAGTGCACTTGCAACAGGGCAGTGGGAGCATATGGCCTGCTTTGCCTTCACGAGTCTGTCTTGCTCTCACTCCAGCAGGGGGGCATGGGAGTCAGGCAGGACTGTGAAGGCAGAGAGTGCACGTCCCTCACGCCAAAGCAGGGTCGGGAGGGTAGAAAGCTGGGGCGCAGGGAGGTGGGTTAAAACGGCTTAGCCTCCCCACCACACAAGAGAGTCCGCAGACCTGCCAGCTGTGATCGCCCTCCCTTCTCTCCCCAGGGAGCAGAGCCTTTGCCTGGAAAACCTGCAGCCTGCTCTCCGTGGAGCATGCCATGTGCAAGCTGGCCCCACTTGTACCACACTGACAGCACAGCTCAGCCCCAGCGGGGGGTCTTACACTTCCCACCGCAAGCTGCTCCACTCTCCTTCTGGCTGCTGCTATGCAATGTACAAGACAGAGGAGCTAGTACTGTAATAATGTACCTACCAAGACAGCAATCTGTCCAGTTATCGATTCACAATCAAAGGACTTTGCTGGCTTTCTAAATGGCAGGAGTCGGAGAGTACTTCATTGAGAGTGTGGTTCTTATCACCTCCCTATAGTCTGCGATCTAATCAAAGGACTTTCCTAATCACTGGTTGCCTAAATGGCAGGAGAGCAATTCATTGGGGGAGTGGTTCTTATCTACATCCTCCCTACAGTCCGGGATCTGCAGCCTGCGTTTTGATGGCTATCTGGTCCTATATATAGGCACCGCTTTTTGGCACCCCACCAAATCTCGGCACCCTAGGCAGCTGCCTAGTTTGCCTAGTGCTTGCACCGGCCCTGCTTATAAATGTAGATTTTTTTTTTAAGATATCTGCACTCAAAAACAAAACAATGTAAAACTTCAGAGCCTAGAAATCCACTCAGTCCTACTTCTTCTTCAGCCAATTTCTCAGACAAACAAGTTTGTTTATATTTACAGGAGATAATTCTGCCCTCTTCTTATTAACAGTGTCACCAGCAAGTGAGAATAGGCATTTGCATGGCACTTTTGTAGCTAGCTTTGCAATGTATTTACGTGCCAGATATGGTAAACATTCTTATGCCTCTTCATGCTTTGGCCACTATTCCAAAGGACATGCTTCCATGCGGATGACGCTCCTTTAAAAAAAAAAAAAAAGTGTTAATTAAATTTGTGACTGAACTCCTTGGGGGAGAATTGTATGTCTCCTGCTCTGGTTTACCCACATTCTGCATACATTTCATGTTATAGCAGTCTCGGATGATGATCCAGCACATGTTGCTCATTTTGAGAACACTTTCGCTGCAGATTTCACAAAATGCAAAGAAGATACTAATGTGAGATTTCTAAAGATAGCAATGGCACTTGATCCAAGGTTTGGATCAAGATAGATGGCACTTGATCCAAGGTTTAAGAATCTGAAGTGCAGTCCAAAATCTGAGAGAGATGGGGTGTGGAGCATGCTTTCAGAAGTCTTAAAAGAGCAACACTCTGATGCGGAAACTACAGAACCTGAACCACCAAAAAAGAAAATCAACCTTCTGCTGTTGGCATCTGACTCAGAGGATGAAATGAACATGGATTGGTCCACACTGCTTTGGATTGTTATCAAGCAGAACCCCTTGTCAGCATGGATACATATCCCCTGGAATGGTGGTTGAAGCATGAAGGGACATATGAATCTTTAGTGCATCTGAAACATAAATATTTTGCTATGCCAGCTACAAAAGTGCCATGAGAATACCTGTTCTCGCTTTCAGGTGACATTGTAAACAAGAAGAGGACCGCATTATCTTCTGCAAATGTAAACAAATTTGTTTGTCTGAACGATTGGCTGAACAAGAAGTAGGGCTGAGTGGACTTGAAGGCTCTGAAGTTTTACATTTTATTTTTGAATGCAGTATTTTTTGTACATAATTCTACATTTGTAAATTCAACTTTCATGATAAAGAGATTGCACTTCAGTACTTGTATTAGGTGAATTGAAAAATACTATTTTTTTACAGTGCAAATACTTTTAATAAAAAATAAATATAAAGTGAGCACTGTACACTTTGTATTCTGTTTTGTAATTGAAATATAGAAAACATCCAAAATATTTAAATAAATGGCATTCTATTTTTCTTTAACAGTGCAATTAATTTTTTTAATCTCTTGACAGCCCTAATAAAACAAATGGTGGTTGTTGTTTTTTTTTTACTTGCTAGCTAGTAAGTCTGTTTCTGTGAAATGTGGTATTTGTATGTTTATGCTTTGCCCCCTTATCACTGCCCAGGAAGCTATGGCTGCATGAGAAGTCCCTAGTGGCTGCATGTGACCACGATCTAGAATTAGTGTCATTTCTCTCAATTAGTATGTTGTATTTTAAATTTAAAGCTTTTTGGTGAAGAGAAGGGTTTGAAATAAAACCAAATGCACATAATTTGTGCATAAATTTAAAAGGGGAAAGTGCTTTTTGCAAGTAATCTGTGCCCATACTGTGTCATGGCAAGTGCTTGAAACTGCCTACTGAATATGCACTGTAGCCACTAATAAAATGGTGTAGGAAATTTCGTCACAAACATAGACTGGTAATCCTGTCTTTTCATTTCTGATATAATTTAGACAAGTAATATAGTGTTTTGCTACATACCCTTGTAGGTGAGCAGAAGACACCACACATTTTGTTGACTAAATGTATCCTCTTTACACATGTGCCCATCACACATCATTTGAAAGTTTATTATGTCTACTTTAAGATGAAGAGTGATGTGGACCAGTCAAGTGGTGCTGTTACAATAGAAAGGAGGATAAACAATGATACCAATATGTTAAAATGACCAGGTTATTGGTCTGTTAGTTTCAGGACTCTAAATATTGATTCATGACATAAAATTAGAAGCCCATTGCTTCTTGTTCTGTCCTCAGATGTTAATGAGGATAATTTATTTCCCTCCTCCTTACAGCAACCTTTTATGTACTTGAAAACTGTTATCAAGTCCCCTCTAATCTTCTCTTCTCCAGACTAAACAAAACCCAATTTTTTCAATCTTCCCTCATAGGTCATGTTTTCTAGACCTTTAATCATTTTTGTTGCTCTTCTCTGGACTTTCTCCAATTTGTCCACATCTCTTCTGAAATGTGTCACCCAGAACTGGGCACAATATTCCAGGTGAGGCCTAAACAGTGTGGAGTAGAGCAGAAAAATTACTTCTCGCGTCCTGCCTGCAACACTTCTCCTAATACGTTCCAGAATGTTGTTCACTTTTTTGGCAACAGTGTCACACTGTTGACTTGTATTTAGCTTGTGACCTCCTATGACCCCCAGATCCCTTTCCGCAGTACTCCTTCCTAGCCAGTCATTTCCCATTTTTTACGTATGCAACTGATTGTTCCTTCCTAAGTGGAGTACTTTGTATTTGTCCTTATTAAATTTCATCCTACTTACTTCAGATTATTTCTCCAGTTTGTCCAGATCATTTTGAATTTTAATCCTATCCTCCAAAGCACTTGCAACCTCTCCCAGCTTGGTATCATCTGCAGACTTTATAAGTGTACTCTCTATGCCTTTTATCTAAATCAGGGGTCGGCAACCTTTCAGAAGTGCTGTGCCGAGTCTTCATTTATTTACTCTGATTTAAGGTTTTGTGTTCCAGTAATACATTTTAATGTTTTTAGAAGGTCTCTTTCTAGAAGTCTATAATATATAACTAAAATATTGTTGTATGTAAAGTTAATAAGGTTTCAAAATGTTTAAGAAGCTTCATTTAAAGTTAAATTAAAATGCAGAGCCCTCCGGACCGATAGCCAGGATCTGGGCAGCGTGAGTGCCACTGAAAATCAGCTCATGTGCCGCCTTCGGCACCTGTGCCATAGGTTGCCTACCTCTAATCTAAATCATTGCTGAAGATATTGAACAGAATCGGACCCAGAACTGATCTCTGCAGGACCCCACTCAATATGCCCTTCCAGCTTGACTGTGAACCACTGATAAACTAAACTACTTTCTGGGAGCAGTTTTCCAACCCGTTATGCATGCACTTTATGGTAATTCCATCTAAGTTATGTTTCCCTACTTTGTTTACAAGAAGGTTATGTGAGACAGTATCAAAGACTTACTAAAGTCAAGCTATATATCTATCGCTTCCCCCCTTATCCACAAGGCTTGTTACCCTGTCAAAGAAAGCTATGAAGTTCTTGACAAATGCATGCTGTTAACTTATCACATTGTTATCTTCTAGGTGTTTGTAAACTGATTGCTTAATTATTTGCTCCATTATCTTTCTGAGTAGTGAAGTTTAAATGACTGGTCTGTAATTCCCTGGATTATCCTTATTTTTCTTTTTATAGATTGCCCCTATATTTGCCCTTTTCTAGTACTCTGGAATCTCTCTTATCTTCCATGACTTTTTGAAGATAATTGCCAACGGCTCAGATACCTCCTCAGTCAGCTGCTTGAGTATTCTAGGATTTATTTCATCAGGCCCTGGTGGCTTGAAGACATCTAACTTGTTTAAGTAATTTTTAACTTGTTTTTTCCCTATTTTAACCAATGATCCTACCTCATTTTCATTGGCATTCACTATATTAAATGTCCGATCACTACTAACCTTTTAAATGAAAACTCAAACAAAAAGTCATTTAACACTTTTCTGTTATTGTCCTCCCCTCTTCCCCATCATTGAGTAACAGGCCTATTCTGTCCTTGGTCTTCCTCTTGCTTCTAATGTATTTGTAGAATGTTTTCTTGTTACCCTTTACATCTCTAGTTAGTTTAATCTCATTTTATGCCTTGAGCTTTCTAATTTTCTCCCTACATACTTGTGTTATTTGTTTATATTAATCCTTTGTAATTTGACCAAGTTTCCACTTTTTGTAGTACTCTTTTTTTGAGTTTCAGATCATTGAAGATCTCCTGGTTAAGCCTGGGTTGTCTCTTGCCATACTTCCTGTCTTTTTCCTATGCAGTGGGATACTTTGTTCTTGTGCCCTTTTGAGTCCTTCATCACTAAGAAAATTTCTGGGGTCTGTAACTGCTGTATTGTCTCATTTCATAAATTAATCCCTGGAGGGCTAACACACAATATGTATTAAGAGACCACTATGTTAATTGTGTTGTCAGATGTCTTGTAGAATATTCTCTGGCCTATGCAGTAAGGTCTGGATTCTCAAAGGTATTTAGGTGCCTACCTCTCATTGAGCTCAATGAGAGTTAAGTGCCTAAATACCTTTTGAAGATCTGGGTCAGGTGTAGAGTGCACTGGGCGTGTGTGTGTGTCTGTATACATATGTAACAGGGCCAGAGGATTGAGGCAGGCAACTCTGATTATCAGACCCAGCTAGGAAGGGAGAAAGAGATTATAAAAGCTAGAAAGAGGCTCTGCTTAGAAAGAGCTCCATCTAGGAGATAGGCTACTGCAGTAGGCCCTGAAACCAGGAGATTAAAGAGAAGGACATGCTCTCCTTTCAGCAGTGAGAGAGACAAGAGGGGAAAGCTTCTGGGAGTTGTAGATCAGTGTTGATTTGTTTTTGGTTTTGGTGATGTTTTGCTTAAGTTTTATGCTGAAGAATAAAACTGTGACCTGAAAGAGACTTGGGCATGGCAGTGAGTTGTTCCTGGGCTGGAAAAACAGACCAGCAACTTGCACCCTTTCAAATACTTTATGGGTATACCAAATTATTTGGCAAGGAAAGGGGTGGAAAAACTCTTTCTTTCTTTTAAAACCTTTTCAAATAAGAATGAAGTTCAAGGCATAGGTCTTGAATACTTCACTGAACAGTAATTCTAAAACAGCAGTGAAGTTCATGCCATACCTGTACAATATTACTCCTCTCCAAACATTTCCTGATAGAGTGGTGGTGTTGAACCACTGCATGTAAGCCAAATTCCAAGTGATTTTTTCTGCCGTTCCCTTATGCTCTGTTGCTAGCAAAGGCAGGGTGTTCATAACAGTGGGCCAGAAGTAAATATTGGATTCTCAGGGTCCCACAACGGGCTATGATCTCCTTTTTGTCAGATAGTTGCAGTATTGTTGTAGCTGTGTTGGTCTCAAGATATATGAGAGTTAAGGAGTCAAAGTAGTATCTTTTATTGGACCAACTTCTGTTGGTGGAAGGTGCAAGCTTCAAGCGTCACACAGCTTTTCTTCAGGCCTAGGAAAGATAAGCAGAGTGTCTAAGATAAACACAAGTTGGGATAGATAGTAAGTTATAAACAGGGCTCTACCATATTCACGGCCATGAAAAACGTGTCATGGAGTGTGAAATCCAGCTATTTAGGGGATTATAAAAGCTAGTAAGTGGCTCTGCTCAGAAGGAGCTGCATCTGGGAGATAGGCTACTGCAGTACGCCTTGAAGCTAGGAGATTAAAGAGAAGGACATGACCAGTGAGGGAAAGGACTTCCTTTTCCGTGGCAGGGGCTGCTTGGAGGGCTGGGTGAGATTCGCCTCCAGGAAACTCCCCCAGCTGCAAGAAGCTCCGCAGCTGCTGGCTGGGAGCCCACCTCTAAAAGCAGCACAGAAGTCAGGGTGGAACACTAGGCTCTGAAGGCAGCACAACCATAGAGCTTTCTGCAGCTGGGGGAAATTCCTGGAGGTGGAATTGACCTGGCCCTAGGAGTGGCCTCTGCAGGGGAAGAGGAAGTTCCATCCCTCCCCAGTCCTGCTGGCAGTAGCAGCTGGAGCCAGCTGTACGGTAAGAGCCACCAGCTGGGGCGCCACCATCTGGGGCACCCCCTGCCCTGCCCCTCCCCGGTTTCAGTGCTTAGGTGTTAAAGAGGCTTTGGGGTGGTGGGGGAAGAGGGAGTTACAGTGCCCCCTGATCATGGGGCCCTGGGTGGTTGCCCACCTTGTAAGGCTGGCCCTGCCTCCCCCACATATCCTGTGACTCTCACTTTTGCATTGCTGGTGGTGGTGGCGCTGGCTTTAGAGCTGGGCACTTAGCCAGTAGTTGCTGCTCTCTGGCTGCCCAGCTCTAAAGGCAGCACCTCTGCCAGCAGCGGTGCAGAAATAAGGATGGCAATCCTACGACCTCACATGACCTCCTTTTGGGTTGGGACCCCCCCATGGTTACAACACTGTGAAATTTCAGATGTAAACATCTGAAACAATAAAATTGACTATTTTAAAAATCCTATAACTGTGAAATTTACCAAAATGGACTGTAAATGTGGTAGGGCCCTAGTTATAAGAGCTTCATACATGCTCCTATGAGACCACTTAAAATGAGGTGAGCAGCCAGTGGGGAGTATTGCAAATTGTTGTAAGTAGTCATAAAACCAGTATCTCTGAGTCCATGGTTTTTAGTGTCTAGCAGAGTTTTGAATTCAAGTTCCCAAGCTTGCCCTTTGAAAATGTTGTGGAAGTTTCCTTTGAGGATGAGGACTGAGAGGTCTAATATGGAGAGATCGCTTTGTGAAAAATGTTTTCCCATGAGTTATATGCTGTTTTTTTATCCCATCTTCTGACCTTCAAACAACCCTACCCAACCTCTCCAAGCTCATCATCAGAAGGAAATTCCCCACAGACCAGGACACATCAATTCAAAATGGCCCTAGATCCTGCCAGAACAACAGATGCAAAACCTGCAGACGTATTCCCACTGTCATGATGATCAATATGCCCCGGAATGCACTGTTCAAAATTCATGGATCCTGTCACAAGCATGTGGGGTACCTCATCTAGTGCATCAAAAGCCCCAACAACTACTATGTGCATGAAAGCCAGAGAGTCACTACACTCACAAATGAGCTCGCAGAGAAAAATGATAAATGACAAAAACACCACATCATCAGTGGGCAAACACTTTTCACAAAGTGATGATTCTATATTTGTCCTCAAAGGAAACCTGCACAAAACCTTTAAAAGGTGTGAATCTGGGAACTTAAATTAATAACTCTGCTAGACATTAAAAACCAGGGACTTAACAGAGACACTGGTTTTATGGCTCATGACAACAATTTGCAACACACTCTATTTCCTGCTAACCCTTAATTGCCCACTTCATTTTACATGGTCTCCTTCAGCATGTGTGAACCTCGTACGTTTAACAATCTATCTCAACTTGTATTTAGCTTAGACACTCCGGTTATCTTCCCCACAGCTGAAGATCTCCTGTAGCTTGAAATCTTGTACTTTCCACCAACAGAAGCTGATCCAATTAAAAATTATTACTTCACCCACCTTGTGTCTTGATAGATGGGAAATTTGAAAGCTGCAAGGTCTAAACCTGCAAAAGAATACTAAAACTGTCATATAATCTAATAATTATCCACACAAAAAAGCTCCCTACTGCCCTTGAACACTGGTGTTTAATTACGTATATGTAAACAGATCTTAAGCACAGTTTATTTTTATTTCAATTTTTTAATTCCCATTATCAAAACATCTGGATTGTAGTATGCAAACAAAATAATTTCAGTCCAAAGGCCCCAGAGATACCTGATGTTTTTACAATTAACAATAAGTGGGTAAAAGGAAGAGTTATCTTTAGGAAGCTCTCATGAAGAGGAGAGGCTAAAATGGTGAAGAATGTACTGATTTGAAAATTTATCAGAGTCTCTAAGAGCAACCCAGTTAGATTGTACCAGAATCCTTAGGGAGGGAGTTCTACAGATGGGATTTCTGAGTTGGGAAGGCTTGGACTTCAGCCTTGTCACATTGGATTCTTGAAGCAAAAAGGAAGATCAGCTCTGCCAGTGTCAGAGGCTTTTGTCGAACATAGGGCATTAGGCAATGAGTCAAGTATTTGGCGCATAAATTATTGAAAGCATAAGAACAGCTATACTGGGCTTGATGGACCTTTGGTCTGACCCAGTATCCTGTCCTCTGACAGAGGCCAATGGCAGATGCCCCAAAGGGAATGAACAGATTATCATCAAGTGATCCATGCCCTGTCACCCAATCCCAGCTTCTGGCAAACAGAGGCTAGGGACACCTTTGCTGTCTATTCTGGCTAATAGCCATCGATGAACCTATCTTCCATGAATTTATCTAGCTCCCTTTTGAACCCCATTATAGTATTGCCTTCATAACACCCTCTGGCAAGCAGTTCCAGAGGCTGACAGTGCATTGCGTGAAAAAAATACTTTCTTGTACTTGTTTTAAACCTGCTACCTATTAAATTTCATTTGGTGGCCCCTTGTTCTTGTATTATGAGAGGGAGTAAATAACACTTCCTTAAAAAGCAGCAAAGAATCCTGTGGCACCTTACAGACTAACTAACTGTTAGTCTATAAGGTGCCACAGGACTCTTTGCTGCTTTTACAGATCCAGATTAACATGGCTACCCCTCTGATACTTAACACTTCCTTATTTACTTTCTCTATACCACTCATGATTTTATAGACCTCTATCATATTCCCCCTTAGTCTCCTCTTCTCCAAGCTGAAAAGTCCCAGCCTTATTAATCTCTCCTCATACGGAAGCTGGTCTATACCCCTAATCATTTTTGTTTCCCTTTTCTGAACCTTTTCCAATTCTGATATATCTTTTTTTTGAGGCGTTACCTATTTATATTTATTTTTTTAAAACATAATTCTGTTAAATAAAATCATTATATCATTTAAGGCCCCAATCGTACATATTTTCATGCATGCCACTTGTATGTATGTTATCTATAACAATTCCAACAAGCTTTGAGTTAAAATATAGAACAAAATTATATGAATTGGGTTATATTGGCTCAGATAGAAGGGTTATATACTGGAGGCTGTAGTGCAGATGTTTGAAACTATACTGAGGCAAAACATGAACGTTTGTATTAAAACTAAGTGATTTGTTTCTGAATTCTTTGATTGCAATGCAGATAGTGTCATTATTTATTAATTTATCACTGTGCTTTTCAAAAGGTAAACATTAGCTTAATGTATAATTAAAGTAGTAATAACTAAGGAGAATTTAGTATATGATTAAATAAGTCTTCAGCTTATTTTTAAAACAGCAATCAAAATCTTCTAAAGTACTCTGTGGTAAGACTTTTACTATAAAGTGGGTGAAGGTCTGATATCTAGAAAATGCAAAAGAAGAGATCACTAACAAATAATGAATATAGCTTTAAGATATGGTGAACATAAATATGGATCACTTCCTGTAGCTAAAAGTAATAATACAAAGATCCTTCAACACGAAGAATGCACTTCAAAACTTAATCTTGAATTGTATAGACAATTAGATGGGCAAATAATGGAAAGACACAGGAATAATGAAGGCAGTATAAAAATGTAGCATCTTAACTGCTAGAAAACATCAACAAGAAAACAGTCACAGTCTGAAATAAAAACTTTAAAAAAAAATTCTGCTTATTTTAACATTAATTCCAATAAACAAAATTGATTGAAATAAAAGGATGACTCTAGTAGGAAAACAGTGCAAGTTAATCTCTTAAAAACTGAGAAAAATGATTATGCCTTCTTGTTAATTAGGTTTCCTAATGTTTGTAACTTTAGCGCCCTCGTGGCCAAGATGGAGACTGCTCTGCAGGCAGCTCTGGCCAAGAGAAGGCACGCGCAGGAATGCAGCAGGAAAAATCCCTTCCACTCCGAGGCACCTGTTCCAGCCCCCCCAGAGTGAACACCCACACCCACATCCACATGAAAAGTACAATGGATATAAGAAAAGGAAATGTTTATTTACAGAGGGATGAGAGGAGTAAAACAACAAGGGGAAATATAGGGGGAGCAGCAGAACAGGGTTGCATCCAAACGAAGGCCCCACAGGCCCAGTGGTGGCACAGTCTGGAAGGGCAGACACTGAGCAATGTGTCTGCACACAGAGTTCAGGAGTCCTGAGCGAAGTTCCAGTCCAGTGGTGAGTCTTGGGTGCTCCTGGTTGTCTTCGGTGCCAGTGAACTTTCCCCCAACAAACCCCTCCGGTGCCCACTTCCTCCCCACTTAACCTATCTAGCAACCTCCCTCCTTGTTCCCAATGCAGAGTCACAAGCCCCAGTACTCATAGCCCCATGCAGCTCTGGGCAGCCGTGATACTAGGTCCAGCTCCAGCCTGTTTTCCTCAGGCGATTCCTTCCTGGAACAATGTTCCTCCTGGCTCCTGTCCTGGGGTGTCCCAAATCGGCCGCCCTGTCTTTCCCAGGCTTCAGGCAGGTTCTCTGCTGCTTCACTTTGTGAGGGCCTGCTTGCTGCCACCTCTCTCTCCCTCCGAGCTCCAGACCCCCCCCTGGAGTTTCCCTCCTTTTTTCTCACTCTCACCTCCCCCCATAGGAAAAGGATTTCTAAGAGGCTATGCTCTCTAAACCCCAAAAGTGTTACATATTTTTTTTTGGCAGCTTAGATAATGGGTTTTCTCCCTGTGTTCTAGCAGGTAGTGACAGCCCACATCCAGAGCTTACATTCTTAGTGACCTGCTGGTTGCTATGCTCCAGTTTAATAGACTATCATTAATTGTAGTGACACATAGGAATGAACAAACTGTGGAACAGTGTGCAGTGATATAGGCATATTTAAAGGACTCTGATAGGTACTTGACAGGTAAGAAATCATCCTTCTGCTTAGTCATTTCACTCTGAGCTCGAGTGGATTTTCCACACCTATGTAGGATTCTTTTATCATGTCTTGTGCTTTTATGCAGTCAATGGGAAATTCTTAAAACTACAGTACCCACTTGCTGAAGTGAAAAAAACAGATTGACAGAGCCAGAAGAGTACCCAGAAGCCACCTACTACAGGACAGGCCCAACAAAGAAAATAGCAGAATGCCACTAGCCATCACCTACAGCCCCCAACTAAAACCTCTCCAGCGCATCATCAAAGATCTACAACCTATCCCTAAAGATGATCCCTCACTCTCACAGATCTTGGGAGACAGGCCAGTCCTTGCTTATAGACAGCCTCCCAACCTGAAGCAAATACTCACCAGCAACTGCACACCATACAACATAAACACTAACCCATGAACCTATCCTTGCAACAAAGCCTTTTTTTCACTTCAGCAGGTGGGTATTGTAGTTTTAAGAATGTTTGATAGAGATCTTGTAGGTGTTTATCTCTGTCTGAGGGATTGGAGCAAATACGGTTGTATCTTAGAGCTTGGCCGTAGACAATAGATTATGTGGTGTGTCCTGGATGGAAGCTGGAGGCATGTAGGTAAGTATAGCGGTCAGTGGGTTTCCGGTATAGGGTGGTGTTTATGTGACCATCGCTTATTAGCACTGTAGTGTCTAGGAAATGGACCGCTTGTGTGGATTACTCTAGGCTGAGGTTGATGGTGGGATGGAAATAGTTAAAATCACGGTGGAATTCCTCGAGGGCTTCTTTTCCATGAGTCCAGATGATGAAGATGTCATCAATGTAGCGCAAATAGAATAGGGGCGTTAGGGGATGAGAGCTAAGGAAGCGTTGTTCTAAGTCAGTCATAAAGATGTTGGCATACTGTGGGGCCATGCGGGTACCCATAGCAGTGCCACTGAGCTTTAGCTCACGAAAGCTCATGCTGAAATAAATTTGTTAGTCTCTAAGGTGCCACAAGTACTCCTGTTCTTTTTGCGGATACAGACTTACGCGGCTGCTACTCTGAAACATATCTATTCAAGTAACACCATCATGGGACATAATTACGTCAGCCACCCCATCAGGGGCTCATTCACCTGCACATCTACCAACGTGATATATGCCATCATGTGCCAGCAATGCCCCTCTGCCATATACATTGGCCAGACTGGACAGTCTCTACTCAAAAGAATAAATGGACACACATCTGACATCAGGAATCATAACATTCAAAAACTAGTAGGAGAACACTTCAACCTCTCTAACTACTCAGTGACAGACTTGAAGGTGGCAAATTTACAACAAAAAAACAGACTCTAAAGAGAGACTGCTGAACTTGAATTAATATGCAAATTAGATACAATTAAGTTAGGTTTGAACAGAGACTGGGAATGGCTGGGTCATTACACTAAATGAATCTATTTCCCCATGTTAAGTATTCTCACACCTTCTATGGGTCATCTCGATTATCACTTCAAAAGGTTTTTTTTTTCTCCTGCTGATGATAGCTCATCTCAGTTGATTGGCCTCTTACAGTTGGTATGGCTACTTCTACCTTTTCATGTTCTCTGTGTGTATAAATATCTTCTTGCTGTATGTTTCAGTCTGTGCATCCAATGAAGTGGGCTGTAGCCCACAAAAGCTTATGCTCAAATAAATTTGTTGGTCTCTAAGGTGCCACAAGTACTCCTGTTCTTTTTGCGGATACAGACTAACACGACTGCTACTCTGAAATCTGATAAATATATTGTGAGCTTCAGTAAAGGAATAGGCAAGTTTAGTGACCTAATATTTTTAAACTTAATTTTATTAATATTTTTCCATAAATATTGAGGTGTCTCACCTGCAGCAGGATGTTGATAGTGGGTTACCCAAGTTTTTGTCCTGGGATTGGTCTTTAGAAGTAAACAGTGAGGTGAAAAGAAGAGCATGTGACACAATTATTTAAGTTCATCAAAGCTAGAAAAGGCAGCAAGGAACTTAAGAAGGACCTTTATTTTGGGAATATAATGCAGGTGAAATTTAGTGTAAACAAGACTTTTGACATACATTATTTTGATTTGAATTACTCATACACGCTGATAGATTCCAATTTAACAGTAATTACTCAGGGGAAAGACCTAGGCATAACTGCACAGTTCAGTGAAAATTTCTCTGCAGCTGTGATTGTAAAAGGAGTCATGATGTTAGGGTGTTAAAAAAGGATTGAGAACAATACTAAAAACTTCATAGAAATTGATGGTACATCTTTACCTTGAATACTTTAGTCAGTTCTGATTACCCCATCTTAAAAGTGGTAATACAGAAATGAAGAAGATCTATTATGAGAGACATGGAAAGACTTTCAAATGAGAAGAAACTCTAAACATTATGATTATGAAGTTTATAGCAGAGGTGATACAATGTGAAATGACAAAATGGTACATAAAGTGGTATTGGGAAGATCAATAAAGCATTAAATTAGTCGTTTCCCCCCTTTATCCTACTGTTCTAATTCTATTCTGATCCTTTATTTATTGGCTGACTGATTGTATCATCCTGCTTTTTTGATTAACAGCAGCTGAATGAATTTTCTGGGAAGCTGCACTTTCTTTACCTGTAGTTGCCATGTGGGACAAGAATTGTAAAGCTACATTATTAACATAAAAAGAGTATTGATATTCAATCTCTCAGGTGATTTTTTTCTCTTTTTGTATTATTTATAGATGAGTGACTGTACAGGAATCCAGATATTAAGATAGCAAAGCTATACAAGTATTTAGTGAATTTAAACCCCTACCACTACAAAACTTGTATAAAGTAGTTATGTAATAGTGAAAAAAAACCTGAATAATTTCTCCTATGACTGCAGATACGGAGAATGGACAGAGATTCAATGATCTAGCTATGGACTACATGTAATATTTACAGTAAATGAGAACAAATGAACCTCATATGATCTGGAAGAGAGGAAGTATGTTGTGTGGTGTCCGTTTACCCACCTTTCTAAAGCACTTTCATGTCTATGGATGAAAAGTGTTCTATAAGTGTTGTGCTAGGAATATTAATTATTATTCACTCTTTATTTACTGCTCATTCCTTGCTGATAAACTTATCTCTGAAGTCAGCCACAGACGGCTTCTTGTCACCCAATTATTTATTTTTATGACTACTCCACAGACTTCAGGGTTCACATAGGGGTGAGAAATCTTTCCATTTTCGTACGTAATCTGATTTCTTTTTAAAGTAAATACATATTTAGCTCTTGTAGAACTGATAAATGAAATTGTTTTCAATTGTTCACTTTATTAATGTAACTTCTGTTCACCATTCACTACACTTGCCTATACTGTAACTTCTGTTCCATATTGTAATTCAAACCCCATTTTAAAACACTCACTCCATTTTGTAAAAGCTTCCTCCAACCTTCATTTTTGCAAACCTTCATTTTTGCAAACTTCATTTTTGCAACCTTCATTTTTGTAATCTTATTAGTTTAGTTTAGATGTGTGAATGAGGTATGTATGAATGATGGAATCAACCTCCAGCCCCAGCCTGTCCTGATGAGATAAAGTTCAAACACCAATGGCTGAAGACCTAGACAACAGCCCTAAACAAAGTAAGAAGCATCCACCCTAAAAAGAAAAGGACAACAGAAGGAAGATCAAAGCCAGGTCCAAGGCTGAAAGTCACGCCTGCAATTGATGAGTGATCAATCTAAACCCAGAGGCAGCGTGACACAGCAAGACCTATAGACTTTGAATCCAAAACTAAAAGCCTATAAAAAAGAAGGGTGAGATGAGAAACTCTGGGTAACATTCTGCTGCCAACATGGAAGAACATCGGTGCCTGCTCAACAGAGATCCAGCTCAGCCTTGTGCCCAGCTTTCCTGGCCAGTTAGCTGCCACAAGCTACAAACCCAAGCTGCAAAATCAAGCCATAAACTTAAGCTATCTTCAGGACTGGTAACTATGCAGCAGCTGCAGAACACCTAATGAATGTGGATGTGTGTGTGTGTGTATAGGTATTAGGTATAATGTAAATGTGTGTGTGTGTGTATAGGTAATAGGTATAATGTGTGTGTATAAGAATTAAGATATTAGTTATTAGTCATAAATTGTTATAATAATAAATGTGGCATCTTTGCCTTGTCCCCTTTAATAAGATCCTGCTGGTTTTTATTGGTCTAATACAATTGGTATAACACTCTGAATAAACAATGAAGACTTGTGAGCATCATGATTCTTTGCAATATATAGCATGTGTGCTTCCTTTCTAGCAAACAAAATTAATTTATTTAAAAAGCTTATGTGCTTTATTTTTGTATAGTACTATATGTATGGTTCTAGGGGTAATTAGTTAAAATGTGAAGCTTACTTCATATTTTAAAGGTTCAAACAAAATTTTACTTGATTTACCTCAATTTTGTAAATGTTTTCAAGTCCCAATGTCTGTATAATGCAACTGTAAATTTATTGTTAATGCACACCTACTAATTGCTTGGCCAAAGTGAGTTTTTTATCACCTGCCAAAGGCACAGTATTACGTTGGACAAGCAGTTAATTATGGTTTATAGATCTGCAGGAGGCTAAAAGTTATTGCCATTGTTCCTTGGGTTTCTCCTAGCCAATAAAAGAAATAAATTTGTTTGCAGTAAAATGTTATGACTTGCACTTCTACATAAAGTAGAGGCATAATTGCTATAGCTAAGAACTAGGTGCTTTGGCCCTATTCCTGCAAACATTTATGCATATCCTTTGTCAGCAGTCCCACTGAAGTACATGGGACTTCTCAGTGCATAAAGTTAAGCATGTGCGCGAATGTTTACAGGGCTCATTGCTTGTGAAGTAAGGTGATCATTCTTGAATTAATATTTGCTGTTATCCTAATTTACTCAGCAATTTGTGAGTGTGAAATGAATGGAGAGATTTTATCCAAAAATATCTGTGAATGTGTTCTGCTGTATTGCATATGTCTAATTTCTATTTACGTTAATGGAAATTACATGTATTTTGCGGGGAAATAACCGTGTCCTATTGCTATTCAGCATTGCTGACGCTCAGGGTTTGTTTTTTTGCAAGTTTAGTGTTGCTGTGTTTTTCTTAGTGCCTAGTGTCATGTGAGATTCTCAATTTTCATTTAGAAAATAATTAGATTGCTAGTTTTCATGGTTGTATAGAAAAACTTGTAAATATGATCCCCAAAGACTCAAAAACCAGAAGGCTAATTAAAAAAATACAAACTTTGCAATTTTAAAAAATGTCATGATTTTGGGGGGACCTGACTTATTATTTTTGAATGGTTGGTGCTGGCAATACTGCTATGGTACTTTTTGAAGTTCTGAAGAAAGCTGGTCTACTCATTTGTATAAGTACCATTATCATATTGAAGCCCAAGATTTTTATTTTTGTTTGAAAAATCAAAAAGAATAAGAAAAAGTAAAACAGCAGAAACAAAGAAAGTATAATTATCTTCATCTCAGTATATATATAGCAATACTGCTAATGATGGAGAGATGCAGCGACAGAACGAGCAGCCATAGAGAGGGAAAGAAGGGGAGGCTTGGTGTTTAGATTCTGCCCGTGCCATGGGTTGGCCCTGCTCCTCGCATATGTTAGAGCTGTCCTTAGATCTACTCTTAACTTTCTGTAGCCCACAATGCTCCATAACATTCAGTGCATGCTCTTTACAACAGGGTGTTCTGGTCCTTTGTGGCCTTTATACACTGTGGTAAGTACAGGTTGGAGTGGCACTGGACATTGAAAAGAAAAGCTTCACCAACACAGATCTGTAAAAGACACAAGTGTTTTGTTTAACATTGATGCTGTTTACTTAAAAACAAGCAAACAAAAAACCAAAGACTCAGTATGGGTGTGATACTTAAAAACACCATCAATTTGACAGTTAATTTTTTATCAAATGGATTTAAAAGTAGTTTCATGGTACTGCTCCTGACCTCCAGGCAATTTATGATTTTACAGTCACATTTTCCCATGTTTATTTAAAAAAAAAAAGTGAGACTCACAGAAACAGAGAGAAATGACTGTTGACTGACTGTACACTGAAACTGCCTGTACACAACATTTTGTTAAACACACAAAGTAAACAAATTGAAAATAATGGAGGAAATTCTTATTTAAGCTCTTCATCACAATAATTTTAGGTGTTACCTTTAACAAAGTGGGTATAAGAAATAATAGTGATTATTATTAGTGAGTATAAGAAGTAATGTGATTTTTTTTTTATGTTGACTGTCCACCTTTAATTTTAAGTGTCAGCCCTCTAGAACGAATGTTGTTGGTTGGTTGTTTTTAGGAGGGTTTTTTAAAGTCTCTTGTTAATCAATTATAGGTTTGAATTGTATCTACTACTGAATTATATCTCAGTACATTCTGTACGTACCTAGAATCTCTTTCTTGGGTGAACTTCACCTTTACTCTTAAGCAGGATTGGAGTACCAGTATTCATTTATATAACATGGATTTGTGGAAATGTTGTTTCAAAGAGGTCATCCTTCAGTTTACAGGAATATAGGGCTGGATGTTGGGTTAATAGAGTTCAGTTTCTTGCTATCACAGGCAGCCTCCTAATATAATCCCATTCATAGAGCTGGATACCTTTATCTTAAAACTAGTGAGGTTGTACGCCTCCGCTACTGCTAGTGGAATGCTGTTCCAGAACCTCACTCTTCTAATGGTTAGAAACTTTCTTCTAAGTTCCAACCTATATTTATTCATGGCCAGTTTATACGCATTTGTTCTTGATTCAGTATTGTTCTTTTATCTTAAATAGCTCTTCTCCCTTCCTGGTGTTTACCTCAGTGTATTTACAGAGAGCAACCATATCCCCTTTCAGTCTTTGCTTTGCTTGGCTAAACAAACTAAGCTTTTTTAGCCTGCTCTCATAAGGTAGGCTCTCTATTCTTCCTATCATTGTAGTAGACCTTCTCTATACCTGTTAGAGTTTGAATTCATCTTTCTTGAACATGTTTAGTTTCAGTTTTCACCAAAAAGATTAACAGTGATTGGACAACATAGTAAAAATCACTGGTGTATGTGTGTGTCTTAGGTTAAAATAGGGAATGAACAAGTTAAGAATTACTTAAACAAGTTAGATGTCTCCAAGTCTACAGGCTCTGGTGAAATACATCCTAGAATATTTAAGGAACTGGCTGATAAGGACTCTGAGCCATTAGCAATTATCTCTGAGAACTCATGGAGGATGGGAGAGATCCTAGAGGACTTTGAAATAAGCAAATATAGGTACTTTAATAAGGATAATAAGGACAACCCAAGGAATTATAGAGCAGTTAGCTTAACTTTGGTACATGGAAAGATAATGGAGCAAATAATCAATTTGTAAGCACCTAGAAGATAAGTTAATAAATAACAGTCAACATGCATTTGTCAAGAACAAATAATATCAAATGAACCTAATATCCTTCACTGACAGGATAAAGAGCTTTGTAGATAAGGGGGAAGTAGTAAATGTGATGTATCTTGACTTTAGTAAGGCTTTTGATATGGTCTCACATGACTTCTTCTCATAAGAAAATTACAGCAATATAGCCTAGATGAACCTACTGTAAGTTGAGCGCACAAATGGTTGTAAAACCATACTCAGAGAGTAGTTATCAATGGCTCACAGTCAAGCTAGAAGGGCACAATGAGTGGGATCCCTCAGGGAAATGTCCTGGGTTCAGTTCTATTCAATATCTTCATAAATGATTTTTATAATGGCATAGAGAGTATAAAGTTTGTGGATGATTCCAAGTTGGAAAAGGTTCCAAATGATTTGAAGAACATAATTAGAATTCAAAATGATCTTTGCAAACTGGAGAAATGGTCTGAAAGAAATAGGATGAAATTCAATAAGGATAAATCTGAAGTACTACACTTAGGAAGGAATAATAAATTGCACAAATACAAACTCAGAAATGACTGCCTGGGAAGCAGTACTGCAGAAAAGGCACTGGGTGTTATAGTGAATCACAAATGAAATATGAGTCAACAATGTAATACTGTCACAAAAAAAAGCGAACATAATTTTGGATGTGTTAACAGGAGTGCTGTAAGCAAGACACAAGAAGCAATTCTTCCATCCTACTCAGCAGTGATAAGGCCTGAACTAGAGTACTGTGTCCAGTTCTGGGCACTACATTTTGAGAATGATGTGGAGAAACTAGAGAAAGTCCAGAGGAGAGCAGCAAAATGATTAAAAGTTTAAAAAACATGACCAGTGAGGAAAGATTGAAAAAAAATGGTTTAGTCTGGAGAAGAGAAGAGAAGAGAAGACTTGCAGTGGGGGCGAGGGAGAGGTTCATAACAGCTTTCAAGTACCTAAAAGGTTGTTATAAAGAGAAGGGTGATAAATTGTTCTCCTTGACCAGGACAAGGACAGGACAAAAAGTAATGGGCTTAAATTGCAGAAAGGGAGATTTAGGTTAGACATTAGGAAAATATTCCTAAATGTAAGGATAGTTAAGCACTCGAACAAATTAACTAGGAAAGTTGTGGAATCTCCATCACTGGAGGTTTTAATAACAGATTAGCCAAACATCTGTCAGTGTAGAGAACACTTAGTCCTACCTCTGTGCAGGGGATTGGACTACATAATCTATGAAAGTCCTTCCAGTCCTACATTCCTGTGATTCTATGGGTGACCAGAATTGTACACAGTACTCCAGATGAGATCTTACCAGTGCTCAGCAGAATGGTGTTAATATTTCCTTAACTCTGCGGGGATACCTCACCTGGTACACTGTAGGATTGCATTTGCCTTTTTCCTAACCACATCATATTGGTGGCTCATACATGCAAGTCATTCTTCTCCTTTCTTATTTCCAACTGATAAGGCCCTTGATCATTGCAGAAATTCTTATTAGTCCCTAAGTGCATGAATCCCTTTGCAATTTATATCATTAAATTTCATTTCGATTACTCCAGTTCTCAAGGACATGTAATTCTTCCTATATAATAATCTGATCCTCCTCTATATTAACAGTGGCACCCAACTTTGTGTCATCAGTAAATTATTAGCACTGTCTTACTTTATGTGACAGAGTTATTAATGAAAATATTAAGTAAGATTGAAGCAGCAAAATAATACACTGTATAGATCCCTAAAACATTTTGTGATATTTTTCTCTGCATAGCCATTCTTTGATTAGGGCATGTAGTAAATAAAATAGTTGTAGAAATGCTTGCATAGGTAGTACATTCACAGCTGAAGTAAGTAAACTGCTAAGTATGGTACAAAAATCTGGCATGGTACACCAATGTTGTTCAGTTTCTTGAAGTACAATATTTGGTATTAGGGAGCAGCTGTAAACGTGGTTGCAAGCCAAACAAGTATTTAATATCTGAAGGACTGCCATTAATTCAAGAACATATTGAAAAATGACTAGTGATTTTGGGTGACTCAGTTTTTGAGTGCCCATCTTGCTCCACTTTTTAAAAGAATTGGATTTTCAGAGGGTGGGTGCTCAGCAAGTTCCAGAAATCAGGTCACTTCAACTGTCTTGAATTAGGCACCTAAAATTTTGAGGGACCCCAAATCATTAGTCATGTTAGAAGAGTTGGGCCAGTGTGATTACTATATCCATGGACTTCTTGAATTTCATGTTTATAGTATAGACATTCATAAAAGATTTTTATTACATTATTTTCAAAAATTAAAGAATCACTAATAATATAGCTTAATGAATATGCCACAATATATATAATACCATATAGATAGTTTTCAAATACAAATTTTATTAATCAGCATTGCCTTTTTCACTAGCAAGTGTATGGACTTGATGCTCTAATAGATATTTATGCTTCTAATTTCTGTGATTGAAATACACATCCATGCAACTGGATTTGTTGTATTTTGTGTGGAGAGTTGTATGTGTTATAAATTGATACCTTATTACCTATGAAGTATTGGTGCATTGTGGGGAGAAACTGAGTCTGCTTCATAAAAAATGTGACAAGAATTAAGGAATTTGGAAATAGAGATTTTTGGACTAAATAGTATTCGACAGGAACACACCCACAAAGGCTAATATGAAGGGAAAATATTACAGATTAAATTAGCGCTAACATGAAGCATTGCAGATTATGGACCCTCATTTAGTCTATTAGAAATAATTGCCTTCACAGATAATTTTTTTCCATTTCACTGAGCATATTTGATTTATAGCAGGAAAAAGTGAAGACAAAGTTAGGAACAAATCCTTTTAAAGGCAGACAAGCATAATATAAACAAGAATCAAAGGCTGAGCACTGAAGATTACCGGTAGTATAGTTTAAAGTCGTAAAGATCAGCAGCATCTGGATTGTTTTATATCTGGGTTTAGCTTGAGCCTTTTGCTATTCATCCTGTTTCCCTGTCAGGCATTTGAGTCCTTAAGGAAAGAGTCTTCATTTTTTTTTTATGGAGAAGTAAAGATTGAGTATCTTCTGCATATTGAAGGTATTGGAATCCACAGTACATATCTCAGTCTCTTTTAGTGGCTGGATTGTTGAACTGGATGGAGAGGACAGGACTGAGCCTGATAGTCTCTTTAGGTTAGGACCTGGTAGAAGAAGACGAGGTGCTGATTGCCACCCTTTGGGGACCTATCCAGAAGGAATGAGTGGAACCAATTCAGTGTGATTCCACCTAGCAGGTTGGCAATACTTCATTGTCAAGGGTGTTGAAGGCAATCAGTAAACTAGCAGTCTTAGTGTGGATAATTGATTTCTGTCTGTTGTTCTGAAGTATGAGTGCCATTTCTGTGCTGAAACCTGGATAGGACATGATCTGAAAAATACAGAAAGCAATCAGGTGTTCCTGAAGTTGGCCGGTTATTAATTTATTAACCACCATAATCTTATCAAGTGTTTTTTAGTATGTTTCAGGAGAAGTTACAAAGAGTTATCTAGCCAAATGTTACAGGCTCCCCTCCCAATTTTCATGTGTTAAACTACAAGACCACTACAATACAATCAATGGTTTCCTAAGCATAGGCATGATATTTGTTTGGGAATGAAAAGGCAGACAGTCTGTGTGATTGTTAATGGGAGGGGAAGTGTCCAAATCTCTCTCTCAAGTTGTAGTCCATATTAAGAAAAAGTTTGGGAATTTTTGAATAAAATAAATATAGACTAAGAAGGACTATCTTGTGTTGTGTTCACGTACTAATGAAGAATAACTTGCTCCTGAAATCCAAGGGCTCAAATTTCAGGCGAGCCAGAGCAGTGCTTTCCCTAAATGAGGTTGGGGGTGGAGAGAGGAAGCAGTTTTATGACACTGTTCTGTCCCCGATCCTACTGGGGTGGATCCTGGGGCTGACCGGGGGACTTCTTGGCCCTAGGCATAAGCTACAGTATCCTCAGGGTAAAGAGAAGGTAAACAGCATAGAGCTTGCTTCACCAGTTTATGCTACTCATGGATTTTCCCACCATGGAGAAATTAACTGCCTGTTTAGAGCAGCTTTGGGAGGAGCACAAAGGGATTTTGACATGGGACAGGATCTGACCCCAAATCTTTCCTGACCCCTCTGAAGCCTGACAGTATCTTCAGTGCAAACTCATAAGGCCCAATCCAGCTGATAAGCCCCTTATTTTCCTGCTGGCCTAAGGGAGATAAACAATCTTCTCAAGCTCTGTAGCTGCAGAAGATTCCCTGTTTTGAAAGGTGATATGGATATTCTGCATCTGTACTCTTTGGGACTGAGTTTGTATTTGGTTTACCTAGATTGTTTTATAGCATCAACATGGTTTGGGGGAACTCCTTGAGCATACTCATGTAGTCCTTCAGAATTGCTGCCTGTGAGAGGATGTGTTTATCAGCTGGGAAAACGTTGTAAGGAGGGAGTAGTCCAGATGTATAGGGCTGTCCCTGACTGATATGAATCTATTTTTTTTTTTAGCAATGATAGGTGAAAAAAGTGAGGGGGAAGTGTTGGTTAAAGTTTCCCTGATTGTTAAGAGGAAAATACTAATCCCAGGGAGGAAGATAGCAGGGCACCTCTCTCTTCTCTGGAGTGAGTTACAAAAACATAATATATGGATTATTGGTCACCCTGAAAGCATTTTTCTCCTTCCTCACCCACACAGGTTCTCATGAAAGTTACTCTCCATGATTCCCTCCTCCCTGTTCCTTTCCACCATCTCCTCAATTGATCTCCAATTTGCTTCTGAGAAGTCATTTTTGCATTGTCTTTCATGGGAGACTAACCTTCTCCTTGTATAGCTACTTCTGAAGCTTATGTTACTTAAAATTCTGGAAATAATATTTTGCTGGATGGGTCCCACAGGAACTGAAAATCTGTTTACATTATTCACCTCAATAATTAATCTTTAGCCATTTTATACTTACAAGTAAACTGCAACTATCACTTTTCAAATGCCCAAGTAAATAATGTGCTCAGGTTGGGGTAACATACTTGCTATTGATCTTCATGTTCTTAAAATTGTGCACTTTGCTTTGTCATTGTAGAATTAGCTCAAAGCTTTGTTTCCATTTATTTTAAGTACTGTACATAACAGTTAAAAAGAGGGAACACATTTTGAGATCAAAACAATAAGAAAGGAATTGAAAATGAAAGTAATTGCCATTCTCTTTTTGGAAAAAATCTTGAAACTACTCTCAAGCATTGTGACTCCTAAAGTTAGTAACAATGTAGTGCTAAAAGGAGCATAAATGAGAGCTGTTTTGTGTGTAATTTCTATATTTAAATTTTTCAAAGGTGGTTAAACTTGAAAGAACTTTTTAACATACGTAAGAAAATAAATTACACTTACCAGGAACTTTTCATAAGCTTTGTGAAACAAAACGGGAGGAAAGAACAATGAATATATTAGAATTACCTGAGGGGTATTTTGAAACTGATTCAAACAAGAAATCTGTATATTAATTTCTCTTCTAAGTACTGCTTTCCATGCACAGGTTCCATTAAGCACTAGTAATGTATAATCAAAATGAAATTCCCGTTTCACAGAGTTTGAGTAACTTGTGAACGGCAGGACATTTTTAAAGTTAGATGCAGTATAATGTACTTGTATTAGAATATATACCTTTATGAAGAAATGCCACCTCTTGATTGAAATGTAGCAGTAGTTTAACTGTGTACAGGAACACAGACAAATAGTTCAAGACAGCAAATGAAGAATACCAATGGAAAATTCACTGAATATTTAAGGAAGCAGAATACCTTTACCCTGACTTTAATTTGTTGGTGCAACAAGGCTGATACCCCGGTCTTATGAAAAGTAACATGAGGTTTCCTAACCTAATACAGCCTGGACTGACACAGTTTAGTGTGTGAGATCTGATAGGAGATCTGAGGTTTTTATAGTTGTGTTGCCGGCAGATAACTGCCTGAGGCCAAGCAACAGCGGGGGGGTCCGTCGCCTGGTGTGCCGCGCCAATAAACACACCAGGGTGGAGAAGCAAACCAAGTTTATTTGAGATCTCAAAGCGGTGCAGGGAGATTGACTCAGATCAAGCACACCTAAAACAAGCAGTCTGTTCCTTTATATCCATGAGAACTTTTCTCACTGACTAGCAATCCCCCGTTTCCCCTCCCTCCTCCTCCTTCCTCCCCCTGTAGCAATTACGTAAGCGCAGGTGCATTAAGTAATCTTGGCCGCGGCAGCTCGTTAGTAAGTTTTCCTTCTGCAAGTTATCTTGTCCTTCTGCCAAAGGTGCACAGGCCTCATTATTTCTGCTTTAGACCAGTTAGAACTGTTGCAACTGATAACGGCTATTACACCTGGCCTTTTAGGTCGATTAAAGTTCAAACATGGAGGGACTCTTGTCTGCTGAGGCCTAAAACCAGGAAGGCTCCATACTCTTGTGGCCTTCCACCCTCCCGAGTTACGTAGGGTTATGCTTAGTGACACCAACAACTCCCTCCTTTGAGAATACTCAACAAACTTTTGGCTGAGTGTTCTCACATTTAAAGGATAACATGTGATTAAGCTCTAGGGAGCTGGAGTGCTTTATAGCAAGCAAGAGAAGAGTAACAATACACAACACCACACCAGTGAGCAGGAGGTGAACAATGCCTTCCCCTATTTCTCCCAGGTTGAGTAACCAGCCCCAGAGGGAATCAGAAAGAGTAGGTTTCCTTTCCTGGGCCTTCCACTGTTCAAAAGCCTGTTTGGCTGACAGGATGTGCTTGTTAATATCCTGTGCGCTTTCTGGGACATAAGTACAGCATTCATCCCCTATAAGGGCGCACACCCAGCCCTGGGAAGCCACACTTCCACCCAGGAAGTGTCCAAGTATGTCTCCATGATCACAGATCAGATGGTATTCCTGATGCGTCTGTAAGGGCAGTGGGCCAAGTCTGGTACTCAAGATCACTCCGAATGGCCATCAGCTGGTCATTTAGGAAATCACGAGTTCCTAAACATATTAGATCCCATTGCAATGCCTTCCCAGCCTCAGTTATATTTAATACCATCTTTTCTTGGTGTAGTACTATAATACACCTGTTATTTAACTATTCTCAGGTACTGTCAAAAGGCATTTCCATTAATAGCATACATTATTAGTCACTAAATGGTTTCAATACGGGTAAAATTTCTAGTAGCAGAACAAACTCTTTGGGTACTTGTTATTTAAAATCCAATTAGAGAGAGATATATATGCTGAAGGATTTATCCAAAACACAGGGCGCAGCCTGTAGAATAAACCCCAAAACCCAATTAATACCACATTCCCAAACATGGGTCCCACAAATGTCCTCCCACCAGTGTATAATTCTTTGTTTCTTCACCAGGGTCAGTTCTTAATGTCCTTTCTAGTCAGGAATTCCTGGACTTTGCCAATTTCTGAGTGTTCCTTCTTCTTTCCCGAAACAGTCGTGGTGCAGCATCCTTGTACTTTTTCCCTACTGTCCAGAAGGCACAGTGGAGCTAGAAGGTGAAATAGGCTAATCATCAGTAGGAGAATTCTCCCGATGTGGAGGGGTCTTTTTGCAGTGAGAATCTTGGGTCCAAGCAGTCAGTCTTTGGCACTTCACAGTGGTGTTGGTAGGTAGCAGGACTTAATAAGGGCCTTTCCAGCATGGAGCCAAGGCAGTCTTTTGTCGGTGGACCTTTACATCAATCCTGTCTCCTGGTTCCAAGGAGTGGCAGGGCTGCTAGGGTCTTTGGGTAGCCCTTCTTTACCTGTGAGAAAAGAAACTTAACACATTTCATTAGTGCCTGGCAATGTTTTTCAGATCTCATAGCTGTGTGGGCAAATTCAAGCCCTCCTTTTCCTAGTTGTTAGCCAAGTCTTAACTGTGAGCAGTGTCCTTGAATGGAGTCAGTGTCTTATCTATAGCCTGAGCTTGCTAGCTAATTTTTTTTTCCCCGTTAACTCATTCTGTGCTTTGTTCTTCTTCCTTTCTTGTCTTCTTTTAACCTGCAAAGGAAACTTCCACTTTTTACTTATACACCTTTTTCCCAACAATGAAGACATAAACATTGTCATTATACAGTAATTAGTCTTATTATTTAATATATGCCACACACACCCTTTTACTAAAATAACCTTATTACAGAGCTTTGGAGCAACAAGCCAGGACAAGCACACCCACTTTGAGGAGTTCACTCAATACAACCTCTAGTCCAATAGCCTTTCACCATCCCCAGCCCTCTGGCTAGAAATCTGAGGTAGCCAGAAAGATCCCATGTGCAATATGGGGAGTGGGTTAACTTTTCATGTCTTTGCTTTCAAAGACTGTTGGTATGCAAATTTTAACAACAATTTTTGCAATTAACAGTTTGGCGAATGAAATTTCTTTTCCTTACTTAAGGAAATGCATTAGACTTTAGTATATTACATTCTCCTGATTTATCCAAACACTTTGTATTCCAAGTTGAACAAAACAAATATCTGCATTTTAATTTAACCTTTTTGTTTGATTTTAAACTAGACTATTTTATAAAAATATTAAACACAAAAATTCCGGCCACAAGACAAACACCACAAGACAGAACATAGAACACAAAACATGATTTCGATTGTACCAGTAAATGCATGGTACGTTGAATGCTGTTCAGCTGGCATCAGTTTTCTCTGATTATCTGAAAGACAAAAAAGAGAGGTCTACCCACCCCTTCTGGGCAGACAATCATCGCTTGAAATATACAAATACTCTTGTTGGCTTCAGGCAAAACAGAGGAATTACCCCATAGTTTCTTGTATTTGTTTCATAGGCAGCCCAGGTTTTCAATTACATAACACTGTATACATTCTTCAGCTAATTCAACTAAATTGTTCATAGCCAAACCAAATGATTGCAATCCAATAACTTCTTTGCCTGAATTTATTTACAAACATTTCACAGACACCAAAAACTTTTTTCTTTAGCATTTTTACAAAGTTCAACTGCCGTTTTCTCCAGCAACTACAGAGTTAACTTCTCACTCTCCCTTAAATCACTTGCTTGTCTCCCAACAGCCACTTTTATCAACTTCAATCACCATTCCAAGTAAGTCCTGGGTATTTGAAATCTCCATGCTTACACTTACAGACTCCTTCCTTCCACTACACCCTTAAAGTTTTCCAACCTGCTTTCCAATCTCTCTCTCTCTCTCTCTCTCTCTCTCTCTCTCTCTGTTGCCTGCCTGCCTGGCCCCGATCCTGCTTTTCTTGCTGAACCGTCCCTTCCATGGGCACCAACTTGTTCCACTACCAGTTTAGCTAGGAGGGTGGGCTTCTCATCTAGCCCCCACCCCTCCTGGTCTCTTCCCTTAAACATTCTTACTCACAAGACTACCCGAGTCCTCCTTCATGAGGCTTGCCACCTGGACAAAACCACATGGCCCATTGGGCAAAGGCCATTTACTTAACATATAATTTAAAGGACTATTCTTAGAGGGTTTACCCAGAGACTCATTCATCTATTTGACACTTAAACAGAAAAGAGAATTACACAGAGAGCAGAGGGAATTACAGTCTAAGCCAGACTTTCCCACTTCTATACACTGACCAGTACAGGGGACGGGACAGAAGGATCTCCATTCAACCTCAGAACTTTCTCGCACACATGGCTTCCACTCCGAGGAATTACGAACAAGAGGTTCAGTTCTGTCCACACTCCTAACGCCCAAATGAACAGAGCAAAAAAACAACAGTAACCGGTTAAACAGAACAGAACCAGAACCAGATAGCGTTTTCTTATCCTATTAGGACTCACTTTTACTCATGCAGTTCTCAACATATAACACCAACAGTACCAAGCAAAGCAAACACAAAATAACAAGGGTAAAACAAATAGATGGTGTAAATTCTGCAGGGCTCCCCCCTTCTTAATTGCTCACCAAACTGTGACAAATTTCTGTTACCAATCTATCCCTTGTGTCAGGTGATCAGGCTGACACTACATGATCGTTGGGGGAAGATAAAGAAAACACACCATATAACTGAATTTTAAAGCTTCATTAATAAAACAACAACAGAGAGTGTTGAACGCTCCCACATCACTCAGGAAAACATTAATGCCCCAAGCCCCTTTCATACCCACATACGTACGTCCAGACTGGCCACTTCTGAGTATAATGTTCAGAGAAGGGGGGAGAGGTGGACTGGAGATTATCCTGTATACAGCTTGTCCAGAATTTCTAACATGCTTCCGTTCTTTGGAGGGCTGTTCTCTTGCACCCTGGAATCTTCTGCAGCGTCTCTTTCAGAGATTCCAATCCAGGTCAGCTGCCTGCGGCTTCTTCAGTGTCACCAAGCCACACCGGCTCCGGGGTCACAAAGGCACACTGTTGGATCTTACTGGACAGTTAAGCTTTGCAAATGTAATCTTAGTTCTGTAACTTGTATTGCCTTTGGTTCACCTCTGTCTATATTTTTTCCTTCACAGCCAGCTGGGGCCGAAAGCAGTTTTTCTTTGTACTTAGCATAGCCTGCTTTGATTCTTGACCTTGAACGCAGAGCAATCCCCCCCTTCCATCCCTGGGCCAAGATGATTTTTAAATTAACCCATTCCTTTCCTCAATAGACAAATTTGCTCACCCTGTGTCAGGGCTTTTTAGTGATTAAACGCTCCTCTTAGATGTATGATCTTACCTAGATTGAAGTACCTTCTAGTGGGCATTTTTAGATGGATTTTCACGCGTGTAAATATTCCAATTCTCTAAATACCTGCAGGTTGTTGAACTATAATGTACGTACATGTAATATGCTGGGGTACCCTTAGGGGATGAGATGGAATGTTTAGACTGCTCCCCACCCATTTTCCACTTACACACACAGGGAGGGTGCCCTGTCCGCGCTAGCGGCTCATAAACTAAGGATTTTTCCCTACAGGGTACTCACACAGGAGAGGCTAACGAGGATGGCCATGACCCTCCTACACCTCCCTTCAGCAAAGAGCGTCGGCTAGTCTCTCGGAGACAGCGCCGCTTACTCTGATTGCATCCAGTGAGATGATCAGACTGTCAGTAGCCCACACGGAAAGGAAAGGGGAAGGGAAGATGGGTACACACACTCCTAGACCCAGGCAGCTTCCTCACCGGACGATGCCAGGCCAAGTCAGCCCACCATGGGTCGGACCTCCTAAAGATCCACTAGTTACCGGGCTTGCGTTAGAGTAGTCCTGGTCACGAGCTTTTGCTTCACAGGGTACTCTGGGCGTCTTCCGGTAACAGTCACTCACACTGGCCCCCAGTACCATTCTGCATCTGATCTTGCTTTTTAGCTACAACAGGGAGAGAGTGCACTAGGACATAGGGTCTCCCCTTTCTAGACAGGTCCCTCTTTGTCCCTGCACTATCCCTAACCTGCTTTTTGGATCCTTGCACTCTGCCAGACAGAGGGAAGAACTGGAGCTACAGTGGGGTATTTTTACAAGAGCTCTCCATACAAACAGCTTCAGAAGCTACCCATTTGCTGACAAAACAGGAGTAATTGGAGGATCGTGTTATAATTAAGTGATCCTTCCAGTGGCCACCTTTCTGGTCCTCTAGTTGATATTGAGGCCAGTCTACTATACAGAACTTTTTAGTTTGCTTTTAGTTAGTGGATCTGATCCAAGCACTTCCCAATTTGCTAGAATGCATTCTAAGGGTGTACACCATGCCCTGCCTGTACTCTGTCCCTGCCCCATATCCTAGGGTGACACTGGGCGTCCCCAGGTCATAACAGGCAAAAATCCAGACCACTGGACTGTTCCTACCTTATCCAAGGGACCGGTTCCTCACCGTCGCCCTCAACTGCTTCTCCACTATTCGAGCGCATTGCACCATTGTGCCCTCTGGGGTCAGTCGAACTGCGTGTCCGCTGAGGCCCCCGGTGAAGTCACCGGTGCGCGCTGGGCGTCGGTCGTCGCCGCAATCCATCGACCACCAGAAGGGATCCAGGCAAGGCTAATTTTAGCTTCAATGCCCCACGTTGGGCGCCAAGAACTGTTGCCGGCAGATAACTGCCTGAGGCCAAGCAACAGCAGGGGGGTCCGTCGCCTGGTGTGCCGCGCCAATAAACACACCAGGGTGGAGAAGCAAACCAAGTTTATTTGAGATCTCAAAGCGGTGCAGGGAGATTGACTCAGATCAAGCACACCTAAAACAAGCAGTCTGTTCCTTTATATCCATGAGAACTTTTCTCACTGACTAGCAATCCCCTGTTTCCCCTCCCTCCTCCTCCTTCCTCCCCCTGTAGCAATTACGTAAGCGCAGGTGCATTAAGTAATCTTGGCCGCGGCAGCTCGTTAGTAAGTTTTCCTTCTGCAAGTTATCTTGTCCTTCTGCTAAAGGTGCACAGGCCTCATTATTTCTGCTTTAGACCAGTTAGAACTGTTGCAACTGATAACGGCTATTACACCTGGCCTTTTAGGTCGATTAAAGTTCAAACATGGAGGGACTCTTGTCTGCTGAGGCCTAAAACCAGGAAGGCTCCATACTCTTGTGGCCTTCCACCCTCCCGAGTTACGTAGGGTTATGCTTAGTGACACCAACAGTTGCATGTTTGTCTTTATTGTGCTTTTTAAATTACCCCCCATCTGTTCCTTCTCCCCCATATATTTTTCTCATGAAAATTGTTAAAATGATTAGCAAATGCCGATTAACTGTAAGAAAGCAAGGAAATTCAAAGTTAAGGCTTTCATGTTATCTTCATTTTGCCCAATTGTTCTGTAATAGTACAGGAAATATAAAGTTTAAATTAATTCAAGAATTAGTGTCAAATATAGTGGTATGATACAAATAAGTGAATGAGAAGAGTAAAATGGTTTGACCAAGGGCCTCCATGTTCTTTTGCTTGGGCTACTCTTATGTATTTATAAATAAAAATCTGGCTAGTAAGGCAATCAGCATAATTCAGTGTCCTCCTATAATATCACTAAAGGCTTTATATTTCCAAAACCACCTCATATTGAAGCACCATATGAAATTATATTGGCTCTTGAGAAGCTTAAGAGACTGGCTTTATATATTCCAGGTTTGATGGGCACCAACAAATTGTTTTCTTTTGGAAAAAAGAAAGAGTCTTGACTTCAATATTGACTTACAATATATATCTGTAAAAATAGTGAAAATCTCCATTCTGAAGGCAAGAACAGTCGCATCCAGAGGAAAACGTGTTTTTTTAATAGCTGAGATTTTGTGATGTGCCTGGTTTACAGGATAGCAAATGTTGGCGGAGGACAATCCTAGTATCATTCTGTAAATTACCTGGGGATAATTTACATCTGCAGCACTGTTTTCATCAGTCATATATAGTAAGTTGCAAGCATCCTACCTGGTAGCATTTAGTGAAGGTTACAAGCTGTATGCAGAAGTGCTTAAGACTGCTGGAAATGTGGGAGTTTCTTGTTTTCCTTTAATTATAGAACCATTTTAAAGTTTGAACACACATGTAGATCTGGAACTTTCTGAATAAATAAAAAATCTGACATTTTTTATTTTCTTTTTGAGAGACTCGAATACGTAGTCTAGTACAGAGAGCAATACAAGGATCTAGTTACCTATTTTATAATCTAGTAATTAAGATGTGTACTTGTAAATATTTATTAAAATTTTGTTTGAGAAAGCCATAAAAATTCCATTTGTGGATAAATGGGAGATGTAAATTTGAGCTATTGCATACCCATTGTTAGAACGTAGATCATTATGACAGTAAAGAAAAATTTGTTGTGTCTAATCAGAATACACAGAAAATCTTTCCTTATCTTTGTGCAGAATTGGTTCATTTTGTTTTAAACGTGCAACAGTGTGGGAGTATTCCCATATTGTCTGTAGTTACTCTGGTTGTATCATGTATACAGACTTTATTTCAGACCATGTAATTGTTGCAATGTTTGAATCCACTTTGGTCCATCTATACCAAGTTTGAAAATTCCATCTTAGCATCATTGTGCAGCCAAAAGTCAAGAATGAAATATTTGGCAAAGCCTTAACTAACTGGGGAATTTGAAAGTGAAGACAAGGTTTAATTCATATATTTGTTTTTCAAGGAAACTGGTGATTAATATGTCCAGTGAGGCAAAAGTTTTCAGACAACCCAATAGTAAAGGGTTGAAATAGAGCTGCAACTTAGAACAAAACACTGAAATAGAGTTGCAACCAAATTTGCAACATATGGGTGAAATAGAGCAGTGGTTCTCAGCCAGGGGTATGTCTAACCCTTGGGATAAGCAGAGGTTTTCCAGGGGGTTCATCAACTCATCTGGATATTTGCCTAGTTTTACAACAGGCTACAGAAAAAGCACTAGCGAAGTCAGTACAAACTAAAATTTCATACAGTGACTTGCTTATACTGCTCTATATGCTATGCACTGAAATGTTAGTACAGGGGTCAGCAACCTTTCAGAAGTGGTGTGCCAAGTCTTCATTTATTCTCTCTAATTTAAGGTTTTGCATGCCAGTTATACTTTTTAATGTTTTTAGAAGGTCTCTTTCTATAAGTCTATAATATATAACTAAACTATTGTTGTATGTAGAGTAAAAAAGGTTTTTAAAATGTTTAAGAAGCTTCATTTAAAATTAAATTAAAACGCAGAGCCCGCCCCTCCCCCCCCCACCGTACTGGTGGCCAGGACCCGGGCAGTGTGAGTGCCACTGAAAATCAGCTTGTGTGCCGCCTTTGGCATGCGTGCCATAGGTTGCCTACCCCTGTGTTAGTACAATATTTATATTCCAATTGATTTATTTTATAATTATATAATATAAATGAGAAAGTAAGCAATTTTTCAGTAATAGTGTGCTGTGACGCTTTTGTATTATTATGTCTGATTTTGTAAGCAAGTCGTTTTTAAGTGAGGTGAAACTTGGGGATATGCAAGACAAATCAGACTTCTGAAAGGGGTACAGTAGTCCTAATGTCACAGGCTTCTACGGAGAGAAAGCAGACCGTTTGTTGACACCTAGGTCCTAATTGAAGCCAAGTATATTTGATACATTTTGTAAAAATGGAACAAAATTTGAACCATATCTGGGATTTCATAAAAACATTTCTATTTGATATAATATAATACTTCTTCAGCATCCAGATCTTTTAGATTTAGAATGGTTTTTCTGATACTGATTCTTAATTTCTGTTACTGACAAAGCCTATGTAGCAAGAATTGAGTAACCAAGCTGACAAGACTTTCGAGTAGATGGGGTACGGTTTTGGATTTGAAATTGCATTCTCCATGTCAGGGTGATAATAAAATATGTAAAACACCAAACTGGTAATGGTAATTTTTCGCTGTTCTTGTTTTTCTTCCATGATTAAAATAAAGCGTAAAGGACTTGGGGAAAATATTTATTTAAGATCAAGTATTTAAACACTTCATTGAAAAGTTAACAAAGTTATTAATAAGTATTGGATCAAATTCATTCAGCATGTCATTTCCCTGTCCATCTAATTTGAACTGGTTTACTGTTTTGTATTTCTAAAGCACCAAACCAGTGGCATCTCAGCACTCTTCCGTCTTTTTGTCTGTGTCCCTCCTCCAGCTCGGGCATAGTTACTAGCACCTTTTAATTGTTTCTAGTCCTTAGACTATTAAGAGAACTTTTCCAGTTTTCCTTAGCCCAAGGCAAGTCATATTGTGATGAAAAAATATAGAAATGCATAGAGATCTTCATAAAATTGTTTAAGGGATTGATTAATTTTTCATTATATCTTTCTTAGGGGCCACATCTAATGTGTAATAAGAGAATTTTCGTAAACATCTCCTTGTACCTTTAAACTGGAAGGCAGGAGGTTTAAAGAAGTTCTCTATGAATGCATATATTGGAATTACTGTCTAATAATCTCTTCAGTTTTGTGAGAAATGAGAAGGCTCTAATTTTTTAATTTTAGTTTGTATGTTAATTAAAGTATTTGGAGAGTTGATGGATACACGTACAGTTCTTCAGACTTTTTATTATCAAGCTCAAGTGTTTGCTGTTTACTTCCAGGCTGGCTTCATTTTTAAGGGTGATACTTGAGGGAATTAAGTCAGTAGGAGTACTCTCAAATGTATCTTGTGCAGCACAGTGATTTATGTACAGTGGTGCCTGAATATCCCTTTTGAATCTCCCGTAAATTTGAATCTCCCATTTGAGTTGGAATTAACATGATTCACGTCCCAGCAGTGAAGAAGTAGGATCAAGAAAGTATTGAGAGCATTTTAAAACTATGTTGTGAACAGACAATAGTGAAGATAAATGCTTAGAGAAGGTCTCTGTCAAATATTACAAGACAGCATTCCTTTAGTACTTACATCAGAGTAGAAATATGGCCAATTGATTTATAGGGAGCAAGTAATTTATAGCAAAAGGGTCATTATTGGAATGGAGAGAATCCTACATCCTGTATGCTAGATCCATTTGATAGAGCAAACTGCTAGACATCTTCACTAAATAATCAGACAATTTTGGAAGGCATCTTGTGGTTTTCAGGTTGGGGTGAGGAAAATGAATGTAACTATTGCGTGATATTTTTTCCCCTGTCTTCCACTTTTTTCCCATCTGGACCTGCTCACCTCTTACTTCTGCTGGTTTCGGCCACTGTGTCATCACTGGGAGACATGCTGACCTGTTTTCACATCAAGAACCTCCTTCCCTGTACTTGACATGTCAGTGAGGTCTTTGGGGCAGACACATTAATTTAATTTAATTTGGAACAGCCTAAAAACAAGGCAAAGTTTCAGTCATTGCTGGAAAAAACATTTTGTTTGGATGGTTTATTTCAATATTTAAGTATCAGTGGAATGATTTTGTGCTCCATAATTTGACATTTTTTACTGCTTGTGACACAGGTGCAGAATTTTCAGTACAAATTGTCTGAAGCAAGTTTATGCATTTAAAATATTTCAGCTCTTAAACCTGTGGATATTTTTATGGAAGACTGGGGGCATAGTCCTAACACTCCTTATCCATTAAAAATTGGTATACAGTTATCATATCTAATACTTATTTTTCTACTTGTTATCTTTTCTTTCAAAACTCAGCTATTACATCAGTATAATTCCATCATTGTCAATCCCAAACATTAAAAAAATCATGAAATGTTAAAATTACATTTTGAGTTCTATTTACTTGCATTTTGGTTTCTGAAGCTTTCGGTTTACAGAGTTCACATCTTCATACTTTTTTTTATGAACCATGAGAGCTAGCAAATTTTTTTAAACAAACATTGAGATTCTCATATATTCACCTGACTGTAGCAGCTGAAAAAAAATGGATTTAAGGAAAATGCCAGTTACCCTGATGTTTGAGATAAAACTGCAAAAGTAGGCAACGCTGTACTTCTGCAGACATGATGTCAAGAATCATTGTCTTTGATGTTGTATATTTTCACATGAGCTTTTTCTCCAGATGTAGTGCTAATACTTTAGCTCTGATACTTATTAACTGCTTGGATTCGGACTGTATTAGGTGATGGTTTGCCAGTGATCTTTTCAGGACAAGCATCAAAGCTCATTCAACTTGCTGTGGTAAGGCATGCAAAAAAAAAGCTTATTAAAGTTGTAAAAGGAACTTGGGGAAAATATTGTTTGGAAATATATTAATTGTTTTGTCTGTTGATTTGTAATTGGCTGGTAAAACATTCATTATCTAGTGGGTCTGTGCTTGATAAAAATATTTTGAACATTGTTTAGATTGTGATTTACTTTTAAAATATGTTTTCCAGTAGGATGTACAGTACTTAGTATTTTTCGGTTCACAGAAGGTGAACAAGTCCTTTACGCCTGATTATCTGATTTTCTAGCCTCTTTCTCGTCTCTTTCCTCTGTTTTACAGGTCTCCTCTATGAAATATTGATAGATCACAGTCCTTTCTTAACCACTTCTCACTACAGTAAATAATTAACAGAATTAAAGAAAAAAAGTGCATTTGATGCAGTGTTCAGATTGATCAATGTCCTTCTTCCCCTGTGATTATGTTTTAAGCATAAATTAAATGCATTTTCTAAATACCAACAAGGAATGAATGTTAAAAGCAGTGATATCTTAGGTTGTTACTTGTTTTTCTTTGAAAACTTGTTTATTGCATTTTGGGCAGGAGGAATATATTCACATTTTCCGCCAACATGACTGATTGGATGGTGGCCCTACGGAGGAGAGGGATAGCTCAGTGGTTTGAACAATGGCCTGCTAAACCCAGAGTTGTGAGTTCAATTCTTGAGGGGGCCATTTAGGGATCTGGGGCAAAAATCTGTCTGGGGATTGGTCCTTCTTTGAGCAGGGGGTTGGACTAGATGACTTCCTGAGGTCTCTTCCAGCCTTGATATTCTATGAATCAGGAAAATAAATATCTGTAAAGATCCTCTCCCCTTCAAAACCAAAAGATTATATTGTTTTTGTCACCATTGTAAAGATTACAAATAATAGACTACCAAGAGATCAAGGTAGTGTGAGGCTATGTCTTCACTAGAAAAGCTGTGGCTGCACATATGTAGCGCTTCAGTACAGACACTTGCTACAGTAACGGGAGGGTTTTTTCCTGTTGCTGTAGTTAATCCACCTCCCCAAGAGGTGGCAGAGTGCTACCTACACTGTGGGTTAGGTTGGCTTAACTACATCTCTCAGGATTGTGGATTTTTCACACCCCTGAATGACATAGCTGGGTTGACCTAACTTTTTAGTATACACCTGGCTTTAGGCTAGAGTTATTTCTTACACAAGAAGTTATGAGACACGTTTTCTCATCTCTGTATGACACTGAAGTTGTATGTGTTTCAAAGTTTTAATTTTTGTATAGTGTGTCAGAGAGAACTTCTTTAAGCCTCTTTGCTAACCACATTGATATTACTGTTTCCCTGTCTATCCTCCCCTTCGCTCTCCTACTTGTTTGCTTTACCCAATTGTTGCATCTGGTGTTAAACACTTTATGGCATGGATTGTCTCTAATCATTGGTCTGTACAGTGCCTACCACAAGGCTGTCTCTGTGGGTATCTAGGCACTACTATAATATAAATAATAATAGAAGGCAGGATGCATTGGGAAGTCCAGAGGTATGGATGGTTTAGTGATATATTTAAGCAGTGTTTTAAATGATATTGTATAGGTGGCATTATGTGCTATCAAGAATGAGACAGTATCCAAACATAAGCTATTTGGTCAAAAGCTGAAGAGCTGAAACTTACCTTCAACCTCTTTCTTATGTAAAAGAAAATTCCCTTCAACATATAGAAAAGGGAAAAATAATAGTTCAAGATTATGTAATTAAAGACAGTATCCTAATTATTACATATACTTATGCACAAGAGGGCCAAATTGAAGTTGCACAGGCAACCTTAATTCTGGAATTTCCTAATTTTGAGTGCTAGACTGTTCAATCTTAATAATGTTCTTTTAACATTATTGTGTGTGTAGTTTCCTAGGTTTATTTAAAAAAAAGCATCCTGCTCCCACTTGGCCTCTTCCCCCTGAGGCCTTGCCCCTGCTCGGTCTCTTTCCCCCCAAAACTGGCAGACCCCTCTCCCCCAAACACACACGCCTCTTCAAAAGCACCCACTGGCAAAAACAAAAGTTGGTGCCTGTGCCCAATACTGCTAGTGGAAGGCTCTTCCAGAATCTTACTCCTCTTATGGTGAAAAACCTTTTTACTTCCAGTCTAACTTTATTCATGGTCAGTTTGTACCTATTTGTTCTTGTGCTGGCATTGTCTTTTAGCTTAAATAGCTCTTCTCATTCACTGGTGTTTATCCCTCTGATGTATTTACAGAAAATAACCATATCCGCTTTCAGCCTTCATTTTGCTAGGCTAAAGTAGCCAAGCTCTTTTAATGTCATCCTGATAATCATCCTAGTAGCTATTCTCTATATCTGTTCCAATTTGAATTAATCTTTCTTGAACATGGGTGGCCAGAATTGTGCACAGTATTCCAGATAGGGTCTTATAGGTGCTTGTAAAATTGCATTAATATTTCCCTAGTTGCTCTCTGGGACTGGCACATACACAATCGGTCATACGTAGGACCTGCGAAGGGATGGACCATGCTCTTTTGCTCTGTGAGAGGATGGTGTATGCAGAGTGTGGTCAATACTAGGAACTGTGAGAGATTTGAGCATGTTCAGTGAGGATAATTTGGAAATTTTAGCTGATAAATTCTAAAAATTCTCTACTGAGCATATATGAACTATGATTTTTCAAAGGTTTATAACCTGGACAAATTTGGGCACATTTTCACAGGGACAGCAAAAGGAACTGCCCTGAAACAAAGGTCACACTACTTCCAAATTACAAATCCCTTTTCAAACGTCTATGGACTGTAGAACTACTCAAAGAAAAGGTCTCAAGAATTTTTTTAAGTAGTGCAAAACATATTCCCCCCCCCCCCCCAATCTTGTTGTCAGAAACAGTTGAACGGTTTTGGCTGAAATTTTCCAAAGAGAATTCAGCCTGAGTCAGATACCCAACATGGAAAAGTTCAGCCCAAATGGTTGAAATCTTGCAAAGTTATAAGCAAATCAAAACAGAATCTTATAAAGGGAAGTGTTAGGTAACCATAATAGGAGGTGCTGTTAATTCAGTCTATTTAGAGAGAGAGTGTGTGTGTGTGTGTGTGTGTGTGTGTGTGTGTGTGTGTGTGTGTGTGTGTGTGTGTGTGTGTGTGTGTGTGTGTGTGTATTTACTTACTTTAACCTAAAAATGGCCTAACACGGTGCTGAATTTATTAATGGGTCCTTTTAAAATTATTTTAAGTCACAAATTAACAGATTTACTAGTGAAGTCTCATAAAATTAATTATTTGCCTAAAGACTACATACTATTAGTTTGAGGAGGATATGCTGTATTTTGATACATATAACAATGTGATTTAATTCCTACTTTTAATGGCAAAACTCAGCTCATTCTTAACTATGGAACCATGAATGGCACTCCCATAATATAACATAGAAACTTAAGGATGGCACAATATTTGCAGCCTTAATTTTGTAGTTGTTATTGCTAATGTAACTGTGTAACAATCTTCTTACAAATCTGTTTGTTCTGTATGGAAAATTTGGAGAGCGTGCCTGCCAGCATATGTTGTGTTAATGCAACACAATCAGTATAGTAATAGCAGTATGACTAGAGCTCTTTCTGGAAAGTTACCACATATGTATTAGTGTCACAGGTGAAGTACTCTTGGCAGTGAAGCCACAGTTGAAAGTTTTGCCAAACCATTGGCATCAAAGACCTTCAGCATGGCCACAACTGACCAGAGTCAGCTGACTAGGGCTTGCAGGGCTCAGTCTGTGGGACTGTAAAATTGCAGAATAGACTTTGGTCTCAGGCTGGAGCCCAGACGAGGGAGAAGGCGCTCAGAGCCTAGGTGGCAGCCTGAGCCTAAATGTCTACACTGCTATTTTTAGTCCCTGAAGCCCAAGTCTGCTGACCTGGACTCTGAAATTCCGTGGCTTTTTTGTCTCAATGTAGACATACTAGAAGGGCTAGATTGTGGGATTTAGCACTAGCCCTGTGCTGAGGGCTCCTTCACGGGGACAGTCAAAATGTTATAGCCCTTTAAAGGAGAAAGCTTGTTATGAGTTGGGTTAAAAACCTATTGAGGTTGGTAAGTGTGAACTCACCTTGCGGTTAACATAACTGTAAAGATAAATATCACTTAAGACAAAAGGTGTGCGTGAATCTACCCAGGAGCTTTTAGGCTGAGTATTGTTTTGATAGGTGTATGAGAGAACACACAGAAATGGACAGTCGAGAACAGAGAGAGAGAAACAAAGGGTGAATAATACAAGAAAGCCTAGGAGTAGTAGCTTGTGAAGACAGTGTGGCCCTGGAAAAAAAATTAGAGAGCTTTTGGGTCTGTTGGCTAAAAAAAGCTTGGGGCTGTAAGGTAAGAAATTGCTCCTTTTTGTTCTTGGTTCTTTCTGCATTCATAGACACAATAAACAAAATTGCATCAAAGAAAATGCCAGACTTGATCAATTTCTGCTTCCAATTAGAACAGGGATCCAGGGCTTTGGAGTGGAGCCTAGATCTGGAGCGTGGAGCAGCTCCAGAGCAATGGAGCTGCAGGTTTTTGCCTGGAGCTGGAGCTTGATTGGAGGCGGAGCACAGCTCCAAAGCCCTGCAGGGATCGGAACCATTTGGCACATGGCTCGCCAGGGTAAGCACTCTGGTGGGCCAGGCCAGTTTGTTTACCTGCAATGTCCGTAGGTTTGGCTGATCGCGGCTCCCACTGGCCGTGGTTCACTGCTCCAGGCCAATGGGGGCTGCGGGAAGCCGTGGCCAGCACATCCCTCGGCCCGCACAGCTTCCCACAGCCCCCATTGGCCTGGAGCGGCAAACCGCTGCCAGTGGGAGCTGCGATCGGACAAACCTGCAGACGCAGCAGGTAAACAAACTGGCCGGGCCACCAGGGTGCTTGCCCTGGCGAGCCACGTGCCAAAGGTTGCCAATCTCTGAACTAGAACATCTCCATGGGCCCAAAATTTGACTAGCCATTTGGATCAAAAGGAAAATGCAATACTGAATTCCTTCTCTGCATGGATACAGAGAAGATTAGCATGGCCCCTGCGCAAGGATGACACGCAAATTCATGTTGGTGGGTCAGCTGACCTGTACTGCTGCTCATTCCTTTGTAGAACGCCCTGCAATTCACCTGAGTGAAGGCATTTCCATTCTGTTTATGCAGGCCATACAAGTGGAAAGGCTCCTTTCCTGCTTTGTGGCTATGCAAGTTTTTTGTAGGGCTGTCAAGCGATTAACAAAATTAATTGTGATTAATTGTGGGATTAATCGCACTATTAAACAATGATAGAATACCATTTATTTAAATTTGATATTTTCTACATTTTTAAATATATTGATTTCAGTTACAACACAGAATGCAAAATGTACAGTGCTCACTTTATATTTATTTTGCATTGCAAATATTTGCACTAAAAAACAAAAGTAATAGTATTTTTCAGCTCACCTAATACAAGTACTATAGTGCAATCTCTTTATCATGAAAGTTGAACTTGCAAATATATGTGGAATTATGTACAAAAAATAAAACAATGTAAAACTTTAGATCTTACAAGTTCACTCAGTCCTACTTCTTGTTCAGCCAATTGCTCAGATGATTCTGTGATTTTTCCTCTGCCTTTAAAGTAAACAAATAAACCATTCTTACTGTTTCCTAACCAGAAAATGGAACGTATTAAAGAAATCATATAAAGTAATTTGTTTTATGCAGCTATTCCCCTCCCCCCCGATTTGTTTTCACTATAATTTAGTCTATGGTGGAAACTGAATAATGTTGGCTACATCTCTAGAAGTAAAAGGGAAGATTTTTAAATTTGAAACTGGGAGTTAGGTAGCCACTTTCAGTGAAAAATAACTCCACTTTGTGCCTCTGAAAGTGATTAACTTTTTAATGTTACTCAAGGTTTCTGGTATTTCAACTTACTAAGTTGCAATTTTTTACATATATAATACAGACACACACAATTCTTTTTTTTTAAATGGGAAAAGCTTAGATTCTGCAGAAATTGTTGACGTTGGTAATACTTGTCCTGGAAAAATTACTACTCCCTATGGGTGGGTAAAATTTTGCAAGACCCTATATTCGTAATCAGTGCTTTTATCTTTGATTTAAAGGTGCCTGTACATTGTGGTCTTGTTTGTCTCTGCAGTAAGAGGAACGACAGAATGAGTGTGAAGATGGAACTACTGTCTTGGGATGATTCCCCAAGATCAAGGTGTCTGTGGGTGCTGGGATGGAAGAGTTGTCAAAGGATGTCTGAGAAAAGCATGGAGCTGTTGGGGATGGTTGAAGGGGAAGCTTGAGAAAAGGTTTGGCGGGGAGGTTGGGGACAGGGCTGGCACTGACACCAGTTGTCACTGTTGCTGGTTGCTCCTTCCCCTCTCAGATCAAGCCAGGGGAGCAGTCAGAGAGGAGGCAAAGTAGCTGCCCACAGAACCTGTGCCACAGCTGATATCACAGCTGGGCTGCAGGAATGAGTCAGGGCTGCCAAATGTGTGAGTGTCGGGTGCAATGCATGACACTTGGCAGTCCTGTTCTCCCAAAACATTTTTAAAGGTTTTGGTTTTGTTTTCTGGCATGCAGTATATCTACAAACAATTAAGGAGACTTAATTTGCTTTGTTTTAAGAAAAATATCATTTTGCCTGAAGACTTCAAAATGCTTTACAAAGATAAAGAAATATTGTCTCATTTTACAGATGAGGAAATTAAAGCCTCATTCCTCTACAGCCGGGGTCCCCAATGCGGTGCCCATGGATGCCATAACACCCACCAGGGCATCTTAAGTGCGCCTGCGTACTGGCCGACGGACGAGCATCTGCCAAAATGCCACTGTAATTCGGCGGCATTTCGGCAGTGACACCTCTGGATGATGCTACTTGCCACTGACAAACAGTGTCATCCAGAGGTGTTGGAACAGCATTTCGACGATGCCACCTCTGGATGACGCCACTTGTCGACAGCATTTTGGCGGATGCTCGTCCGCCACCCTAGTCCTCCGTGGCTCGTCGTGTGGCGCCTGCCAGATGAAAAAGGTTGGGGACTCTGCTCTACGCTAAGGCTCCAAACCTTCAAACACCTCTGCAAGTACTTAACTTTATTGAATTCACAGTAGTAAAGTTAAGCACATTTGTATCTTCTTGCATGATCTGGGCCTAAGACACACAGAGGTTTAGGGTCTTGCCATTGGCTTCAGTGTGAGCCAATGTTAGGGCCAAGAATAGAACCCAGGTTATCTAACTTTTGGCTGTGTGCACTAGCTGTTATAGTATCAATAGTGCTATAGTATCTTGCCTTTTTGCCTTGATATATTAACATTTGTTCTTGTTCAACAGAAAGCATTTTCCATTTGTAAATAATAATATGCATGTACATTTACTTAGAGTTGGTAAAGATCTAAAATGTGTTAGAAAATAATGCAGAGCATCTTCTAAGCTTCACAAAACACTTTCTATCAACTTTTCAACCGTAATTGTCTACTTATCTTTATAGGTCATCTGTACACATTTTTGTTTTAAACTGTGAAGGCACACAGCTGTATTATGAAAGATATTTTACCAATTTAGACAAATTATTATTTACACAAGAAACAAGAAATGAGATAATACTGTGCTCTCTGTGAAATCCAAGTTACATCTATGAATACTTGAAAAAATATTTTAAAAATTTTCTGTTCAGAACTTCTATTTATGTATTTCAACATTCTGAATAATAAGTCTCATTGATGTGTTGTTTACAATTTTCAGAAGAAAAGGTGTCTTGTTTAACTGCAATACTAACTCAGTTTTAAAAATAATTTTGATGCTATTGAAGTGGAAATGAAAATGCTAATTACTGTGAATGGAAATATCATGCACAAGCACTGTTCCAGCATGATCTGCAGGTTCCCAGAGAGCACATTTCCTCTCCATTTGCTCATTCGTAGAATCATAGAACTGGAAGAGACCTCAAGAGGTCATCTAGTCCAGTCCCCTGCACTCAAGGTTTGTCCAACATGCTCTTAAAAATCCCCAATGATGGAGATTCTACTACCTCCCTAGCAGTTTATTCCAGTGCTTAACCACTCTGACAGGAAGTTTTTCCTAATGTCCAACTTAACTGCCCTTGCTGCAATTTAAGCCCATTGCTTCTTGTCCTAGCCTCAGAGGTTAAGAAAAACAATTTTTCTCCCTTCTCCTTGTAACAACCTTTTATGTACTTGAAAACTATTATCATGTCCCCTCTCAGTCTTCTCTTGTCCAGACTAAGACCTGGAGACCATTGTAGACCTGTTCTGTAATTAGTTCTCTGGATTGGAATAATGTTAAAGACACAAGGACTAGTTAAGAGGGTTAAATTAAATAATCTGTGATGCTGATGAAGTAATTGCACTATTCCGAGGGGAAGATGCAGATGGATATTGAGATGCTTGAATTTTGGTTTTGTATGTGCGAAAGTGAGGCTTTTATTCTATTTTGAAGGATGAAAGCAAAGCCACAGAGTTTTCTACATCTTGTTGGTCCAAATAGGATTTTTCATTTGAAGCCTTTAAAGTATCTCCAAATCCTCAGTGACTTAACCATAAGGAATAAAATATATCTTACATAGTTTTCCATCCCTCTAACCTAAGAATAATCCTGATGTCCGGCTGGCCAGCACAGTAAGTGAAATTTAATTACTTGCAGCCAGCTGTAGAAGCTACTAGCTTGCATTTAAAAATCCTGGGTGTATTGATTGATCAGCTTTTCCACTTGAGGCTGAAAATGAACACTTACTTTTACCCAGTGGAGCTGGAACACTTTTTATAGTGGGGGTGCTGAAAGCCAGCAAAAACTATCCCCAAACTTTTTACCTCGTGCTCCGCCCAACCCCCCAAGCTGAGGCAGGGCATGGGGCCAGCAGCCAGGACTTCACCCACAGGCCAGAGCAGGGCCAGCAGGTGGGACCCCACGTGTGCAGCCGGCACCCTGCATAAAATCTGGGGATACTGCAGCACCCCCGCATCCCTACTTCCACGCCTATGCTTTTACCTTGGTTTCCTTATAATCAACACTTAATAACAGAATAACAGCCCATTGGTTTGCTAAATTCCTCATTTGTTTTCGCTCATTCATTTGTGCACAGGTGTTGACTTTTTTTTTTGCGCTGGTGGGTGCTCCACCACTGCTCCACTCCAAGGCCCCGCTCCCACTCGGCCTCTTCCCCTGAGGCCCCGCCACTACTCTGCCTTTTCCCCAAGGTCCCTTTGCCCATCATTTATTCCTCTCCACTCCTTCCCCTGCGCACTGCTTGCGCCTTTCCAAGCGCCGCCCCCCCACCACCTGCTGCTTGCTCCTCTCCCTTGAGGCTCTCCTGCCCACCCTCTGCTGGCGCCCCTCCATCCCCTGCCCCAAGGCTTCCCTGCCCAACCACCACTTGCTCCTCTCCACCCCCTCCCCCAAGCACCCGCTGTCTGCTCCTCTCTACCCCCTCTCCTGAGACTCCCCCTGCCCACCGCTCACTTCTCTCTGCCTCCTTCCCCGAGTGCCTCTTGCCTGCTGCTCACTCCTTTCTGCCCCCTCATGCCTTAAGGGCAAGTGACGGGGAGGGGGTGGAGAGGAGTGAGTGGCAGATGCCTTAGGGGAAGCGGCAGAGCAGAGGCTGGAAGAGACACAGCATGGGTGGGGCCACGGGGGAAAGAGGCCAAGTGGGGGCAGGACACTGGGGCGGAATGCAGGCAAGGACACACTTCTTGAGTACTGAGCATCTCCTATTTTTTTTTTTGAGTGCTTGAGTCCCGGGGCACCCACAGAGTCGGTGACTATGCATTTATGCCTCAGGAAGAGTATACAAGGTTAATTATGTCATGGAAAGTGAGATGGAATAAGGGACAAGACGATAACTTGACTTAATTGAACTCAGCAATAAAAATGTATCCAAATGCTGCATGCGATATACTCATAAATATTATGTATATATAACAATTGCTAATTCCCACAATATTGGCTCTCAAAAAATTGAGACAATTTGTATTTTCTTACCATACATTTGTGTTTGAGGTCCAGGTTGCCTTAGGACATTTCACCTTAAAAAAGATTTTCCTAAACTGCAACCCTTTGTGATTGGTTGGGGATCACTTGCCTGCATGGAAAATTTTCTTTTGAGAATTTTTTTTAAATTTCTTTATTGGTCCTATACATTTTGAATTCTACTCCAAAAGCAGATCTATTAACTTGTATTGCACTTGTACTGTAACTATATGCTATAAAAGTCAACAGATGTGAAAACAGAAAATTGTGCTGTCTCAGTACTTTATTTCTAAAACTGATACCTACCCAGGGAAGATAAAAATATACACCCAGTTAGCCACGGAATGACACATGCTCCATGGTATCAGTTTTATTTAATGACTTTAATTCAAGTTAAAAGCTGGCATAACTTTTATTCCTATTTTTAATTATTGCTGAAAAATAATATTGATAATAAATCTCAATTCTACATATTAGTAATATTACAAAAATTCAATATTCATTAATTATATATTTGAAATGCAAAAAGAAGGCAATAATAAAGCAATAAAGTGTTAAGGCAATAATAAAGTTGTACAACTAAAATGCCAGCAAATGCAAAAATTACCATTCCATAAGAAATGTTGGCTCAGCTTTTTGCATATTCTGTATGTTGCATGACATGCTGTGTATGATTTTTTTTTATGCTGCTACATACACACATGCATTTGAGCAGTCCCATTTTACTTGGACTATTCTTTCAACTATGAGTTTGGAAGATAAATGTCTTCTCTTTACCTCAATAGACCTGTCCATGTGTCCTTTACCCCTGTTTTGTCTTGTTGCCAGATTTTACTATTTTGTCCCCTGTATCAGAACCAAGCATTTTCTTTATCTCTTAATTAGTTAAGGTAACAGATCTCAGGCAGATCCTAGTTAATTCTCTCTCTGTCTCTCGGAATGCTACTTCATTTAGGTGAAGGGGGGAGGATAGCTCAGTGGTTTTGAGCATTGGCCTGCTAAACCCAGGGTTGTGCATTTAATCCTTGAGGGGGCCATTTATGGATCTAAGGCAAAAATCTGTCTAGGGCAGGGGTTGGCAACCTATGGCACACTTGCCAAAGATGGCACGCAAGCCGATTTTTAATGGCATGCTGGAGCCGGCTCAGACTCCAGCATGCCATTAAAAATCCTGCCCAGCCCAGCCTGCTCTCCTCTGCCCTCCGCTTCCCCCGCAGGGGCAGGGAGCAGAAGCATAGCCATGCACACGGGGTGGGCAAATGGCCCCACTCTCCCGGCACAGCAAACTGTGGGGTCCACGCTGCCGGGCTGAGTGCAGCAAGGTGCTGGCCCCTCCCCCGCGGCCCTGCTGCTGCACACGCAGCGCTCTAGGGGTTGGGGCTGCGCGCTCCCGCAGGGCAGTGTTTGGCTCTGCGGGGAGGCAGAAATGCTCCCCCGACCCCTGGAGCCATGCTTCCCTGCGCGCTCCTGTGGTGCAGTGTTTGGCTCTGCGGGGAGGAAAAGACGCTCCCCACTCAATCGGAGCTGTCTCGCCGTGCGCGCAGCGCTTTAAGGGGCAGGACTGTGTGCTCCCACAGGGCAGCATATCTGACTCTGCATGGAGCCTCATGGTAACGGGTCCAGGGCAGGGGAGCGGGGGTTGGATAAGGGGTGGGGCAGTCAGGGGACAGGGAGCAGGGCGTGATGGATGGGGGGGTGGGATCCTGGGAGGGTGGCTAGGGACGGGGGTGGTCTCTAGAGGAGGCAGTCAGGGGAAAGGAGCGGGGGGGTTGTATGAGTCGGGAGTTCTGGGGGTCCTGTCAGGAGGCAGGGGTGTGGAGAGGGGTTGGGGCAGGCAGGGAACCAGGTGGGGTTGAATGGGTCGGGAGTTCTGGGGGTTCTGTCAAGGGGCAGGGAGTTGTTGGATAGGCATGGGAGTCCTGGGGATCTGGCTGGGGATGGGGGTGTGGATAAGGGTTGGGGCAGTCAAGGGATAGGTAGGGGGTAGGGTCCAGCCAAGGGACAAGGAACAGGGAGGCTTAGATAGGGGGTGAGGTCCTGGGCAGCAGTTGGGGGCAGAGGTCCCAGGAGGGGTAGTCAGGGGAGCAGGGTGGTTGGGAGTTCTTAGGGGGGCAGTCACCCAGCCCTGAGCCCTGACTCCCCACCCCCCACACACCCTGCCCTGAGGGCTGCCTACCCCCCAGACCTCTGCCCTGAGCCCTGTACCTTCCTCGTACACACCCAGCCCTCTGCTTGACTCCTTCATCCCCCCCACAACCCTAGCCCTGACTCTCGCCCTCCACACATACCCAGCCCCTCCACTGCCCTGACACCTTTACCCCCCCATGTACCCAGCCCCCAGCCTTGACTCCAGCCCTCTGCCCCCTGCCCTCTGCCCTGACTCTTGCACCCGCCACATCCTCACCCCCACAAGAAGCACCAAATGGGAGTTCCTACACCCCCTCCCACATACATTCCCACTTGCATCCCTCACATCAAATGGGAGCTGTTTCGGTAAGTGCACCACACCCAAACCTCCTGCACCAGCCCTGAGCCTCATCCCTCATTTTAGCTCCTGGCCAGACCCTTCACCCCCAGCCCTGTGCTCAGTGCACTCCCAGCCTCAGCTCAGTGCAGAGAGAGGAAGGGAATGGGCCAGAACCAGGGAGAAGGTAGGTACCCACTGTATGTGGGGAGGGCCGGGACCCCAGACTGGCAGTGGGCTGAGCGGATCCGGCAGCCCGGATCCCGGCTGGCAGGAGCTGGCGGATGGAACCCCTGAGCGGCAGTGGGCTGAGCCGCTCAGTCCACTGTTGGTCTGGGGTCCCGGCTGCCGGCCCCGCACAACCTCCTGCTGGTTTGGGGTTCTGGCTGCTGGACCCTTGCCTGCCGGGCTCCCGGCCACAGGCCTTGCTCAGCCCACTGCCGGCCTAGGTGAACAGAACCTCAGACCAGCAGTGGGCTGAGCGGGCCAGCGGCGTAAGATCAACATTTTAATTTCATTTTAAATGAAGCTTCTTAAACATTTTGAAAACCTTGTTTATTTTACAATACAACACTAGTTTAGTTATATAATATATAGACTTAGAGAGAGAGGCCTTCTAAAAAACATTAAAATGTATTACTGGCACGCGAAACCTTAAATTAGAGTGAATAAATGAAGACTCGGCACACCACTTCTGAAAGGTTGCCGACCCCTGGTCTAGGGATTGGTCCTGCTTTGAGGAGGGGGTTGGACTAGATAACCTCCTGAGGTCCCTTCCAACCCTGATATTCTAGGATTCTATGAATAAGGCCCTACTTGCAATATTGCAGATTCCCCAATATTAGGCTTCCACCACAGTATTGACAACGGGAGCCCTGCCATGTGTGGAGCTGACAGGAGGAGCTCTCTCCTGTCAGCTCTGGCCCTTGCTCTCAACGCCAGGCGACCAACAGCTGGAGCCCCCACTCTCAGCCCCAGTCTCCAGCTCTCAATCCCTGGTTGCCAACAGCAGAAAATTGTGGAAAAGTAATAATGGACTTTATTACTGCAAATAATAAAGTCCCTTATTACTTTTCTGTAACTCTGCCACATTTTTTCACAATCATCTCACAATTCAAGTAGGGCCCTAGTGTTGAAGTTATTTTGGGAAAAAAAAACAGGCAGCTCAACAAGGTTTAATCCTAGTTTAGTTACTTGATTTTTAATGGCATTCAATTAGCTGAGTAACTAATATGCTTAATTTTGTATTTACCCTTTTTGGACCTACTATGTAATGATCTGTTAATGTCATAGATTTGGAAAAGTAATTCTGCATATTTCAGGCTATTATAGATTATACTAAAGTGATTTGCTTGATTGAACAAGTTAATTTATGTACTACTTGACCAAAGCCAAACTTCACTTGCACTTATATAATTTCTAGCATGAGTGCAAGAATTTTTATAATGTTCAAAGAAATAAATGTCATTTTCTGAAATGATTACTTAATAAATCATTTTAGATTTTTGTTCTGCGATCCAAGATTTTATTTTATGTGAAGAAAGTGATTCCAACTTATTGCAATTCATCTCTGTTCTGATTTGTATAACTATTGTTAACTTCTCTTTGATTGTGTTGATGTAAGTGAATCTTTTTTGTGTGTCTAATTTTTTGCCATTTAATGCATTGTGCAAAAATGTAATGAATATATAGTGAGCACTAATATTAGAACCTCAATATGCATATTGTACCCCTGTCACAGTATAATAATTGCCTATAGAAATGACAAGGACTCTTTTTTTAGCTAAGTTTTGAGCCAAATAGTAAAGATCAGTATATGTTAGAAAGAAGCTATAAAGCCGGATTCTTGGATGTTTAAGGGGTAATCTCTGCCACTTCTCTGGCTGTAAATCTTTTCATTTCACAGTAGATAAGAATTTAGGGAGACTGAAATATCCTTCACATATCCATTTGGGGTTGATAACCTTTCAACTCCAGGCAGTTTTTGTTTTGACTTTTACTCACTGTGTTTTTTGAATATCACAATTTAGTATGGAAAGTTTTGTGCTATTTCCTGTTTACTAGCTTTACACAAATCATTATTGCAATATAACTATATTAATTTTTTAAAAGGTTAATTACTGGCTCTGGGATTTTCAAAAGGGCCCAAGTGAGTTAGGCCCCCAACTCCTATTGAATTTTGATGGGGTCTGGGCACCTAATTTGCTTAAGATCCTTGGAAGTTCTTCCCTGAAGGATGAACTGTAATCAACTAAAGAAAATTCAAAGTTTAGACTACCAGTCTGTACTTCACTCACTCATTGCATTTGCCATAATCTACAGCAGTATAAGCAGTTGCCTGAGATACCACTTACTTAATTTTTTCAGTTAAGACACAAAAGGCCCCATCCCATGAGGTGGTGACCACCATTAACTCCTTGGGTTTTTTTTAAGATTGTTTTTAAGTGTGCTTAACTATATAATTATTGCCACCATCCTTTTATCATCTGATACTATTATCAAGTTTGCTACTCCTGCATTATTGCTAAATAAACATAGCCAAATTTCTGTCAGTTACGATAACTCTTGCTACAGCTGACTCTTAGCATTACTTCAGATGTCTACATCAAACCACAGAATACAGAGAGCCTGGTTATTGTAGTTAGTTTTCAAATTTTAGAAACACCAAGGGTCGAATTCAGACATGATGGAAGTGGGTGCAACACCTTTTGTATCAGTAGTGCAAGCAGTGTATAATATATTTCAAACTACTTGTTAATTTTCTGTTTTTTAGAAAAACACATTTAATGGACTAGTTTAGTCTTGATTATTACAAATGTGTAGTGAAATATGTACCCTTCTTTTAGAAGGGTAAATGATCAAGTGCACCTTTTATCATAGAATATATGCTCTTAAAAACAGCTTACTAAACTGTTTTGACATGTGGGTTGCATCATAATTACAGATGGAAGCTCTGGGCTGCAACTATTCCAAATCAGCTCCTCTCATTTGTCAACACATCATGCTCCCTGAAGCCAGTTGCTGATGAATCCACTTGCCTAGCCAGTGTTGATCCCCTGCCATTTTCCATATGCCTACCAGAACAGGAAATAAAGGGATATCTCCTACCTTTGTCTTTGTTAATTCACGATAACAATACAAGCAAACGGAAGTAGCTGATTGCATGCTTTTTCTGTTATGCTGTGGTTTAGCTGCTGGCAGAAGGGTCACATGTATAAACTTCAGTTGCAGACTTACATACTGTGGAGGGCTGCATACAGTGTCCAGGTTGCACTTCTATGTCCCCGGTTCTAAATTAGGTTTAAAAATATGAGAACAGCAAGAGATCTAAAAATTAATTATTTTAATGTCCCTTGCAACAGCAAAGAAATTGAAATTGTAGTGTTTAATTTCAACACTTTCCAGTTCAGATATTTAAAAAGTAACCCATGTAAATCTCCTTTAAGCTTTACGTGTAACATTTACAGTAACCAGTTACAAGTATAGTACATACATTTTTGAGACATGCAGAATGTCCACATTAACATTGCTAGCTTTGCAGTTTGAATATGAACACTAATTTTTATTTTCTGAGTTTTGTCAGTTCTTAGTTCAGAACTTTACCTTTAGGACTAGTTTTGAGGCTTTAAAAGTAGATCAGCGTTATTAGTATTTTAAGCTAACTGCATGCATTGGTTACTCAAATCATGTTTCAAAGTTATGTTTTAAAAGATTGCAATCAAATAGATTTTAAGTTTGTCAAAGCTTTTCTGATGGACTGCAATCTGGCTTCAGACTAGCATTAAGTGGTTTTATTGCGTTCTTTCTTGGGAAAGAATTATACTTTTATGGGCTGAGTTGGTGATAATACACAAAGCAATAGTAACTCAAAATACAGATGTTGCATATTTTTTCTGAAAGGTTAAAGCTCAGTGCCTGATTTTTCCCACAATACTTCAGTCTACAAGGACATATGTTGCATGTCTCAAGAAGGGTAGCTATGAGGTCCCATGGCAGAAGTCTCCAGAATTTTAAACATGTGGGCCAGAAAGTGGCTGTAAATTGAGGCTTTAGGCTGCAACTCCCAGCTGCTTGTCAATGCATTATAATTGTTCAGATAATTGATTATACGTATTTCTGTTATACCTCAACCTGCCAATCTTTATATTGCTTTTCATATGAAAAACTCTATTTTTGCCATTTACTGGACCTCTTTTTTTTTTTTTTTAATCTTTTTTTGGTCAGTATTGATTTATGGCAACAGCTCATGCTTGGCTGCTACAAAATCATGCCAGTAATTTGTGAGGAGTTGCACATGTGAAGTGTGCTTTTCAATATTTATTGGGGAGAAGGGAGTATATTTTTGCCCCTAAATGAGAAGTATACTGTTTATTTCAATGCATATTGAAAATTATAGTCCTTCCTCACAAAGATGCATGTTCATTTGTTTTTATTTAAATGTCTGGTTGCAAACTATGTCTAATGGGTTCATGAAATGTTGTCATTACCATAGAACAGGGGTTTTGAACCTGTGATCGGGGTCTGCAGACAATGTCTAAGATTTCCAGAGGGGTCCACAACTTCATTTGAAACTTTTTAGGATCCCCAAAGAAAAAAAAAGTTGAAAACCACTGCCCTAAGCACTCAAAAATCAGAAGGCAAATAAAAAGAATGCAAAATTTATTATTTAAAAAACTCTTGATTTTTAAGACAATATCATGATTTTTGCAACCTGACTCATGTTTTTTAATTGCTTAGGGTGGGCAATACTGCTAACCATCTAGACATGGCTGATATATTGAACTGAACTAATACTGAGCCCTCAACCTCTGAAAATGAGGCCCTTTTAGGATGTCTCAATGGGCAGCCAGAACTATACCAAAATTATGACAGAACTCCTCATTGCTATAGTAATTAACATAACGTTTATATAGGTCATCAGATGTACCAAATTTGTTTTGTATTCAATATGTTATTCTTTCATAATCATAACTGAATTTTATTAGTTTTTGAAGTTTTATTTCTTTGCTTCCTTTTATTTAAGGAATATCAGATTTTAACTACTATGATTTGGTTGAATGGCTCTAAGGGAGGGAAAAGGGTGTTTGAATCATTAACAGAGAACTTTTCGTGCATGTGTGTTAACAAAAACAAACAAACCAAGAATTTTGAATAGTCTGATTAAAAATCCCTGATCCTGATCCCCACGAGCCATCTTTCAGTCTTTTATGGTATCCTAATCCCATGAGTCCTCAAATAGTCCAAGGAGTCCTCCATCAAACAAAGTGGACAAAACCATAAGTAAATCATAAAAGTAATCATAAAGTAAAAATAAGTTGAAAAAAATCCTCTAAAAGAACAAAACCCCCCACAAATATTATACCATCACAAAGAAGCAAAAACCTGCAAAACCACACCTTTTTGTCCGTGACAGGTAAGATTTAAAAGTTTACTTATGGGGAGATGGAATAGCCTTCATTTTTAGACCTACTGTTTAGACCATTCTGACTTGAGATATTTCCAGGGTTCCAGGTGATCCTGGTGGCTAAGTTTATTTGGGTCAGATCCTCAGCTGGTGTTAATTGTCATAACATAGTAGCTGATGATCTGCTCCTTTATATTCAGCCTTGTTAGCTTGACTTCTGAAATGAGACCATCATCCAGAGAGTGAACAATTGTTTATGTTTCAGATCAGGAGCTAGTCAGAATGGATCTATCAGCAGAAAGTTGTCAGACTATTAAGTACTCACTAGATGCTCTAATGGCAGACGGGCATAGTGCCAAGCTATGAATAATGTCTTCTGGGTAAGAAAAGTATGGGAAGAAATAAGATCCAATGTTGCTGCTTATTATTAACTCATGTTTGGCTTTCCTCTTCCTATGTTACTGCCAGATGAAACTGCTCTTTTAAATGAATAACATCAGTGAAAGTAGAAAAGACCATTTGGATCATTGCTCTTAGAAACTCTGTTGCTGCAATATTTTTCAGAGCTAGACCCTTAAGTGGAAGTTAGTATTGCAGGGTACGCAGTCTAGACGGAGGTTTGTACTGGAGTTCAGTGTTGTTTCCATCTGTAACTTTTAGAAAAATGTGAAAACACTATTCTCAGGCTCTGGGGGATTTGTGATTCCTCTTGTGTAAGGGGAGCAAGCATGCCAGTTAACTTTGTAGCTAATAGTCTTCCATTTAATTTTATTTCAAAGTTAATGATGTGTGCAATTATTCTCTCAGGCTGCTTTAATATTTGAGCAAGATGTTTTGGTTTCTTTTGATTCCCCTAATGATGAACTAATGGTTGATGAACAGTTATGCTTCAGTGTTATCCTGTAGATTGCTTTTTCACTGTAAATGTCAACCATCATAAGGTTTATAGCTGATTCAAGGTAAGTCTATTATATTTTCTGAAGGACGAATATTGTCTTACCAATATTTGTTTTGTATCCTTCAACTCAGAACAAATTTGATTTTGCAGCTGCAGTGGTTTCTGGGTAGCCTGGATATTGGACATCTTTAACGTTAAAAGGACTTTCAGTTTTCCTAGGAAGTCAGCATAAAGCCAGTCCATAGGGCACAGGACTAGTAGACTTAGGTTCTATTTCTGGCTCTGCTACTGACTTGGGGTCTCTTAAGCCAACATTTTCAAACATGGGTGCTAACACTAGACACCTATATAAGTGGGTTGATATTCAAAGGTGCCAAGCACCCATAGTTCCCATTTATTTTAGTGGAAGCTGGGGAAGCTCAAAACCTCCAAAAATCAGTCCTCTTTTGTTGTTGTAGTAGTAGGTGGTACTAAGAGTTAATGACCCTGTCATAACATTTTTCCCAGATCTGGACCTTAGCGTCCAAAATATGGGTGTTAGCATGAAAACCTCCAAGCTTAGTTACCAGCTTGGACCTGATAACGCTGCCACCAGCCAGGGATTTATACAGTGCCTAGCTCACTGTGGTCTCCCCAAAACCTTCCCTGGGGGACCCCAAGACTCAGATTCCTTGAGTCTCACAACAAAGGAGAATAAACCATCTCCCTTCCCCCTCCTCCCCTCCAGGTGTTCCCTCCCTGGGTTCCTGGAGAGATATACAGAAGCAAGCTCTGTGAATCTAAACAGAGGGACTCCACCCTCCCTGTTTCCAGTCCTGGAAAACACAAGTACCGAGAGAGCTAATCTCTCCTCCTCCTCCCCCCTCACCTAGAGGGTATGCAAAGTCAGGCTAGTAAATTTAACACAAAGAGATTTTCCCCCTGACTTCTTCCTCCCACCAATTCCCTGGTGAGCTGCAGACTCAATTCCCTGGAGTCCCCACTAAAGAAAAACTCCAACAGGTCTTAAAAAGAAAGCTTTATGTAAAAAGAAAGAAAAAGGACATAAAAATGGTCTCTCTGTATTAAGGTGACAAATACAGGGTCATTTGCTTAAAAAAAATGAATAAACAGCTTTATCCAAAATGAATACAATTTAACACATTCCAGCAACTACACACATGTAAACACAAAAGAAAACAATATAAATCTTATTGTCTTACTAACTTTGTACTTACAACTTGGAAACAGGAGATTAGAAAGCCAGGAGATAGAAAAATCACTCTCATAGCCAAGAGGGCACAGACACAAGACAAAGAACAAAGAACTCACACCCAAAACTTCCCTCCACCCAGATTTGAAAAAGTCTTGTTTCCTGATTGGTCCTCTGGTCAGGTGTTTCAGGTTACTCCTTTCCAGGTGAAAGAGACATTAATCCTTAGCTATCTGTTTATGACAGACCCAGGATGGTAGATCTATATTTGTATGAGAGAACCTTCAGTGGTAAGTTATTTTTACAAAGAGTTTTGAAAGGTATTTTAGAGATTATATCTCAACTATTTACATATTTACTTTTATAGCATGTCACTTGTTGACTACACAAACCATTACATGTAGGGTGACCAGACAACAAATGTGAAAAATTGGGACAGGGGGTGAGGGATAATAAGAGCCTACATAAGAAAAAGACCCAAAAATAGAGACATCTGGTTACCATAATTACATGTAAAGAAGAGAAGGAACCTGTATATTTTTGAGAAGCTGATAAAATTGCTAAGTAGTGCACTAAGAGGAGCACATTAAAGACTCTAGGAATGGATTGAGTATGCAAAAAGCCTAACATCTTTGTGCACCTTTCCATCACAATTACAATCCTTATGTTCAGATGAGTGTAGGTATGGAGGACAGCATAGCTAGCACTGCTAGAAGCATTAACTATCCCAAAGTGGACCGGGAGGATGTAGGGCAGCAGGGTGGATTGGATTTAAATCACTACTCAGGAAGACTCGATTTAATCATGGATTTCTACATAAAAGTGCATTCTTGTTGGTTGTTATAACCTTAATACATTGTGACGGGTTCGGTCATAGAGACCCCCTACCTCTGAGCCCATTTCCTTTGCCAGCTTGGGACTTCAGAACCCTGTCTTATTGAGCCAGACATGCTGGCCTGCTGCAATACAGACCCAGGGTCTTAACCACGCCCCCAAAGCTGCAGACTTAACTGAAAACGGCTCAGCAAGTACTCTTGTCTCCAGCACCCAGACACCCAGTTCCCAATGGGATCCAAACCCCAGATAAATCCGTTTTACTCTGTATGAAGCTTATGCAGGGTAAACTCATAAACTGTCCGCCCTCTTTAACATTGATAGAGGGAGATGCACAGCTGTTTGCTCCTCCAGGTATTAATCACTTACTCTGGCTTGATTAATAAACAAAAGTGATATTATTAAGTAAAAAAGGTAGAATTTAAGTGGTTTCAAGTAATAACAGACAGAACAAAGTAAGTTACCAAGCAAAATAAAACAAAACATGCAATTCTAACACATTAAGAAACTGAGTATAGGTGAATCTCACCCTCAGACATGTTTCAATAAGCTTCTTTCACAGACTAGACTCCTTCCTAGTTTGGGCCCAATCCTTTCCTTTGATATAGATCTTGTTAGTTCCAGCTCACATGGTAAATCGGGGATTTCTCATGACTGGCCGCCCTTTGTTCTGCTTTACCACCTTTTATAACTTTGGCAGAAGGCGGGAATGCTTTGTCTCTCTCTGGGTTTCCACCCCTCCTTCTAAATGGAAAAGCACAAGATTTAAGATGGATTCCAGTATCATGTAACATGCTCACATGTCCTGTGAGACCTTAGTCTCCATTCTTCCAAGGCTGGTCAGCACGTACACCAGAAGGTTTGCAAGTTAACAGAACCATTTACAGGTGACAGATTCTGAAGCACCCTTAAAGGCTTCCACTTAACATGTTTACATCAGTAATACAAGTTTATATCTTATTCTCCTAACTCCAGACATAGAAATAATACATGCAAACAAATGGGATAAACACACCCAGTAGATCATAAGCTTTGTAATAATATCTTACAGGAGACCTTTTGCATAAAGCATATTCCAGTTACATCATATTCACACTTCTAAACATATTTTTATAAAGCATATGGAGTGCAACATCACATATATTCTTCACAACTCAGAGAAAGATGTAGGTTTCATTTTTAGAAGGTACACGCTATACATTTTTAAAGTGATTTATTTTGAAAACTTTTCAGATTAGTTTTACAGCTATAGCAGAAAATGAATGATTGTTTTTTTCATTTACCAAAGGTAATTGAAGCAGGTATTTATGAAGTCAGTGGGAGGTGAACTATCTCCAGTTCAACAGGTTAATCATTAATATTTAGAGGATTTCCTTGCCAACTGTATTAGGAGAATATCACAGACATTTAATTTTTTTTGATTTAACTAAAACAACAACGTTATGTATTCTGGATTTCTTTGTTCAACAGCAAACATAATATTTTAACAAAGCAAGCATATGAATTTTTGAATTTAGTTAAACATTCAGATTTTTTAAAATCAGGTTTGCTTTTGTTAAAATTGTTTTTAACTAAAATAATTGAATGAAATATTAAAAAAAAAATTAAATCAACCATGTCAGCCAGGTCAACATGAGAAACTTAAAATATTGTCTTCTGCAGCTAACTCAATCACCTGCACCTTCATTTTCTTGTTTGTTCATAATCTGGAAAAGAAAAACAAGCTTTCCTGCTTTTTCAGGTCCCAAACAGTTTCTCAATTTGGACTGAATTAGTCCAAAGGAAGAAAATATTCTTTCTACGCTGGCAGAAGAAGATACTGCTGTTAAAAGTGAGATTATCACTTCAAGAGGCTCTGAATCCAAGTGCATAGGCGACTTCCACCAGTTCACTGGTGTGACTTTCTTTAAAACATCATAAGCAAACATCTATTTTTTGAATGGTTCACCCTTAGCTCTGAATTTTATTATAGCTGGCGTTATAGAGGGATGATTGCTGGATGTCCATGTCATAGCCAACTCCTCCTCTTCAGCAGTTAATAACCCTGGTACTGAGTATTGAGAATATTTGCAAGAAAATGAGCTGGAGATAGTGCTTGTCTCAGTTGTTTTTTTAATGCTTGTAATTAACTCTGTCATTGCATATTTCTCTTTTTTTTTTTTTTTAAGATTTCACTCAGTTCTTTCCAAATTTCAACAGTGTCAGCAATAAAACGGCTATTTCCCTGCATTTTGTTCAAAGCTACAGAAATAGGCTTCAGGGTACTCAGGATGTGTTCGACATTTCTCTTAAACCCAATGTTGAGAACTTTGGGTGTGACAGTGTCATCTATTTTTCCACGATTTTGTTCACAAACTATCATCAGATTAGGCCAGTTCTTGATATAGTACTCAAAACAGTCTACTACTGAATTCCATTGCATGTCTTGTGGGAATTAGCTTGGTTCAGCCCACGTTTTTCAGAGCAGCTGCTGCAAAGTGGTTATTATGGAAGTATTTTGCAATTTCAACAGCATTAGCCTTTATTTCTGGAATACTGAAGTCTTTGGATATGAAGTGCATGAAATGAGCACTGCAACTGTACGTTATTAGTTTGGAACTCTCTTCATTCTCTTCTAAATAATTCTCCTCTTGGATACATTTGCAGCATTGTCTGTGACCAAGCTGCATACTAGACGTTTGAATTTTTTTTCACAATTTCTTATAGCTTTTATTGCTACTTCTTGTAAGTATTCTGCTGTGTGTGCATCTCCTGAGGTATCAATTGTTTCTGTGAGGAAGACATTCCCTTCTTCTTTTGTCTCACAAGCACATACAGGATCATTGTGGACATTACTCCACCCATCAAGACTCAGGTTAACAATTTCACCCTCTAGACCTTTTGCACACTGCTCAATTTCACTTTCATACACTTTATCCAGCAATTTGCCTGCGACATCTGCTCTGTTGGGTGGACTGTATCCTGGTCTTTGTTGCATAAACTGGGCAATTTTTTCTATTATCTCTTTTTGTAATCTGTTGGTTCTTATCACAAACTTATCTATGGTTGTTTTTGGATAATGGAGATTTTTACTACTTTTTGCTACAGGTAATATATTGTGGCTATGTGACATACATGATGTGTCTGAAACACTATCATTGGTGGATAACGCTGCAACTATAGAAAATGATGGTGATCTTGAAGGTGGATGGTCTTCAGAATCCTGTATGTTGAGGATGAATTCTCCTAAACAAAATAAGTGAATGCAGTTATTTAATTATTATTACCATTGCATTCACTGATACTCAGTACTAATTTAAAGGTGAAATTGTAAAAGGAAGATCTGCCTATTTCAACTGTTTGTTTTTTCTCACAACTGCATCTAAAATGATAGTACCATAGAGTAACAACTATAATTTTTGCTCAAACATGAGAATTCAAGAACAGTCCAGAAGGAAGACAGGCAGTCCTTAAGAAAGAAGTATGAAATAAGAAAGATTAGCAACCTGAAGATCCTGCGTGTTCAGACATGTTCCTTTCATCATTTTCAACGCAGCTTCCTTCTGAGCAGGAACACTTCTCATGATATTGTTTCATTCCGGCAACCAGGCCTTGCATTTCTTTGTTGCACTGTTTGCATTTTGCACACAGGCCTGTCTTATCCACAGGTAGGGGAACTTCATTAAAATATTCCCAAACTTCTTTTGCAGCCTGCTGCCGTTATAGGTTTTCCCTTAAAGTGAGAGAATGGTATGGTAGATCTCAAATCAATGAAGGCTACACTCAGAAAGACCTCAAGACTTCTGGAATATGTTGCTCAAACAGTTTCACTTTTGTTTCTACTTCCTGACCCTCCCTTCTAACATTTATCTCCAGACTACTTTTCCTTGTCCAGATCTGTTCCGCCCCTAACAATCTTCATTGAACTTTTTGAAACTTTGCAGTTTTAGAGAGAGGTAAGGGATTGACTCTGTGTACACAAATTTGCAGAGGGACAATAGGGTTGAGGTCTGTTATTTCTCACCTCGGTATATTATTTATTTATTTAAAACATTTTTGCTGTTAACAAGAATGTTGTCTCTGGAGACACAAATCCACAGTTTGAGAACTGCAAACTAAGCATCTCTGATGAGTACCTTCTAGACTGAGCACTGAGTCTCATTGGGTAGATAGAAAGATTAACCTAAATAATCTATACAGAAGCTCCGGAAACCCCATAAAATTGGGTCCCTAATCCACAAACTAGTGGAACTTTTCTTAAACATTACATGAATATATTGTTTCATACTATAGAATTAGAATTTGTAATTCCTATTCCGTGATGAGATATCTTTGAGCTATAATGTATCTTAATTAAAACTATCTTTAGATAGGTTTTTTCCCTCAAAACACAGTGTATAAAAAAAGATTTAAATAAAAACAATCCAATTTTTTAAAATCATTGATTTTTATCCATCCTAGTATTAATCTGAAGTAGTATTTCATTTGTTCTGTCTTTAAAAAATTTCAAAAATGCACAAAACGATTCAGACTTCCCATGCCATCCACTTATTAGACATGGTTGTTTTGAGAGAGACAATGCAAGTGTGCTGTTGAGCTAGTCTGTTGGAGAATGAGAATTAGAATGAGAACATAAAAATAAATGACCCTTCCATGCAAATAATAATTAAATTTATCACTGAATTTTATTGAAACTCAGAAAATAACACTTATCAAATTGTTGCTGAAAATCTAAAATACTTAAAGAACAATTTATAATTAAGGACCAACTCCAAGAAGCAATCCCATGAGTTTTTCAATGTGGTTTAGTTTGATCTGTAGTTAAAAGACTGTAGATTGCCTCGTACTTTTAGGGGCGAAAGAAAAATGCAGAGCTGTTATTTACCAGGCTGCATGTGGCAATAGACTGTATAGGTAAGGGATGCAAGGAGAGTCTGGGTCACGATGCAAACTGCAGGCACGCACACAACTAAAATTAATTAATTAAAAGTTTTATTGAGGATAGTTACAAGGGGTAGGGGAGCAGCGTATGATTAGCTAATAGGGTTAATGGAACTTAAAACATACAATGGCTAAAGTATTTACTATTAAACAATATTTATAAACAAAGATGCAGTAAACAATATTTATAAACACGGATGCAGCATTTAGTAATAACCAATACTTATGAATACAAACCAACTCATAACTTCCGGCAAATGTAAAAACTCTGCTTAAAACACGTGAGCTGAGAGAGGCTTCGAGGTGATCAGGCTCGGTTACGGGTGTGTACAAGGTACACAGGATTCATTTTTCTTTCTCCTCTTCTGCCTGCACATGGCAGACCAGCGTAAAATACTCACTATGACATCATAAAAGTGTCATAGGGGACGGGGCCCAAAAACTGTGTGTGTTCGTTTCTGATTGGTACAAGCAAAGTTTACACCAAGTAGGGGAGCAGGTGCCTGAAAGTCTGGCTTCGCCCCCAAAAGGTGAGGAAATGCATATAGTTCAGAATGCCTTTAACACTGACTGACAAAGGAACAGGCCAGGGCAATACCGGTATGGGCAAATCTTTAGGATGCAGACAGGAACTTATCTTAACAAAGACATGTTTATAGGGCAACTAATTTTTGCTGGTCTCCTAAGTGGTCTCTTAAAACAGATTTTGCTGTTGTTAAAGATGCAATATTAGTGTCTGATAAATTTATATTTTTATATGGAACTACAAGTACTAAATCTATTAAACACTTGGCAAGATAGCGTCACATATTAAATCAGAAAAACAGAATTCTCCATTTTCACATTTAAATGAGTATTTTCCAAATGCACTGATGGAGAGGCATTTTGCCTTTTCTCTATTAGATTAGGTGCTATATGTAGGGTACCACGTAAGCAGTGTTGTGAGATGCATATTTTTATTAGTATCCTTTGATTACATATAAAAGTGTTTCAGGAAATTTGTTATGTGGAAATGTATCTGTATTTCAAATATTCTATTTGAACGGAGTGACAACAATCTAGTAAAAGTACCCCTGCCACTGCCCGTATTAACAATCTTTGCTAGCTCTGGAATGAAAATTAAACAGATTTCCAGAGGAAAAGTACTAGGGAGAAAATTCTCCCTCACAAACAAAACAAAACAAAACACTCCACCAAAACTTTTCTATACAAATCTGGAAAAGTAATTAGTTGAACCTTGCAGGATTATACAAATAGAAAATTTGCTGTTCTTGAGATCTGATATCAAGAGGTTCTTCTATGAGAAGGATAGCGTTAGAACTTACAGACAAGAAGTTGAATCTTTTTGCAAGATGTGGCCATTTTTCAAACACTCCTAGAAATTTTCTCAGTCTGATTTCTGTCTGAATGGTGCAAGATAATGAACATATGTAATTATTTCTCTTTTGAAACTCATTACATATTGCACTAGGTTATTGTCATTCAGGTGAACTTAAACTGGATACAAAGTTTGATTGGAGCTGGGTAAGTGGTATTGTTTTTCTTTAACTACTGCAGAAAATGACTTTTTAATGTATAAGGAAAATTTAGGGTCAAAACAGAACAGAAATGGGGAGTGAATCATTGTTCTGAAGATGAGGCTGAACCACTGTTGCCAACCTGGTACTCCATGCCTTCACCTGTCCTCCTTCAAATTCTTCCTTAAGATACTCCTCTTATGTGACACTTTCTAAACCCCAATAATCTTAGCAAAGACTATCCCCCAAAATCACTCCTGTACATCTCAATATTCTCCATCAGACTGTCCTGACTGCTAAAATCATTAAGCTGCCATAAAGCAGCTAGATATGGCTAGTGGAAAATTTCCCCAGTTCAGGTTGGGAAGAGTGTGTATTGGAGATGTTCAGTGGGCAGGATAGGGAGGGAGGAAGATCTATGTGTATGTTGTTTTGCCTGTCAGTACTTAGATTGTAAGTTCTGTGAGGACATGACCCCTCTCTTTATTTGTGTATCAGTCTGTCTCTGATATTTCTAAGGATCCTATCGCCATGATATCTAAGCACTCTATTTAAAACGGTGTCAGGGATGTACAAATGATTACAGGGACTGCATGAGGGCTCAGGGGAACAGATTACTTCCCACCATCTTGTTAGTAGAATGTGAGATACCTATTTCACCATGCTGCTACTAACAAAATACTATGCATTTTCTTTTTAATTTTAAAATCTTTTTTGTTAAATTTTGTGGGCATACAAAACCTAAGCTTTGTTATGCAAAAAAACCCATGTTTTTTAAAATGCCAAATACATAGTTATGCAAACACAATCATTAAGCAGTTGTTAATGTGTCAAAGTTTGCATTTGTGGTGTCAGAAGAAAAGATTTGTTGTCCAACATACCTTCTTAGATTTTCCTCAGTTAATTTTTGAACTTTGAACATAAAGATTTTGCATGTCCTATAAACAAGCTCATATTGACTTTTTTTTTAATCCACAGGATGGTACAAAACAAAAGAGAGAACGGAAGAAGACTGTATCATTTAGCAGCATGCCGACTGAGAAGAAGATCAGTAGTGCAAGTGACTGTATTAATGCAATGGTTGAAGGCTCTGAGCTCAGAAAGTTTCGGTCCAACTCGAGAGTATATCACCGGTACTTTCTTTTAGATGCAGATATGCAGTCCCTGCGTTGGGAACCTTCAAAGAAGGATTCAGAAAAAGCAAAGATTGATATTAAATCAGTCAAAGAAGTGAGAACAGGAAAAAATACAGATATATTCCGCAGCAATGGAATTTATGACCAGATATCAGAAGACTGTGCATTTTCCATTATTTATGGAGATAACTATGAGTCTCTAGATCTCGTTGCTAACTCAGCAGATGTTGCAAACATTTGGGTTACTGGGCTAAGATACCTAATTTCTTATGGAAAACATACACTAGATATGATTGAAAGTAGCCAAGATAATATGCGGACTTCATGGGTTTCACAAATGTTCAGTGAAACTGATGTAGATAATTTTGGACATATAGCCCTTTATAAAGCTGTTCAATTTATAAAAAAATTAAATCCGGGTTTAAAAACAAGTAAAATTGAGCTGAAGTTCAAAGAGTTACATAGATCCAAGGACAAAACTGATACTGAAGTCACAAAGGAAGAATTTATTGAAGTTTTCCATGAACTTTGTACCCGACCTGAGATCTACTTCTTATTGGTTCAGTTTTCCAGCAATAAAGAATTCCTAGATACCAAGGACCTTATGATGTTTTTAGAAGCAGAACAGGGAATGGCACATGTCACAGAAGAAATAAGTCTTGAAATTATTCACAAATATGAACCATCAAAAGAGGGCCAGGAAAAGGGCTGGCTCTCAATAGATGGTTTTACTAATTATCTTACTTCACCTGACTGTCATATATTTGATCCAGAGCATAAAAAGGTTTGTCAGGATATGAAACAACCTTTATCCCATTATTTCATAAACTCATCTCACAATACATACTTGATAGAGGACCAGTTCCGAGGTCCATCAGATATCACAGGATATATTCGTGCTCTTAAAATGGGTTGCCGAAGTGTTGAATTGGATGTATGGGATGGTCCAGATAATGAGCCTGTAATTTATACAGGACATACAATGACATCACAGATAGTCTTCCGCAGTGTAATTGACATTATTAACAAGTATGCATTTTTTGCTTCAGAATACCCTCTTATTCTGTGTTTAGAAAATCATTGTTCTATTAAGCAGCAGAAAGTTATGGTTCAACACATGAAGAAAATTTTGGGCGATAAGCTACACACACAGTCTCCAAACATAGAAGAGTCTTATCTTCCCTCACCTGACTCACTTAAAGGGAAAATACTAATTAAAGCAAAGAAGCTTTCCTCTAATTACTCTGGGCTAGAGGGAGATGTTACAGATGAAGATGAAGGAGCAGAAATGTCACAAAGAGTAGGGAAAGAGGGTGCAGAACAACAGAATACTGTGATAGTGAAACGATTTCAGCTTTGCAAAGAGCTTTCCGAATTGGTAAGCATATGTAAATCAGTTCAGTTCAAAGAGTTTCAAGTCTCCTTTCAGCTCCAGAAATACTGGGAAGTTTGTTCATTTAATGAAGTGCTTGCTAGCAAGTATGCCAATGAAAATCCAGGAGACTTTGTAAATTACAATAAACGTTTTCTTGCCAGGGTTTTTCCTAGCCCTATGAGGATTGACTCTAGTAATATGAATCCCCAGGATTTTTGGAAGTGTGGCTGTCAGATAGTAGCCATGAACTTTCAGACACCTGGCTTAATGATGGACCTTAACATTGGTTGGTTTCGACAAAATGGGAATTGTGGTTATGTCCTTCGTCCTGCCATCATGCGAGAGGAAGTATCCTTCTTCAGTGCAAATACAAAAGATACTGTGCCTGGAGTTTCACCTCAGCTCCTTCATGTTAAAATTATTAGTGGGCAAAACTTTCCTAAACCCAAAGGGTCCGGTGCCAAAGGTGATGTTGTAGATCCTTATGTATATGTAGAAATTCATGGAATCCCAGCAGACTGTGCAGAAAAAAGGACAAAAACTGTGCATCAAAATGGAGACAATCCAATTTTTGATGAAAGTTTTGAATTTCAAATTAATCTTCCTGAACTCGCTGTCATGCGTTTTGTAGTACTAGATGATGATTACATTGGGGATGAATTTATTGGGCAATACACTATTCCCTTTGAGTGTTTACAGGCAGGCTATCGGCATGTTCCACTGCAATCTTTAACTGGAGAAATTTTAGCACATGCTTTCTTGTTTGTACATGTTGCCATTACTAATCGAAGGGGTGGTGGGAAACCTCATAAACGGGGCCTCTCAGTGAGGAAAGGAAAGAAATCCAGGGAATATGCCGCTATGAGAACATTATGGATTAAAACCATAGATGAAGTATTCAAGAATGCTCTCCAGCCTATACGGGATGCCACGGATCTGAGAGAAAATATGCAGGTGCAGTTTTTACGATGAAATTATCAATGTTTGTGCCACAGTTGTACTTTTGCATTATGGTGTGTCTGCAGTGTGTATTACCTAGATATGTAAATATTAACTGCATTTTATAAATCATTCATTTATCATGTTTTTACACTGTATGAATTTAAAAACAGACTCTGTTTGAACAGCAGCTGGATAATATTGTCTATTAAGATAACTCCTAGTACAAACACATGGGTTGTGCTATAATTCAAGCCTATTAACCAGCCCTATTTCTTGAGAAGAGTACACTATATATACTGGAAAAAAAGGTAGAGGCTACTTTTCAGCTTTAAGAAATTAAGTAAAATAGAAGTTCAGGGAGAAAACATTACTAACAATAATAAAACTTGTGAACAGTTTACTGTGTATTCAGAGACCCCCTCATATCTGAAAGAATTCTCAAGGACCCTGTAAATGAAACATAGTGTGATGGCTTTCCCATGTCTTTATGAGGTGAAAAATTTCCTCACATCACTGGCAGACCTTTCAAAGAGATCCTTCCCTTACCAGAATCCAAAAGACCATTAGTATTTTACAAACATATTAAATGAGGATGGAGTTACTCCTTCTTCCCCAAAAGGGTGTTTTAAAGACTGCAATATCAAACAAATATAGTATCGCAGAATGATAGGAAGTAGTGTAGGCTAAAATACTGGGTTATGGATCCCACTGTTAGATTTGCATCATTGATAAACATTCTTGGTACAAGAACTGCTGATCTGGAACACGGTAGAGAAAAATGTAAAGAATAAGAATCTGTTTGATGAAGCTTTTAACTACACCTCTACCCTGATATAACACTGTCCTCGGGAGCCAAAAAATCTCACCACGTTTTAAGTGAAACTGCGTTATATCGAACTTGCTTTGATCCATCTGAGTGTGCAGCCCTGCCCCCCTGGAGCACTGCTTTACTGCATTATATCCAAATTCGTGTTATATCGGGTCGCGTTATATTGGGGTAGAGGTGTATATAAAAGCTACAGTAAAAGTCCTAGCATTAAAAAATAAAATCAAGTATAACCATATCAAAAAAGTTATCCATTAAATCTTATTTTATGTGACTTTAAAGAAAAACTCAGTCAAAGAAACATGCTTGAGGCTCAATTCCAGATTCTAAAAGGGTGTGTGTACTGTATATCAGTGCAGATAACTTTTGTTTATGAATAAAGTTATGTTGAAAGTTGTAATAATGAAAGATTTTAACAGTATTGCAAACTTTAAAGATTACACTTGTTCTTCTGAATTGTGTCCAGCAGCTTCCCCATTCCATTCAGTATGATTTATGCCAAGGACATTATTATATGGAAAGATCACAAACAAAATTTGGAAGCATGATTTTGACTGGTAAATGAGATTCAGATTGCAGACTAGGTGTGAATCTAATCTGTAATTAAGGAAGGTCTGTTATTCCATTGTGTACTGGCTAGGATAGCTTGGATCTAAGATCAATATACAATAAGAAGGTGTGCTCATAACTAGCATGCTATTTTATTTTTCAGAATTGGTGTGTTTTTTAAAAATGTAATTTTATTAGGGTTTTTAGGAGCAGTGATTGGGAAGGAGTTTTCTTCTATGGATTTCATTCTATTACTTTGAAAGATTCATTTACGTCTTCCCAACTTATTACTAGTATATGTGGAAATGTCCCCAAGACAGATATAGTTTAAGCAGATAATAGAATAATTTTGATTATTTTAACTGACAGATTTGCATGATGTGTTGCACACTTGTTCTTATGAATTGTATCCAGTCTCCTGCAACTTCCTATTCCATTCCATAAGCAAAGTTCACTAGCAAAATGAGGCGTGATTATGACTGGTAAATGAGATTCAGATTGCAGACTAGATATGAATGTAATCTGTAATTAACGAAAGACTCTAAAAAAAAAAAAATCTCCTAGTTTATACACAATGGAATTAGAGTGCCTTAAGGAGAAACCTGGATCTTAAGACTTGAATATACAATAAGAAAGTGTGCTCATAACTAGTATGCTATTTTATCTTTCAGATTGATGTGTTTTTGAAAAACTTAATTTAGTAGGGGTTTTAGGGTCAGTGCATGGGAAGGAATTTCCTTGTATGCATTTCATTCTTTTACTCTGAAAGATGTATTTACATCTTCCCAACTTATCAGTAGCATACCTGGAAATGTTCCCAAGAGGGGTATAGTTGAAGTGAATGATAGAATGCTAATTTTGATTATTTTAACTGACAGATTTGCATAATATATCTATAAAATTTAAATTCTAATATGATGTGTGCTACACCCTGTATAAACTGGCCTAAAAAAAAAATCCATTAAAATAAAGACAATTGCAAAATGTATAAGTCAGGGAATTTGAAATGGTTTAATTTCTTAATTACATATCTATTTACTACTATAATTGCCATGATATAGCAGCTAGAAAGACAGACAACTTTAGGTATCTAGTTTATTTTAAATATGAAATAGAAAAGTATTTCATGGAATAAAGTACACTTAGAAGTATAATGAACTACACCAAGATCTTGTCTGAGTATTCGTTAGAATCCCTTTAGCCTTATCTAGGCCTTTTTTCTGTAGTCAGCAATATGCATTGTGTTACTAATACAAAAGCTGGTATCACTACCACAGCTGAATGTATGATGTCTGTGATTATACTGGATACGGTATAGAACATCCAAGTTGCTTGGCAGTGCAGGGCAAAGAATCGTGAAAGTCAGCATGGGCTAGTGGGTAAGACATCAAGCTGGGAGTCAGAAGACCTGAATTCTATTCACTATGCTGCCACTGACTCGCTATGTGCCCTTAAACAAGCCACTTAACTTCCCTGTATTTTCTGTAAAATTGCTGTTTGTAATGCTTATCCACATTTGTAAAGTTTGAAATCTATAAATGAAAAGCAAGATAAGGTCTGTCTTTTCAGATGTCCTATTGTTTTATTAAATTCCAATCTAATAATCACAAATAGCCTTGGTTTACTAAAAATTGAAAATGAATTATTTGAAACATAAAATTAATAGATTCCAAGGCCAGAAGGAACCATTGTGATCATCTAGTTTGACCTCCTTGTTACATAGGCCATAGAACTTCCCCAAAATAATTCCTAGAACGTATTTTTTTTAGAAAAACATCCAATCTTGAGTTAAAAATTGTCACTATTGGATAATCGATCACAACCCTTGGTAAATTGTTCCAATGGCTAACTCTCACAGTTAAACATTTATGTTAATAATTGAGTGATGTACCAGTCACTGTACTGGAAATAATTTAAGTATACAAATGTATATATAATATGTTCATTTAAAAATAGCTTGAAGTCAACTTGATGTGGATTGTCTGTTAAAAGTGGCCTAAGCATTTAAGCCCTGATTCCCATTTACACTAAAACCACTTTACACCCCTCTGGCAGTATAAAGGTCTTTCAGAAAGTAAAAATGTGACTTAAGACCTATAAACTTGTCATATGCTTTAAAATATGTGCAGAATATCCCAAATGACCAAGGTAAGAGGAGCACTTGGAACATTTGTTACTTAAACTTACTGATTTTTCTCTTACAGGTCCACAGACTCCAGACTTGCCACAGATTGCCACCTCCCACTTAGTGCAACAACTCTAAATTCACTATGGTGGAGAGCACTCCCACCATGGGAATTGACTGGAGGCTGGAACCATTTTATAGGATTAAGATAAATGGCTGATGTTTACAATATTTCAATGTTTCTTAAGTTTAAACATATATATTTTATATTCTAGCCTACAATATAAAAATACTATTAACTTTGGAATATGTACAATATTGGGTTTAACAAATACTCCTAGAAGGTCATCTAAGTGATAGTGTGACATCACTAGTGGTGTGCAGCATTCTGGCATCACACCAAGTGGGAGCCAGCAGATCCTCAGCATGTCTGGAGAATGCTGACATATACAATAGGTATGTTTAAAGTTACAAATGAACTGACTTGCCCCCTCCACCTTACTAAGTTTATTTGAGACATTCAGCACATAACATTTAAGCACTTGAATTAAAAAAAAAACATTTTAAGTACTTTTTGAAGATTTTCAAAAGCTTGTTCAATCAACATGGATTAGTAGTTCATTGTTTTTATATTTATTGAAAATTTGAAGTTAATAGTAGTATATTATAACCTCTTTATTTTAAGTAATATTTATTTTCTGTAGCAGGATTTTAATATCTCTGATAAATAAAATATTGCAAATATCTGTGGTACTTTGTTTGCTTTGGAAAACTGCCATTTTTCCAGGACAAAACCACTAATAGTTCTACACTGTCGCTTGGTTATAACTATTGTACAATGAAGTGTAAGTCTATTAAACTGAATGAATGTGAGACTAAAAATCATGGTTAACTGTAAAGTAACTTTTTTATTTTCTTTTTAACAGAATGCAGTAGTTTCATTCAAAGAATTATGTGGCCTTTCTCCTGTAGCAAATCTTATGCAATGTATTCTGGCAGTGTCTACCCGCTTGGTCGGACCTGATAGTGCACCCTTGGTACTACTGAATCTCAGTGATCAGTATCCCACTATGGAGATCCAGGGGACTGTTCCAGAGGTCTTGAAAAAGATTGTAACTGCATATGACATGGTGAGTAGTCCTTTGTGATTTATGTATGCTGCTTGAAAGACTTGCTTTTTATAAAATACTGTACCATGTCTGTTTTCAAAGGTCATTCTAATCTGTGACTTCCTATTTCATGCTTCGTTACTTGTGCTTGAAAATTTATTCCCATGAACATTCAGCATCTGACACTGTTTTTAATGTGCGGTGAATGTAAAAATTAATACCTCTTACCTCATACAGATTCACAAGATTTTGTATTAGTGTATGTAAATATGTTAGAAATTTACCTGTTTATGCATTAACTTGTAACTTTTTGCATATTGATAGCTTTTTCACAGGTGTACAATGATTTGTTACATTACATTTTTGAATTTATAGAGCTGTAGTTCTTTTCATCATTAATTCAAAGAGCCAAAAATGTGAATGTTTTTAGAAATTGTAATTTTATGAGCAGCATGATACTGTTGAAATCTGCCCTTTTTTTCATACATATATAATATGTATATGCTGCATATTTCCTGTATGTCTCATTTATTTTGGCAGTTGTGCATTCTATAGTCAACTCTAATTTTCACTTTAGCTATTATAAACTTTAGCAAATCTGTAAGTGGTGTCTTTAGAAATACTCAGAAATACATAAAAAATTCAGAAGTATACTGCATGAGGAAAGAAAGAACTGTGTAAAATAAGACTAAAGGATATGAATTCTGTAGCAGAGTGATAAATTGTGAAGTTTACATTATGTATATGTAAGGAGGAAAATCAACCTACCAACAGTTTAAAACCTCCACCTGATTTCAGTTGCGGAAATATGGCATGGGGAAGAGACAATCTGTCACACAGGGTTAGAGCTTTTGATTTTTTAAAATGAACTCCTCTAAAATTGGAATATGATGAAATGTAGATATTCTCTTCCAGGATTTTTCTACTAGTTTTGTGTTTTTAAACAAAACAGCTCAACTGTTTCCCTTTTTAAAAAAATTAGAAAATCAAACCATTAACCTAGGATCTGAAAATATGTATATAGAGTTACATTTTAGAGCTAATTTCCTGGCACAAATAGTTTTGGAATAGTAATGTACCAGACCCTTCATACTTAAGAGGAGCTCAAACAGTAGCACTGTTTGTAGAAAGAAAAATTAGTTAACTAGGAGTTCAAGTAGGACTATGGGATCTGTGCATGGCTCAGTGATGTAAACACAGATGCAGTTTGGTTTAAATGATACCGTACTGTGTAATTATTGTAAGATTAGGATATTATAGTTCAAGGTGTTTTTAATTGTTGGGATTACACCTAAATCACAGATAAAAAGGAACCTCTATTGTTGTTGATGGAAAATGTGTCTAAATTTCTGGTTGTTCTGAGGTTGGTGACACTAGGAGCAGAGCATTGGGGCACTCATGTATGCCTTTCCGCCGGTGCCATTGATCCACAGGGTCCTGGTTAAAGTCAAACAGGAGAGAAAGAGCGCCATCCTCGTGGCCCCATCAGCACTGCTTCGGCATGCTGTTGGACCTGTCGACAGCCCGCCTTTTCAGCTACCTCTTCAACCAGATCTGGTGTCTCAGAACCACGACAACCTGCTGGATCTGAACCTGGCAGTGCTGCGCCTGACAGCTTGGCTGTTGCATGGCTGAGCGTGGACAAAAGGGCATGTTTGGCCTGTGTTCAGCAAGTTTTGTTCGGCAGTAGGAAACCCTCAACCCAGGGCAACTTACCTGGCAAAATGGAAAAGATTCCAGTATTGGGCCTCGGAGTGGCACCTTCAGGCCTCACAGGCCTCGCTTCAGGACATCCTGGATTAAATGCTGCATTCTAAGCTTCAAGGGTTCTCCCTCTCTTCCATCAAAGTCCACCTGGTGGCCATCTCATTGCTATAGCCCCTGGTCCAGGGCAGGTTTCTCTTTGCCCATCACTTGACAATGCGATTCTTGAAAGGGCTGGAGCACTTCTACCCACACATCCAGGAACCTGGCCTTCCTTGGGACGTGAATCTTGTGCTGTCCAGGCTCACAGGTCATCCCTTTGAACCCTTGGCTTCCTGGTCCCTCCTGCTTCTCTCCTGGAAGGTTTCTTTTTTGGTTGCTATAACGTCAGCCCATAGAGGGTCAGAGATCAGGGCTCACTTTGGAACTGCCCTATATGGTCTTCAAGGACAAAAGTCAGCTATGCCTGCACCTGGCGTTTCTGATCAAGGTCATGTCCCAGCAAGTTTGAGAAGACGCTGGCTTCAGCAGAGCAGTGCTATAATCTGCAGTGCCTTGAACTGTGAGCCCACCTCTGAGGATTCTGCTTGGGAGTCATCTACAATGGTATCAACATGAACAAGCACTTGAAGGAGAAAAAATCGTTACCCACCTTTTCATAACTGTTGTTCTTCAAAATGTGTTGCTCATGCCCATTCCATTACCTGTCCTCCTACCCCTCTGTCAGAGTTGTCAGCAAGAGGGAACTGAGCGGGCGTAGTGCTGGCAGCGCCTGATATACCAGGGCATGAGCGTGGCACTCAAGGGGACGACACAGCTGGCCCTAGGGATACCGCTAAGTCAAACATCTCCGATCACTGTGCACATGGGCGTATGCATACCTAGATTAGAATCAACATGAACGTCCCATCTTGAAGAACAATAGTTATTAAATGGTGGGTAACCATTTTTGTTGGCAGCCATATTAGTATCCTAGTTTCTGGCAAGTTGTGATGGGAAATAAAGGTCACTATATAAACATTAGCCTTTTCAGTAGATGGAGGAAGGACATGAAGGGGATCCAGCCTGTGCTTTATAATTATTTAATGGGGTAGACCCCGCAAAGGGGAGCCTGAAGCTGTCTGTGACACTGTATATACATTTTCTTACGTTTTGGGGAAAATTGAAATTAAGATGTCCAGGCAAGGACACTTTCTGTTCACAAATCCCAAGGACATTCTTTTTTGTTTTTTGGCCTGTTATTGTTGGTTTTCACAACTACCTCCTAACTTAGGTATATAGTGGGAAGACAAATTCAGTCTTAATTTAGAGAGAGACTGTCACCTCTCCATAATAATAATTTCTTACTTTTTTTACTTTGTGCTAGCATGTGCCTCACAGTCTGTTCAGAATTATGTTTTAACAGAGTTGCTCCAATTTGTCATTTACTATCAATGTGAAATCAGGGTGACAGCAAACATTACCTTGTGGAATGTTTTTCAAACAAACCTTGGTTACCATGGTAAGTGCATAGGCTATCTTTGGTTTACATTGTTGTTTCATTCTGGATGTGGCATGTGGTTAATACAGATATTTTCAAAGCACCCACTGTTTCAGGGTCAGTCTATCTCAGACAGATACAATAATTTAATATTTAACAGTTCTTTGACAGAAATGCTTTCCCGGCTGTAAAAACTACAGTAAACATTTACCCTAGCAAAGTGGTCAACAGTTATTCAGTAGAATTTGTTTGCACAGTGAGTGACTAGAGGGCTCTATATATTTGCTCAATAAACTATGATAGGATGCAAGTCCTCTTCAATGAAAGAGTTAGTCTGCAATAAAGTAATTAATAAAGAATACAATACTGCAGGGATAAAACCGGTGAAAATGTCTTTAGTGCAATACAGGAACAGTATAGTTATTAAAGAAACACTTAGTCAAGTAAGCATGACTTAATTAGAACATCTCAGGATACTTGTTATTTTACATATTCTTGACAAAAAGATTCAATGCATAAAAAATTATTCTAGTCAGTCAGCATTCACTACAGTGTCATTGAAATTCTGGGATTTTGGGTATGTTTTACTAGGCATTTGAAGTCAGCGGAAAGACATATGTTGTCTTTAGTGGTAGTTGAATTGGATGCTTAATGTATATTGTGGGTAAAGTGGACATTTGGTAAGAAAGATAGAAATGATACCCACAGGAGCTAAAGTGCTGGTTTCATAGAAGACAATGGGGATTTTGCCACTGACTTCACTGAAACCAGAATTTTACCCAGGAATTTTAAAAAGGAAGATCTTTCATATTTGTGTACACTATAGTGAGTCAGGGCATGTTTTCAGAATATTAATTTAAAAAAAGTAATGAGAATCACCTAAGTCTGTTTCCCAGAATACTAAGATGCTTATTTTCCTAGGTTGATGAAGCTACAAAAGACTCCTGAATGTAATCTGTACACCTTATAAAAGCATCAGGATATTTTGATTAGGGACTAGTAAAGGGGACATTTTGTAACATTTTTTCACCATTTAACAATGTTTTATTTTTTTTGCCCTCAAGTTCATGAACTGCAGCTTCCTCTGTGTGATACTTCAGCATGCACTCTGCTGCTGTCATCACACCTGTCACTGAACAGTGTTGCAGACTGAAGCCTGGAAATAAGGCAAGTGGTTCTTCCACACCATTGCATTTTTTCCTAATGTCATATACTCTACAGGATAAACAATAGGAATAGTGAAATTTTTTTTAAATTGTGCAATGACAAGGAAGAGAATACTTATTTTGTCCCCAGTCTGCAGCAGTGTGATGAGAGCGATGATACCAGCAAAGTGCATGCTGGGGCATCATACAAAAGAAGCCAATTATTACAGAGAACCTGTCTGTCTGGATGAAGCCCGTAATCTAACAAGTATTACCGAAACCTGGTTGGATAATATGGTTGACCTGTCTTGACACAGTTGGTATCAGTCAAGGTTTTGGTACAGTATGAGCCTAAGGGAGATTGGAGATGGGGTGGTGTGTCTATACCATGTAGGTGGTCTCCTAGCCTAAAACTGTATCATATATGGGCTGTGTTTACAGTTGGAGCTGAGGATGTGAGTTCCAGATCAAGTAGACATACGCATTCTAGCTGTCATCCAGATAGCTCACAGAAAATAGAAATATAGCCATAGTAGCATGGGCTGATGTCCACATGCTGCTGCGAGCGGCAATATAGGCTAGCTGCCTTGGATATGTATCCAGAGAATCTGGGCAACTTTGTAGGTGGGATGGCTAGCCCATGCTGCTGCTTGCCACTGCCTGTGCTACTGCGGCTACACTATTATTTTTAGGATGTGACCTTAATGAGACCTCACATAAGTATGTCAGCTTGAGCTGGAGATCACACACCGAGCTTCATGTATAGATGTAACCATAGTTTATTCATATTGTATGAGAGTCCTAGGATAGGGTCAAGCTGGGCTAGTCTTGGTTTATTAATTATCTTTCTCCAAACCCAAATCTTTGTCAGTTGACATTAGATGGTGCTCAGTGACTTCAGCATCCATGTGGATGATGAATCTTTAGCATCAGTTCAGGGCTTTATGGCTACTATGGTAACTATGGGATTATCAAAGCTCAATTCATGTAGCTGGTCGCACACTTGATCAAGTGTTTGAGCTTGAGTCAGTAGTAGTGACTATCATATAATTTTAGTAACCTTTTTGGGGGAAGCACCAAAGAAGCACACCACAGTAGCATTTAAATTAAAAAAGGGGAGGTATGCAGAAATGAGGGAGCTAGTTAAATTCAAGAAAAACGAGATCACTGCAGAGAAACTAAATTAATTCTTGCATTGGTCTTCACTGCAGAGGATGTGAGGGAGATTCACACACCTAGCCATTCTTTTTAGGTGACAAATCTGAGGAACGGCTGCAGACTGAGGTATCAATAGAGGAGGTTTTGATGAATTAAACAGTAATAAGTCACCAAGACCAGATGGCATTCACCCCAGAGTTCTGCAGGGAATCAAATATGAAATTTCAGAACTACAAGCTGTAGTATGTAACCTGTCACTTAAATCAGCTTTTCTACTTGATGACTGAGAGGATAATGTGATGCCAATTTTTAAAAAACGCTCCAGAGGCAATCCTGGAAATTACAAGTCAGTAAGCCTAACTTCAGTACCTGACAAATTGGTTGAAGCTATAATAAAGAACAGAATTATCAGACACATAGATGAATGTGATTGCTGGGGAAGAGGCAATATGGCTTTTCTAAAGGGAAATCATGCTTCGCCAATCTATTAGATTTCTTTGATGGGGTCAATAATTGTGGACAAGGTTGATCCAGTGGATATAGTGTACTTGGAATTTCAGAAAGTTTTTGACATGACATGAGATAAGAGAGAAGGTCCTCTCATGGATCAGTAGCTGGTTAAAAAGACAGGAAACAAAAAGTAGGACTGAATGGTCAGTTTTCAGAATGTAGAGAACGGTAAATAGCGGTGTCCCATAGTGATCTGTACTGGGAGCAGTGCTGTTAAACATATTCACAAATGATCTTGAGAAAAAGGTAAAGAGTGAGGTGGCAAAGTTTGCGGATGATACTAAATTACTCAAGATAGTTAAGTCCAAAGCGAATTGTGAAGAGTTACAAAAAGATCTCACAAAACAGGCTGACTAGGCAACAAAATGGCAGATGAAATTCAGTGTGGATAAATGCAAAGTAATATACGTGGAAAAACATAATCGCAGCAATATCTACAAAATGATGGGGTCTAAATTAGCTGTTACTCAAGAAAGAGATCTTGGAGTCATCATGATACCTCTTCGAAAACATCCATCAATGTTCAATGGCAGTCAGAAAAGCTAACAAGGGTCGGCAACCTTTCAGAAGTGGTGTGCCGAGTCTTCATTTATTCATTCTAATTTAAGGTGTTGCATGCCAGTAATACATTTTAACATTTTTAGAAGGTCTCTTTTTATAAGTCTATAATATATAACTAAACTATTGTTGTATGTAAAGTAAATAAGGTTTTAAAAATGTTTAAGAAGCTTCATTTAATATTAAATTAAAAAACAGAGGCCCCGGACCGGTGGCCAGGACCCGGGTAGCGTGAGTGCCACTGAAAATCAGCTCGCGTGCCGCAGGTTGCCTACCTCTGAGCTAACCGAATGTAAGGAACCATTAGGAAAGGGACAGATAATAAGATAGTAAATATAATAATGCCACTATATAAATCCAGGGTACGTCGACACCTTGAATACTGCATGCAGTTCTGGTCACCTCATCTCAAAAAAGCTATATTAGAAATGGAAAAAGTACAAAGAAGGGCAACAAAAATTATTAGGAGTATGGAATAGCTTCCATATGAGGAGAGATTCAAAAGACTGGGACTGTTCAGCTTACAGAAGAGACAACTAAGGGAGAATATGATTTAGAGGTCTATAAAATAGTGAATGGTATGGAAAAAGTGAAAAAGGAAGTGTTATTTACCCCTTCACATAACACAAGAACCAGAAATTAATAGGCAGCAGGTTTAAAACGATCGTAAGGAAGTACTTCTTCACACAATGCACATTCAACCTGTGCAATTCATTAACGGGATGTTGCTAAAATGAAAAGTATGAGTGGGTTCAAAAAAAGAATTAGAGAAGTTCATGGAGGTTAGGTCCATCAGTGGCTATTAGCCAAGATGATCAGTGATGCAACCCCCATGCTTGGGTGTCCCTAAACCTCTGACTGCCAGAAACTGGTTATGACTGGGGCTCCGGGGGGGGGGCACACTGAGGTTGCTCAGTTAAGGCAATCTGCAAAGAATAGGATAGATGATCCCAAAAACTGGTGGGTATTCTAATACTTAAATTCACCAAGCCAGCAACAAAATAGCTTCTACAATACCTTACTGGTTACACAGAAGCCAAAACACAGTTCCTTTAAAGCAACCCAGCCTATAGGCTTCCTCCCAGACAGCCAAGTGAAAGATAGGATTGCCAGCTTTGGTTGGATGAATTCCTGGAGATTTCATCATGTGACATAATCACCCAAACTGCCTGAAGTGAAATATAGACAATGAGTTCACACCCAAGTTTCATCTAAATGTTAACATCTTGATCTTTGAATTAACAGATATAGTAACAGACAGGAACTATCTATTTCCATGGTTAACATCTACCAAGATACCAGTAAACACACACAATTAACATTACCTCTAATTCTTTAACAATACAAGTTTGCATTTCAAAGCTCTAGTCTATCTAACATGGCTGTGTTAGGTATTTATAAGGAATAGCCCTAATTACCATTTATATACTTCTTTAATATGTCTTTAAAAGTTGAATTTAGGTCAATTAGCCTGCAAGTTGCCTAACCTTTCTGGCCCTGTGTCACACTGTGTTGGATGACAAAGAATTACTCAGTTGCCATGTTCTGTTCATTCGCTCTGGCATTGGCCACTGTCAGAAGATAAGATACTGGGCTAGATGAACCATTGGTTTGACCTAGTATGGCCATTCTTATATTATGACCATCCGCCATAATGAGTAATGGCAACGAGCCTCTCCTGGTGCTTGCACGGCCACAGCTGCACTCTATTTTTAGCACTCTAGCTCAGTCAGGACTAACATTGCTATGTCTCCTCAAGTTGGAATGTACAGCTCTGTCTTGAAGTATAGACATACACGGAGTTGATATTCTTGTTGGCTGATTTGAATCTCTGATTTTGATTACATTATGGTAAAATAGAGCAGATTCAAACTGAGCTGTCTGCTTCTGTACAAAGAGAGTGGTGTCTTGAGAGTACAAAGGTTAAGACTTCTCTGCTTGAGTTTAGGCTGTGAAGGTTCATCAGAGTTACTAGAGCTATTGAGAACTCATTGTTCCACAAATTGTTCTTTGGGCCCATGCCTTTCCTGGCTGATGGAAGCTAGAGGGGGAAGAACTGGATCCATTGTTTGTAAGGGAGACATTAATAATCACCAACGGCATACTGCAGGTGTTCCATAAGGAAGCTTTTGTGCAACTTCCATTCTAGAGAGCAACCCATGACACTGCAAATCAGGTTAACATCTAGTATCGAATCTTCAGTTTCTGATTAAAATTGTTAAGAACAAGTCTAGGTCCCCTTTATGGGTGGTCATAAGGACTCAGTTTTGGATTCCATGTGCTTCAAAGCCTGCTGGGGCACGGCAGTGTCCTGTCACTGTTTTCTAATTCTGGGTCTCAGTGAGTATGTGTACGTTGCATTGTAAACCTATGTCTGTGGATTCAATGTTTCCAAGCCCACACTTGAGTGTCCACACTGCATTGTAAAGCTGGTTTTACAATTGCTGGACCCTGGGTCTCATAGTCACACTAACCATCCACACTGAACTATGCAGACCTTCTGACTTGGATCTGCAGCTTGAGCTGCGTCCACACTACAAAATGGTGAGGCTTGGACCCGAGTCACAGCAGGCCCTTGGTCTTTCACCCATCCCCCTAGCAGAGTCCTAGAACCTGGCACCTCAGTGCTTGCTGACTGGTTTGTGGGGGCAGGACTTAGTCAGAGCCCAGAGTTAGTGTGCAGTGTAGACATTCCCTGTCTGGCACCTTCCTGTAGATGTGGACTTTGCAGTCCAACTGCCCTGGGTCCTGAAAAGAGACCAGATCTCCCCAGTTCTTCTTTGAGTGCTTGCGCATGTCGATTCCATTCTAGATGTGTGTGTGTGTGTGCACCCACGTGTGCAGCTGTTGGAGATTTTTGTCTTAGCAGTACCCGTAGGGCCGGCTGTTGCGCTCCCTGGAGTGCCGCGCTCACGCCTCTATATATCAGGTGCTGCCGGCCCTATACCCTCACAGTTCCTTCTTACCACCCGTGGTGGTCAGTTGGAGTGCCTTTCTTACTTAGCAAGAGCTAGCAATTTCTACCATTCTGAACTTCGTCTTTTAGGACCGTTGTACATAGTTTGCATTTGATAGTGTTAAGTAGTTGTTAACTAACTAATACTTAAGTAATTACTTAATTGTTAGGGTCCCATTAGGACTTTGTCCCAGGTGGGACATGCCACGGTCTCCCGGATTTAAGCCCTGCTCAGACTGCAGCAAGCCTATGCCTGTGAGTGATCCCTTCGGATCCGCCCTATATGGTCTTTTATAAAGACACGGTCCAGCTGCATCCCCACCTGGCCTTTCTGCCTGAGGTCATCTCCAAGTTCCATACTGGTCAAGACATTTACTTACCAGTCCTTTGTCCAAGGTCTCATGCGATGGATGAGGAGCGCAGGCTGCATACCTTGGGCATCAGACGGGCGCTGTTCTTCTACATAGGCAGAACAAAGCCGTTCAATAAGTCAATGCAGTTGTTCGTCGCTGTCACTGACAGGATGAGAGGTTGCCCAGTGTCAGCCCAGAGAATCTAGTCTTGGATCACAGCCTGCATCTGCTTTTGCGATGAGCTGGCAAAAGTGCCCCACTGGTGATTGTGACAGCTCATTCGACTAGGGCGCAGCGTCATCAGCAAACTTCCTGGTGCAGGGGCTGTTTCAAGAGGGCTGCAACCTGGTTGTCCGTCCACTCGTTTGCATCACACTAGGCGCTGACCCAACAGGCTCAAGGCAATGCTGACTGTGGCAGAGCAGTGCTGCAAATTACAAGACTATGAACTCTGATCCCACCTCCATTGATTCTGCTTGTGAGTCACCTAGAATAGAATCGACATGAGCAAGCACTTGAAGAAGGAAAAATGGTTACCTACCTTTCATAACTGTTGTTCTTCGAGATGTGTTACTCATGTCCATTCCATTACCTGCCCTCTTGCCCCCGTGTCGGAGTTGTCGGCAAAAAGGAACAGAGAGGGCATTGGCAGCGCTTGATGTACCACAATATGAACGCGGCACTCTAGAGTGCGCCACAGCTGGCCCTAGAGATACCGCAGAAGCAAAAATCTTCAACAGCCATGCATGTGGGCGCGCGCACACCTAGAATGAAATGGACGTGAGCAACACATCTCAAAGAACAACAGTTACAAAACGTAGCTAACTGGTTTTTGCTTCTGCATGCTCTCCTCCAGAGTCCTACTTTGTTATGGGTGCTCTGGTTTATAGTTTAACTCTTCAGAGCCACAGAACAGATAATGTAAAGAGCATGAGCTTTGCACAGGAGTTTCCAGAACCTCAGTAACTTTTACTCTCAAAGCATAGAAGAGTTACAGCTCTTTAGGTAAAACACCAAAAATCTACATGCTCTCTCCAAAGTCTGTGCTCACCTTTTCTTGTGAGTTTTTAGGTTCAGTCTGTGTGTCAAGCAGCTAGAGCCCCTACTGTGGTCCTTCTGTTGTCAGTCAGTGTTTGATCAGTGAGAAGGAGGAAGAGCCTGGACAGATCCTGGTCTTAAATATGTTGTTTCCCCTCTGTCATGTGACCAATTGATCAACTTCAGCCAGATGGTTAAAGTCCCAGATCCTCTAGAATTCTACTGAGAAAACCAGTTTACTTTACCCTGGCAACTCTCTGGCAACATCATTGTTAAGACAATCATAGTTGATGACTCCCGAAGATCAGCTGTTCTGTGGCATGCAGGAGATGCTGGGGGGGGGGGGCAGAGGGAAGAGCAGGGACAGGGCGTGCTCTGGGGAGGGTGTGGAACTGGCCGCGAAGAGAGGGGGCAGGAGTGGAGCATGGGTGGCTGCTTGGGTGAAGGGATGGGATGGGGTGGGGACAGGGCTCGGGGCAGAGCAAGGGCAGGAAGGGGTGGGGTGGAGCCTGGAGCAGCGGCGTGGTTGAGCACCCCCATGGCCTGGAGGAAGCCAGTGCCTCTGACTGGCTTTGGTAGACAGTCTTTCCTAGCGGTGAATGCAGATCAGGTGGTCCATGCTACTGTTTTTAGCTGTCAGATGATTTTGATAGTATCAACTGCACCACAGCTATGCTAGAAAAAACAATTTTAGACACACATTTTTGCCTTTTAGCTTTAAGGATAATTTTTCCTTCTGTTGGAAAATATTATATGAACAATGTGCCTGTATCAAAACTTTTAAAGGAGAAACAATATATTTTTCAATGGTTCAAAAATAAAAAATCTAAATCTGAAATAAACTTTGATAGAAATCACACATTTCCTTAAACTTTAACAGCATTGCATACTGTGTTTTGCCACACAGTTCTCACTGACTTTAGTAGGACTTGTTTGACTAAATTTTATGCAACGGTATGAAAATTCAAGGGTTTTGCCATTTTATATCTTCCATTTTTCCTTTAGACTTCATTTACAATATCAAGCTGATCAGGTAAAATAACATGTTTTAAGGTACAGAACTTGCCATAAATAATGCAATATTTAAATTAAAAGGAGGAATTGTAGGGTCGTCCCCCGTCTCCCTGGCTTTGTGTATAGTATGTTCCTTTTCACTATCAATTCCATGTGGACTTAGAACCATCTTTATTCAGATAACTGGATACACTTCAGTGGTGAAGATTTAAGGGAAAACTCAGATCACTGACTGTAGTTTAGTATTATAAATAACCCTAGCATTGATTTATACCATTTTTATTTAATATCTACACATTCTGGTTTTAAAAAGTAGTTAAATAGTTACTGATATTATGGTCATTAATCTGTTATAGCAAGAGAAATAAGATTAAAATATTTATGGAAACTACAGTGAACAGCTTAGATAGCTCCTTGAGGAAGATTTAAATTTTCATCAGGTGTCACTCCTCACTAGATTTGTAGCATTTCAGTCAAATTGTCATCCAAGCCAGGTTCAGGTTATGCTGCCAAACCTGCAGTCACAAGGGGCAGCAGGCTTATGGGAGGACTTTCAGTCGACCAGGGGCAGGTTCAAAGGCTTGCATGTTTTTTAATGTTCAGGCTTCAGTGTCAAATGATGCAGAGGGCAAGTTGCTCTGTCCTGAATGGGAACTCTGTGGTGACTTCTGTGAAGTCAGAATTTCTCCTCTTTTTTATATGCCCTTGAATGTACATCACAGGGTTCTCCTCTCTTTCTTCCATTAGTCCCATTTACAAGCTGATGGTTGAATCAAATGGTTAACTTGAACCTGCTTTGTCATCAGAGGTGCAAGTAAAATCCATATCTTACTGGTACATGCGGGGGGAGAGGGGACCAGCTATGGTGAACATGTGACCGCCCCACGTGGTACTCCATGTGACTCCTCACCGCCCAGCCCAGGGCCCCCAGGCTCTCCCTGTCTCCTCCCATGTTACTGGGGAGGGGGGCTCTGTCCTTGTCCTGCTGCTGGGACAGGACTGGGGGAGAGGCTTGGAGCAGGCAGTAGAGCCACTGGGGGTGGCTGCCGGTGTTCTGCTCCTTTCCCCGCTGCCCTTCCCAGCGGGGAAAGGAGAAGAACTCCCAGACCTGCCCCCCAGCCCCTCTCCTCCAATACGCTGTACCGGCTGTAAATAGCTTGCTGGAACGCCATACCGGCCTGCTTGCACTGCTGTCTGTCATCATCTGCCTGAAAGATGATGGGTCTATTAATTTTTTCTAAGACAGGCTATTCTCTCTGTTTCTGTATGTAGACCTGGGATATTTTCCTTTCCATCCCCCAGTTTATGTCCCGCTTCTTTAATTGCTACCTTTTACTCAGCAGTTTCTTCCATCAACTTCAACTTACAATCTGATATCACAGAATAAGCTGGTATTCATTTATCATTCTTTCCCTGAGAAGCCAAGTGTTTGGTGTCAGTGAAGGAATTTGTGAAGTAAGTAGAAATGGCTATTGAGTTTTAAAAGGAGTTTAATGTCTTTGTATGTAGAGGAGGTCTGGTTGAGATGTGGAAGCAGCATCTGCTTGGCTCTGTTTTCCATCCTGAGTTTTTCCTAAATGTTCTGTTCATAATGAACTGAGAGACATGTAGACTTGTTACTGGAGAATTTGTGGATTATTTGTTGTTTTGATAAATTTTATATTACCTTGGTACTACTGGTTTGTTTTTACTTCTTTCCTTTTTCATTTTTGGGACACTGCACATGTAGGACCAGATCATGTCCTATTTCTCCATCAGGTTCAAGGGTGAATCAGTGCAAGGAGGCCGCTTCCTTTATTCTCCTTCATAGCACAGGGGTACAACTGCAGTCCGCCCTACTCCTCAGAGAGAAAGGATGCTCTTTTCATAACTCTCCTTTGGAATAAGATGTTCCCCGCAACAGGGGTAAGAAGAGACATCGAGAAAGAGGGGTCATGGCCTTGTTTCCCCTCACACGGAAGGAGTATGCTGCAAACACCAGTGTGGTGTAGCAGCAGATGTGCACCATAGTATTGTGTTCAGTAAGGAATTCTCCTCTGAATATACCTTTGCACCACTCCCACTGCAGGGTGGTACCTCAGAGGCCTATGGGGCACAGAATGTTAATGTAAATTTGTTTTCTGGGGAGAATAGGAATTTTGCCTGGCTTCTAAGTATGATTTCTACTCTTTTTACCCTTTAGTGAGATAATGAAAACAAGCTTTCCGAATGAATCACTGGCACCAGACAAATTTAGTCTGATCTTTGTCTTTTCCAAGAAGGAGAAGTATTGGGGACAAGTACACGTTGTACACATAAGTAACATGCAGAAGCTTTGTTTTCTTATACTCTCAATTTGGGACAGCACTTGCAACAGTAGAAAGATCAGTTACACTTCATTATAAATCGACTTTGATTGTCTGGGCCAAATCCCGGCTGATCTATTATGAGGTTTTTATTGATTGCTGTCTTGTTTGCAGTTTCTTTTATCAGTGTGCTGCCACAAAACTTGACTTTAAACGTTTCTTTTAATTGGAGGTGTCTATTGCACCAACCACTGTAGCCATAGTAAAAATAGATTTCTATTTACATGCATGCAGCTGAGTTTGATAAAATTATTGATATATATTACCTAATTATTGATATGTTGATAATTATTGATGTATATCACCCATTAATGCCAAAAGAATGACCCAAAGACAATTGGGTTAGGTGTGCAGTCTCTCAGCTACTTATCTGAAATATCTGTCTAGAATTAGGACAAATATTGTTTTGTCAGCATGACCAGTGCCAAAGAATATTGAAAAATTTCATATGAAATAAAAGGGATAGAAGAAGAAAAGTAAAAAGTGGGGGGAGTGGGGAGAAAGCTACTGTAATTATGCTTTACTGGGGACTTGCTCTGGACTGATATTTTTCCTCTCTGATAGCTAATCTAGGAGTAGTCATTGGAAAACTTTACTCCTGGTGAAAGCTGTTTACTGGTTCACTAGCTAAGTCTCTTTTGCAGTTGTATTTCCGATATATTTGTCAGCTGAAAACTGGAGTGTCTAACATGCAGATGTTATAAAGCCTTGCTATTCAAGGAAAATGGCAGAAGAGCACAATACTTCAACTTGGCAGAGGTGGGTATTCCATCTCCTAGCTGTGTGATGGCGAGCTGGAAACCCTTATACCACTGGCTGCAGACCTATGGTTCTTGGCTGCTCACCTCCATTGCCTTATTAGACTAAGGATTTTCTGAAATTCTCCCACTGTTGCTCTTGCATTGTGCACTCTATCAGTGCCAGTAGTGTCTCTTGAAGTTCTTTCCAAATATCAACAGCATCAGCAATACAGCAGCAATCTTTCTGCAATTTGTTCAGGGCTATGGAAGTAAGTTTCTGTATATTCAGCTTATCTTTTACATTTCTCTTTAGTCTGATGTTGACTACTCTGGCTGTGATAGTTCCATCAATTTTTGTCATTGTGCAGGGTGAGGTCCCACTCCTGTCTTCTCAGTCTGCACAGCCTATTATCAGAGTTTCATTTGTTAATGACCAACATGTAGTTTATTTGCATTGGTCTTTCCAGCAATCTATACATCACACCACTTACAACATCAGTTCCTCTGACAAAAGGAGTGGAGAGGAAAGGGATGAGATCTCTCCACCCAGAGATTCTTCTTGGTTCTGGCTCTGCTAACCTGCCTTTCTCCCCCAGAACTTCTTCCTGTGCTGCCTTCCACCCTCTGCATTAATGGACTAAGATGTTAGTCCTCCTTAGCCCATTCTAATCCACTAATTAGGCACAGTTAGGGTCACATTGGGGGAATTAATTGGTGTTCAAGTGATCAGAGTGCTGGCTTAGCTTTTGATTCCCAGCATTCTGTCAGTCACAATTTTCTTCATAAATTATCCTCAGGATAGGCTAGTTCTTAATAAATAGCTCAAAACAGTCAACCAAGGAATTCTTCATACATCTTGGAGAATTAGTTTGGATCCTCCTACTTGATTCAGTGAAGCTGAAGTATTTGGCAATTTCAACAATATTTTTCCTTTATTCCTGAGTTGTACTTAAATCTTTGGCTAAAAGATGCCTGAAATGAGAACTGCACCCACATGTTATAAATTTCAGGTTCCTTTCATTAACTTCTAGATTTCTTATCATCTTTGCTACATTTGCAACATTTCTGTGACAGAGCTGTGCACTTGACACTTCAATTTTTTTTCAGTTTGTTAGAGCTTTTACTGCTGCTACAAGTATGCTGCTGTGTGGGCACAAACCCCGTTGCCAATTCCACATATCTATTCAAGGGACACCATCATAGGACCTAACCACATCAGCCACACTATCAGGGGCTCGTTCATCCGTACATCTACCCTATGTGATATATGCCATCATGTTCCAGCAATGCCCCTCTGTCATGTACATTGGCTAAACCCGACAGTCTACGCAAAAGAATAAATGGATACAAATGAAATATAAAAAATTATAACATTCAAAAACCAGTGGGAGAACACTTCAGCCTCCCTGGGCACTCAGTTACAGATCTAAAAGTGGCATTTCTTCAACAAAAAAACTTCAAAAATAGACTCCAACGAGAAGCTGCAGAACTGGAATTAATTTGCAAACTGGACACCATGAAATTAGGCCTAAATAAAGACTGTGAGTGGATGGATCATTGCACAAACTAAAAACTATTTCCCCATGCTAATCTTCCCCCCTACTGTTACTCACATCTTCTTGTCAACTGTTTGAAATGGGCCATCCTGATTACCACTACAAAAGTTTTTTTTTCCTCCTGCTGATAATAGCCCACTTTAATTGATTTTTCTCCTTAGAGTTGGTATGGCAACCCCCATCTTTTCATGGTGTGTGTGTGTGTGTGTGTGTGTGTGTGTGTGTGTCTTCCTGCTGTATTTTCCACTCCATGCATCTGATGAAGTGGGTTTTAGTCCACGAAAACTTATGCCGAAATAAATTTGTTTAGTCTCTAAGGTGCCACAAGTACTCCTTGTTCTTTTTGCTGATACAGACTAACACAGCTACCACTCTGAAACCTGACTATATTGAGCAATTAAAAAATCATTTCAGAAGTCCAGTAGTAACAGTGAAAATGTAATTCATAAATCGTCCCACAGCAAACTAACATACCAATTATATTTTGAACAGAAACATTTTGAAATTCATAAGTAAGAGTAATCTACCCCCAACACAAATTTATGACAATAATCTAAGTCATCATTTACTAGCATAGTAATACATGGTAGGCAGTCCTTAAGATTGGTTCATAATAAATTTACTAAGCAGTTGACCAAGATAATTCAGATATGTCCATGTCATCATCTTCAAAGTCATTGCTTTCTGAGGAGCATTTTTCATAATGTTGTTTCATTCTGATAGCCAGACCTTGTATTTCTTTATTATTCACATTTGTTCCATTATTCACATTTGGTGCACGTTTCTTTTTTACCTAGAAGTACAGGACTTTCTTGAAAATATTCCCAGATTGGGTGGTATTTGTGACCTGAATCTAAGGCATTTTTTTCCTCCAGTTCCCAGTCGTTGACAATACTAGAGGCTGCACTCTGAAGAATATGCTCCTTCTTCCCAGATTGTGCTGCTTGGACATCAGCGTTGCTCCTTGCGGGTTGCACACACAGCTCCTTCCCCCTTGTCACGTAACTCCTCTGCCCCATCCCTACCGTACCCCCAGAAAAACAAGAACTAACAACAATCCAAGACTTTTGCTTTTGTAACTCATGTGCCTTTGCACTACAGTCTTTTGTTTAGAGAGAAAGAGAGAGAGAGAGAGAGTTACTGGAGAAGTTAATGGATTTCTGTTTGTTTGTATCTCAGTCTGTGTAAACATGTAAGGAAACTGAGCAAGGCCATTCATGAAGTGCCCAGAACTATCCAAAAGCAAGGGCTGATAGTTACTGGGCCTATCAGTGTTTTTCTAAGAAGTAGAGAGTTAATTTGATAACTGAACCCAGCAGAGCTCAGGTAGGGAGAACCTATAAAATAGGAGTATGAGATCACCCAGGTGGGCTCAGTGGATGATCCTAATGATACTTGATGATGTCTCCTGGAGTCAGAGGCTAAGTCTCAATGCCTGTGATGACTTTTGCACCCAGTAACACAGCCCTTGGTTCCCCCACAGGATAAGCGCTTAATACAGTACATGACCTATTGTGCTTGATCTCAAAAGTTGGATGTTTTTCTCCTTATTCCTTCTTCTGTGATTCTATGATTCATATAAAAAAGCAGCCTTTAACTTTCTTTATAGAGAAAAGCAATCTTCAATATATTTGTTTTATTTAACTGTTTAAAAGATTATAATAAGTTTAGGGCCAACCCTTAACCTATTTTGTATTATATTTGGATTTCATTTTAAACTGGTCTTCTTTTAAAAAGAAAAACATCTTGTAATTTAAAGAACAAAATAAAACAATCCATTTATATAAAAAATCAGTCATCCCCCCTAATAAAATCAATGATTTTTATCCCCCTTGCATAGGGAGGCCTGTGACATTCTTCATTAAAACTTACTTGAGATAAATATTATTGTGTAATATTATTTATCTCAAGTAAGTTTTAATAAAGAATGTCACAGGCCTCCTTATATATGTCACAGGCCTTGCAACTTATATTTTCATGAAGTCATCATTTTGGCTGGGATACAAAAGAATTTGGTACATCAGATCAGTCTGGAAGATGAACAGTTCAGCAACCATATACATGTACTGCACTTACTGAAGGGAAGAGTGTGTATGCTCTGAGGAGCGCAGGGGAATCGTATTTTAAAAAAAAAAAAAGGATGACATGAGCCTTTCTTAAAATATCTTATTCTGGAAGTATAATGTACAATTTTACTGTAAGATAGTCCCAAAATCATCATTATGGACTTGATCCTACGTGAAGGACTGGCCCCTATATTTTCATTCTGTTAACATCCTGCTAGTCATATCTATGTGACCGTTGTTTCATAGAAACTGAAATTCATGTTGAAAATATCAACACTGCCACCCAACCACCCAATGATTGCTTCTCAGACCAGACCTATCACATTCAGATCCAACATCTTCTGGGACCACTGAGTGAAGCTTGCTGTGTGCGAGAACTTTGCAGTAACACCCCTCTCGTAATGATCCTGTGGTGCAGTGCTTATTCATTCTGAAAAGTGTTCTATCTAATTCTTGTTTATGTGAGGTTTTTGTTGCAATGTACTCTTGGAAGAAGATGGCAGGAGAGGAAAATTATTGGGATATTCAGCTCTCTGTTTGGGGTGGGGAGGAAGACTGCCTTTGAGTTCAGTGCTTGCTTCCCATCGTGCACCCTAGCAACATTTGGAAATATTGTTAGTTTTGATATGTCCAGGTTTTCTCCTAGTCATGTTTTACCTTAGTTACTTCTGTAGCATGTTAACCAGAACCTGTCAGTCAAACAATTGTTAGAGAATGTTATGACCAAGGTTTGACTCAGAACAGAAGCTACAAAAAAAATGTTGTTTTGGAACGTCTGAGTCTCATAGCAGACTCAACCTTCCAATATGAAAAGGTTGGCCAGACTGGAGCTCATATGTCATTTCTGCATCTACCCACTTTTTCCATTTCTGTGTGATTAAGCAAGAGATGGTATTGTTGATCCTCAGCTCATTAAATTGGCTGTTGTCTGAACTAACCTAATTAACTGACCCTATGTTCTTTCTGAAATGTAGGCAAATAAAAGGGAGCAACCTATTTACACACAATTTTGTGTTTGATCCTGCATCTAGTGAGATCACTTAAAAACTTCTGTTTATGTCAGTGAGAACAGGATTGGCCCCATAACTCCCACTGAAATAAATGGAGCAGAATTGGCCCTTAACCTATCCATAGCAAAGATTAACAACTTTGCTTAATTAATTACATTATGTTTTCTTTAAATATAGTCAGTGCATGTGTTTTCAAAGAAGGCTGAAGACTAGAAACAAGCCATTATTGCCCTAGAAGGAGATATTTTAGACTGAATTCAGTTTCATATTAGAATAATTGTTAATGATCTTCAAAAGCACTTTCACAAGTTTTCTTCACACATTGTGAAAACACTTACTGAAAGATCTGTCTGTTTTCAGGCCAATCTGTTTTTTCAAGTGAAAGTTACCAAGTACTTAAATAAGGCTTTGTAGTAGAAGCTGATTATAACTTTTACCTCTCCATGATACATGCGTACTACATGATACATGCGTACTAATGCAACTATTTTGTTAAATTCCCTTCCACCTGTGAAATTAAACTAATTTACTTCACCTACTTTGCTGATACAGTATATAAATAAAAAAGGCGTATTGATTTAAGATTTTCTGTTTATCTTTGACTTGCCTCCCTTCTCTCACTCCGTGACATCATTGCATTGCCTCAAAGTATAAGGAGCAGTTTTATTATGCTTCTGATACTTGTTCCCCACTTTTCTTGAAAGAGATTATTATGCTGTTTCTAAATAGTAGTGCGTTTGTCTGATGCATATAAAATTTATTCTTGAAAGGAAGCAGAATACAGACAGGTTTTCTGAATATAAGACATAGCTGAATTTGGGCCAGAATTAAAATGATATAGGTATTATGATAGTAATGTTGCTTAAATGTAAACATATGGCAGTAAACTAATATATTGCAACACCAATATTTCTCAAAGCTGTTCCAGGAGAAAATGTTTTGAATGGGCAACACAATTTCTCTCTGCTGTAACATAGTTACAGGCTGTTGCATGTTTGAGCTCTGTCACAGAAGGGATTCTAGAGTGAAAGAACTGTTGATAATAGCAGATAGAGTTTAAAAGTTTGAAAACCATCCGTGCAAGACAAGTCCAAATTTTAGCTATCTTTGCTGTACCTGTATTATAGGCAGCAACACATACAATGTAGGTTGATTTCTATTTGTCAAGAGGGTGTCTTTTTACTAGTTATTGCACATAGTGAGCTTTAGCATTTTCTTTTATCAGTGAGAACAGTATTGGGGGCCATAACTCCTATTGAAATAAATGGGAGCATAATTGGGCTCAATCCTTGTTCCAAAGATTCTCAGTCTAAAAATAGATTAAAGGTGCCATATCAAAGTACAGTCATGAGAGAGTGATTGGCCATGTCTTGGTAATACAATGTGACATTAAAATGATTCTGTTTTTCTCCTAAGCTTGCTGTTGCCAGTCAGCAAGTTTCCTATAAGCATCAGGGCAGACGTGTCTCTTCAGAGGGAGTTGAACACTGCAAAGTGCTGATAAGCTAAGGAAGGGGTTCTCTGTAGTGGATCTGGTACGAAGACAGTATAGAGACAGTTGTGGGAAAAGCAGAGAATCATATAGAGGGAGGAAAGGGGAAGGGAACAACTTGGAACAAAATAAAGGTAGTACTATGGAGTTGTATAGAAGACAGTGACAAGAAACTTGGCTTTGATGCAGTGGGAGCTATTGTAGGGATTCAAAGACAGAGTGACACGGATAAAAAAATAGACAAGGGAGATAGCCATTAGTGGGTGAGTTCTGTAATGTCTGGAGTGGGAGTGATGTAGGTATTGGGGGTGGTGTACATTGATAAAGATGGGAAATGATGAGGACCTGAACTCATGATCATAGTGAGGAGTTAAAAACCATTTGATACTAAACACTGATGGCTGAAAAGTTTAGAATGTAGGATTTGTTGTCAGTACAAAACTAAGATGTTGTTTGTCTTACATTGAGGTAGCTTTTCAAAGAGATGAATGGATTTTTAGTTACATGACGTCTCTTGTCTTAAAAACTTAAACTTAAAAACTTATCAGTTTTGCCTTACATAAGTAGATATGGTTACCGTTGTATCTGCAGTATTCCCTTTTACTTCCTCTTATATACTACACAGAATACCTAGAATTCAAGAAATATTGATGTAAGGCAAGTGGCAGGTTTTTATGAGTGACCATGTTATTAACTCAAACTGCTCCTTTCTGAATATTTGCCCTGTTCTGTTCACATTAAAATGCTCTTTAGGAAAAACCCCATATGTGCTTTTAATTGCACTGTATAGCTGTAAATTGGATTCCCAATTGTTGTGTATTGGCATTCTGATTAAAACAGTGTCCACACATTCTCAGGGAATTATTTCCAAGGTGATTTTCATTTTTCAAATCAACAGGACTCTCCTCACAGGGAGCTGTGCAGTCTTGTTACAGCTAGTTAGTAAAATAACATGTTCTGGTATTGCAAGGCTATCTGTGATTTAAATCAACTGTATCTTGGTTCCTAGTATTCAAGCCTATTACAGAAGCAAACAAACACACACTTCATGACATGCATATTGAAACAACTGGCAAATTCCTTGTCTTTCAAGGACATCTACAGAGCAGATTAATTGTAATTTCTAACTGTTGTTGAAAACATATCATTAGTGATGAACACCATGAAACAAAATACTCTTACAGCTTTCTCAGGAAAAATTAGGAATAAACAGCTTGCAGTGATTCTCAGAAAAGTCTTTTTGCGGTGACATACAATATTTTGAGTGTTACAGCTTTCTCTTAGTTAAAATATGACTGTTTAAAATGTTATCATGCTCAGTATACAGTACTTAATTATCTAGTAATCAGTTCAATTTTATTTATCTGGCAACTTTTGCCTCTATGGGTTCCAAGTATAAGGTGTTTATGTACATAGTCCAACAGAGGAATAGATCAGCACTACTATTTCAAATGTAGCTCAGTTAAGGTCGTTGTGAATTTTTTCTCATTATTTAATGTTGTGATATGCATTTTATTTTCTTCTTTTTGAAGGACTTCTGGAATCTAATCAGAAATCAAGTAGAGCTAACTAGGAATGGGAGGATTAGCTGTATAAAATGAATAACCCAATTTGAAATAATGGGCTCCAAACTCTAGAACAGAACCCTGCAGTTGTGGTTCATGTTCTGTTTATTTCTACCTTTAAACATGAGATCTGAGCTGCTACATATTTCTTTGTATTTTAACATATGTATCTTATAACCTTGTAGTCCTAGAAAAAGGGCCAGGATTACTTTTAAATATACCTCTACCTCGATATAACGCTGTCCTCGGGAGCCAAAAAATCTTACTGTGTTATAGGTGAAACTGTGTTATGTTATAACTTGCTTTGATCCACCAGAGTGCACAGCCCCGCCTCCCCGGAGCACTGCGTTACCGCGTTATATGCGAATTCATGTTATATCGGGTCACGTTATATCGAGGTAGAGATGTGATAATCTTTAGTTTGTCTAGCTCAGCTTTCTGTTAACTGGAAGTAAAAGCTACAGTTAAATTTCTGTGGTATGGTCTATGTTAATGCAGACATTGGGTTCTTCCTCCTCACTCAGTGTGAAAGGCAAGAAGATCACCCGTTGTGACCTAGAATCTAAGGCTTTCTCCTCTTTTTCTCCAGTTTGGTTCATCCCTTGCTCAATGCAACATCTGCTTCTCTCAGACTGAAAACACTTAAAAAAAAAAAAAAAAAAAAGTGGATGAGGGAACCCCTCCTCAACTGTGCTTGTTGAAGTAACTCTTTCCCGGGTGGGTTATCTTAAGGGAGATTTTTGCTGTAGAGCTTATGCAGATGCCTGTTCAGCACAGGGAACATGGTCTCTCAGAGAAAAGAAAATTTCAAGTAAAACGTATAATTTGATCCACTAAAACAATTGCTGTCTGCTGGATCAGAGAGCAGAGATAGCAGAGAACAAACTTTGCAGCAAACCTGCTGCCTAGCATTCCTTATACACTTCACCAGGGACTATTGACTGGAAGTGCAGGCATCTGTGGATGCATCCCTGATTACAGAGTGCCAAATTTGTTAAAGTATTTAGGTGCCTAACTCCCACTGATTGGTGTGGGAGTTAGGTGCTTACATATCTTTACAAATCTGTCCCTGGCTGCTTAGAGCAGGGCTTCCATAAGAAACTCTCTCTAGAAAGAGCTGGTGAAGAAGTCAGTGGTTCCCTTTCTTTCTACTCCTTCACCTTCCAACTCCCTCTTTTAGTTTGGCCTTGAGTCTCTTCTTCTTCCTCTATAGGATGTTTTCTCTCTACAGATCAAGCTACAAAAAGGCAATTATAAGGAACCAATCTGGAAAAGCAGAGGGAGAGTACACAGAGAACAGAAAATATTGGATGGTGATTGGTTGTCATCCTGAATGTCAGAGTGAGGAGGAGGAGGAGGAAACAGCATCCAGGTTGTCTTGACCAAACCATAGAATGTGAATTAGCTGGTAAATAGGAATATTTTTTCCCCTTTCCTTTGACAAACAGTGGGCTAATGGTAACCATAGTGTGTTTATAAACTCTTCACAAATCCCAAACCACCAACACCACATTCCTCCTTCCTTCATGCTAAGTTTGGAGCATCCATCTGCCTGGTACCAACAAGGAAAACAAAGTTATGCAAAAACTAATAATAGATGTTTAAATAATGTTTGTGGCTTCAAAACTAAATAGTCCAGAGTTTAAGCGCATATCTTTCAAAGATACAACTGTACCAATCATGATTAATATTTTAAGACAATTTTATAAATATATGTTTGAACAGTTTAATCTGATATTTTCTCTGCAGATGATTCAGACCATCAAGACTCTGATCGAAACCGCAAATAGTGTATATGAGAAGATAGTACAGTGTCAGAAGGCTGGTAAGTGCAGGCTCTCTTTTTGAAAAATTAAAATACAGTAAGGCATTTCTCCTATATTTTGATTTTTTACAAAACCTTAGATTGGGTTCATTTATTCCACTAATACACAAAACAAAATTATTCAAATTTATGCAGGCACAAAAGCAGCAAAAATGGACCCACTCAATACTGATTTAATCATGGACAGTGGGGTCTTTGGCATTTCAACTGAATTTTGGAAATCATTCTTTTTAATCCTTTTAACTTTTATAATTGGACAGTAGCCTGCTGACATATTCTATTTTAATAAAACAAAGATAAAGTATAGAAAATACACATTGATATATTTATGAATGAGAGATACTGCGCTATTCCTACACACATTCAAGGCCATACTTTCTAAGTGTATGCCCGAGGTGTTGCTCAGTATGCTGATATAGGGGAAGGGTATCATGTGCACTGTGGGTCTAAACAGTTGCTACCTTCTAGAATGTACTTGATGTATTTTAATGCCAAAGTGGTTAGAACATTGTGTTTTCTTAATTGTTCATTAGACTGTGGAAAATATAAAATACACATCATTAGACTTTTGTTATGTTGAGGATATATGAAAGATTAGGGAGGCATATTTTTTACAATCAGTGATTCATTTCTCATCATTTTCAATTTGCAGTTTTACTCAAATATCATATGGTTCATTTGGGTTAGAAGAAGCCCAGGAGCATCAAACGAATTGCTGCAAAATGCCATAAATTAGTTTAGCTGGAATAAGAACCCAGGTTTTCTTGGCTCGTGGTCATTTGATCAGTTGGCATCCTGCTTCAGGAGGTCATCTAGTCTAATCCCCTGCTCAAAGCAGGACCAACACCAGCTAAATCAAGCCTTAAATTCCAATCCCAGATCTGACAATTATTTCCTCAGTGACTTTGGACAGCTTTTCCATCTGCAAACTGAGAATAAGAATACTTACCTTACAGAAATGCTAATGTTTTTAACAGCCATGCCATCTTGGAAGTCTGGGGTTAATACACATGGGTATACAAGTGTAGGGCATATCTATGGAAATTAAGTTGTGCTGTTGCACTAATGTTATGAATCTGCATTGACAGAAGAGTTAGAAGTACTGAATAAAGAAAAACACTGTTGATGTTTGAATCATGTACGGTACTGTATTAGTGTGACAATTCATGTAAATATGGCAAATGGCTGGTCTGAAAAGTTGATAGTGTAAATAAGCCCTATGTAAATAAACCTTGAGATTGTTTGATGTGAAGAACTGCTGGAGAGAAATTAGGCCTGGTGTATGTGGTGAGTTAAAGCGTGGCAAGCTAGAGTGGGAAGCTGCTGATGTCTTTCCCCACTGCCTCCCTTCTGTGGGAGCATTTCACGTGTAACTGATACCGCAGTGTGGACACAGGCTGCTTTTCGCTGCGGTTTGTACCTACACATACACTCTGTGCCGCTGCCAGTGGAGCGAAGTGTTGATGTAACCAGAGAAAATGAAAAGTGGGTGATCCGGAAGAAAACCTTTTCAAAGTCAGTATGTTAAAGGTTAGTTAAAAAGGGAGGAAAAGAGACACATTAAATGGGAAAGGTGAACATTAAGGAGAATAATGCCCTGCATCAGCATTACTCTTTGGAGAGGTACAGTGCATAGCATAGGTATAAATAGCAGTGTAGACTGTAAGGCAATGCGTAGAGGTGAGTAGAGCAAGGATGTGCCTGAACCTTGGGGGTATGTACCATACACAGCTCTCTACTTACCCAAACAATGCCTTTTTAGCAGTGTAGTGTCCCACTGCTTCCTCATTGCTGAAGTCTTTCCTTGGCACAGTGAAAGGCTCCAGCAGTGGGACATGTCTCCAGCAGCTCCCAGCTCGGCAGTGAGGAAAGGCTTGACAGCTGGGAGCTGCCAGAGTTTTTCCCCTCCACAGTGAGAGACTCTTTGGCAGGGAAGCAATGGGGACAGTCTCTGGCAGGTGTCAAGTCTTTCCTCGCTGCCTCCCCACTGCCAAGCCTTTCACTGACATGTTGCTGCACACTGCAGTGTGGATACAGCCTGCTTGTCACTGTGATGTGTAGCTACAGATACCCACATACACTGGCACCACTGGTGTGCGTCATAGACATAGTCAGAAAGATGTGGACAAATTGGAGAGAGTCCAAAGAGAAACAAAAATGATGAAATATTTAGAAAACCACACCTATGAGGAAAGATTTAAAAAAAACTGCACGTTTAGTCTTGAGAAAAGAAGTCTGAGGAGGAACCTGATAACAATTGCAAATATGTTAAAGGCTGTTATGAAGAGGATGGTGATCGGTTGTTCTCAGTGTTCACTGATGGTAGGACAAGAAGTAATGGGCTTAATCTGAAGCAAGGGAGATTTAGAATAGATATTAAGAAAAACTTTCTAACTATACGGCTAGTGAAGGTCTGTAATAGGCATCCAAGGGAGACTGTGGAATCCCCATCTTTGGAGTTTTTAAGAACAAGTTGGACAAATATCTGTCAAGGACGGTCTTGGTTTACCGCTCAAGGGGCTGGACTTGATGACCTCTCAAAGTCTCTTCCAGCCCTACATTTCTATGATTCTATAAATATTGAAGTGAGACTTTGGTGTTATTTAAATAAGTATAGAATATCAGGGTTGGAAGGGACCTCAGGAGGTCATCTAATCAAAACCCCCTAATCAAAGCAGGACCAGTCCCCAACTAAATCATCCCAGCCAGGGCTTTGTCAAGCCTGACCTTAAAAACCTCTAAGGAAGGAGATTCCACCACCTCCCTAGGTAACCCATTCCAGTGCCTCACCACCCTCCTAGTGAAAAAGTTTTTCCTAATATCCAACTTAAACCTCCCCCACTTCAACTTGAGACCATTACTCCTTGTTCTATCATCTGCTACCACTGAGAACAGTCTAGAATAGGGATCGGCAACCTTTCGGAAGTGGTGTGCCGAGTTTTCATTTATTTACTCTAATTTAAGGTTCCGCGTGCCAGTAATACATTTTAATGTTTTTAGAAGATCTCTTTCTAGAAGTCTATAATATATAACTACGCTATTGTTGTATGTAAAGTAAATAAGGTTTTTAAAATGCTTAAGAAGCTTCATTTAAAATTAAATTAAAATGCCAAGCCCTCAGGACTGGTGGTTAGGACCTGGGCCATGAGAGTGCCACTGAAAATCAGCTCACGTGCCGCCTTCGGCACCCGTGCCATAGGTTACCTACCCCTGGTCTAGAACCATCCTCTCTGAACCCCCTTTCAGGTAGTTGAAAGCAGCTATCAAATCCCCCCCTCATTTTTCTCTCCTGCAGATTAAATAATCCCAGTTCCCTCAGCCTCTCCTCATAAATCATGTGCTCCAGCCCCCTAATCATTTTTGTTGCTCTCCGCTGGACTCTTTCCAATTTTTCCACATCCTTCTTGTAGTGTGGGGCCCAAAACTGGACACAGTACTCCAGATGGAGCCTCACCAAAAGTATCCTACAGTACAACACAATAGGCTTAATTCCTGATTGTGAAATAGGATCTGCTGTCTTGGATAGCTTCACCTCTACAGAGTCCCACTGACGTACATCTTAAAATAGATGAGCTGATCCAAACCTTTACATAGTGGAGATGTCCAAAGACTTCATCTCCAACTCTGTTAATTTCCTGGTTTCAGCAGATGCTTGTTGCATTAGGGTTTTGTCAGTTTTCTGGATTCTGGAACTGTCAGCTTTTTGGATTTTTGTTGAGAATGAATTTCTTCATGGGATAGCATATTAACTCTGAGTAAAAGCTTATCCACTTTTATAATTAGTGTCTTTGTAAGTAAAAGGAAATTGCACTATTAACCAGTGTCGGAGAAGAACAAGAAAAGAGTTGCTAAAATAAGAATAAATCCTCATCCTGCGAACATACAGTAAATATATATTGTCATTAACAAGCTCAGTAGGAAAATCTTTTAACTGGACTTGTTCTCTTAATTAAACCAATTCCAGGTTTAAGTGAATAATAAGATTATTGTGTATCTGTTAAAATTCAAAACTAATTCTGAAGTAAGTCAATAATTTTGCTCATTTTGGTTAACAATGCATTGAATAAGCTAGAGTTTTGCTCTTTTTCTGATTTATCCCATAGTGGTGCTTTTGCACCTGTTTTATACTTTATGAAAGCAAAAATTGAAAGGTATAAACTTTTTGGTAAGCTGGATGTTTTCCTTATTATTTTTAAGTTTCAACAAAATCCAAATGGCTCTGTTGGTTTTCTAAAAATCAACACATTGCTTTCAGCTGAACACAGTTGTGTTGCTCTGAATAAAATATCTGCATCCTTACAGGAATTTTATATGTGCTAAATAATGAAGAAGTATAGTAGAGTAGAACCTCAGAGTTACAAACACCAGAGTTATTAACTGACCGGTCAACCACACTCCTTCTTTGGAATCGGAAGTACATGGTCAGGCAGCAGCAGAAACACCAAAAAAAGGCAAATACAGTAAAGCATTGTGTTAAATGTAAACTACTAAAAAAAAAAAGAAGGGAAAGCAGCATTTTTCTTCTACATAGTAAAGTTTCAAAACTGTATTAAGTCAATGTTCAGTTGTAAACTTTTGAAAGAACAACCATAATGTTTTGGTTCAGCATAACGAACACTTCAAAGTTTCAAACAACCTCCATCCCTGAGGTGTTTGTAACCCTGAGGTTATACTGTAAGGCAATATTGCTTTGGTTCCCATTCCATATCCATTACCGTTTATCATTCTTTGAAAGTTTAAAATTCTTGACATAGATCTTCAGCTACTTTAAATCAGCACAGATCCATTGACTTTGGTGGGGCTATACTGACCTACAGCCACTGAGGATCTCACTCCTAATCATTTTTTTCATTTCCAACACTATAACCGTATGCTGCATTTATGTAGATCACTTATTCATAAAAACTTTGAGATAATCTTCGTGGAAGAGAAAAGGTAACTAGAAAACTTTTTATTGAGATTTAGAATTAAATTAAATGATATAGGTTTTTATTAATTGAGAGAATACTTCTGATTTTGAGCTGACTCCAGCTTCCCAAGTTTAGAATCAGAGGGGTAGCTGTGTTAGTCTGGATCTGTAAAAAGCAGCAAAGAATCCTGTGGCACCTTATAGACTAACAGACGTTTTGGAGCATGAGCTTTCGTGGGTGAATACCCACTTCGTCAGATGCATGTAGTGGAAATTTCCAGGGGCAGGTGTGTGTGTGTGTGTGTGTGTGTGTGTGTGTGTGTGTGTATATATATATATATATATATATATATATATATATATATATATATATATATATATATATATATATATATATATATATATATATATATATATATATATATATATATATATATATATATATATATGCAGGCAAGCTAGAGATAATGAGGTAGTTCAATCAGGGAGGATGAGGCCCTGTTCTAGCAGTTGAGGTGTGAAAACCAAGGGAGGAGAAATTGGTTTTGTAATTGGCAAGCCATTCACAGTCTTTGTTTAATCCTGAGCTGATGGTGTCAAATTTGCAGATGAACTGAAGCTCAGCAGTTTCTCTTTGAAGTCTGGTTCTGAAGTTTTTTTGCTGCAGGATGGCCACCTTAAGGTCTGCTATAATGTGGCCAGGGAGGTTGAAGTGTTCTCCTACAGGTTTTTGTATATTGCCATTCCTAATATCTGATTTGTGTCCATTTATCCTTTTTTGTAGCAACTGTCCAGTTTGGCCGATGTACATAGCAGAGGGGCATTGCTGGCATATGATAGCGTATATTACATTGGTGGAGGTGCAGGTGAATGAACCGGTGATGGTGTGGCTGATCTGGTTAGGTCCTGTGATGGTGTCGCTGGTGTAGATATGTGGGCAGAGTTGGCATTGAGGTTTGTTGCATGGATTGGTTCCTGAGCTAGAGTTACTATGGTGCAGTGTGCAGTTGCTGGTGAGAATATGTTTCAGGTTGGCAGGTTGCCTGTGGGCAAGGACTGGCCTGCCACCCAAGGCCTGTGAAAGTGTGGGATCATTGTCCAGGATGGGTTGTAGATCCCTGATGATGCGTTGGAGTGGTTTTAGCTGGGGACTGTATGTGATGGCCAGTGGAGTCCTGTTGGTTTCTTTCTTGGGTTTGTCTTGCAGTAGGAGGCTTCTGGGTACACGTCTGGCTCTGTTGATCTGTTTCCTTATTTCCTCGTGCGGGTATTGTAGTTTTGAGAATGTTTGGTGGAGATTTTGTAGGTGTTGGTCTCTGTCTGAGGGGTTAGAGCAGATGCGGTTGTACCTCAGTGCTTGGCTGTAGACAATGGATCGTGTGATGTGCCGGGAGATGGAAGCTGGAGGCATGAAGGTAGGCATAGCGGTCCGTAGGTTTTCGGTATAGGGTGGTGGTAATGTGACCATCACTTATTTGCACTGTAGTGTCTAGGAAGTGGACCTCCTGTGTAGACTGGTCCAGGCTGAGGTTGATGGTGGGGTGGAAACTGTTGAAATCGTGGTGGAATTTTTCCAGAGACTCCTTCCCATGGGTCCAGATGATGAAGATGTCATCAATGTAGCGTAGGTAGAGAAGGGGCGTGAGTGGATGAGAGCTGAGGAAGCGTTGTTCCAGATCAGCCATAAAAATATTGGCATATTGTGGGGCCATGCGGATGCCCATAGCGGTGCCACTGATCTGGAGATATATATTGTCATCAAATTTGAAATAGTTGTGTGTGAGGATAAAGGCACAGAGCTCAGCAGCCAGTTGTGCTGTGGCATCATCAGGGATACTGTTCCTGACAGCTTGTATTCCATCTGTGTGTGGGATGTTCGTGTAGAGAGCCTCTACATCCATGGTGGCTAGGATGGTGTTTTCTGGAAGGTCACCAATGCTTTGTAGTTTCCTCAGGAAATCAGTGGTGTCACGGAGATAGCTGGGAGTGCTGGTGGCATAGGGTCTGAGTAGAGAAATTCAAGTTTAGAAGATTCAAATTGGTGTGCGTGTGTGTGTGCGCACCAGCATATCTACAGTGAAGACACAATGAGAAAACACCTGATGCTCAAAGGTGAAATTGATGATTGTCCATCAGGCTTGTTACAGAGGAATGGTGTAAATCTAGTTTCCACAGCAGGTACACCAGGCATAGCTCTCAAATCTGTAATTTAAATAAGCAGGTGCAGTTGTAAAAGCGAGAAAGGGCCATGTAGCTGCTTTAGTTTTCCGCTACCCTCTTGCCCAGTCCATGGATCTTCCCAGGCACACTAGTATCAAAATGTGCCTCCTTGCTTATTTTAGCATAGATTGGTGGTGTGTGCCAACACCAGATTTACTGGGGGATTGGTCAGAGTGAGATAAGGTAAGCAAGATTTTTATATACCACACACTACCTTTAAGGTGGAGTATGAAGTAAGGTGAATCATGGATGGTCTTATCCCCAGCGACAAAAGGATTTACATTTATTTTCTGTTGTTCAGATGCTAAGTTTCAACTTGCAGAGGTGAGAAAAGCTTTAAAAACTGGTTAATTCATCTTATTCATCTCCCTGATAGTGCAGGATTGATCTTTACAGTTTGTAGTTTCATAGGGTGAGATTCTGTGCTGCACCAGTAAGAGTTGTAGCACAGAGGTAAGATGGGTGAAGGTGACTTTAAGCCACTTTTGCCCATGTTGTGGCTGGATAAGGGAGCAGGTGTGATTTAGACAGGCCACTCGAGGTTTGTCCAAATTACAGCAGTCTCCTATACCCTCCTAGTACGCGCAGTCTCCACAGTACCATGTGCTGTGGCTCTACCTCAACTTGCTTCTCCCAACTTCTGATATCCCTATTTCAGGGCTAGGAAAGTGATCTTCCAAAGACAGGCTGAAACAGCAGAATTTTCTCCCAGCCAGAACTCAGGCTATTAGAAATTATTTACACAGCTCCAGCTCTGTTCATCTGACATACAGACTCTGAAGCTCATCCACAGATTTTAATACCAAAATGGACCCATTATGATTATTTAGTTTGATCTCCTACTTAATATAGGCCATAGAACCTCTCCAGTAATTCCTGCATCAAGCCCATAACTTCAGGTTGAGCTATAGCAAATATTTTAGAAAGATATTTAATCCTGATTTAAAAATTTAAAGTGATGCAGAATCCCCATGTTTCTAGGTAAATTGTTCCAATGGTTAATTATCCTCATTTTGGAAAAGGTTTTGCTTATTTCTAGTGGTAATTTGTCTAGCTCAACTTCCAGCTGTTGGAACTTCTTATGGCCTTGTCTGCTAGATTAAAGAACCCTCTTTTATCAGAAATCTTCCTTCCTTGTAGGTACTTCCAGATAGTGATCATATCACCACCTAACCTGCTCTTGGATAAATGTAACAGTTTGAGCATCATATGTTTCTCACCATAAGGGAGGTTTTCCTATGCTTGGATCATTCTTGTAGCTCTTTTCTGAACCCTTGCCGATTTCTCAAAACCCTTTTTGAAGTATGGACAACAGAGCTGGGCATAGTATTCCAATGATGGTGTCATTAATGCTGTATGCCAGATTAATTCCACTTCCTTGCACCCACTCTATATTCCTTGGTTTATACATCCAAGCATTGCATTAGCCTTATCATCACACTGGAAGCTCATGTTCAAATGGTTATTTGGCTGACCTCTAAGTCCTTTATAGAGTCAGTTTTCCAGAACACAGCCCCCAATTATGTATGGCTTGTGTTCTTAGTTCCTAGATGTATGGTCATATATTTGGCTGTATTAAAATACATGTTGTTCAAATGATCCCAGCTTAGGATCACTCTGTATAACAGATGTGTCCATATTATTATTTACCACTTGACCAATTTTTGTGTCACCAGCATACTTTACCAACAATGATTTTATATTTTCTTCTGGATGTTTGATAAAGATATTGAATAGCACTGGGCCAAAAACAAATACGTATGGCACCACAGTAGAGAAACCCCTAATGAAGGATGATTCCCCATTTAATGTTACTTTTTGAGATCTATCCGTTTCAGTCTATTTAATTTGTGTTACATTGATTTTATATAGAGTGCTTATTTTTTAATGCAAATGTGTTATGGTGCTATATCCCAGTGCTTTACAGAAATCTAACAATGTTATGGCAACAGTTACCTTTATCAACCAAACTGGTACTCTCATAAAAAAAATTATATCAAGTTTGTTTGACAAGACCTATTTTCCATAAAACTATATTGATTGGCATTAATTATGCTACTGTCTGTTACTTCATTATTGATTTCTCCCTGTATCAGCGTTTTCATTATTTTGCCCTGGATCAATGTCACCTATCCAGTCTTCAGTTACCCAGGGTGTCCCATTTAACTTTTAAATATATTGGCACACCATTAGCTTTCTTCCAGTCCTCTGGAACCTCTTTAGAGTCTAAAGATTTGTTAAATAGCAACATCAATGGTTTCGAGCAGTGGTTCCCAAACTTGTCTGCCGCTTGTGCAGGGAAAGTCTCTGGCGGGCCGGGCCAGTTTGTTTACCTGCCGCGTCCACAGGTTCGGCCGATCGCAGCTCCCAGTGGCCGCGGTTCGCTGCTCCAGGCCAATGGGAGCTGCTGGAAGCGGCACCCATTGGCCTGGAGCAGCGAACCGCGACCACTGGGAGCTGCGATCGGCTGAAGCTGCAGACACGGCAGGTAAACAAACCGGCCCAGCCTGCCAGAGGCTTTCCTTGCACAAGCGGCAGAACAAGTTTGGGAACCACTGGTTTAGAGAGCTTCTTTGCAATTCTTTAAAAAAATTCTTGGCTGCAAGTTATCTGATTCTGCAGATTAAAAATATGTAATTTTAGTTACTGTTTAACATCCTCCTTAGCTAGTGTTGGAATAGGAATATTTCATTGCCACTGTAAGATGTGACTACATCATCCAACCTCTTTCCAAATGCAAAGAAGAGAGATCTATTGAGCCACTTCTGCCTTCTCTGTATCATTAGTGAATAATATTTGTTCATAATAAAGTGTGGACATTGTAATAAAGTCTAGTGATGTTTGATTTCTAGGCATCCATCTGTCTGCTGTGAGAAACAGGAAGCCCTGAGGCAATGAATTTTTTCCACCTTTATGACTTAATCTTTATGTTGTACACTTCATTAGAGTGTAGTTTTATCTGAAATAGTTTCTGGGCCAGTTAACATTCATTTGCTTTTAAAATTTCATCCTATTATTTATGTGATTTGGACAATTTTTAAAAGTAATAATGATCAAACTAATTTTTTAATTTATAAAACTATAGGTGATTTGATAGCTTCCTATTTAACTCAGATACCTGTGGAAAAAGCTTTTAAACTATGACAAGTGAGTTTACAGTGATGGGAATGATGGAATCTGAAAAGCCTCTATCGACTCCTATAAATAAATGATGATTTTTCCAGTAGAATTCCTCCCAAGTTATTTGCCACCTGAATGAAAATGTCACTTAGCCTTCTCTATCACCGGTGCGAGGCATTTTGCTGGACTTTGTCACTTAAAGAAAATCCAGTTTCAAGTTCTTTTGTGACCATACAAAATCTGTTTTGAGGAAGAGTTTGCTATGTTCGTTCTAGAGATTTGAAGAGAGAGAAAAGATCATGAATCACCCACTGGAGCAGAAACTCTTATCACTATATTAATCAATACTGTTGATTCTGAAGTGGAAAAGAAAGCCATCTTTCCAAACATAATTTGTTTGTTTATTTTATTCACTGTCAACTTTGAGTTTTGCTTTCCCTGGAAGTAAGGTTGAGAACTGTTAAGTTTTATTTCATGCAATTATTATTATTTGAATTCACTGCAAACAATACTATACTGCTGCATTAAGCTTTAAAGCTGAAACTTTCAAAGCTACTGAAAGGATTTTGATGCTCAGTTCTCATTATTTTTAGTGGAAATTGGGCATCCAAATCCCTTAGACAACTTTGAAAAAATCTCAGTCTAAATGTTTTGCACTGTTAAATTTGTAATGTCTAAAATCAAATACTAGCCAACTTCTCTGAGTGATTGCACATGTGAAGCCCACTCTTTGTATGTGTGTGTGTCCTACACATATTCACTGGAAATTTTTCCCTGAGTGATATCCATTGGGGAAGCACAAGCACCCTCGGTTGATGCTCATCACTGGTGTAAATTATTATACTTGGTACAAATATCCCAAAATGGAACTGGTTATTTTGAGGATGGAACATTAGCACTTCACAGCTGACATACCTAATACATTGGACAGCACGAGAAATGTATTTTGTCTGCTACTCTAGGTACATTAAGCAACAGCAAAATGATAATGTGTGGTGTCTCATTTGCAAATTAATAACGATACAGGCTTCTACATCTGTCTGATAAGTTGTTTCTGTCTGATAAGAATTGTTAGCAGTTACTGTAATTATTACAGTTTAGGCTTCAGAAAGTGAACCTAAATTGTAAGCCATGAATTATTCTGACAACTGATGGCTCAAAATTCCTATCAGCCAGTTGCATCATTCAATTTGCCTTGTATGTTTTATCATTTAAAAATAGAGTTTTTGTTTGAGTATGTCATAGCAATGACATTCCAGTATGTGAATTGCCATATCAGTTCATGCTTAGTTTAGTTGGCAGCATCAACTTTTCGTCTCGTCCGTCACAATACACTAGGTGTGAATTAATGTAGAACAGTTCATGCCCTGTCATGTGGTATAGCTTAAAACAGATACATCTGCTACAACAGATGGGTGGAGGAATTAGATGGCAATCATTTTTTCGTGTGTGTGTGCATGAGAGAGAGAGAGAAAGAGAGATGGTGGTTAGTGGGGGGACTTGAAAATGCAGAGTATCCAGTGTGCATGGGGAAAGCACAGAGTGATTTGCCGTGAAAGGAAAGAACTTGATAATCTAGAAATAATTAAGTGTTGATTATTAGAGAGCTTTAGATGTAAGGTGAAAATTTGTTGCAATTTAGAGCAGACACGTATGCTGTGAGAATCACTTGAGTAAGAACTGGCAGTGTTTTGTTCAAACTTTCAGCTCTGATGTTGATTCATGCTAATCTGTTATCCTTTCCTTTAACAACTATAGAGTATTAACATGATCTGAGTTGTGAAGGTAGGGTAACTTGTAAAATGACACTGTTTCTCTTCCTAACCAAGCCCTTCATGTTAAGGGCCAGATTTTCAAACACTGACTTCCATTTTTGCGCCCATTAAAATGTGCTGTGCCCTCCACATTTCCCACTCAGAAGTATTTTTTGTTCACTATCTCATGTAACAAAATATTTAGCCTCATGCGTAAATTAGTGAACAGTGCATGTGAGTTTGCTTAAAGTCCTTTGTTTTTAATTTGTTTATCTGATTCACGAATTGCCTTATTTGTGTATTATATCTTGTAAGTAAATGCTATATTTATTCAAATATAAGTGATTGATGCAGTCTTAAGGCAGAATCTCTATCCATCAGCTGAAGGGCAGTATCTAAAGTAACCCTATCTGCTTCAAAAGTTGAGAGGACAAGTGTGTATTTTTTTAAATTAGTCTCTCAGGGTCCCCAAAAGGCCATAATGTAAGTCAGGAGGAGTAGATGACTATGTGCAGGTGATATTGGGATGTACATTGAGGTGCTACTGTACAATGGAACCAAGTTTGGATGGAAGTTAAGGGATGATATTTATAATAGGGGGTGACCTCCCAGGGCTTGATTCACCTATGCTGGTGACAAACCCCTGTGTCCCTGGGGACGATTGTTCACAGAAGTGAGTTCATCCTGGAGGACGACAGTTGTATTCACTGCTGTCTTCCCTGAAAAGACCTTCCAGGGGAAGGCAGATTTGATGTATTCTGTGATGGAGCAGAGGCTGCCTGTGAGGCTGAATCACTTTTTGGGCTGTGTTGGCCAGCCCTTAATCATTGGGTGGGGGGCTTGGTTATCAGATACTTAAACTACTGGAGCTCCCACAGACTGACTTTTTGCTACTGAAGACCCATAGCCATGGGTCTTCAGGAAAAAATCCAGAAGAGAATCAGAAGTCATATTTTTAAACCCTCAGATTACTTATTCTTGGGGCCCTACCAAATTCACGACCATGAAAAATGCATCACAGACCATGAAACCTGGTCTCTCACCATGAAATTTGATCTTTTGTGTGCTTTTACCCTATACTATGCAGATTTCACAGGGGAGACCAGCCTTCTCAAATTGAGGGTCCTGACTCAAAAGAGAGTTGCAGGGGGGGGGTCACAAGGTTATTTTAGGGGGACCACAGTATTGCCACCCTTACTTCTGCACTGCCTTCAGGGCTGGGTGGCCAGAGAGCAGCAGCTGGTGGCCGGGTGCCCAGCTTTGAAGGCGACGCCCCGCTAGCAGCAACGCAGAAGTAGGACTAGCAATACCATACTAAGCCTTCTTGCTTCTGCACTGCTGCCTTCAGAGCTGGGCAGCTGCTGACTGAGGGCCCAGCTCTGCAGACAAGTAATGTTGGCAATTCTATACCATGCCATTCTTTCTTCTGCACAGCTGCTGGTGGCAGCTCTGCCTGCAGAGCTGGGCTCCCGGGCAGCAGCCACTGCTATGCAGCTGCCCAGCTCTGACGGCAGTTCCACTACCTGCAGCTGCGCAAAAGTAAGGGTAGCAGTACTGCAACCCTCCCTACAATAACCTTGCGACCCCTCTACAACTCCTCTTTGGGTCAGGACCCCTACAATTACAACACCATGACATTTTAGATTTAAATAGCTGAAATAATGAAATTTACAATTTTTAAATCCTATGACTGTGAAATTGACCAAAATGGACTGTGAATTTGGTGAGTAGGGCCCTACCTATTCTGTTTAGCAGGATCTCATCTTTGTAATAATTGTTTTTGATAAAGTTAACTGAGAGAAGTTTGAAGGTGCACAAATTAGTCTGTTTATTCTTGGTGCAGTTACAATGGTTAATGTAATAAGGAACTACTAAAGAGCTTTCAGTTAGCACAGAATGTGGTAAGTTCCCTAATAATGTGGTGGGTCCATGTGAGCATATTACATCTCTGATCCAGGAACTGCACTGGCTTCTCATCTCCTTCTGAAATAATTTAAGGTGTTGGTTTTAATCTATGAGGTTTGCTATGGTTTGGGATCTAGCTATTTTATGGATTGTATGTCGTTTTATGTGCTATCATAATGACTGGGATCACTGGAGTGCTAGTTCCCTCTGGTGGTCTGCTGGAGCCAGAGTTTGCACCTTCAGACTCATCATTTCAGTCAAGTATTTGATTGGCACATCACTCAGTCCAGCATCTGATTGGCTCTGCAGCAGTGCTAGATTGCTGTTTTTAATTATTAATAATGATAGCTATCTTTCATTCTGGGAAGTGTTATACTATATTGTGAACCATTTTAACTAATGGATTGTGGTGTTTAATTTACCAGTTAAGCCTAGATACTATGACAGGAGGTTTATAAAAAGTCATTCAGAGATAAATTGTGACAAACCTATCTGCAGATACTGGGAGGAATGCAAGGAGCCTCTCACCCAACCTTGAATGACCCACGCAAAGGCCTGTCATGGTTTTACTGCTTATTTAGGTGTCTCTCCAGAGGTGCCTGTTGATTCAAGGAAGGCAGTGGTGCAGTGGCCTGCCAGCATGCACAGTGAGCCAGCTGTACTGCATAAAGCAGATTGCATCATTCCAAATGCACTTGGCTGCTCAGGGAGAGGTTGTACTACCCTGAAACATTGTCTCTCTACATGTGACAGTTTTGCTCCACATTATTCCCTATTCCTACTGTTACCGAAATATTGGGTTTGCCTAGCTGAGAGCCAATTAACAGCCTGACAGGGATAAGGAAAAATGCTTTATTTTGCAGAAAAAGGAGAGCCTGTAGCTTGGTACAAAAGACTTTGTTTTACACAAATTTTACAAACCTTTTATACACATTTAGACAAAGACCCTTGCGTGTTAATACTTGATTGGTAAGTGTAAAATCTTATGTTTCCCTTATTTAAGTAGAACTAACTGGTTTGGAGCAGGATTTTTTTGCCTTGAGGCAGAGGAAAAGAGTTGCAGGGTACAGTTTATTGATATTTTAATACATTTTTTTGGTGTAGTACTATATTACATTTGTTGGTTGTATACCTTTAACTAATTTTAGGTACTTTTAAGAGGCATTGACATTAATAGCCTAGGAGGGTGCGTATTATAGAGTAACAGGGGAGATGATAAGGGCAACAAGGTGCCTCTGGTACCTGTTATTTTAAATTTAATTCGGGAGAGCAATACATACTGAAGGATTTATTTAGAACACAGGGCGCATCCTGTAGAACAAACCCCAAAATTTAATTAATATTACAATCCCAAGCATGGGTTTTATAAATTTTTTTTTGCCAGTGTGTGATTTTTTGTTTTTTTACCAGGGTTAGTTTTTAATTTTTTTTTTAGTTAGGAATTTTTGGATTTTGGCAATTTTAGTGGAGTGAGTGTTTTGTTTTTTTTTTGAAACAGTTATGGTTTAGTGTTTTACAGGGAAGAGGTTACCAGCACATTACCCTGCAATGGTTTTGATTTTTTAGAAAAATTTAAAGGCACAGTAGATTTGTTAATGGATAAGGGAGAGGTTACAAGCACTTCACCTTGTTTTTTGTTTTTTTTGCTGTTTAGAAGGCACAGTGGAGCTAGAAGGAGAAATAGGCTAATTATTAGCAGGAGAATTTTTTTGATGTGGAGGGGTTTGTTTGCAGTGAGAATTATGGGTTTAAGCAGTTAGTTTTTGGCACTTCACAGGTGTTGGTAGTTAACAGGACTTTTTAGCATGGAGCCAGAGCAGTTTTTTGTTGGTGGATTTTTATACTGATTTAGTTTTTTGATTTTAAGGAGTGGCAGGGCTGCTAGTGTTTTTGGGTAGCGCTTCTTTACCTGTGAGAAAAGAAACCTAACACATTTTATTAGTGCCTGGCAGTGTTTTGCAGATTTTATAGCTGCTTGGGCACCCCCCTTTTTTTGGTTATTAGCCAAGTTTTAGCTGTGAGCAGTGTTTTTGAATGGAGCCAGTGTTTTATTTACAGTTTGCTAGCTATTTTTTTTTTAGTTAATTTATTTTGTTTTGTTTTGTTTTGTTTTTTGGCTTTTTTTAACCTACAAAGCAAACTTTTACTTTTTATTTATACACCTTTTTTTAACAACGAAAACATAAACTTTGCCATTATATAATATATTAGTTTTATTATTTAATGTATGCCACATATACCCTTTTACTAAAATAACTTTATTACAGAGGTTTGGAGCAACAAGCCAGGATAAGTACATTTACTTTGAGGAGTTTATTTAGTACAACATTTAGTTTAATAGCTTTTTACCATTTTTAGCCCTTTGGCTAGAAATTTGAGGTAGCCAGAAGGATCCCATGTACAATATGGGGAGCGGGTTAACTTTTTATGTTTTTGCTTTTAAAAACTGTTGGTATGCAAATTGTAATAACAATTTTTAATTAAAAGATTTGGCCAATGAAGTTTTTGTTTATTTTTATTTAAGCAAATGCATTAGACTTTAGTATATTACATTTTTTTTTATTTATTTAAACACTTTGTATTTTAAGTTGAATAAAACAAGTATTTGCATTTTAATTTAACCCCTTTGCCTGATTTTAAACCAGACCATTTTATGAAAACACTAAACACAACAATTTTGGCCAGGAGACAAACACCACAAGACAGAACATAGAACACAAAACATAATTTGTATTGTGCCAGTAAATGTATGATATGTTGAATGCTGTTTAGCTGGCATTAGTTTTTTTTGATTATTTGAAAGACAAAAAAACAGAGGTTTGCCCCTTTTGGGCAGTTAATTATTACCTAAATATACAAATACCCTTGTTGATTTTAGGCAAAACAGAGGAATTACCCCATATTTTTTTGTATTAGTTTTATAGGCAGCCCAGGTTTTAATGGCTTTTACCTTATTAGTTAGATAATTTGCATTAATATAGATGCTTTTTGGCTTGCTTTTGGATTTAAAGCTATTTATAGCTTAAAGATTTTTACCTCAAAAGGGACATAATTAATTTTACCAGAATTGTGATTACTTTTTACTTTTAACTCCTGCTTTTAAACATTGAAAGAAAACATTACCACTTATAGTGCCCCTTAGAGCCTAATAAATTTTTAATTACATAGCACTGTATATATATATTTTTAGCTAATTTAGCTAAATTGTTTATAGCCAAAAGATTGCAATTTAATAATTTTTTGCCTGAATTTATTTACAAACATTTTAAAGACATCAAGAACTTTTTTTTTAGCATTTTACAAAGTTTAACTGCTGTTTTTTTTTAGCAACTACAGAGTTAACTTTTTACTTTTTTTTAAATTACTGCTTGTTTTTTAACAGCCACTTTTATTAACTTAAATTACCATTTTAAGATATTGTTTTGGGTATTTGAAATTTTTATCCTTACACTTACTTACTTTTTTTTTACTATACCCTTAGATTTTTTAACCTGTTTTTTAATTTTTTTGTTTGTTGCCTGCCCGCCTGGGCCCGATTTTGCTTTTTTTGCTGAACCGCCCCTTCCATGGGCACCAACTTGTTTTACTACCAGTTTAGCTAGGAGGATGGGCTTTTTAACTTACCCCCAACCTTTTTGGTTTTTTTTTTAAAACATTTTTACTTTTAAGACTACCCGAGTTTTTACTTGTGAGGCTTGCCACCTGGGCAAAATCGCATAATTTATTGGCATTTAACTATTTAGAGATTTAGAGACCCACCAATCTGTCTGCTGACACTCAAACAGAAAAGAGAATTACACAGAGAGCAGAAGGAATTACAGTTTAATTTAGGTTTTCCTACTTTTATTACACTGACCACTACAGGGGACAGGACAGAAGGATCTCAATACAACCTCAGAGCTTCCTCCCATGCATGGCTTCCACTCCAAGGAATTACGAACGGGAGGTTTAGTTCCGCCCACATTCCTAACGCCCAAATGTATACAGAGCAGAAAAACAACAGTAACCGGTTAAACAGAACAGAACCAGAACCAGATAGTGCACCAGAACCAGATAATCAGATAAGAGGCCCGCCTCTAACCAGAACCAAATAGTATTTCCTTATCCTATTAGGGCTCACCTTATCGGATCACGAACCCCAGGGCTGCGGAGAAGTGAAGAAGAGGGGTTAAGCACCCCAGTGGCGCCGCTCCTAGTTCACCGCAGTCGTCTGGAGTCCAATGTCCGAGCTAGGAGAGTCCCGTCTGGGTCGCCAGAAACTGTTACCGAAATATTGGGTTTGCCTAGCTGAGAGCCAATTAACAGCCTGACAGGGATAAGGAAAAATGCTTTATTTTGCAGAAAAAGGAGAGCCTGTAGCTTGGTACAAAAGACTCTGTCTTACACAAATTTCACAAACCTTTTATGCACATTTAGACAAAGACCCTTGCGTGTTAATACTTGATTGGTAAGTGTAAAATCTCATGTTCCCCTTATCTAAGTAGAACTAACTGGTTTGGAGCAGGATCTTTTTGCCTTGAGGCAGAGGAAAAGAGATAGTGCAAAAATGCAAGCTACTGTGTTTATGAGCAGTACTTACTCCCCCCCCCCCACCTACTGGCCGCTTATAATCTATTAAGGGGGGTTAGCCAGCTTTCACACTACTCAGGCCAGTGTCTAAATGTTTCAGTTTGACCCTAATTACATTGATCATGCTGAATTAGAGTTGTAGCGTGGAATGAGCTATAGCCTAAATCAAGAAAAAAATCTTCTTTTTAGACGTAGTATAGCTTGAATTAAGTGTGACTTTTTCTCATATAAGACAGTTACTCACCTTTGTAACTGTTGTTCTTCGAGATGTGTTGCTCGTATCCATTCCAGTTAGGACTGCGCGCGCCGCATGCACATTTGTCGAGAGATTTTACCCTAGCAACACTCGGTGGGTCGGCTGGGCGCCCCCTGGAGTGGCACCGCTATGGCGCCAGATATATACCCCACCCGACCCAGCCACCCTTCAGTTCCTTCTTGCCGGCTACTCCGACAGGGGGGAAGGAGGGCGGGTTTGGAATGGATATGAGCAGCACATCTTGAAGAACAACAGTTACAAAGGTGAGTAACCATCTTTTCTTCTTCGAATGCTTGCTTGCTCATGTCCATTCCAGTTAGGTGATTCCCAAGCCTTACCTAGGCGGTGGGGTTGGTGGCAGAATGCAGAACTGCTGAGCCAAAGGTTGCATCATCTCTGGACTGTTGAGCCAGAGCATAATGTGACGCAAAGGTGTGGACCGAGGACCAGGTAGCTGCACGACACATCTCCTGGATAGGTACACGAGCCAGGAAGGCAGCAGATGAAGCCTGAGCCCTGGTAGAAAGCGCGGTGATGTGATTTGGGGAAATATGAGCCAAATCATAACAAGTGCGGATGCACGCCATCACCCAAGATGAGATCCTCTGAGAGGAAACAGGTAGGCCTTTCATTCGGTCTGCTACCGCGACAAAGAGTTGGGGTGTTCTACGAAACGGTTTTGTCCACTCAATATAAAATGCGAGCGCTCTACAGATGTCCAAGGAGTGCAGTTGTTGCTCCCGTCACGTTGAGTGTGGCTTTGGGAAGAAGACCGTGAGAAAGATGTCCAGGTTAACATGTAAGGTCGAAACCACCTTAGGGAGGAATGCTGGGTGTGGTCACAACTGCACCTTGTCCTTGTGGAACACAGTGTACAGCGGATCCACCATAAGAGCCCTAAGCTCAGAGACTCGTCTGGCCGATGTAATGGCTATGAGGAAAGCTGTGGATGGCCATAGAGGGGCTGAAAAGCCCTGAGCAGAGTCTCCGTCTCTAGCGGACCTTGCTCTACTCGGTACTGGGGACCGGTACCAGGAGACATACCGGTACCAGGAACGAGATCGGGACCTGAGACTGGAGCAGTGCCGGGAGGTCGACCGAGATCTTGAGGCTCGACGTCGGGAGCAGCTACAGGAGTCACGGTGCCTGGAGCGGTGCCGGGAGCTGAATCGGTGCTGAGAGTAGCGGGCCGGCGAATTGGGATACTGAACGGTGCCGTGAGTGCGACCGGTACCAAGGAGGAGAACGGTGCCGGGACTGCGAGCGGTGTCGGGAGTGGGAGCACCGACAGGACTGTGGGACCGTGATCGTGAACGGTGCAGCTCTGCTGTGCCGACAGAGGATGGTCTTATCAAGACCCGAATCGACGGTGCCGCGGCAGGTGTCAGTGCCGGGCGATCCAATTTAGATGAGCTCTCTGGCTGCGGTGCAGGTGGCATGGAAGCAGCAGGAGTCTTAGGCTTTTTCGACCTCAGGGAGAGGGAGCGGTGCCGAGTCGACTTCGGTGCCGGTGACGGCCGGTGCCGAGAGGCCATGGCAGTATCAGCGCAGTCTGGTGTCAAGGAGGTGCTTCTGCCCGCCGATTGACCAGCACTCGGTGCCGAAGGCAGAGGGGTAAGAGCCGCCTCCATGAGGAGCTGCTTTAGCTGAAAGTCCCACTCCTTTTTTGTTCTCGGCTTAAAAGCCTTGCAAATGCAACACTTATCTGTCAGGTGAGATTCCCCGAGGCACTTAAGGCAGGAGTCGTGTGGATCTCCTATCGGCATCGGCTTATGACAGGCCGAGCACGATTTGAAACCCGGTGAACCGGGCATGGGCCCTGGCACCAGGTGCGGGGAAGGGGCTAATCCCCGAACCCCTCTTAACTATACACTATGAACGATAAAAATTAACTAAAACTATATAACTTTGAACTATATACACAAAAAAATAACTAGAGAACTACGAATAGCTAGGGAGGTGGAGGTCAGTAAAACCGCACTTCACTGATCCAATGACCGACATGGGCGGTAAGAAGGAACTGAGGGCGGTTGGGTCGGCAGGGGTATATATCCGGCGCCATAGCGGCACCACTCCAGAGTGCCCAGCCGACCCACCGAGTGTTGCTAGGGTAAAAATCTTCCGACGAACGTGCACGCGGCGCGTGCACACCTAATTGGAATGGATATGAGCAAGCACTCGAAGAAGAGCTAAAAGTTTGGTCCTAGCAAAGAAAACCAGATATTCTTATTCTCTGAGAGTAACAGTGTGTTTTATATATTTTGCTGGGGGGTTTCCTTGCCAGGGCCGCCCAGAGGATTCTGGGGGCCTGGGGCCATCGGCGGCAGGTGGCTCCGGTGGACCTCCCGCAGGCATGCCTGCGGATGCTCCATCGGAGCCGCAGGACCAGTGGACCCTCTGCAGCCATGCCTGCGGGAAGTCTACCGGAGCCATGGGACCGGCAAGCGGCAGGGGGCCCCCCACGCAGCGAAATGTCTAGAGCCGGCCCTGTTCAGCAGCGGGGGGCCCTTTCGTTCTGGGACCCGCTGCTGAAGTGCCCCGAAGACCCGCGGCAGGGGCCCCCCGCCAGCGAATTACCACCAAAGTGGGACCCGCCGCTGAAGTGCAGCCCGCTTTTCGACGGTAATTCGGTGGCAGGGGGCCCCCACCGCAGGTCTTTGGGGCACTTCGGCGGCGGGCTCCTGAACGGAAGGGCTCCCCGCCACCGCATTACTGCTGAAGACCGGGTTGCACTTCGGTGGCAGGTCCCGCTTCGGCGGTAATGCGATGGCGGGGGCTCCTTCCGCCCCAGAGCGGAAGGACTCACCCGCCAGCGAAGACCGGGAGCGGAAGAAGCCCCGGGGCCCGGCCCCACAAGAGTTTTCTGGGACCCCTAAAAACTCTCGTGGGGGCCCCTGCGGAGCCTGGGGCAAATTGCCCCTCTTGCCCCCCCCCTCCGCAGGCGGCCCTGTTCCTTGCACAAACATAGTGAATCATTAACAGCTGAAAGTTGCTTTAGCATTCTTGGGTATCATATGTAATCCTCATAATCTCCCAGAAACATTAGCTTGTTGTCGATTTTTGACAGCTGTCAGCAAAGCTAGAAAAGATGGGTAACTTGTGCTTTGTGAATTAGACAGATGGTGTATACAGGAATACAGCTCTGAATAATCTAATAATTCAGGTTTAGTGTAGTCTAGTGTCTTATCAATCAGACAGTCCAAAATATTAATGAGCTAAGAATAATAAAAGTAATTAAACCTGCTTGAGTACTAGATTCATTTCATATATATTAATGAGCTAAATTTGAACTTGCACTTGTAAAAAAAAATTATATCCTGCAAAAACAATATTTTCTATGTCTCCAGTTGATATAGTCTGTATTTAATTTTATAGATACGTTTTCACTACAAGTATATATTAGTTTAAGGGGTTTTTACATGATTTTGTGCAAATATGCATTTCCCATTTCATTTATTTCTGAATGAGAAGCCATGTCTTTCCTCCTTCATTCCCTTCTCAGTCTACATCAGTTTAAAGTCATTTGTCTGTTACTGTTTTGTTCTTTTTTTTTAATCAGTTGTTAGCTAGTAGTAATGCAAGAAATGGCCAGAAAGAATCACAAGCAAAACAAGCAGCCATTTGGTGCCTTGTTTACTTGGGGCTTCTGCAAGTCACATTGAGCTCAATCCTGCCAAGTGCTGAACACTCTGGTCTTGATCCAGCAACTCAGCTTTAAACATGTGAATAGGCACACTGACCTCAACGGGACTATGGCTTAAATGCTTTGTTGAATCTGGGCCATAATGCTTAGTACCTTACAAAATCATATCTATACTGAGTTTAGTTCTCTCTCCAGCTGTGGGACTGGAGAGAGAGGCAACACCACAGCATCTTTCACACCTCTCACTATACAGCAACAGAGCTGGAAACGGAGGCAATTCATAGACTCATCTTTCTCCCTTCAAACAGCTTGAGGCCCTGCAAATTGTAAAGTGTGTTCCAGTCAATAGCAATGTCAATGCACAGTACTTTCAATACTAACATAACATAGTAGTACTGCTGATAATCCAGTGTGAGTTTTGGTAGATTTTATAAAAATGACCTTAAAATATTCTGACACAAGTTAATCCTGTGGGAAAACTAGCATCCATTAAGTACATTCAGTCAGAAATATCTGTTTGTTGCAACGTTCCAAACATTTTGAAATGCATGTTTTTCCCAAGAGCAAAACATTTTTGCAAAAGCTTCAAGGACTGATTCAGACCTGAATCAAAATGAAGCTGTAAAAGATAGAACCATGGTTTGAAGATATAAAAATAATGTTAATGTTAGTGCTTGTTGATTCTGTAATAGGATGAAAGCAATACAGAGGACTGATTCACACAAAGTGTGAGATTGGTTACACCATACTCCTATCCTAGTGTGTTAGCACTTCTCAAAGACTATATATGTTAAAAGAAAGAGTTGCCAGTAATTAATAGAAAATTAAATTATTTAATTTTACTAGATTATTTTAAAACTTGTTATCCTATTTTAATTAAGATTGGTGATTTAGGATTGGATGTTTTTGTTTTGCCTCTTAAAATATTTTGGTGTGTATGTAGGCTGGTGCTCATGAAGGTGAGACACATCACATGGTCTTAATCCAGGTTTACTTGGCAGCTAGCATGGCTTTTCCTGAGCTGGTAGAAAGCAAACTTTGGTCATAGTCAAGTGTATTGTAAAAATTCAAGACCATAGTTTCTGTTCTGCTGAAGCCACTCTGCAGAGTGTACATGGCACAAAATGGCAATTAAAATAGCTGAAAATAGTTAGTGGAGAATTCCCCTTCGGGAATTTTCCACCAACTCTACCATCTCCTACTGCTGCACCACTCCCATCCCAAGAGTAGGGGAATGAGGGTACTTGTCGAAAGTTTTCTGGATGTGAGTATGCATGCATGATAGGGAGAGAGGGATGAATCAGAGTTTCACTATGCCTGACTCTCCACTGGCATAGAATCCATTGTGGGGGTGCGCAACTGAGAATTAGAGACCTGCAACCAGTTCATTGCAGCAGCCACTGGTCAAAACATCCAAGCTCAGTCATAGTGCAGAATCAGCCCTAAAGCTACCTTCCCAATCCCCAAACATCAATCCAGTCTTGAGTAAACTTGCGTATGCTCTGAACCCCATCATTCTGAGAAAGCACAGGAACAGATCTGTACAGTCACATGCCTAGAACCCCGACTAGGTGTATTCTATTTGCTATCAAAGATCCATAAACCTGGAAATCCAGGGCGCCCCATCATCTCAAGCATTGGCACCTTAACAGCAGGATTGTCTGGCTATGTGGACTCTCTCCTCAGGCCCTATGCTACCAGCACTCCCAGCTATCTTCGAGACACCACTGGCTTCCTGAGGAAACTACAATCCATCGGTAATCTTCCAGAAAACACCATTCTGGCCACTATGGATGTGAAAGTCCTCTACACCAACATTCCACACAAAGACGGACTACAAGCCATCAGGGATATACTATCATGGCTAACCTGGTGGCTGAACTTTGTGACTTTGTCCTCACGCACAACTATTTCACATTTGGGGACAATATATATCTTCAAGTCAGCGGCACTGCTGTGGGTACCTGCATGGTCCTACAGTATGCCAACATCTTTATGGCTGACTTAGAACAACGTTTCCTTGCCTCTTATCCCCTAACGCCCCTACTCTACTTGCGCTACATTGATGACATCTTCATCATCTGGACCCATGGAAAAGAAGCCCTCGAGGAATTCCACCGTGATTTTAACAGTTTTCATCCCACCATCAGCCTTAGCTTAGACCAATCCACACAAGCGGTCCATTTCCTAGACCCTACAGTGCTAATAAGCGATGGTCACATAAACACCACCCTATACCAGAAACCCACTGACTGCTATACTTACCTACATGCTTCCAGCTTCCATCCAGGACAAACCACACGATCCATTGTCTACAGCCAAGCTCTAAGATACAACCGTATTTGCTCCAATCCCTCAGACAGAGATAAACCCCTACAAGATCTCTATCAAACATTCTTAAAACTACAATACCCACCTGCTGAAGTGAAAAAACAGATTGACAGAGCCAGAAGTGTACCCAGAAGCCACCTACTACAGGACAGGCCCAACAGAAAATAACAGAACGCCACTAGCCATCACCTACAGCCTCCAACTAAAACCTCTCCAGCTCATCATCAAAGACCTACAACCTGTCCTTAAAGAGGATCCCTCACTCTCACAGATCTTGGGAGACATGCCAGTCCTCGCTTACAGACAGCCTCCCAACCTGAAGCAAATACTCACCAGCAACCGCACACCATACAACATAAACACTAACCCAGGAACTTATCCTTGCAACAAAGCCCGATGCCAGCTCTATCCACATATCTATTCAAGTGACACCATCATAGGACCTAATCACATCAGCCACGCCATCAGAGGCTCATTCACCTGCACATCTACCAACGTGATATATGCCATCATGTGCCACCAATGCCCCTCTGCCATGTACATTGGCCAAACCGGACAATCTCTACGCAAAAGAATAAATGGATACAAATCTGACATCAGGAATCATAACATTCAAAAACCAGTGGGAGAACACTTCAACCTTTGTAACCACTCAGTGACAGACTTGAAGGTTGCAATTTTGCAACAAAAAAACTTCAAAAACAGACTCCAAAGAGAGACGGCTGAACTCGAATTAATATGCAAATTAGATACAATTAACTTAGGTTTAAACAGAGACTGGGAATGGGGGAATATATTTCCCTATGTTAAGTTCTCTGCACACCTTCTATGGGTCATCTCAATTATCACTTCAAAAGTTTTTTTTCTCCTGCTGCTGATAGCTCATCTCAGTTGATTAGACTCTTCCTGTTAGTATGCATACTTCCACCTTTTCATGTTCTCTGTATGTATAAATATCTCCTGTCTGTATGTTCCATTCTATGCATCCGAAGAAGTGAGCTGTAGCCCATGAAAGCTTATGCTGAAATAAATTTGTTAGCCTCTAAGGTGCCACAAGTACGCCTGTTCTTTTTGCGGATACAACATAACACGGCTGCCACTCTGAAACCTATCATTCTGAATGCATTGCATCCACACTTGCATTCCTTCCTCCCCGTCTTTGAATTTATTACTGGTGGAAAGATGGTTATGAAATGAAGAGGCAGGGCCTGTGTACCTATCGCCTGTAGAACTGGTCTGCGTTGCTTCTAAGATGCTGAATGCAGCACTGTGTATCCAAAACTGTGGATCTGGGGAAACAACATATTTAGAAGACTCCAACTACACATAAGAAAAGTTGTATTTTCATGGCTGTAGTAGGAGTTGGACGTTGTAGCTGTAGGTCTACAAGTCTATCCATAGGCATATTGTTAAACTGATTGTAGATTATTTGGACAGGAGATAAATACTATGGATGAATGAATTTTAATTTTTCAGCTGGTTGATAATCTGTGCTGGGCAAATACGTAATGAATAGTTTAAGTCAGGCTGCACTCCAGAGACTGAGTCAGAGTTATGAGGAAGTTAATGTTTTTAAATAAAAATGATACATTAGTTTAATTCAGATAAGGAATTCACTATTTTAGTTTTCCTTGCAGTTGGTTTAAAAATGTAATAAATGCAAAAATGACAACTTTGTCTTTCAAATCAATTTATGAAGCTTTTGTAAAAAAAGTTTTAAAATGATAGCTTTGGGATTCAACCTTTTTAATGTACCTGGGTTTGACATATGACTGCATGTGGCTGTTATGAACAGGTCGAACACTTAGTTTGCCCTGAGCAGAAAAAGAAGTCTAAACACAAAAAACATAAATCTGACCTGTAGAGACACGAGAGGTGGGGGATTAAGGAAAAATTTATGTGTCTTGTTCATATCTGTATGTTATTGCATGACATTACTACAATATTGTACATTATAGACCACATCTTCTGAGTCAGGGAATTTAGGGGTGTGGAACAGAATCCCCAACCTGAGGCTACAGTGTGGCAATAAGACAATTACTTGACATCAGTCTAGTGCAAGTTTGTGTACACAAGCAGAGGAGTCAAACCACTAGCTCATAGTGTAGACCTAGCCATAGATGGAGTGCCACAGAGCATAGTTCCCTGTGTGCTGCCCTTCTCTTTGTGCAGCGGTACCATACTAGCTGCACTGCCTGGGCACATGAGGCAGCCAATTCTGTCCTTGTATGAAGAAGATATCAGTGTTTTTATTCTAAATTTACCATATTTGACATGGAAACAACAGGAATGTGGGACCAAGTTACGTTTTTTAAAGAATAAACTTGTGTCCATTGGTATAAACAATGCTATGATTCAGTCAAATTATCCATTATCTAGATTTAATGCATGAAAGACAAGGATGCAAAATACATTTGTCAGATGATAACATTTCATGAAGTTAACTGTTTCCATATTACAGCAACTCACAAAAAGACCTTTATATATAGTACAATGAATTTGATTGCAAGTACTGTGGCTTTTTGTACAGTAAAGATGGTAATGCTGTTATATAACCCAGTAATAACTTACAACATGCTACCTTTTTCTTGGAGAATACATGTACATTGACACGTTGGTTAAGTTTGTATGACTGAAAACATGAACATTTGCCGGTATAGAATAAAAATGTGCAGATTTTTCACCTGTCCAGTTTGTTTTATCATTATGACTTTATTTTCAGTCTCTCATCTTTGCCTTATTCCAGTTCAGATTTATCAAAGCTTTTTACAGCAGTTCCAGGAAGCTATTTATATGAAGTGTTTCTAGAAAAATCTAATTCTACCATCATGAAAATTCAAAGTAAATACCAAGATACTAAATTCATCTTCTTCACCCTCCACAGCAATGGAGTTCCATGAAAACCTACACAATATAGGAGCAAAAGAAGGTTTAAAAGAAAGGAAACTACAGAAAGCAGTAGAGAGTTTTACCTGGAATATTACAATTTTAAAGGTAATGGGTCTTCACTAGTGCTGGCAATTATGTTATTTATTCCATTCACACTTGGTCTTATAATTATACTGTCTTATATATCAAATTAGTGGTCACTGTGTGACCTGATCTCATTTCTTTTACTATCTTTATAAATTATCTCAGGTATCCTGAAAGAGTAACAGGCTGTCAACATGAATTTAGACAAGTACACTGAATTTTACCATTGTAATTTCTTTGGGGTTTTTTGTTTGGTTTAGTTTTTGATATGTTCTTTATAAAACCTTTTAATGTTAACAGGGTCCCCTGTGGTCCTAAATATACGTATGGGACAGTGATTATTGATTTCTGTGGAATAAATAGGGCTCTGAAGAGTCTATGCAGTTGTTCAAAATCTATTCAATGATTTGAAAAGGAGAAGCAGTATTGAGATAAATGCATATCGAAATAGGAAATAAATACAAGTGTTGTTTTTTAGTAATCTATGATGAATAGTGTTTAATGATGTATACATAAATGTATTAATACTTCTGATTTGAGTCACTGAGTATGTTTGACTTAGAAATTCCCTCTGCTTTTTCTTAAGCACATTTTGCTTACATTTTGAGTGAACATGAAGTGATGTAGTGTAAACAGTTTCCAAGTGGACACCCTCAGACAGTTAAAATGCAGAACCGTTTCTACATTTGTCGTCTACAGTCTTTCTGCACAGTAGCGTAAAATAGTTTGATAGTTATCACAGCTGCCTCCCTTAACTTCTCCAATTCAGTCCTTCCAGACTCATTTTAAACAGATTTCTATTTAAATTTAGTAAAAATTCCCTGTCCCCTGTCCAGCTGAGTACCTCATCCCTACAATAAAGTGTAAAATCTATTTTAATTACAAAAAAGTTTCATTTCTTTCTCCCTCTAATGCATGCTTTTTAAACCCTGTCTCTTTTAATTGTTGAAAATAAATTTTCCTTCTACGCCCTTCTCAGCTTAGTTCTCCCCACACTCGTGTTGTTATTCCGTTATAGAAAAACATTACATACAAAACCATCATCCCCATGTTGTTCTCCCACACTTGCTATCCATTTCAGCTGACAGATGCTGAGCTGTGTTTTTCAGAGTATTTAAGATGGCAAAAATCCTCTTTGATCCCAACTCTGGGGAGAAACAAAAATAGGTTAGATTCATTAGAACATTCACAGGTAACAAATTCTGTTGGTAAGGTTCCAAGTTCTGTTTAAAGTTAAAGGGGCCAGATTGTCCCTCAGCTTCTGCTAGATCTGGTGGATCTTAGCATCATTCCTCTGTGTCTTGGGACTCTTTGGATGCATCGGGGGATCATGGTCCAACACTGTGGGGGGCATGAGGGGAAGGAGTTATCTGCTGCACATTTGTGTCCTGAGCATGAGAGATCAGCTTGGCTATTCCTACCTAATTTAATACTGCCTGAAGCAACAATAACTTAGACCTCATGTCTGCATCCTAGTCAGAGTGTAGAGAGTATTCTGTAATTGCAATGTCTGGTCAGTGGCATCCCAATGTCTGCAGGAGCCATAATGCTAGGGTTGGGGGGGGAGGCAGAATAGCAGTATGGTAGACCACTCACAGTACTGAAGGCCTGTCACCCTCACATGCCATGCTCTTGGGACCAACAAGGTTGGGAGGTGGCAGGCTCTTCCTTCTGAGGGGACAGAGCTTTTTAATGTTCACCTTGCTTTGTTTCCTCCCACACTGAACTCCCATCTGCAGAAGGGTACCACTTGTGCCATAGAAAATGCTATAGCAGAACAGACCAATGAGCCATCCAGTCAATACCTTGTCTCTGTATGTGGCAAATGATGATGGAGATATGCCACACTGAAGATGTAAAACATTATTGAAAAGTGCCTTACAAATATTAGACAACCGCAGCAGCCCTTTAATTATTATTATTCTCCCCATTTTGTAAATGGGGAAGATGAAAGACAGATAGGTCTCTCTCTTCTTGAACTCTGGTAATCCAGGTCTCAGTCATAGACTTGAACCAGTCTCAGATGCTTTAGAGTAAGGTGTAAAAAACATCTGATGCCTCAAAATGTGGTACTGTCAGTGATATAGTACCATGCCATTTGAGAGGATGCTATATTAGAGAGGCTTAAAAATTAAAACCAACTTTATATGGCTTGGAAAAACTATGATCAATAGGGCAACTGACTGAAGTACATAACGTCTTAAATAGAGACTGTTTCAACCCAGGTGGTTGTTCTTGAACAAAGAGGATTAGATGAGAGCACACATGCAAAGTAAAATTAAATATATTCAGAACATATTATGCAGCATTTTCTTTTATTCAGCAGCACATATTTATTAAGAGAGAGAAATAAAAGTATATGTTAAATCCAATCCAATCATAGGCCATCACATAAGAAAGCTAAAGTGTTACCTTGGACTATATGTATAGGGGAGCTCCAATTTACTCCTCATTTTTAGTGAGTACACCTTTTCAAACAATAGCAAAGTACTATCAGTTCCTAGTAGTTAGAGATAGAAAATATATTAATATGTTATTGAGTTAATTCTCATGTAAAGCCAAGATATTTCCCCTCATTCCAGACTACTCTTACCCAAAAGACCCCTTGGTGTCTCTACACATAAATAGGAGGCCTCTACAGAGAAGAGAACAAAAAAGAGGAAAAATAGCTCTCAAATCACAGAAAAACATCAGTTGGTTACAGAAATACATGAAAATACTTTACTTTATAGCAGAGGCGTGGAGCACATCATTAAATATTACAATGTCATCAGAAGAGAAATATCAAAATAGAAAAATACTAGAGGAAAAAGGTACAGTTAAGTAGAGCTCAACATGCTGGGGACCCAGATATGGCCAATACGTGGCTGACTACAACTGTAGTGTTTTCATAATATTAAAGAAGGTTCTATGATTTTTCAAATTTAAATACTTCATCTACTTAGTAACAGACTAATTTAGTGACCTCCGTGTTTTCCATACATAGATTCGTCCTTTTCACCTGCCTCCATCAAAAGGATGAGGGATCTCTAAGCTAATAGCAGTATAGACAGCAGTTCTTCTAGGTCTTGGTTATTTTAGTTGCAAGTTGTGCACCTCACAACAGTGTGAACCAGGGCCACAACTGTCAAAAGTGACTAGTGATTCCTTTTTTGGGTGCCCACTTTAGAGGTAGGGGGTTAATTTTCAGAGGAGAGGTGCTCAGAACATAGTTAAATTTAAATTGTTTCAAAATGAGCACCCAGAATCTCTAGACACTTCTGAAAAATTAGACCTATATTGTTAGGCACATTTGTCATAAACAGATAGCTAAGGGTTAATGTCTCTTTCACCTGAAGCACGTGACCAGAGGACCAATCAGGAAACAGGATTTTTTTTTCAACTCTGGGTGGAGGGAAGTTTGTCTTTGTCTGTCTGCCAGCTTTTCTCTCAGCTATGAGGAGTGATTTCTATTTCCTGCTCTCTAATCTTCTGTTTCCAAGTTGTGAGTACAGAGATCATGTATTTACATGTCTATAGTTGCTGGAGTGCTTTGATTTGTATTCTTTTTGAATAAGGCTGTTTATTCAATATTCTTTTAAGCAATTGACCCTGTATTTGTCACCTTAATACAGAGAGACCATTTGTATGTATTTTCTTTCTTTTTATATAAAGCTTTCTTTTAAGACCTGTTGGAGTTTTCTTTACTGGGAAACTTCAGGGAAATTGAGTCTGTACTCACCAGGGAATTGGTGGGAGGAAGAAGTCAGAGGGAGATCTGTGTGTGTTAGATTTATTCGCCTGATTTTGCATTCCCTCTGGGTGAGGAGGGAAAGAGAGATTAACTCTCGGTAATTCTGTTCTCCAGGACTGGAAAACGGGGAGGGGGGAGTCCCTCTGTTTAGATTCACAGAGCTTGTGTCTGTGTATCTCTCCAGGAGCACCTGGAGGGGGGAAGGGAAAAAGGATTATTTCCCTTTGTTGTGAGACTCAAGGGATTTGGGTCTTGGGGGCCCCAGGGAAGGTTTTTCAGGGGGACCAGAGTGCCCCAAAACACTCTAATTTTTTGGGTGGTGGCAGCAAGTACCAGGTCCAAGCTGGTAACTAAGCTTGGAGGTTTTCATGCTAACCCCCATATTTTGGACGCTAAGGTCCAAATCTGGGACTAAGTTATGACAACATTTACAGTTAGAATTTGGTCAGCACATGCCAAATTTTGAATAGCTGAACAAAGGCCATATAAAGTGTGTTTGTTCTGCCTGAAAAAGTTGTGGGGCTGAGACACAGAACTTTCAGGCACAACTAGACTGTTTGTCTGAGTAGCCAGACACCAGGGTCATTTTTCCAAGGTTCCAGCAATCATGATCTGTTCATTCAACCTCACACAGGGATTTGCATTAAGTGTGCTGGGTGTAATCCTGACCCAACTGAAGTCAGTGGCAAAGTTTCCATTAACTTACTGGGCACAGCATTTAACCACTTTGGTGTCATATCGGATGCAGGATTTGGATTTATATGCATGCATTTCCTTGAAAAACTTTTAGAACACTAGCCCGTTTTGTACACAGTTTATCCAGTATAAATCTGGTGTATTGGGATATATAGGGATTATTCATGCTGGTGTAAAATATATCCCGATTGTATTGCGTTTCTATTAATGACACAGGGAAGCATTTTTGACTTCTAGCGCAATTGATTCCCAGGCCTCCAGCAAGTACATATTCATTCAGCTCCTTTTCCCATTGATCCATGAATTACAGTTTTGTGGTGAGAGCAGAGCTGCTTGGAATTTGATATATATCCACTCTGTAATACTTAATTGAAGAACAGTGAAATCATTAGTATTTAAATCTCTAGGTAGTCTTGTGAAATGTGGTTATATATTTTTATTATTTGAAAATTTTTGGTGTTTAAATTAAAAAGTTAAAAAAAAGGAAGTTAGAGATTTTAAACTTCTGAGTGCATTAACTGTCTACTAGCTTCAACTTGCTCCCACCCCTCTCCAAAGAAAAACTTTTAAGAACCATCACAGTTCAAATATTAGCATTTTCTTTATATCTCTAGACATGTCAGGTACGAATATCAATTCTTTTGCCAAAACTGGAAAACAGGATAGAATATGGATAATTATTTCTTCCTCTAAATATATTTTATGTTATACAAGCATAATGAGCTTGTGTTATGAAGGGTACAATATTGTGGAGCCCCTGAAAATAATTTAAGAAATAATGCATGTGGTTATCTTCATGAAAAATCCACTGAACATCATTAATAGAGAAGAGATCCGGGTGCTCACTGACTGTGGAGGTGCAGCAAGACACTATATGTATGTCCTTGGCTTTCATATGATGGTAAATGAAAAGACAAGTCCACTTTCTTAAAATTTCTGCAAACAATTTTTAAAAGTCCAGCTACTTTGTTTGAGACACTAGCAATTAATTCTAAATATACTCCAAGATAGGCACTGACCGCATAATTAATTTTAAATCTACTACAGTATTCTTGTTTTGCATATCGCTGGCATACAAACTTGTTGTTTGTGTGAGTTTCTTTCTCCATCAGTGCTGGGTGGGTTTCTAGTTTCATTTGTATTTATTGTGTACTCCACAGGAACATTGCAAAATCTGCCCCTTCCACCACTACCATATATTAAAAAAGCATTTTCTAAATATTCATCCTAATGAGAAGTTTGAAAAACAACTGACATTCTTATGAACTTTAAAACCAATAGATATTCCTACCAATTGCAGAAACTTTATATATAATAATAATAATAATCATGTGTATAAATCACTTTTTATCAGAGGATATTAAAGTTCTTTGCCATTATTACTTCACACTTACAATCTTTTTGTGAGGTGTCACTTTGTCAAAAAAAAGATTGACCTGTCTATTTGTATATTATATTTATAATATAGATATTTTAACTGGTTAATGCCACTGAAGTTTGACATTGTTTTCTTCACCTCTACAGGCAGAGTCACTAGGTAATAAGATTGTAATTCATTCCTGGAAGTACTCTGATTTCAGACTAAATGGAGTTTTAATAGTGATTGTAGTGCATGTATTGTGAGCTAAAGAAAAAGTGTGAGCTGTGGTCATGAAGATGTATATTGTGACTTTATATTAGGACTTTACGTGTAGTTCAAGGTATTGAGTGTAATGGTCAAAGTACTACATCAGAAATTTAGGGTCTGATAGGGACAGTTGAGACTAGAGAGGGTCAGGGCCGGTGCAACCATTTAGGCAACCTAGGCAGTCGCCTAGGGCACTGGCATTTGGGGGGCGCCATTTTCTTTGGCAGCGACTGCGGCAGCCGGATCTTCGGTCACCCCGGTCGCCACTGGCATTTAAGTGGAGGGTGCTGGGGCAGGGAAGCGCGGGGAGGGCCGCTTCCAGCAGGTAAGGGGTGGAGGGCACGCAGGGGAACTCCTCACCTGAGCTCACCGCTGCCCCGCCTCCTCCCCAAGCATGCCATGGCCGCTTCACTTCTTTCACCTCCCAGGCTTGCAGCGCCAATCAGCTTAGGCGCCGCAGCTTGAGAGGCGAGAGAAGTGAAGCGGCCTTGGGGTGCTCGTGCTCATGCACGGAGCAGGGTGAGCTGGGGCGGCGGGGGGTGCTTCAGGGTGGAGGATGGGGAGCTGCCACGGGAGGGGGGCGTGTCAGGCTGGAGGCGCGAGGAAAGGTGGAAGTTTCACCTAGGGCACAAAACATCCTTGCACTGGCCCTGAAGAGGGTGCAGAGAGTTCCTTTCAGCACACCCACTAATTGCAGTGTTCATGCCCCATAATGTGTGTGTGGGTATGATCAGTACTCCATCCACTCCTCTGAGGAAAGCACATCTTAAATATTAAGAACCATTGCTGTGGACTGTCCCTCCAGCCGTTGCAGTATAGATATACTTTTTGAGGCTATCTTTATGCATCAAGAAGGAAAAATATACAATACAGGTTCATTTTATTTGCTCTGTATTTCCCCATGGCTATTCGAAATCAGTCTACTTCTTTTAAGCAAAAAGCATAACCTCTTATAAAAAAGCAAAGTCATGTTAATCTGAACACTACAAAAACATCCTCATGCTGAAAACCAAAGGTCAATCTCAGCTCCTTCATAGGGAAAGGTCAGGAATGTAGTACGCAGCCGATGTAATTTCTAAACAAATTACCGTATATACTCGATCATAAGCCAGTTTGTTTATAAGCCGATCCCCCCAAGATGGATTAGTAAAAATGGAAAAGATTTTATAACCCGTTAATAAGCTGACCCTATAATTCAGGGGTCAGCAAACTTTGGCTCCCGGGCCATCAGGATAGGCCGCTGGTGGGCAGAGATGGTTTGTTTACCTTGAGCGTCCGCAGGCACAGAGGTAAACGTAAGTAAACAAAGTGTCCTGGTGTGCCAGCTGCTTACCCTGACGGGCCGGGACAACAACTGGTGGGGAAATTTGGGGGGGGGAGAAGCTGGGAGTCAGGGGAGTAACCCCTGTGACCACCCCCTACATGACCCCACCTCTAGCCTGGGACCGCACACTCTCCCCATCCAGGGCCGGCACTAGCATTTAGGCAGACTAGGCAATCGCCTGGGGCGCCAGGATTATTCGGGGGGGGCGGCATTTTGCCGGGGGGCGGCAGGTGGCTCCGATTGACCTGCCGCAGTCGTGCCTGCGGACGGTCAGCTGCTCGTGCGGCTCCAGTGGACCACCTGCAGGTGTGCCTGTGGCAGCTCCACCGGAGCCATGGACCAACAGACCCTCCGCAGGAATGACTGCGGCAGCTCCACCGGAGCCGTGGGATCAGCGCGGGGGGCGGCAAAATGGCCGTACACCTGGGGCGCGAGAAACCCTGGCGCCGGTCCTGTCCCCATCCCATCCTTTCCCACCTTATCGGGGAGGGCCAGGGGAGAATGTCTCTGAGCTGGCTGGAGCTGCTCCAGCAGCCTGGGCAGCACGGCCGCAGCCTGCTCCAGCAGGCCAGATCGGGTGGCACAGCTGCAGCATGTTCCAGCGGGCTGAGCCAGGCGGCATGGCCACAGCATGCTCCGGCACCTGGGCGATGCAGCCACAGCCTGCTCTGGGGAATAGGGCCAAGCGGCACGGCTGCAGCCTGCCAGCCCCAGAGCTGCAGTTGCTTTGGAGACTCGGGGGAGAGCAGCGTGGCCAGAAGTGGAGAGACTCTGGCCTCGCCTCTTCCCTTCTGTCTCTGCTGGCTGTGCTGCCTCTCCTTGCTCCCTCTGTTGGGGGGAGGGGCTGTGTCCCACCTCTCCCTCTCTATACCTGTTCATAAGCCGACCCATCTCTGGTGCTTCCCTTTGTTACTAAAAAATTCGGCTTATGAATGAGTATATATGGTAAGCTGTATTTCACCTTCAAGTTATAGCTATTGATTCTCTTTAATTGGGGCAATTGAACTCCAGTTGGAATAGTGGAAAATTGCTCCCAGTCAAAGTTCAGGAAAGCCTTAAAGGGATTAAACACGAAAATTTAATGACCAGAAGAATTTTGCTATGTAAATATTAAATATCCGTTTTAAATATTAACCACAAAAGTTCTTCTGATGTTAAGCTACTGTTAAAGTATAGGTAGGATGGAAACTGGTATCAGTCACCAGCACTTGGGTTCACAACCCATTATTGTCACAAAATGTTGACAGTTTTCTAAACCATAGAATGGTTTCACCCATAGACTTAGAGATTCTGTTTGTCAAATATATCTCAGATGTTCTTCACATGCAGCTTGTCTACACTACCAAAAAAAAATTCTTGACAATGAGCAGCAGCACTAGGAGTAGCTTAACTGGTACTGAATGTAGGTTAGCTCCCAAGTATTGACATACTGTGTTCAAACTTGCAGGTTTTTTGTGGGGCAGATAATCCCACAATATGTGTGTTTGGTGAAGAGTGCTTCTCTTCAGTATTGCCAATTTGAGCACAATGGGTACAAATTTCACTTAATGAATGTGAGTCCATACAGTGCAAAGCGGTTGTTATCAATGAAACAATAAGGCGGGTACTGTACCTAAATACTATTTATAAATATACTTACAAAATTACCCTTTGTCAATTGTTGAGGGCCCACCCAAATGCCAGCATGAACTCCTTGTTTATTCAAAATGGCTACAAGACTGCAATGTTTTAAACAAAACTTACCTAAACACAAGAATTGCTCATGATGGCCACTCCTTCTGAATCTTTGACCTGGCAAGGACACATGCCTGGTCTTCCCCAGCTGATCAAAGACAGACTATGTAGTAGTGCCAGCTCCAAGGCCTACCTTGTGGCACCTACACCAACCATTTCTCATTCAGAGCAAGGGGGTGTCCTCATACAAAGTCACATCAGCACAGGTAATTGATGGTTTGATGCTTTTTCTCTCTGATGGCCTACAACTATGGAGTTTACCATCAATTCCATGCCCTCCACCTCATAATCATCCCAACCTAAAATCAACAGTGGTGATTATTTGGAGATGGTTACCATCTTGTTGGAAAGGAGGACGTTTAAGAACCTGCACAGCCATGTACAAGAAGCAGCACAAATACCTGCACTAGAAAAAAGATGCACAGTGTAACCAATACATATTCAAGTCAAGATGAACTGCATTTTATCAACATGCCAGTGCCAATCCTTTTCTTATTCAAATACTGCTGCCTTTTAGACAGACTACATTGGAGCACCCTGTTGAGCCAGCCAATCTGGTGGCTCAGTGCTGTTCTATGACCACCGCATTGTGGTATCTGCCCTCCCATTTCTTTAAATTCCTATTTCCTTTTTAATTTCTGGCCAACAAGTCATTTTAAAAGTAAAATATACAGTAATAATAATGACAGATACAGTAGAATCTGTGACAAAAAATTTAAGCTTCAGTACAGGATACAGAGTAAAGAAATTGTAAAACAGTTGAGACATTCTACTTCTTATTGTGTCACATTGGATCAAAGCCAACATCTCATTTCACAGATGTAGAGGAGATGATAAACCCAAACCCCTTTCCTTTTTTAATTACCTTTCAGTTTCTATTCAGATCTGACATTACAGCTCATACCTGAAAATATCAAAGTGAAGCATGAGCTTTTCCATGCTGATGAAGTTGCTCTTCTAGGGTAGAATTCAGGTAAATGAGAATGTACATTCATTAAGGAAATTTAATTGATACTGCATATTAACTCATGATCTCTTTTTTTAACAGTTTATAAATGAATATCAGTGTTGAAGTCTGATGTCCTTTAAAGCAATTACTACATAATGGGCCACAAAGCAATACTCTACTGAATTCATTTTGTGAATTATGAACAAATGTTAATACAGTAGGTGCTCATTTGCAGCAACATCTTCTAAGAGCAATCACCACTTATGAACAACATGAATGTCTACTGTACAATATTCTCCCAGTTATGCCAGTAACATGCATTTTGTTCAGATAATCGAGAGCTCTGATGAAGAAGAAGGCAGGAGCCCTTCAGCAGAGGATGGCTTCACCAACAGCCGGGAGTTCGTCATTGTCCTCCCCACAGTCCTGGTTGGAGATCTTTGCTGTCCCTTCTCACTCACTCCTGTGACAGCAGAGCTGCAGAGGGCTCCATGTGCTGCCGCTGAGCTGGTGACAGCCAATGCCTGCTAGCACAAGGTGTGAGGGTGAGGCGGCGGTCCTGACAAGGCAGAGAAGAGACACCGCCACCCCCGGCGGCCAGTGTCTGCAGCGATTGAGTGTCCACAGCCCTGCAGAAGTGAAGGGAGCCCTCTGCAGCTCCTCTTTCACAGCCCCACACGCTTAATCCCTGTGACAGTGGGGACTGAAGAGGGCTCCCTGCACTGCCACAGGAGCCATTCAGCATCAGGGTGGCCTCCCCACAGCCAGGTGGTCATCCTCCTGGCCGTGGGTCCTGGCTGAGGTGGGGAGGTTGCTCTTTTAACCGAACCTCTGCATTATCCAAATCCCTTCCTTGTTCCCGCATGAGATACATGTTGTAAAGGCAGATATCTCATCTGTCTCATGATGAGGAATTCTGATAATGTGGAGGTGCAGATAACAGGGTTTTGGGTTAGCAGGTGTATTCTGTACATGAAATAGACTATTGTGCTTTATTCTGTTGTTCCTTTCTTTAGTGGACAGCAGTCGTTATAGTCCAGAATGGCAGCTTCCTCGCAATTTTCCTTGTGACATGCAAACCCCTTACTGTTCCCATCCCCAGATTGGTTCCCAACCATGTCAGATTTGGTGGTAGCATATCTTGGTTATGTGGACAGTTTTCAAATGGAGACTGGATTCAGAGAATTAAGCTCATTTCACTTTTGACCTAACCCAGATTTGAAGGCAGCTCTTCAGAGGTGAAAGGCTGGTGGAACTAACATCGCTATAGAGCCAACAAACAGCATCTCGGTTTAGTTTTGGAATTGGTTCAGGTTCCAGGATTGAGTTGCCTTTAAAGATCAGGTTATTTTTGGGGTAGCTGATCGCTTTGTTTCCTTGAATGTTGTTTTCCTTTAACTCATTCGGGATTATGGTGTCTGCATATCACTCTTGTTTGAGCCATTGGTTAGGTTTGCATTCATTTTGGAAGGCATGGGTTTGGCATACATCTTGGTCTTGCAGCATAGATTTTCAGAGCATGGGGTGTGACTGTCCACGACGAAGGGTGAATGGCCCACAATTTCAATGCATACATATATTTCAATTGGCAATCAATTGTATATAAAAGTACTTTGCTTTGTGAATCAGGATCAAATAGTGTGTTAAGAAACTGGGTTCTTCTGTAACAACATATAAGGAGTTGAGGATCGGTTTTGCATGTCCTAATAGTTCCTCATTTAGAGGGCTTATAGGATTGGGCTTTTGTCTAGTCATTTAACCTGTAACAAATGAATTACTGTGTTTGGCCAACTGTTGAGTTCTGAATTGAGAAGACAACTCTTTGAATCTGTACAAAGGAGCTTTTTGGTTTTATTTTATTAAAGTCCATGTTACTGTGTTTTGCTGTTACTTCAGTAAGCGCTATAGCTGAGATTGCATGACCCTTTCCATTCTGTCACACCACTCCCCCTATCTTCAGTCATTAAGAATTTTTTGAAACTCTTACCTTTTGAGAGACTTTTTTTTTGAAGCTTTGCCACTTCCTAATTACAATTTGTTTGGAAAGTTTTAGGAATAGTTCTGCCTATATCAGTGTTTCTCAAACTGGGGGTCCCAACCCAATAGGAGATTTCAAGGCTATTGTAAGGGGGTTGCGAGATCACAAAATCTATTGCTGGGAGGAGGGAGGTAGCTGGAAGGGTAGGGGTGGGTACAGCAGTCGCCACTCTCCGGCCACCCAAGGCTAAAGGCAGTGCCAACGCCAGCAGTAGCTCAGAGGTAAGAGTGGCAATACCACAAGTATGGTCCTATGAGTATGTTTAGTAATTTGCTATCGTCTTTTTTGTGGGGGGAAGGTTATCACAGCCTGAAATATTTTCAAAGGGGGGGGCCTAGCAAAATAAATTAGAGAGCCTCTGGCCTATATGAATGAAATACCAATGGGGAAAAATACACTTTACCCAAGCACTGGTAGCAAAGTCAGCACTGTCATGAGGGGTAGACATGGTCAAGAGTTGAACTCCAGCACTGATTGGATCAGCTACCCCAAGAATGCATGTACCAGCAGCAGCCAGATTTATCAAGACCTTCCAATCCCGCAAGAACTGGGGTATTCACTTCTTTTAACCTAACTCACCTTGACTGTGCTGAGACTCTTTGGCATCAAGAACCCCAGTGCAGTTGCCGGCAACACCCAGATCTGCAGCGTCTGTGATGGATCTAGAGCAGGGATAGCCAACCTGTGGCTCCAGAGCCACATGCGGTTCTTCAGAAATTAGTATGCAGCTCCTTGTATAGGCACCGACTACGGGGCTGGAGCTACAGGTGCCAACTTTCCAATGTGCCGGGGGAGGGGTGCTCACTGCTCTGCCACAGGCCCTGCCCCCACTCCACCCCTGAGCCAGCCATGCCCTCGCTTCAGAGCCTCCTGCATGCCACAGAACAGCTGATCAGGAGGAAGGGGAAGGTGGGAAGCAGATGGGGGGGCTGCTGACATATTACTGTGGCTCCTTGGCAATGTACAATGGTAAATTCTGGCTCCTTCTCCGGCTCAGATTGGTCACCCCCGATCTAGAGTATTCAGTCTCCTCAGCATCCTCAGTTACCTTCGGTGATGATCACAAGTATGATCATGTGTACTCACTGAGAGTATTACCACTACCCTTTACCTCCTTAGGAATTCCAGGGACCCTCATCACTCCCAGAAACATGCTTCCTCACACCAGGCCCTCAAGGCCCATACTTCTGTGACCCTGTTGGGCACCTTGGTCATCTCATGGGAAGCAAGAAAGACTACTCAGACTGACCATACATGCCTGAGGCTCCTTCATTCATTTTTTCAGCAACTCAAGCAGCGCCCGAACTCCCACTAACTCAGGTGTCTTGTAGTCATGAGGAGGAGCAAGAGGCAACAAGCCCTTCCTCCATTAGATTCCTCAAGGCCAGTTGCTTTGTCATCATCTCTGGGTGAAGCAGTGTTGCTCTTCAGGGCCCCACAACTGGATGACTTTAAGGGAGTGGCTCTCAAACTTTTGTACTGGTGACCCCTTTCACACAGCAAGCCTCCGAGTATGACCCTCCCTTATAAATTAAAAACACTTTTTAATGTTTTAACACTATTATAAATGCTGGAGGTGAAGCAGGGTTTGGGGTGGAGGGTGACTGCTCACAACCCACCACATCATAACCCCCTAAGGGGTCCCAATCTCCAATTTGAGAACCCCTGCTTTAAGGCATTACAAGACTTCTGGAAAAAAACAACGGCACTCCAGCTATCATTGGAGAAGGTGCAGGAGCCCACCCACAAGCTAGTGAATATTTTGCAATCTACTGCTCTGGAATGATAGCCTGACCTATAAATGAGGCAATAATGGATTCAGCCCAATCACTATAGCGGACCCCAGCTACAACTGCTGTCACATCCAGGAAAGTGGACAGAAAATAGCAATTTCCACCTCGAGATGTGGAATGTTTTACAGGCACCCTGGTTATCATGGTGGCCAACAAGATGGCAAGAACAGAGCATTGCTGAGGGAAAATAAACCGAAGAGGCTAGATTTATTTGTCAAGAAAGGCTATTATTTGGCTTATTTTGACTTGCCAACTATCAACTGTTTATTGGGGGATAGGAGGAGTTCGATGGAGTCCTGTGTTATACAAGAAGTCAGATTAGATGGTTACAATGGTCTTCTCTGGCCTTGGAATTGATTAATCTTTGGGATATTCAAAAAAAGGAAACAAGACTTTTAAAAAAAAATTCAAAGCCAAAATGGCAGGGCTCAAAGAAAGGAAATGTGTCACTGTAATAGCCCTTACCAAGGAACGGTGCCTTGTATTGTTCTGGGGTGAATTAGTTTGAAAGAATGATGAACTTTTGAATATTGGTCCTGTGGAAAAACAGTACGTAATCATGTAATTAAAGACTGTGTCACACTACCTCTCCACCGGGGGAAAATGAATTCTGGCATTTCCTAACATTGAAGTGCTTTACTTTGCAACCTCAGGAGTGGACTTTTAACAGAGTTTGTGTGTAATTTCCTGGGTTTTTAAACAAGCAAACTGGGGGGGGGGGTGTGGAAATTCCATCCTGTGGCATCATATTGACAACCCCATGGTCCATCAGCAGGGTTGGAATCTTTAGAGCCATTGCACTGACCTCTGCCACTTGAGTTGAGTACTGAGTCTCACTATCCCTTTGCTGTCAGCAACTATGTTAGAAACCCAATGGGAAAAGAGTGCCATTCACCCTGCACCCCCCAGGTAGTCCTATTGCTATTTGTTAATCTTGGGTTCCATTTCAGGCTCTGGATGGGAGTGTGCTCTAGTGGGCACAGACTCTTCTGCCTATTCCTCTCCCCTGACTTGACTCATTCTGCACCATTCCCTTCAACTTGTCCTAGTCCTGTTCTTCTCCATCCTTGGTTCCTTGCCCCAGTACTGTTCTTCTTAACTTACCCAGGCCCAGTCTCCCTACCTAACCACTGCTAGTCTCCCCAGCCAGGCTCACTGTCCTAGACCTAGTCTCTCCTTTTCTCCCCTCTACCTCACCATTTCCAGTCCCAGTCTTCTTGTCCAGCCACTCTCAGTTCTCTTCTCTTGGGTCCTCCTCCCATCCATCCCACTCTTCTTCTGCAGGCTTGTCATCCAGCATCAGTCACCCTGTCCACTCCAGCTCCCAGTCAGTCCCTGTTCTCTCTCAGCACCCCGGCTCTTTCTCAGCTCTCCCCAGAAGGTCTTAGTCCTGGTCTTCTTGTCCAGTCAGTCCCAATTGTCCCCAGCTCCTTGTCTGATTTCAGTGTTCTCCCCATAAGCTAACTATCTCCCAGCCCCCCTGAATTTCTCTCACCGTCTCCCAGTGTTCTCTCCCAAACAGTCCCGGCCAGTCTCCTTGTCCAATCACACCCAGTCCCCACTCCCAGTTCCAGATACGCCCCCCCCATCTACCCACAGTCCAGCTCTTGTTCCCTCTACGTTTGAATCAGACAGCTTCCTCCCCCTGTGACCTGGGCAGAAGCATGGGCATTAATAGCACAGGAAAGACCATCTCCCTACTTGTAGTTCTAGGGCCCAGCCCAAAGTAACAGGGAGCAACCATTACAGAGAAAATCAGGCTTCACACTTGTAGCCCTAGGCTGGATAGAACATGCACGACCATATGCAGGCACATGCTCCCTGAGGACAGACTCTGGAAATTTAGCTGCTTAAATTGATGAAATCTCTACTGAGCATGTGCAAACTTCAATTTTTCAAAGGCTTATCACTTGGCCAAACAAGCATATTTTTACATCAAAAGGCACATCCCTAATACAAAGGCCATCCTTCTGCCAAATTACAAGTCCTTGCTTTAAAATATCGAACACTAGAGCCATTCAAAGAAAAGGTCTCAAGAATTTTTTAATGGACAGAAAACCCCACTTTTTTCTGTAATCTTGTTATTGGAAATGACTGAATATTTTATGCTGAGATTTTTCAGAAAAAAAATCAGCTTGAGGCTGAGGCAGTATGGAAAATTTCAGCCCAAACAGTTAAAGATTCACATAGTTGTAAGCAACGGAGTCTCTTAATGGGGAGTGTCAGGCAAGCTTAACTGTAGGCTGAGCCACCAGTACAACCTATAACAAACAGCCTGGTTAAAGTTCTAAAACTGCATTCTAACTAATCCACATAACAACTTGTGCTAGAAACAGATGCACTCTCACTATGACTCACTTGTTCTACCGGAATGTTTTCAATTGACTTTCTTGGTTGTCATGTTTGAAGAAAAAAAAGAAGTCCTGGTTTCCTTTAACAGATGAAAGAATTAGAAAGTTATTGAAGCCAGTGCCGCAGTGGCTGAACTTTCTGTTGCTTGACTCCCCATACGTGGAACATGCATTGCCAATTGCAATTTCAATGAGGAATATTTTTTTGTATACAACGTTTTCCATTTGTGTGGCTCAAACAGAAATAATTTGGTACATTCTGATTCCATATGAAAATATTTTTCATCAGTTGTAAGTGTCAGTACCGTAACATTCTTTAGCAAGTTCTATACTGATCTGGTATGCTTACTCAGAACTGGCTTATCCTGTTTTACTTCTGCGAGCAAAGGGCGGCCCTCCAGAGAGTGCAAATGTAGTCTCCTTTGCCCCAGGAGCCTCTCTACACAGGTTCTGTGAAGTCTTCTATGTGCAGTGACTCAGGGAAGAGGCTGTTCTCTGTAGCATGGTCAGCCCATGGATTCCTGCATGGAAATAGCATATGGAGGAGTTGGTGTTTGTAGCAGCATTGCCTCGTGGTGGTTCACCTCTTTGGCTCTTCCTCAGCACAGCTGCAAGTAGGGAGAGCCTAGCTAATGACAGCATGACTCCACCAAGGGAAGGGAGGGAGGGACAGCAATTCCTGTTTTAGGCCTGTCCTTTCTCTGAGCTTCTCCTTGAGCTCCGCGTAGTACAGCAGGACAAATACAATTCCTTGGAAACATCATCAGTGTAACCCAGCTGAGTTTTCAGTCCTCTCTACCCCTCTCACAAGGGCTTTCTCTGACACACGCCCTTATTTAGGTTTATCACTAGGCTACTGTTGAGTGAAGAGACTTGCTGGTAAACAAAAAAGAAAAGCATGTAACTGCTCTGTGAGGTGTACAAATGAATCCCCACATCTGTCTGCATTAATAAACAGCATGAGTTAAAAACCGGCTCTGAAAGCTGTTGGATAGCGAGGGTTTCTGTTCTTTTGTTTATACATCCAGTTGGCTCCAGAGAAAGCAAGCAGCATGGCTTCTTACTAACGCACAGTAATCTGGTTTTGATCTTCATGAGTAGGGCAACTGTACAATAAATCCGAAAAGAATCCTTTTATTGACTGTATGTTCTAACTGTATTTGTTCTTACAGGGACAAGCTGATCTTCTAAAATATGCTAAAAATGAGACATTGGAGAATCTGAAACAAATCCATTATGCCGCTCTTTCATGTGGACTCAATAAACCAGGCACTGAAAATGCAGAAGTCTCAAAGCCCCGTCGAAGCCTGGAGGCCATACCTGAAAAGTCAAGTGATGAAATTGGAGAATGAGGGAACTTTCTGCTCATAATTCTGGAGTTTATAACTCTGCAACCAATTGTAGCTGCACAGGACATTTGCTTTGCACTTAATATTGAAAACTATATTTGGAGTTTTTAAAGCACAACTGGAAAAGCTAATTACAATCTATTAAAACTGTGAACATACTTTGCAATTCTGCGTGTGATGGCAATGAAATTGTTTAACATGGAAATTATCCTACTGGCCAAAATGTATATATGTAAAATATATCATAATTCAGTAAAGTGTGCTGAAAAGGGAAGGTGGATTCATAGGTGGACTGTGACTGTGCTTGATTTTCAAAATAATTAGGTGTGCAATTCCTTGATTTTTGTGCAAAATTCAGTAATTGTTTGTAATACATGGGTATGCAATTGTGCACCTAACTTATGAAAATCAGGTCAATAAAATGAATTACACATTATCTAAAAAATGTGGATTTTATTTTAGACACTTGAGGGTATTTGGGTTAGAAGGGGAATTTTTTTTTCTTGTTGAGCCATAAGTAAAAAGGTGAATGTAACTAGACAGTTCTCACTGACACTTCAGTGCACTATAGGAGAGCCATTGTGTGAAAGGAAAATGTGCAATCAGTCTGATATAGCCTAGGCCTGAAGACGATACATACCTATGAACTTCAGCAAATGTGTACAGCTAATGTAAAAGTGACCAAACTGCGAGTAAAGTGTTATAAATAATTTTACATTCTGTGAAGTGAAGTGTTCACATTAAAAGCAAGTTTTGTGATATCTCTCCCATGCAAGTAAATCTTTTAACTAAACTTTAACTTTATTTTTCAGTTTAAAAATATTTTCTTCCATACACAATAGGTGATATCTCAGTTACGAGGTTTGTCAAAAACCTGTTTCTGTTATTTATTTTAGATTAAGAGTACATTAGCTACTGTACCTTTAAGTTATTATACAAACTTAGAGCCATCTATTAGGGCTTCTGATTTAAGTGCAGTGTATCATCACACAGTGCAATATAGTCAAAGAAAAATAAGATTAAAATGCAGCTTCTATTCAGCAGGGGGGATTTTAATGAATCCTTGAGTGGCACTTTACACCAGACGGAGATTTAACTTATACCAAACCAAGGCCCTGATTCTGCAATGAAAGCTGTATGAATGGACCTCTTCATCTACACAGAATCTTGTTGACTTTAATGGAGCTCTCCCTAGAGCCAGCAGTCCGCCTACATTGATCTGATTACACAATAACCTTTAGTCGTTAAAGAAGTTGAACGCACTCTATGCAGTACCCTTTGAAGTTGCTTTTCTAAATGACATTCTGTACAGAGTAGGAGCTGATTGTAGCAGGTGCTGCTCACTCAACTCCCAGTAAGCAGATCATATACTGCAAGCCCAAAATATTATGCTCCTACTTAGGCAAAACTTCCATTGACTGTCATATAAAGATGTAAAATATGGTGATAGTCACCATTGCTCTTTAAGTGATCTTTCCCAAGGCTGTCAGCTGTGAGATCCCTGAATCCATGTGAAATGGATAGGAAGCAAGCAACATTCTTAGTAGTAGTTAATACGAAATTAGTCTGCATAGGCCAAATGCATCCCTGATGTATTTTTCACAAACTAAATGGGAATGAGGAATGAACTGGGCTACAAATGTACAAGGGCAATTTCACTGTAAACAAATATTTATCAGAAACTTCAATAACCTACTTGCAGTGAGTGTTTACTGACAACTTTTGATTTTAGCAGAAAGCCAATAGCTTTAGAAAACAATCTGGAAAATATCACTATAATGTGTTTTGTCCTTTAATATGACCACAAGTCAACAAAGCTCCAACAGGAATTCTGGCCAGCATCACTTTGCACCACCAACAGTATGGCAGATTATAAAATACCATAAATGAGACTGTTTCTTAAACTACATATAATCAGAATTCTACCATCTCAGGTACTCATTCCATTTACACGTTTCTCTAAGGCACATTACATCCTTGACAGAGATCAGGGATTAAGATTTGCCTAAAATATTGTTTGTTTGTTCAAAAGGCAAGCAACCTAAAAAGAAAGGAAAAAAAGGCAGTATACTGCATGAGTTAAATCTGACCTATGAGTAATTTTAAAACCAAAAGTGTATGGGACTGCAACTAATCATGACTCCATGCTCACTAGATGTACAGTTACCCAACACAAACAAAACTAGTATTTCCAGAAATGACTATTATGATGCCTTTTTCTCATGTACGCTTAAATTGTGCTTAGGTAAAGCAGAAAAGCACAGTTAAAAATAAAATGTATTCATTCAACCTAAAAAAAACCCCACCACCCAAAACACCAACATTTTACATTCTAGTATTGCTTTCTGTTGCTTTGAATGGAAACCATTCATGCATTATTCATACATGGCCCAGAGTTGTATCTAATATGTCTTAAAATGAGCTTATAAAACACATCGAACAATGAGAGGGACTTGGACATCCAGAAGGCATATGCATCTTAGAAGAACAAAGTGTTTACACTTGAAATGATGCTAGTGGTAATCCAGGCATTGTAAATTCAAGATCAAAGTTGTCAATGAGGTTCTTTCAGTTATGTTTCCTTAACAAGGCGTCCTTGTATCCATAATGCAAGTTATTTTATTTGCTACTCCATTTTTAACTCTGTTTATTTTCAGGTTATAAATGAAGACTGTGTTTGCTGGTTGTTTTCTAGGTATTCAGTACAAAACAAAACCAACCATAGTTGGTTTCAACTTCATATCCTTTGTTTTCACTGTACGTATGTTTGAATTGTGATAAATGTTCCCAACAAATGAATATGGGTTTTCATCAAATTGCCTTTTTTTGCCTTTTCTCAGCCCTGGTAAGAAATAGTCAATGTTAAGCTAGAGAGAAGAGTGCCACACAAGAAAGAAAAGAAAGAAAATACACACAACCCTGTGCTCTGCTCTGTACACAAGACAAAGGATGGAACAGTCCCTGCCCAGGAAAGGTACCAAGCTAAACTGGAACTTCCATCTTTAGTTGCACTCAGAAAGCACAGAGTGCAGGTGAGGAGGAGGGCTTGTAAAGAGCCCCTTGTGGCCACCTGATTCTGGAGCCCTCCATGGGCCATTTCAGTCATTCCAGCATAGTTTAGAGCAGCCTCAAGTTTCCCTGGAGTACAGCATGCTCTGGCCATGCCCTACACTCCAGATGGTGGGCCAGTATAGGAGCAAACTAGTTCAACTTTACACCATACTAGAAATCCCTTAACAAATGGAAGCCTTACCTGGGGGAAAACTGTCGGTTTTAAGTTCTTTCTTTCCACCCCCCATTTCACAAAGGGTCCAAAATGGAGTTCAAGTTTGAGTTCTACAGCTGAAATCCTGGCCCCAAACACTGCAAGAGTGCCAGGATTTCATGCCAAGAGTACAAATTCCCCCATTTCTCTCTTATTTATCCTCCTATTTTCAATGCCCTGTTTTGCCCCCTTAGAATCTCACCAATTCTGCCATCCTAGGTAGTACACATAATAGTGTATGAATCGGGCCTTTCAGCAATAGTTACATGCTGTATATAAATACTTTTTATCAGGGCCGTCCTTAAGATTTATGGTGCCCTAGACGAGATTATTAAACTGATGCCCCCGTGCCTGTCTTGCTCTTAGCAACACAAACATAAGCTTACAGTATTGGAAAACTTGCCACATGCATGTTATTAAAACCAGTTTAACTTAATTAAGTGCACTGCTGGACTAGCACTAAAGAAGTAGCACTATAGAAAAAATTCTGATTTGACAGAATAATGCAAATAATATCATTTTTTTTAAATTTGTCAACGTTTTATTGGAAATTTATATGAAGAGGTATTGAAACAAGGATTAGTTTCTAATTAAAAGCAATTTTTCTGGCTTTTTTGGCTGCAAAATCAGTAATAATGTCATCGTATGACAAAGACAAAGTGATGTCTTGTTCGATTGCAAGAATAGCAAGACCAGTCAAGTGTTCCTGACTCCTTGTAGAGTGGAGATAGTTTTTAATGAGCTTTAGTTTTGAAAAACTCCGTTCTCCTGATGCTACTGTTACAGGAATTGTCAGTAGAATACGAGTGGCAATGTACACATTAGGATATATGTCAACAAGTTTGCTGGTATGAATAAACTACAATGTCCATCATCGATTTTGCATGTGGCAACAACTCAGTTTTTCATACAGTTCAAGTCCATTTAAATCAAAACGATCACCGTGCTTCAGGAGGCTGTCTAGGTCAGGGGTCCCCAACGCGGTGCCTGCAGGTGCCCCGGCGCCCGGAGGGGCATCTCAGTGCACCCACGTACTGGCTGGAGGACGAGCATCTGCCGAAATGCCGCCGAAATTCGGCATCATTTCGGCGGATGCTTGTCCGCCACCACGGTCCTTCATCTGGCGCCCACCAGACGAAAAAGGTTGGAGACCACTGCTCTAGGCTCTTGCACTTTGGCATTAGTTGCTCTTGTTTTCCTATTTCGTTGAATTTAGTCCTGCTTAGCCCACTGCAAGCTGAGTGAATAGAACCCCAGGCCGACAGTGGGTTGAGTGGCTCAGCCGGGGTCTCAGCTGCCGGCATGCTCAGCCGCTGCCAGCCGGGGGTTCCTTGGGGGTACCCAGGCCAGCAGTGGGTGCTGAGTGGCGCCAGGACCCTGGGTGCCAATGGGGCAGCAGCCGGAACCCCAGAGCAGTGGTGGGCTGAGCCGCTCAGCTCGCCGCTGCGTGCTATCAAAAATCAGCTCGTGCCACCTTTGGCACGTGTGCCGTAGGTTGCCGACCCCTGCTCTATACCTTAGTAAGGAGATGAGCATATTACATTGTTGGAGGGTTCTATTTAGCAGTAACAGGGCTATAGAAGAGTCAGTCAACATTTTTTGTTTCTCTGATGAAAACTGGCCCACTCCCTTCCCCATATCAAACTTGTCACAAATAATTATCAACAACTTAATTTTCTGTTTTTGGCTAAGATATTGATTTTTAAAAAAAATTTTTGAAATTGAATTCAGGATTGTTAGCAAGCATTTTTGGCAAACAAAATTGTTAAATGACACTTTAAATGGCAACACAGTACTGCTTTCATGCTTGGCTCACCCATCCAGCCTGCTGGTCCAACAGCTTCAGTAGAGGAGGAAATAGGTGGAAAACTGCAGGACCCCAAAATCCACCTCTTGAGGTGCAGAGTGGCAACAGCAGCAGGAAACCCTCAGGTCCGATTACACACCAATGGGCACCACTGCCAGCCCAACGGACCATGGTGAAGTTAGCACAGCATCTGATCTCAGGGACGGGGCACCCATGGAGCCACAGCAGCTCATCCTGCCCTGTGCAGCTCCCCCCGGATGAGATGGATCACTGCCAGCCCAGGGGAGAGATGTGCTCCCCAGCTAGGGTGATCAGATCCAGATGTCCTGATTTTATAGGGCCAGTCCTGATCTTTGGGGCTTTGTCTTATATAGGCACCAATTACCCCTATTTAGGGTGACCAGACAGCAAGTGTGAAAAATCAGGACAGGGTGGGGGGGAATAGGAGCCTATATAAGAAAAAGACCCAAAAATTGGGACTGGCCCTATAAAAGTGGGACATCTGTTCACTCTACCCCAAACCTCTGTCCTGATTTTTCGCACATGCTATCTGGCTATCCCCAGCCCAGCCCTGTGCAACCATTCCAATCCTGGCTGCCTGCCGAGGAAGTGAGTTACTTTCACTTTCATTCTTCAGCAGGCAGCCACCAGCCTCCCCTCCCGCCCAGCACCTCACCAACCCAGCCCTGATGGAGGGGAGGGGAAAGAGAGGGGTGCTCCGTGGGAGGGAGAGAGAAACGGGGGGTGCTCTGTGAGGCAGAGGGGAGAAGAATGGACGTTATGAGTGACAACAAAGGATACTGCCAGAGTCGCCGAGCCTGCCTCACCTCATGCCAGGGGAAAGAGTCACACTCACAGGTGATTTCCTTCCCCCACCCCTTCCAGAGGACCCAGCAGCCAATCCCCTCCCTCAGACTGTGCTGCATTCGGCTCTCTTTAGGACCCAGCAGCCCTGCTCTTACATGCTCCACTGCTTCCCGTCTGTTCAGGCTCTCGCAGAGTGGTGCCCCCAGACCTAGTGGTGCCCTAGGCAGCTGCCTATTCTGCCTCTGGCTAAGGACAGCCCTGCTTTTTATAACACTCCATGGCTGGTTACCGTATTCATTTTTTCCTGTTTTGATGCCAGAGCAGAAGAAAGTCAGAACTGCCAGCATGAAAAATGGAAGTGCTTTTGAGATGACTAAAAATGGCATCTACAATCTACTAATCAAATGAAACAGTCTATAAAGAGCCAGCCCAGTGCACTCGCAGTTCAGAAATTTCCATTTGTACAACTCACCTGTTTCCACGGTGTGAATGTAATTTTATTAACAATACTGCTTTCTCCTTGCCGCCTGCAGTGACTGTGATGTAGCACCCAGCAACTCTTAGTGACCTGCGTGTTTTACAGGCAAGCTGTGTCATAAACAGATTGCTAAGGGTTAATGTTCTTTTACCTGTAAAAGGTTAACAAAGGGAACCAAACACCTGACCAGAGGACCAATCAGAAAACAAGATTTTTCAAATGTCAAGGGAGGGAAGTTGTTGGGCGAGTTCTTTGTCTTGGTTCGGTGGCCCTCTCGGCTCTGAGAGTGATCTCTCTATCTCCAGGCTTTCTAATCTTCTGTTTCCAAGTTGTAAGTACAAGGATAGTGAGACAATAGGTTTATATTGTTTTTTTGTATTTACATGTGTGTAGTTACTGGAATGTGTTAAATTGTATTCTTTTTGGATAAGGCTGTATATTCATTTTTTTTCTTTTAAGCCATTAACCCTGTATATTGTCACCTTGATACAGAGACCAATTTTATGTCTTTTTCTTTCTTTTTAAGAGCTGTTGGATTTTTTTTTAGTGGGGGCTCAAGGGGATTGAGTCTGCAGCTCACCAGGGAATTGGTGGGAGGAAGAAGACAGGGGGAAGAGAGAATCTCTTTGTGTTAGATTTACTAAGCTTGAATCTGCATAACCTCTGGGGGAGGGGAGAGAGAGATTTGATCTCTCGGTACTTGTGTTTCAAGGACTTGAAGCAGGGAATCTCCTAGAGTACCCGGGGCGGGGAAATCTGGGAGGAGGTAAAGAGGGGGAACGGAAGTGGGTTATTTCCCTTTGTAGTGAGACTCAGGGCATCTGAGTCTTGGGGTCCCCCAGGGAAGGTTTTGGGGAGACCAGAGTGAGCCAGACACTGGAATTTTCTGGCTGGTGGCAGTGATATCAGATCCAAGCTGGTAATTAAGTTTGGAGGTTTCATATTAGCTTCTCATGTTCTGAACTCTAAGGTTCAGATCTGAGTAGGAGAGTTATGACATGAGTGGCAGAGGTGTGGAAAGATAAGAATCCAGAAGCCAGTAGGAATGTTATTTTCTTTTTCTCTGCTAGAGCTTTTAAGCAGAGAAAGAGAGTTTGGTTTTAAAAGGAGCCAGAGAGAATTTTTTTTTCTGTTCTCTGGTTGCAGTTTGGCTTGCATATTAAGCGAGGAACTATTAAGGTTGACAAAGGATCTTTTGTTAAACTATAGCACTCCGATTGAGAGTCAAGTACCCAGCACAACACACATGCAAATAAAGTGGTTTTTCTGGTTTACTTTACATTTAAAAGATCAGCTAGAGGAAGAAAAAAAAGGCACTGTTGCTAGGCAAACCCCAGGAGACAACAGAGAGCCAGCAGTTCAAACAAAAAAACACCAAAGGGCACCCCAACACAAGAAAACAGGAACCATGATTTCCAAGGCAAAAATGGAGGCCGAGGAACAAATCAAAGAAGCAGACCACAGGCGACAAATGGAAAAAAGAAAAAAAGAGGTGGAGCTGAAAGAAAGGGAAGAAAACATCAAACTGGCAGCCCATAAAAGAGAACAAGAAGCCAAAGATGCAGCCCACCAACGAGAACTGGAAAAACAACAAAAACAGTAAAGAGAGGGAAAAAGAGAGAAAGCATGAAATGGACTTGGCGCGGGCCAGGCAGGATGCTCCAGCCACTCCTAACAACCCTGCGCCAATGATTGTTCCACATCACAAGAAATTTCCCACCTACAAGGCAGGTGATGACACTGAGGCCTTCTTAGAAAATTTTAAAACGGCCTGCCTTGGGTACAGCATCTCTGAAGACCAGTACATGGTAGAATTGAGGCCACTGCTCAGTGGGCCCTTAGCAGAGGTGGCAGCTAAAATGCCTTAGGAGAAAATAAACGATTATAAACTTTTTCAAACCAAGGCCAGATACAGAATGGGGATAACACCTGAACATGCCCGTCGGCGGTTCAGAAACCAAAAATGGAAACCAGATGTATCATTCCCCCGACACGCCTACCACATTGCAAAGAATTATGAAGCCTGGATATCAGGAACAAAGGTTAACAATCTGGACAAGCTGCATCTCCTGATACAAATGGAGCAGTTCTTCGATGGTATTCCTGAGGAAATAGAAAGGTACATCCTAGATGGGAAACCCAAAACAGTAATCTAGGCGGGGAAAATTGGAGCCAAATGGATGGAAGTGGCAAAAAAGAAAAAAGCTACTGTCAAGGGGAGCGAACACCCCAGGGGGCACACCGACAATAAACCCTACAACCGAGGGCAACCAAAGACCCCACCTACAACCCAAGGAAAGCCACAGATGCCCTATTCTTCCACCTCACCAGTCTCCAGTAACCCACCTCGACCCAGTGACCAGTCAGCTGGAAGATGCTTCAAGTGTAATGAACTGGGACATATAAAGGCCAACTGCCCAAAGAACCCCAACCGAGTGCAGTTCATTACACCACCATCACACCAAAGATCCCCAGGCCCAGATGCCTCTTAAATACCCTTGGAGCGAAGGGAAACTTTGAGAGTGGGCGGAAAGAAGGTTACTGCGTGGAGAGACACGGGGGCACAAGTGTCAGCTATCCACCAATCCTTCGTCGACCCCAAATTCATCAACCCAAAGGCCCAAGTGACAATTTACCCCTTCATGTCACAAGCTGTAGACTTGCCTACAGCTCAACTGCCTGTCCAGTACAAAGGCTGGTCAGGAATGTGGACTTTTGCAGTCTGTGACAATTATTCCATCCCCATGCTACTGGGGGAAGATTTGGCCAGCCAGGTGAAGCGGGCCAAGAGAGTGGGAATGGTTACACGTAGCCAAACCAGGCAAGCTTCCAAACCCATTCCTGTTCCTGAGCCGTCCACAGGGGCCCCGTCTGTGTTACCAGAGACCCAGACAGAGGTAGTGGACCCGGATCCCATGCCAACAATGGAAACAGCCACAGTGCTTCCAGTCCCAGACCAGGAACTGGAAAAGCAGCCAGCACCAGAACCGGTGCCAGCACTGACGACAGTACTTGCAAATCCATCTTCAACCCCAACACCAGAGGGCGCCAGCGAGCCTGAACTGGCAGAAGCAGCAGACAACCATACCCAAGAGGCTCAGCCAGAGCCTGAAATACCACCTGGTGCACCAGCGGAGAGCGGTTCACCAGCAACGGAAACAACCCCATCACCTACATCGCTTCCACAGAGACCAAGCCCAAGTCCACAGTCTAAGGAAGAACTTGTGTCTCCAGCCTCAAGAGAACAGTTCCAGACTGAGCAGGAAGCAGATGACAGCCTTCAGAAAGCTTGGGCGGTGGCACGGAGCACCCCACCGCCTCTCAGCTCTTCTAATCGATCCCGGTTTGTTGTATAACAAGGACTTTTATACAAGGAGACTCTTTCTGGTGGACACCAGGAAGACTGGCATCCGCAAAAACAGTTGGTGGTTCCAACTAAGTACTGGGAAAAGCTCTTAAGCTTAGCCCATGATCATCCCAGTGGCCATGCTGGGGTGAACAGAACCAAGGACCGGTTGGGGAAGTCCTTCCACTGGGAGGGGATGGGCAAGGACGTTGCCAAGTATGTCCGGTCTTGTGAGGTATGCCAAAGAGTGGGAAAACCCCAAGACCAGGTCAAGGCCCCTCTCCAGCCACTCCCCATAATTGAGGTCCCATTTCAGCGAGTAGCTGTGGATATTCTATGTCCTTTCCCAAAAAAGACACCCAGAGGAAAGCAGTACGTACTGACTTTCATGGACTTTGCTACCCGATGGCCAGAAGCACTAGCTCTAGGCAACACCAGGGCTAAAGCTGTGTGCCAGGCACTAACAGACATTTTTGCCAGGGTAGGTTGGGAGATAATGCTGAGTGGCCTGACGGTGTCTACTATGACGGAAAAAAAGACGGTGGCGTGGAAGAGGTGAACCTCTCAACCACCCTGGAACGTCTACAGCGGCGACAAATCAAGGAGCTGTGCACTAGCTTCGCCCCATTGTTCTCAGCCACCCCAGGACGGACTGAACGGGCATACCACTCCATTAACACAGGTAATGCTCACCCAATTAGAACCCCACCCTACTGGGTGTCTCCTCACGCCCAAGCTGCTATAGAACGGGAGATCCAGAACATGCTACAGATGGGTATAATCCGCTCCTCTACCAGTGCATGGGCATCTCCAGTGGTTCTGGTACCCAAACCAGATGGGGAAATACGCTTTTGCGTGGACTACCATAAGCTAAATGCGGTAACACGTCCAGACAACTATCCAATGCCACGCACCGATGAGCTATTGGAAAAGTTGGGACGTGGCCAATTCATATCTACAATAGACTTAACCAAGGGGTACTGGCAAGTACCGCTAGACGAACCTGCCAAGGAGAGGTCAGCATTCATCACCCATGCGGGGGTGTATGAATTTAATGTACTTCCTTTCGGGCTGCGAAATGCACCCGCCACCTTCCAGAGGCTGGTAGATGGTCTACTAGCAGGACTGGGTGAATATGCAGTTGCCTGCCTCAATGATGTGGCCATTTTTTCTGACTCCTGGCCCGAACACCTAGAACACCTGGAAAAGGTCTTTGAGTGCATCAGGCAGGCTGGACTAACTGTTAAGGCCAAAAAGTGTCAAATAGGCCAAAACAGAGTAACTTACCTGGGACACCAGGTCGGTCGAGGAACCATAAATCCCCTACAGACAAAGGTGGATGCTATCCAAAAGTGGCCTGTTCCAAAGTCAAAGAAACAGGTCCAATCCTTCTTAGGCTTGGCCAGGTACTACAGGCGATTTGTACCACACTACAGCCAAATCGCTGCCCCACTGACAGACCTGACCAAAAAGACCCAGCCAAATGCAGTTAAGTAAACTGATGAGTGTCAAAAGGCCTTTGCCCAACTTAAGGCGACGCTCATGTCTGACCCTGTGCTCAGGGCCCCGGACTTTGACAAGCCATTCCTAGTAACCACAGATGCATCTGAGCGTGGTATAGGAGCAGTTCTCATGCAGGAAGCAACGGATCACAACTTCCATCCTGTCGTGTTTCTCAGCAAGAAACTGTCTGAGAGGGAAAGTCACTGGTCAGTCAGTGAAAAGGAATCCTATGCCATTGTGTACGCCCTGGAAAAGCTACGCCCATATGTTTGGGGACGGCGGTTCCAGCTACAAACTGACCATGCTGCGCTAAAGTGGCTTCATACTGCCAAGGGGAACAACAAAAAACTTCTTCGATGGAGTTTAGCTCTCCAAGATTTTGATTTTGAAATTCAGCACATTTCAGGGGCTTCTAACAAAGTAGCTGATGCACTCTCCCGTGAGAGTTTCCCAGAATACACTGGTTAAAAATTGTCCTTCGTATGTAGAAGTCTGTTAGTTATATACTTAGTAGTATATGTAAAGGTGCATGTGTTGTATTACTCTGTTTATGTTAGAGTTCTAGGAAGAAATCGCCGCCAGTGAGATTCCCCACTGTCTGCGATTTGGGGGGTGTGTCATAAACAGATAGCTAAGGGTTAATGTTCTTTTACCTGTAAAGGGTTAACAAAGGGAACCAAACACCTGACCAATCAGAAAACAAGATTTTTCAAATGTCAAAGGAGGGAAATTGTTGGGTGAGTTCTTTGTCTTGGTTCGGTGGCCCTCTCGGCTCTGAGAGTGATCTCTCTATCTCCAGGCTTTCTAATCTTCTGTTTCCAAGTTGAAAGTATAAGGATAGTAAGACAATAGGTTTATATTGTTTTTTTGTATTTACATGTGTGTAGTTGCTGGAATGTTTTAAATTGTATTCTTTTTGGATAAGGCTGTTTATTCATTTTTTTTCTTTTAAACCATTAACCCTGTATATTGTCACCTTGATACAGAGACCAAATTTATGTCTTTTTCTTTCTTTTTAAGAGCTGTTGGATTTTTTTTTAGTGGGGGCTCAAGGGGATTGAGTCTGCAGCTCACCAGGGAATTGGTGGGAGGAAGAAGACGGGGGAAGGGAAAATCTCTTTGTGTTAGATTTACTAAGCCTGAATTTGCATACCCTCTGGGTGAGGGGAGAGAGAGATTGATCTCTCGGTATTTGTGTTTCAAGGACTTGAAGCAGGGAATCTCCTAGAGTACCCAGGGTGGGGAAATCTGGGAGGAGGTAAAGAGGGGGAACAGAAGTGGGTTATTTCCCTTTGTGGTGAGACTCAGGGCATCTGAGTCTTGGGGTCACCCAGGGAAGGTTTGGAGGAGCCAGACACTGGAATTCTGACTGGTGGCAGCGATATCAGATCCAAGCTGGTAATTAAGTTTAGAGGTTTCATGCTAGCTTCTCATGTTCTGAACTCTAAGGCTCAGATCTGAGTAGGAGAGTTATGACAAGCTGTCATCCAAACCTTACCCCTATGAAACCATGGCTCAAAATCTTGTGAAGAGCAGTTTATGCTGGAGTTCAGTTCATCTAGATTCTAAACTGAGCTCAAGTGCAACTAGCCTTATGGCTACACAGTATCCACACAGTGAGCTAGCCAGGCATAGTACTAGCGCCACAGCTAACGGTGCCTTGAGATTTGCTGTTAAAGCAGGACTAAGGGCTTATTGACACTGGGAATAAAGCTTCAGTAGCTAACGTGTACTGGCTACTCCACATCAGCTCCCGGGGTGTGTGTGTGTGTGTGTGTGTCCCCATCCTTATCCAGACATACTCATGCTAGCTCTTATCAAGCTGCTTGCCGAAAACAGCAGTGTAGCACAGGCATCAGCAACAGCACCGGCCAGTGCACATTCCTGCCGAAGACCTGCTTGGTTTGTTCTTACAGTGGTTACTCTGTGCTGCTGCTTGCCAGTGCCAGTGCTATGATGGCTACACTATTTTTAGCACACTAGCTTGATCAGAGCTAGCAGGATTATGGGGGGAGGGTGAGTGATTCTCAGCTCTTGTTCCCATTAGTCATTACAAGTTGTCTGTTCTCAGTAAGGAAACACTTTCAACTGTCAGCTCCTGCTGGCTACTTCTGCTTTCAGATGCTGCTACATCTCCCTCTCTGATGCCCCAGCTCTGCTCCATACCGAGCCCCTATGGGGCCCAAGGAGCCAGACTGGGCAGCAGCCCAGGTGTTCTGAGAGCACAAAGACTGGGCATGGAAAGGGGTTTGTGTGGCGGGCAAGAGGGGGGATTCAGAGCCGCTGCTTCAGCTCTCGATGCACTAGGAAGCAGCACCAGAACATGCTGGATTGGAGTGGTACATGCGGATAGTCAGTGCGGCTTTTAGGCATCAGTGAGGAGTTAAACATGGATATTTGGAGGGGCCGGTGAGTGGGTAGAAGAGGGTTTTGTACAAAAAGGAGCAGGAGTGGTGGTGGTACTGGAGCTATATCCAGGAGGGGCCTTGCAGAGGGTCTGAGGGCAGACTATTGCCTCTGTAACACAGTGGAGCTTGCAGGGTTCCTTCCGTGCTGCTGCCTGGGCTCCCTGGTGCACTAAGGCAGTAGTGTCACAGGAAGCCTTTGGTGAAGTGTTGGTCTAGAGACACTTTCTTCTTCTAGCAGTGCTGCCTGGTGTATCAAAGAGAAAAAGAAGCTGTCGTGGGAGACCTCTTTAAATACCAGTGCCCTGCACAGTCCCATTCTGGCCTTTATAGCCCTACCCACCCACCCCTCATGTCCCTTCAGGTCCCTGACACACCAGGCAATAGCACCCTGCAAAGCTGAGGTGGGTGAGTCATGAGAAATGATGGAACAGGGTGACCAGGAAAGTGTTTTGTGGGGGTTGCAATGAGGAGAGATGGGCTTGAGCTGCGGTAGGAGAAGCACATCAGAGGAACTTGGTGTTCACAAGCCATCTATGGAGGACCTCTGCTCCAATGAGCCTCCTATGGTTCTTAAAAGAAGAGCCCCTCTTTGAGGAAACGTAGGTGCCTCAGCAGAAAGCAGAGCTCTATCTTGCAGGGGCATGTTATGTTCTTAACTAATAACTTTCTTTTCCATTGTTTGGAGCATCCTTCACTGTTTGTAGCGGAGGTGACAGCATTAGCTAGGGCACTGAGTTGAGAGCACAAGATGCTGTTCAGGACTCTGCCACAAAACTGCTTCCTGATCTTGGGCAAGTTACCTAACCTCTCTATGCCTCCCTTTACTCCACCTCTTCAATGGGGATAATTATATTTAACTTCCTTTGTAAGCCACTTTGAAACGGGTTGTGTATTAGTGTTGGGGCAATGATGTGTATGCACAACCCACACCAATCCACCCTCATGTAGTGGTGAAGGCAGACAATTTTGAATAATCCTTTGTTCACTTAAATAGGTTTCACTGGATGTTGTTTTGCAAATCACACTGCACTCTAGAGATTTTCCAGTGGCGTATACTGCTCAGACTACTGATCTTAGTTCATTTGTATAGTAGGTTTTAAAATGTAAGCCACACCATGAACATGGATATGAACTGAGCAAATAGGTTCTGGGTTCCCAAGAACTGGCCATGTCAATATTGTTAATCTATTGTACTGTTGGCTGTGCTGTGCAGTAACACAAAAGAACCTGTGTTACACTTTCAGCATGTACTATTATGTACTTTGGCATGGAAGCTTAGCACATCTTTCTCTTTGGAGTTTCTCCCATTCGGTTAAAAAAGTCTTAAAGATACACCATGCTTCAGATCCTCATCTCTTTCAGAATTCTTGAGATCTGTGGCTCTGGTCTGGACCCATTTCTAGTAGTAATTACATTCTCAAACACAAAGGATTAAGAAAGACATATTACCAGAAACACCTCCTCTTGAAGCATATCAAGTGCCAACACTTATTTACGTTTTGTCAGGTACACTGAAAATGAAGTTGAGATTTCCCTGGTTGGAGAAGTAAGGCCCATCTCTTATAGCATAGCTATACCACACAGGAAACTAGCTTCCAGAGGTCTCCTTCCAAGGCTCTCTGCTTTAGAGTGCACACTTTGCCAGGGACAGCCCTTTCCTTCCAAAGATCCTTCTGTGACTGGAGGGAGATAGCAAGAGTGGGCTGCCAGTAACATTCCATAAAGACCCTAGTGTAGCAGAGCCCCTTATGCAAAGTATTTTGGTTTTACATTTTATGTAGCCACTATGTTTTTAAAAAAAATCGATTCTGCCATTGCTTTTGCTGGCTTGGAAACATTGGTACTGGCCAGTCAACTTTGCACCTGTCTTTCCCACATGATTTTAGCAACCAGTAGCTCACAAACCTAATGGAATTGGCAGAATGCTGTGATTTCTAATTTTGTGACTGTATAAAACATTTATTTGAAGCTCTGGTGGTTCCCAAGCTCTCAGAACTTAAAACTGTGTTGGGTTTACTATGACCCCTTGCTCTTACAGGGCCCAACCCTGACACTAGCTGACCCTCCTCTACCCCCTCTTAAGCCAGTATGTGTGGAGGGCACTCAGCACCCCACAGGAAAGAGCCTGCACAGCTTTTATGATACTGGGACTGGACTGAATATAGGAGCCGGGAACCTTGGATTAGGGAAATATTCAGTCCTTAGAGAGGAATCATTAACTGAGCCCTCCTTTTTCAGGGGCTCAGCAGAGAAGTTGTACTACATTGGTTTTAATGGCAGGTATCTTTGGTATTATGGATTGTTCTTTCAGGGATTAAATTGTACAATTTCATAGGACTGACTTCTGAATTGTGATAGCTCAAAATCAGATGTAAATTCTGTATTAGATGTCCCGCCATTAACCGATAACTCACCATTTGCAGTGCAGTGTTCTAGCAAAAGGAAATGTATTTTCTTCATGTGATTTGATCTCTTCTTACATTTATTCTCTGCTGCAGCTATAACATCTGAGGGAAAATACACATAAAAGCAGTATTAATGCTTGCAAAAACAATGATCAAGTATAAACACTGTCTCAAAACAATTAGAAGCATAAATTAGATGTTTTGCAATACTAGCAGCAAGTGCTAATAAGAGTTATGATTTACCGCTGACTATAAGAAAGAAATAGTATGTGTCATTTTAATGTTCATTACGTTATCAACAAAATGTAACACTGAGATGTAAGACTCTAAATCAAGAAAAAAAACACAGCTGATATAGAGACGTCTCTGTTATAATGAATGATCCCTTTCAACACAATAAAATCACATACAGTTTGTCTTTGATATAGCTGTACATTTTCTCTAACTTCTTGAGTGTTTGTAATGTCTCTAGCCTCTGTTACACTTGTGTAAATCCTACTGAACCCTGCCTTTCCCATGTCAGGTGCTATTGCAATACCCCATAGCATTCCCCAAGGGGGAGGGATAGCTCAGTGGTTTGAGCATTGGCCTGCTAAACCCAGGGTTGTGAGTTCAATCCTTGAGGGGGCCACTTAGGAATCTGGGGCAAAATCAGTACTTAGTCCTGCTAGTGAAGGTGGGGCTGGACTTGATGACCTTTCAGGGTCCCTTCCAGCTCTATGAAATAGGTATATCTTTATTTTTTATTATTATAACCAGGCCTGAAGAAAATCACAACACACTCCAAAGGAATAATCCAAGATTCAACCTAGAGCAGGATCTAAAACAAATATCCTGCTCCATTTAGTGGCAAAGATGACACAGAGTAGAGAGGATAACAGGCAGCCCACTGGACAGTTCTCATTGTTTTGAATAGTCCATGTAGACCACTTAGATACACATCCATGGGAGACTGACCATCCTTCCTCTGACTGGTGAGCATCATGATGTTGATCATTTAGAGTCTACTAAATCTATGCTTAACATTTACAGGATGTAGGTATATGGTAAATTCCTTAAATTAAATTTAAAGATGGCAAATCTGAAACCGACCAAAGGAAATGCTTTGTCACACAACTTTATTAACCATGGAACTCATTGCTGTATGTTGTCATTGAGGTCAAAAAAATCTCTGCAAGTATCTTCAGAAAGATACAGATAATAATATTATCCAGAGTTACAACAGTTAATGCCAACAAAAAGCTTAGAAGAGAGATTCAATTTCATGCTTCAGGGTTTAAGCCAACCTCTATTAGGAAGTTTCTTGCACCTAACTCTGAAGCATCTGGTGCGGGGCCACTATCAGAGACAGGATATTGAACTAGATGGACCATGAGTTTAATCCTGCATGGCAATTCCTGTTCCTGTGTGCCTACGTAATTGAAATTTGAAATGAATTCTAACATATTGTAGGACACAGTAATTACGTTCATTGTAGCACACTGCCAAAACTGTAGAGAGGATTTTTTTCTGTTACATGCTGCCTATGACTACTAGGAATACTTATACACTGCAGAAGCTTTGTGAGAGAATCAGTCGCCACAGGTAACATGCAGGATTTCAGTAACTCAATCCTTCTTCTGGGGATTCAGGCCAGTTCCAAGTAATCAGAATTAAAGTAGTTCTTTCCTGTGCCAAAATCACTAGCAACTGACATAAAAGATGGAAAGGGAGAAAGGCAGATCAAGACTGACTTCTCAGGGGTACAACGGAGAAGCCACTCCCAGCAACCAGGGGAACCTGATCCCAGAACATAAATCCTAATCTTTGCAATGTTGCTGATGGCCATTATGTGTATCTGGAGAACTGTCAACTCTGTGAGGCAATCTGACAGGCAGCTGTCATTCGATTTGCAGAAAGGGGGAGACTCAGCAAGTCTACCATCACATTCAACATTCTTGTAAAACTTACTGACTGCTGAGACGATCAAGAGATGGGTGTTAGCCCACAGGCAAACCTTGTGAGCTTTGGCACCATCCTGGAACTTCCAGTCCCTCCTCCTCCCTCAGATTTGCCATACTAGCACTATTTGCCATTGCCTCTCTGGATCTGAATGTGCTTCCACTGGTAGTACACCTGCAGCGTAGCAGGGCTAGCTTTGCTTACAGCCTTTCTGATAGACAGAGGCTCTTCTCTCAGGTACCAAAGTGCCTTGTTTTCCCAGTTGGCTCCAGCCTCTTGCAGACTGGCATCTTTCATGATTACTGCACAGAAGTGGAATAAGAGACACTCAGTTACCACTTCAGCTCCTTTTCTGCAAAAGGAATGAGACAATCACTTTCCTACCAGAACGCACCGGAAGCTTATGATGGATATATCTTGAACTTTGCCCACTGGACAAGGTTCGTGCAAACTGCAAGGGAGCCTGGAAACTTGACATGGTTGCACTAATTTTCCCAGTTCCCAACAGGCCCCAAACCTCCTCCCTCACCTTAGAGATCCTGTCCTCTGAGGAAATGACTATCCAGGTGTTGAACAGAGCCTACAGGTAAACCAATTTCAGGGGGAGAGGGGAGGAAATCACTTCTTGAGACTGATGACATAGGCATCCTTGACGAATATCTGGATTTTACTTGTACTGCTGCTGCTGAGTCCTCCAGTTCTGAAGGGGCTTATAGCAACCCATCATGTAATTTAGGACTACCTTTATGAAAGCTTAAGGTGGGAGGAGGTAGAGGTGATCAGAAGTGCTTTTGAAACTAATATACCTTCAGGAACTGTCTGTGAATCAGAAGAATAAAAGAATAAAACCACAAAGAGAAGCAACCTGAAGGTCTATGTTCTCTAGAAACTGTTCAGAGTTCACTACACTTTAATGGTAGGCCTCAAGGTCTTGAGTGAGAAAAAGGCCTTCCTCAGATACTTGGTTAAATGCTTCAAATCCAGGATGAGCTGGAACTCATTGGAGATGTTTCTTTCAAGTCCTCTTCAGACAAGCTGGAACTGACACAATGTGCTGAATTTGTAGACAGTTAAGGTTGTGACTACTCCTTTCCTTTTCCTGAGTGCGGGCAAGCAATGGGAGAAACTGGTTGTGAACACAGACTGAAGCAAACTCCAGGGATCACCCATCAGTTATCATGTCCTGTGTAGAATGCTCTCAACACATCTGTAAAAAAGTTTATTCCAATTAGCAAAGTGCTAATGTGGTCGGACACACTTTCAGAGTAGGGAAGTCGTTGCCTCCAACAGGGAAGGAGACATTAAAAAGTATGGAATTATTTTAGCCTCTGAAGAGAGCTCCCAATGGACTTGCCCCTGTGCTCTGGGCCATTTGAAACACTTTTAAGCGGGGTGGGGGATTGAGGCCTTTTACATCCAGGATTTGATGGAAGCACTAGATAGTAGAGCTTGGTTAAATTTTTCAACAGAAACTATTTTTCAGCCAAACAATGCAGATTTAATGACACCAGACTGTTTCACAACTTCATGTTCATTTCACTAAACTGTTTGTTTCAAGTAAACAAAAGGTTTTGATTTCAAAGCGTTTTTAAAGATTTTGAAATGTTTAAAAATAAAATTAAATGTCAAAATGAAACATTTCTGATTTTTTAAAAAATATGTAGGATTTATTTTTAAACAATTTTTTTCCTTTTTAGCTTTTGATTCACAAACACTTTCAAAAAAATGTTCATTTTCAGTCCAATTCAAAACACATTTTTCAACTTTTCAAAATTGCCAGAGAACCGAGAAAGCCATTATTTCCCCAGCTCTACAGGGTAGGTAAAGTCTGAAGGACTTTTCCTACTAACAAGATTCTTATGTCCCTGAAATCCTTGCTCTCTTATTTAATGTTCACATGCATTTATTTTGTACATTGTTTTCTAGAGAATTCTACCTGGTGCTTTCATAGTAGAGTGCAGTGTAAGTCAAATGGCATGTAATAGTTTGGCAGGAGATTTAATAGCACACACTTTCAGCTGTTGTTATGGAAGAAAAATGAAGTTAGCAAGCTAGTGGAAAAGCCTAAAGAATGCTCACAACCCCTCTATATGTATATAATACAGAAGACAGACAGGGATTAGGGCTAGTCTTACTATCCATTTATAGTGCAATATGTAATGTCCACACATTCCTTTTTATGGCTTGGACTCAGATATATATATTCAAGGAAAGAAAGAGGCTCTAAATGAAACTGTACAGTGTTCAAAGTACTCCCAGCCTCAGCAGGCATAAAGAGGCAGACAAAGGAAAAATCACGATACATGTCAAATTAGGTAACAGCCCTGACTGGGTCATTGCAGTCATTTTAGACTGAAACATGGAGGAAAAAAAACCCCCGTTGCCAGTAATTGGTTCTGTTACTGTACTTATCCCCAATTTTCTGAACTGTCACGCCTCATTTCTTCTGTTATTTGGATTGACAATATTCTCAGTAGTGTTTCTCATTATGGTTTGAAGGACACCATGGTCTGGTTTCACTGGGGAAACACCGAACAAGTGAAACGTAGCCTGCCATTACTTTGTCCATCGTGTTCAGTAATGCTGATAATGATATTGGGTTCCTCTTCACATGCTGGTAATTTGCTAGACAGGACAACTGACAGAGATGTAATTCATCAGCCATGGTGTTGGGTATAATAGACTGTGGCAATGTGGCAAGTGTCCGAATGTTAATGATTTGGGTTAAGCAAAATGGAGAGGCTTTTGACGGTCCAGCTGCTCTTTTCATATATTCTGATGCAGGCACATGGAATAATAATTCACCCAGGACCACACAGGGACTGGAGGGGATGTGTGTGTGCAAGGGGGAAAGACATTAATTAAAAAATGTTGCGATAGGCAGGCTTTCCTTTGTACTTGTCAGTAGTCATCTGAAATAATATCCTTCACGGAAGTCATTTCATTCATTACTGATTCCATATGAAAAAAAGGTTCCATTTCTAGCAAGCCTTTTAGCCTTTAATTAGATTTTCCTATTATTGATGCTCTCATAATAAAGGTTACATTTGCATGGAATTTATACACTTAGAAGACATTTAAAACTGCATAGAAACATTGTGTGAAGTCAACGCATGCAAGGGACTATTAACTGCATATCATTTGCCAATAAACTCTATCTCTGCCTCCTTCTTGAATCCTCATTTTACCTGGTGTTGTGACATTTTATGGCATTTAAATGTCTTGCTGTGGGACTTTGTTCCCTCCTGCATGTGCACAGTGTGCACTGTCCCTTGAACACTGAAGCAGATCTAGTGTGGCAGAAGAAACGAAGAAGTGGCGGAATGATTAGAGGACATTGGTTGCATTGCCAGTTATTTCTGATGTAAATGATGTTGCGCAGTGAGGCCGAAAAAAACAGCTGAAAGCTGAGACACTTCCAATGGTTTCTACTGATATAAATCTATCAGGAACTAAGAGGTGGGAGGGCTGCAGTAAACTAGATTTAATTCAACCTCAACTGGAAGTTTCAAGAGAGGAAATATAACACTAGACTAGTGTCCCACAACAAGAGATATTACCACATACTGTACAATCTGTTCTGATACAGTTCTCAAAAGCTTAACAGTCAACTGGTTTTAGGCACAACATTTAGGTTGTGTAAACTGAACCCTGGGACAAACAGGCGTGGTTTCAAGAAACGGTGACAAACACCGCCATGAACAAAAAACCTCATCTCTTTCATTAGCTCGTTCCCCGCAATGCTGAAAGTCCAAAGATAACAGCACTGGGCTTGAGGGTGAGCATCAGAAAGTGGTAGTGACAACAAATAGCAAGTGAAAATGCCATAAGTTGAACAGTTTAGTTTCACTGCCCACTCGAGGTGAAACAGAGTAAACAGCAGAAATGCTGGAAAAATTTTTTGATGCTTCAAACTCTTTCCATTTTGATAATCTAGAGTATTTTTAGTAACTATTTTTGTGTGTGTAATAATATATATTGTCTCAATACTTGCTATTCAACACTTACAATATTTTCTAGAACTTATTTAGCAGCAAATGCTCATTCCATATCCAGCCTACTGTAGACAGGGAATCAGCTTCAAGCCACAAGAAAGTGAACTTTAAAGGCCAGTTATCTTTGTTTACTTGTGTTTAAGTTCTAAAAGACGTACTACAAAACAAAAAGCTGTGTTTGTTCCCCTTGCTGACAAAGGGGTGTTTTTTCTTTAAAGTTTTTCTGCTTTGTAGTTTATATTTGCAGCATCAGATTCTTACTTCCTCCTTTATGCTGGAGGGCTGTGGTAACTCCCCTCCTCCTCAGTTAAAAGGCTGGCAGAGCAGAACAGGTTTCAATCAACCTGTGATGTCTCCCTCCAGATGCTCCAAAGTACTTCCTAAAGTACTCCGTTAAAAAGCAGGAATTCAGGGCCTGATCGTTCAAAAAAAATGAAAATACATATCTTTTTTTAAAAAACCTAACTAACTTTCAGTCTGTGATTAAAGGGCACACACTTTACTGTCTGCAGCTCACCTTTAATTGTGTTTCCCAATTCCTACAATTGACTTTGACTCCCTGGTTGGAAAATATCACAAGGGAACTCCTACAAAGAGCAATGGGATGCAGTCAGGCAGTGTCCCAGCAGCTGGGATGGGACTATGCCATTAGGGTAAGTTATATTCTCCTCCCATGTGCTAGCTTGGGTGGGGTTTAAAGGGGAAGGAGAGTTTGAAGTCAATTCCACGCTGTCCAACCTCTGCACGCTGCCTATCTGCTTAACATCAGAAACTGTCCTTCCCATTAGCTCCTGACCCCCACAACAGATCCTGATTCCCCAACAGTTCATGTCCTCTTAAAAGCATCTGTTCCCTCCCTACTTCTCCCACCCATCCCATCTTAGCCCACCACATCCCCTGCCTGTCACACTCACCAGCCACTGCCTTCTTCCCTTTGTGCTACTCCAGAAAAGCTGGAACTGGCTACTTGTTCAGCCGGTATCTCAGCAACCCGTGGCTGCCAAGAGGATTAACGATAGCTACTACCCAGTTGACTGCATGACATTCAGCCTGGGCTAAGAGATGGTGTGACGTGCTGGTCTGAGTGTGTAGTGATGGTGTGCTGGAGTTGGGAGGAAGGTTCCATATGCCTGTTCCCCTAGGGCTAGTGCCAGGGTCAGTCTGGCTCACAGTGTTTTCTATACTCATTTCCTTCTTAAGTATTTAATTTGCACCGTAAACTATACAATATTAGGCTACAATGGGTTAATTGTGGCAGAAATTCGAAGTTAACTCGAAGTTTGTTCATTTCTGAGTGTTTGATTTTTCATTCTGAAACATTGCATCAATGTCAAAACATTGCATCTATGACTATCATTACTAAGAACACTTCGCCACTGGTCCCAGAGAGCTCTCTTGGGGACCCACAACAGGCCTGGCTCTGAACCGATCACCGTCATCATGGTGGGGGCTGGGTGTTATGTTGTAGCTGCTCCTACCCTTTCAAATGTGACAACTGGGGCATGCAGCCTAATTTCCAATTCCCGTAACTCCTGTTTATTCTGAAGTTTAAATAGAAAACAAAGCAAACTCCAGCCAGAAGCACCTTTTCTTTGGCAGGAGAATTGTCACTGTGCAGGGATAACATTTAAGTTTTATCCGGTCTATTGAAAGTTACTAGCAACTTACACCTCTTCTGCCTCCCCTGGACACCTGACAGAGAGAGTATCAGAGGGGTAGCCATGTTATTCTGGATCTGTAAAAGCAGCAAAGAGTCCTGGTGGCACCTTATAGACTAACAGACGTATTGGAGCATCAGCTTTCGTAGGTGAATATCCACTTCGTCGGATGCATGTAGTGGAAATCCATGAAAGCTTGTGCTGCAATACGTCTGTTAGTCTATAAGGTGCCACACGACTCTCTGCTGCTCTGACAGAGAGAAGCATTTATAGTTTTTAAGGCCAGAAGGGACCAGTTATGATAGTCTAATCTGCCCGCCTGCATGACATAGGTCATAGACCAGGGAGGGGATGGACAAACTTTTTGGCTCGAGGGTCACATCTGGGAATGTAAATTGTATGGTGAGGCATGAATGCTCACAAAATTGAGGTTGGGATACGGGAGGGGGTGAGGGCTCTGGCTGTGGGTGTGGGCTCTGGGGTGGGGCCAGAAATGAGAAATTCTGGTGCAGGAGGGGGCTCCGGGCTTGGGCAGGGGATTGGGGTGCAGGAAGAGATGCAGGGTCTGGTTGGGGGTGCGGGTGGGGTGTGACTGTGGATGAGGAGTTTGGGGTGCAGGAGGGTGCCCTGGGCTGGGATCGAGGGGTTTGGCAGGCAGGAGGGGGATCAGGGCTCGGGCAGGGGGTTGGGGCATGGGAAGAGGCTCAGGGGTACAGGCTCCGCGTTGCACTTACCTCAATCAGCTCCCAGAAGCAGCAGCATATCCCTCTCTGGCTCCTATGCAGAGGCTCAGCCAGGTGGCTCTGCACGCTGCCCCATCCGCAGGCACCACCCTTGCAGCTCCCATTGGAGTGGGGCCATTGGAGTGCATAGGAGCCAAAGGGGGGCCATGCCACTGCTTCTGAGAGCCATGTGGAGCAGCTCCTGACCCTGCTACCCAGCTGGAGCGGGGCCATGTGGCTGATTGCATCCCACATGAATTTATCGTGCTTTTGCCTAGGATCAGTTTCAGGCTAACTGGTCTGTAACGCTGTAGGTCATTCCAATGATCCTTTTAAATATTTGCAGATTACTTTTTTCCCAGTCTTCTAGAACTTCCCCAGTGTCCCAAGATCATGGTAAAAATCAACAGTAATGGTTCAGAGAGCTTTGTGGACAGTTCTTTTAATGTTCTTGCTGGAAAGATGCATCCAACTGTCCATGATCTTGGAGCACCAGTGTCTTACCTGAAAGTGCTGAGCTGAAGTGACACTAAGGCTTTGTCTACACTAGGGAGTTTTGTCAGCAAAAGGCAGCTTTGGGCAGCAAAACAGTGGAGATGTACACATTGCAATGCCATTTTTCGTCACAGAACTGCCTTGTTTTGGTGACAAAATAAAACCTCTTCGATGACAGACAGGGGTTTTTGCACCAAAGTTTTAGCAGAAAAGTCCAAGTGTAGACACCGTGCTTGGTTTTGCCGCTGTAAATAGCCTCCAGGAGGTCTCACAATACCCATCCTGATGGCTCTGATCAGCAGTGAACTCCACTGCTGGATGAGGAGGTAGAGTTAGAGGATGCTGTGGAGCCTGCTGTAGGGTTGCCAGGTGGTCAGGCCAGTCAAGAACTGTTCTCCACTCCGGAGTTGTCTCGCCAGTCCCAGCACTCCCAGTCTGGCAAGCATGGAGCAGAAGAGGAGACCCCAATAAATGCTGTTGCGTTTGTTTGTTTGTTTGTTTTGAGTCAATGGTGCTTGGTTACATGATGGGAGAAGGGATAGAAATGGACAAGGCTGGCTGCGTTTCTGTGTGCTGGACATTTCCATGTGCATCTAAACAGTACAGCAGAAGAGTGTGTTGATGCACACTGAGATTTCATGGGAATTCTTCAGAGAGATCTCTAGAAAACACTCCTGGAGGTACTCAGCAATCCTCTGCTGGAGGTTCCTTGGCAGAGCTGCTTTGTTTCTTCCCACTCTGCAATCAGCAAATGCAGCCTTGCTTCCCCGGTTACCTGCAGGAGTGAGATATCTGCTTCAGTGACCCCTGCCTGTGGAAAAGCGTAGAATTTACAGCAGGGGTCGGCAACCTTTCAGAAGTCGTGTGCCGAGTCTTCATTTATTCATTCTAATTTAAGGTTTTGCATGCCAATAATACATTTTAACGTTTTTAGAAGGTCTCTTTCTACAAGTATATAATATATAACTAAACTATTGTTGTATGTAAAGCAAATAAGGTTTTTAAAATGTTTAAGAAGTTTCATTTAAAATTAAATTAAAATGCAGAGCCCCCACAGACCAGTGGCCAGGCTCTGGGCAGTGTGAATGCCACTGAAAATCTGCTTGCGTGCCACCTTTGGCACACATACCATAGGTTGCCTACCCCTGATTTACAATATTGTCTCTAGTCACCTGCACCACCACCCTTTCATAAGCACCGCTGCTGTTTACCCCAAGTACAAGCCCCTCGCCCCCTGGCTAAACTCACCATGCCTAGGGTGTTCGCCGAGATGTGTGCTCGTCAAGAGACACTGAGGAAGTGCTTGGTATCTTACAAGAAGTGTGCTAAACTGTAATGATTCAATGCTATGCATGAACTAACAATCATGCTTCCGTCTGTTGTTTCTTGTGCTTCTGTGGATGTGGCCTTCAGGGGAACTGCCTACACACATGCCCCTGCCAGAAAAGAAAGTGGCCAAGAGAGAGCAAGGAGGACATGTTCTGGGAGGTCTTGTAATACTTTGATGCAGAAAAAAGGGAATGCAGAGAGTGGAGAGAAATTGAAAGGTGGGACAGAAAAGAAAATCAGGACTTTATTAAGGATGCCACCAAGCAAATTATAAAACTAATGGAGCATCAGAGAGGTTCAAGTCCCTCATAACGCTGCAGTCAGAACAGATGTGTGCCTGCGCTCACCTGCAGCAAATTCAGAACTCTTTTCATGCCCCGCCTCCCTCCATCCATGCATTCCCTGATGCTTTCCAGAAATTCTCAATTTCCCATTCACTACACCCCCTCAGACAGCTTTCAGAATGATAGCTGGACCTCTGCCCAGCTCTGACTGTCTGTCCCTCCCTGCTCCCTTCTTATCCCACCAGGCGTTTGCATGTGTGCTGATTGCTTGTTTAATAAAAAAAAAAAGAATCTGAAAGATAATTGATCCTTATTTATGCCCTACAAATTGAGATAGCAGGTGGCAGCAAGACATATGCAGGCAGTTTAATCTTTTGCTTACTGAAATCCTAGACCATGAACCATCACACGTGCTTCCTAGGAAAGTTCGATTTAGTGAAGCACTGCAGTTTGCAGCACAGAAATATACATTCCTGGTTCTCATTCTCAAAGTGTTGCCTCAAGGCTTCCCTAATTTGAATTGTCCCCCATTGTGCCCCTCTAATAGCCCTGGTATCAGGCTGCTCAAAATCAGCTGCCAGGCACTGAGCCTCAGCAGTCTACCCCTGAACAAACCTTTCCCCATTAGCTTCACAAATACTATGCAACATACAACAGGCAGCTATGACCATGGGAATATTCTCCTCACTGAGGTCTAACCTGCCATAAAGGCATTGCCATTGTGCCTTTAATCGGCCAAACGCACATTCCACGGTCATCCTGCATCTACTGAGTCTATTGCCGAAGCGCTTCTTACTGCTATCCAGGTTTCCTATGTATGGCTTCATAAGCCATGGAAGTACGCTGGGTCGCCCAGGATCATATGAGATCAACAGCCTACATCAGAATCTTCTGGTCTGGAAAGAAAGTCCCCATCTTCAGCTTTCTGTATAGGCCAGTGTTCCTGAAAATACTTACATCATGCACCTTCCTGGACCAACCAGCGTTTATGTCAGTGCATCATCATGGAGAAGTACCCTTTTCTATTGATGGATTCCATCACTAGGTGGTCTGGTGCCAAAATCGGGATACACATGCCATCTACCGCCCCTCTGCAGTTAGGGAAACCCATACACTATTTCCCACACATTGCCAAGAGTCATAGTCCTTCACAGCAGGATGCGATTAGTGACCCTGCACAGCTGGATTAACGCAGCCCCAACAGTCGATCTCCCCACTCCAAAGTGATTAGTGACTGAATGGTAGTGAGTCACTGGCTTCCACGCTGCAATAGCCATGCACTTCTCCACCAAGAGGGCAGCTCTCGTTTTGGTGTACTTGCATGCAATGCTAGGGTGAGCACCTCACACAGTTCCAAGAAGGTGGCTTTCCTTATCTGAAAATTCTGTAGCCACTGCTTCTCAGCCCAGACCTGCATAACGATGCGATCCCATCATTCAGTGCTTGTTTTCTGAGCCCCAAAGCAACAGTCCACCATGTGCAGCTGATCCGTGAATGCCAGAAGCAATCTTATCTTACTCCAATGTCACTCAGCAGGTCAGGCAAGTCTGAATCCTTTTGTTAGGAACTTTATGATTAACTGCACTGCCATCTGTGATATGTTAATGACAGAAGAGCATTGGAGAGCAGCATGGGATCCATTCTTTCACATACAGATGGTGGGTGGACGAAAAAGGGCCATTGAAAAATGTCACAAACTGAAGCCAGAAGACCATGGAATGCTGGGACAAAAACCAATGCATCATGGGATGTTGAGCCTGCACCCATGATGCGCTGTGATCTATTCTGCCAACCGAGAATTCATAGCAGCATAAGATAGCTGTAGCACTGTGGGATAGGTACCCACAGTGCATTGCTCTCACTGTCACTGCTAGAGCACCAAGTGTGGATGCGCTCTGCTGACAGAGGGAGTGCAGTGTGAACATGCAATAGCAATGTAATTATAACGCTTCTGGGTTGCCAATATAAATTTTGTTGACAAAACTGTAGCATAGATGTAGCCTGAAACAAGACCATCACATTAAACAGAAGCAAAAACAACGGACATTTCATTGTTTTCAGTCTGTATTTCAGGTCTATCATCTGAATAAGACCAAATACAGATTAAGACTCGCCTTTTGTTAATGAACAAATCCCATGCAGGATGGTACTTACTGCCAGAAAATGTTAAGTTTAGTTTTTGTTCACTTCTAATGTCTTCATCAAACCTATTAAATGGTACCCTCTGTCCACCCCATTCTCCAGAGCTTCATTCAGCTTTGGTCAGTATTATGTTTATGTACATTGTTTTTATCTGTTCTTCTATGGGAGGACTGAGAAAGCACTGCATCAGTCTAAGCCAGAACCACACCGATGAAGAGCCATTGCAATCATGTTTCCTTACCTATCTACCTTTATACTATCTTTCTACTGGGTACCAGCAAAGAGCCATAGTTACTGATTCATTCCAAGTCACAGGATCAATTGCTGGCACTCCTAAGTAGTGCCCATTGCAAGTACCAGTCAAATAAAAACGATGGCAGCCATTGCTGAAAAGTTCTAATGGGTTTGTGCTTTTCCAGTTTTGAACCGGAATAAAAGCATTATTTTAGTAATAAAAACACAAAAACAAAGACTCCACACACACCGCCCACATAAAATAACTATTACTGACTATTTAGCAAGGTCTCATTCAGATGGAATTGCTTTTTTTGTGCCTCCTCTTTCCAGCAGTGATATATTGAGCCGAGTTCTTCGTAATATTATTTTGCCAATTAATCTAATTACGTGCTTTATGTAATTCTGCAGAGTAGAGTGAGCTACTCATGATTGTCATCATTAGGTTAAAGAGCTGACAATTGATGGAGATAATTTTGTCTTAACAGGCTGTAACCTTTCCCCAGTGCAACCCCCAGAGGAGCTCTTCAATTAAATCAATAATGCTTCTAGGGTGAACGAAGAAATTTGCTTTTTAAAAATCACGTAAACACATCTTCAGCAGCTTTGTGGAGGGGTTCCAGCCTGCCTGCGTCTCATTGCTTTGCCGGGAAGGAAAAAAGCAGTGACTGGTTATTAATGCCCACTGTGCCTAGCTTTGATAAGCTGGAATTTCGCCAGTGATTGGTATTCTTAGCTGGATACACTAAAGTTTGGGAGGTTGCTTTCGGAAGGCATCAAGTGAGGTCCCCTGAGCCATCACTACAATAACAGCACTTGAATCAGACAAATGACAGGTCAACAAGTACTTGGAGTAGCTCCTGGGGAGGTCGGGGAGGTTTATTTTTTAAAAAATGCTGCTACAGACGTTATTTTTAGGCTCACAATGCTGGAGGGCTGACAATAAGGAGAGGCTGTGAAAGCCTGCCATTGACAGTCTTAGGAGCAGACATGTCCTAATTAGCAAAGCCTTGGCGCTGGGGTGTGTGTGTTATTTTTATTATTAACAATGGCCATAAAAATCTTTGTTTTTCTTGCTGAGCTGGTCCTAAACCCCCTGAAGGCCAGGAGAGTCTTTCTGGTGACTTCTCTGGGCTTTGGACAGCAGTTGGGGGTGGGGAGTGGATTTTCACAGGCACAATTGGGAGTTAGGCTACCATTTGCTTTCAGGGGGACCTGAGTGCCCAGCTGTCTTTTAAGGCTTTGAAGGTCTCCCCTCTAGTCCTTAGCATTGCTCTATCCCTTTGGCTTCTTAATGAAACGCTGAAATTTCAGTCACAAGCAGGCCCTTACACTGTATGTGATTTGTGGGCTCAAAGCACCCAATTCAAATCTCACCCTGCATCCAGAAAAAGAAAATGTAACTATCAAATGGCAAAAAAGCAGTTTTAACGCAGAATTGCTGACTTCCTTATAAAGTGGGTCACAGTCAGTCTTTGGGACAGAGGATGGAAACCAAAGCGTGCTAGGTCGGAGCGCCTTCTACTTGCTGGCTAAAGAGACATAGCAGTAGCGAAGGGCAAACCTCAAAATCTGTGGAGGTTTGAATTGAAAAAAATCATCCAAAATATAGTTTCTTGTTCACATCAGTCAGACTCTTTTGCAGCTCACAAGGCCAGGCTCTTGCAGATTCCTGCTTCTCCTTGGGCCAGAAATACCCCGGGTATGTTCTTTGTCACTGTTATATCATTCCTGCTTCCGGTCCAGAACCTGGAATGCCAAGCAGGATTGACAAAGGGAATTCAGAGAATATTCCACTTGAGTACTGTGAAAATTTTCACACAAAGGTAGGGATGCTTCTTAATTTATCTGAAGTAGTTTTTCCATCTCTAATTAGCACTGTTCATTAAAAACAACAATGTAAAATATAGTGCCTTTCATTGCAAAGGATCGCAAACTGCTTCAGCAGTTACATATAGCCAGCACTACTGCCAGGCTGCTACCTCTGGGGTGGAGGGCAGCAGCCAACCTTATGAGTGAACAGATGGCTAAAAAACCTGCTGGCCCTGAAGGGAAGAAATACTTGGAAAAATAATACAGAAACACACAACTCAAGAAGCAGCAGAGATTATGCTTTTGAGGCCTCCAATCTTGGTCCATTATACTAGCTGCTGACAGATAGATTAAGAAAACAAGAAAAAGATATTGTTCCTTTCTCAAATAGAAATTTATTAACAACACAAAGGCTTTCTATATTCACACTCATTCTATTGCACAGTTACAACAGATTTGTCTTTCTTGAATTACTTTCCACTGGCTCTTTGAGCTTAGTTTACGGTATGTGATGCAGGAAGTGGGTTGCATGTTTTCTTAATGTTGAAAACCAGCGGCTGGATTTTTGAGTGGTTTTCCTTAAGTCTTTACTTTCATCAACCATGGAGTACTCAGTTCTTACTGTACAGATGCAGGCAGCAGGGCATGGTATGCCACAGTAAATCTGATTATGCCACAAAAGGCAGCAGTTGCATAATGCTATTTCTATGCCATGGCCATAATCAAGAGGGTTTTTTTTATGTGTACATAAAATGAGACCTGCTCAGACTAGATCAGAAAAGAAAGTATTTTTCTATTAATGTATGCATGATGCAATTCTAGAAGCACAGGAGAGGGCTTAGAAGTGATCAGAAAGCAATAGACCCTGCATTTAGCTGGCTTGATACCATAAATCAGAAGAATTAGTCCCCAGTCTGAAGTCTATGAGGTTAAGAAATGTGCCAGCCTGTAGGGATGCTTTTGTGTGTTGGTATAGGGGTATAGAATTTTTCTTGTTGGACTTTTAGACCAAACCACTCTACATTACTTTCCTTTGAAGAAACCCAAAATGTTGTAAGTCAGAGCCTGAAATGTATTGTTGCAGTGGCTAATTTATTTACTGTTCTAGAATATATGGGCCAAGGCTAAGGGACGGCTGTGATCTAGTGACTGAGCACATAACTGGCATTTAGGAGACCTGGGGTCTATTCCTGACTGTAGTGGAGCAGTTACCCGCTCTTGCCCTTCGGGGCTTAAAACAGCCCTAGCAGAGGGCTGTGGCTAGGGTAAGAAGCCTGGGCTGATTGAGGGAAAGCAGGCTCAGCTGTGGCCATGTCCCAATCAGGCCCAGCTGGTTCCTATAAGAGGTAGTGAGCCAGGAGCCCAGACAGTCTCTCTCTGCATTCAGAGAGAGAAGGGTCTGGCTACAGGGAGCTAGACACAGGGTACTGGAGCAGGGCTGGGGAAAGGCAGAGGAGATGGGGAGCTCCAGCCTGGAAAGCCCCGGCTGCAACCTAGCAGAAGGCCAAGGGGTACTAGGGATTGCAGAGGGCAGCCCAGGGGTAGGCCAAGGCAGCAGGTCCAAATCCTCCTTGCCAGTGATGAGTAGGCTGATACTGCAGTCTGCCCCAGGGCGTGAGGCTCGACAATGACTGGCAGTAGTCTTACACTGAGGCGACGTGGGGACAGTGGATGAGGGTTTCCAGGGAGGGGAGCCCCAAAGAAAAAGGGGTTACTGCCAGAGGGCAGCATCCCAGGTAAAAGAGGCACCGGGTCCGGGAGGGACACGGGGGCCAGAGGACAGGTGGCTCACCAGCCTGCAGAGGGCGCTCTGGAGCTGGAATGAGCTAATTCCCAAGGACAACCAGCAGGATGTGCCACAGAGATGAGTCCGCACATCTACACTGACCCTGTCAATTGACTTGCTGTCTGACCTTGACCATGTCTGTTCCTCAGATTCTCCATCTGTAAAATGTCGACAAAAACACATACTCACCTTTCCAATGTGCATTGAGAACTCCACGTGAAAAGCAGCACAAGTAAAATGTGTTAAAGAAAAGGAATGAACAGATCTTTTATGACATTTTCCGTTTTGATTTTGGTTTGACTAATGACATTTGAGAATAATTAATAATGTGGACCTAAATTAATACAACACTTTGAACAGTAACTTTTTCATTATGTTCATTATCTAAACAGTCTTTCACTGTTATTTTATAATGTATTAAAAAAAGACACAAGGCACACAGATAATTTTGCCCTTAGATGGAGTAGGCTGGGGGGCACAACACACTGGGTTATTCTATTACTGTGCTGATGTTATATAAACAAGAATACACACTTCAGCTGACTGCATGTATAAATCTTTAGGACTGGGTAGACAGAGAAGCTGGGGTTTCAAAATTGCCTCAACGTATTATATAATTTTTTATAGAATAAAATACTTGACACAATTGGCTACTGATTTCAGTTAAAATTAAATTAGAGTCCATTTAGCTATTGTACATTGTGAACTTTAAATGGACAAACAACTGTAGTTGATTTTGTACATAATATATCATGCTTAACACTGTTTACTTTCTCTAATGACTGCAGTTCAGTCAATCACATTGCTTAGGGTTGGAGGGTTTTTTGTACTTATGCAGACATCTTGCAGTACTTTACAAATAAAATAGAGACAATGAACCATAAAGCACAAGCCATTACTAATGGGTTAAAATGTTAGTAATGCTGAAACAAGCTTACAGAAGCAAAGATTAAAAGTTAAGTCCCCTTCAAAAAACACTTGAGTGAATTAATACTTGTGAAAGCCAGGGACCAAAGAGGCATATGTGGCATGCAGCCTTCATTGCTTTGCACCACATCTCTGGTTTATATCTCACCAGGGCCTCTCTTGAGCAAAGGCTGCAAATAGTGCAGTGATTCTGCAACGTGCAAAGGGAATTTGTTCAACACAGATCAAAAATGTTCTGCCCAAATACAAAATGTACGTCTTATCACAACCCATAACGATTAGCTTGCTTTGCATTGTCTGGTGTCCAAATATCTGTATATCTGAGGATATTGATGACTGTTGTTATCCTTTCTATATACACATTTCAAAAAATGTGTGTGTTAAACACAAAAAACTACAGTGACATGAAGGCTTCCCTTCACCTCCTCTCCCCCATCATCAAAAAAAAATTAGCTGTAAAGAACTCTCCCTAAATCACTCTGCATGTAAGTATTTGCATCACACATGGAGGCAAATTCTGGCGTCAGTTACACCGCATAACTTCAGTGAAATTAATGACTGCATGGGTGTAACACCAAGGGTAAAAGGTAGTTCATTATGTCTCAGATCCCCCCATATTAAAGCATTCTTAGACTACCTAAGCACCATGAGGATTGTGGCTTAAGACCAGAGTGCTCAGCACTTTGCAAGATTAAGCTCACTATATAGTGCCTTGCACAATAGGGCCCTGCTCTCCATAATGCAGACTATAGGTAATATTACTTTTTTAACATCATACATAACTCGCACTGGCAAAAATACAGCACTTTAGGAAGAGACTGTGCTTCACTTCTCTTTTAACCTAATGTTTACACAAGTCAATGATTCAGCACTTTAGGTGATTCTTGCGAAATATCTTTGGAAAAGTACACTAAACAGCAGCCTCCAGCTGCTTTTCTTTTGTCTTCTTGCTACAGGGAATGGTTGGTTTTGTGGGAAATAAAGAGCCAGTGCCAGTTTCCTCTTAATCATTTTACATGCCCCTTCAGGAGAGAGGCCCACAAACCAGGAACAAGATTATGTATCCCAAAAATTGGGTGACTCAGTAAGCCTCATGTCTTCAAGTTGCCACTCTGCTCAGCTCCCTTTTACAGGTATCAAGAATTACAATGCATATGGCATCTAAGAAAGAGATTTAAAGCAATGGAGGTTAACTTTAATCATTAAAGCACCACCAGAGCTCGGGCAGCCAGGCTCAGGTGGGGATTTAATGGGCCTGAAGCTCCACGGCAGCTGGAACTCCGGGCCCTTTAATTCGCCTCTGAGCCCAGGGCTCCCAGCCACCTCTTCAGCTGGTAGCTCCAGGATGATTTAAAGGTCCTAGGGGTCCCAGTCACAGCCAGAGCCCCAGGGCCTTTAAATCTTGAGAGGCCCAGCCTCTTCCGGATGAGGCCATACCCTCACTCAGGACTCCAGCGTACCAGTAAGTCCTGTAAGTTACTTTCACCCCTGACTGGGAGATATGACTGACAGCTTCTGATCCCTCTGGGATCTGGGCCAAGGCAAAGCCCTGTTGTTGAGTTGTCGGGCTTGAAGAAATGCAGCCAGGGTTAAGATGACAGTATGCTACAGCTGAATACTTGTCAATGCTGAGTCCTAGCTCACAGATTTCTCCTCCCTGGTTTGGCACTGAGATCAGGATCCGGAGACTGGCAGTCGTGCTGCAGATTTGAATGTGCCTCTCTGTCAGTTGAGGAAAGAGTGAGTTATCCTTGGGGCCAGGGCCGGCGCTACCATTTAGGCGACCTAGGCAATGGCCTAGGGCACCAGAATTTTTGGAGGGCGCTATTTTGCCAGGGGGGGAGGGGCAACACGTGGGTCCGGTGGACCTAGCGCAGTCATGCCAGCAGACGGTCCACTGCCGGAAAGGCTCCGGTGGAGCTGCCACAGTCATTTTGGCGGATGGTGCGCTGGTCTAAAGGCTTCGGAGGACCTACCGCAGTCATGCCTGTGGCAGGTCCACCGGAGCCTTTAGACCAGCGGACCGCCAGCCGGCATCACTGCAGCAGCTCCACCGGAGCCTTTCCAGCAGTGGACCGTCCGCCGGCATGACTGCGCTAGGTCCACCGGGACTGCGGGGGGCAGCGAAATGGCCATCCGCCTAGGGCGTCAGAAAACCTGGCGCCACTCCTGCCTGGGGCTGTGCTGTCTGGATGGAAGGTCCAGTGTTACAATTCAGTGTGGCTACATTAAGTCTAAGAAAGAAAAAAGAGGAGGGATTCATCGTATGGTCAGAATCGGGGGTGAGTTCTCTCTGATATAACAGCTGGTATTGCCAGCACATACTGTGCAGTCTTGACTGGTCATGATACAAAATTGCCTCATTACTTTTTGTTTCAACTGGACTGCCTTTGCCAGACTTACAGAGTGCTGGCCTGAACTTCTGCTCACCTAGCGCACCAAGGCAAGAGAGGCCCACAACTATAAATTGAAGGGAGAGCATGCACTCAGGGTCAGGGTGGATCTGTGCATGATTAGGGGCAGGGCCCTACCAAAATCATGGTCCATTTTGGTCAATTTCACAGTCATAGGATTAAAAAAATTGTTAATTTCATGATTTCAGCTATTTAAATCTGAAATTTCACGGTGTTGTAATTGTAGGGGTCTTGACCCAAAAAGGAGGGTTTTTTTGGGGGGGGGTCACAAGGTTATTATAGGGGGGTTGTGGTACTGCCACCCTTACTTCTGCACTGCTGCTGGCGGCGGCACTGTCTTCAGAGCTGGGCAGCTGCAGAGCGGCGGCTGCTGCCTGGCAGCCCAGCTCTGAAGGTAGAGCCATCACCAGCAGCAGAGCAGAATTAAGGATGGCACAGTATGGTATTGCCACTCTTACTACTGCATTGCTGTGTGCAGAGCTGGTCTCTCAGTCAGCAGCTGCATCTCTCCAGCTGCCCAGCTCTGAAGGCAGCACAAAAGTAAGGGTGGCAATACTGCAACTCCCTTAAAATAACATTGCGATGCACCCCCCCCCCAGGGCCATCCTTAGGCATATGCAGCTGTGTAGGACACCATGAAATTTGGGGCACCAAATTGTCCCAAGTTTCATGGTGCCCTAGGCAGGCGCATGCTGCATATGCGGCAGCACCGGCCTGGGCGACCAGCCCTATCCCTCAGCCAGCCCCCCCCACTAAGGACAATTCCCTCCATCCTGCCTCTTACTCTTCCCTCCTGCTCCGCACCCGGCCCTGGACAATTCCCTCCATCCTGCCTCTTACTCTTCCCTCCTGCTCCGCACCCGGCCCTGGACAATTCCCTCCATCCTGCCTCTTACTCTTCCCTCCTGCTCCGCACCCAGCCCGCCCCCATTCCACCTCTGCCCCCAGCGACCCTGCACTCACTGGCAGCGGCAGGAAGCGGAGCTCCACTTCATCAGCTCCCAGCCGCTAGGAGCTGGCAGAGTAGAGCAGGCTGGGGCCAGGACGAGGGAATCCCTTTCCCCTAAACCTTCTCCCCAAGTGACATGGCTGGGGTTGGGACGAGAGTAGTGGAGCAGGCTGCTCCCAGCCCCCTGCTAATTCCTGGGGCCACTCTGGGCCTGCGGGACCTCCACAAATGCCCCCCTACACTAGTGCCTCCCAGACTCGGGGGGAGGCCTGGGGTCAGGGCCAGGCCAGGGGGGCTGCATAAAGCACCCAAATGTCTAGGGATGGCCCTGGAACCCCCGGCAAATCCCTTTTAGGTCAGGACGTCCAATTTGAGAAGCCCTGGTCTCTCCCTGTGAAATCTGTATAGTATAGAGTAAAAGCACACAAAAGACCAGATTTCACAGTCCGTGATGCATTGTTCATGGCCGTGAATTTAGTAGGGCCTTATGTATGATGCTGTGATGTGGTGTCCACCCTACACGGGCCTGGAAGGGTTAAGATGGCTAAATTGGCCGATTAACTGCCCAGGTTGCACCTGCAGAAGGAGGCAGGACACAGGGATTTAAGCAGAACAGGCTCAACTGAGTAGGAACTAGAGGGACCTGTATTAAGCCCAGGAGCTTAGAGCAGAAGGGACTCCCTGGGAGAAGAGAGGTGTGCCTGGGCTGCTAGAGACACGCAGCCCACAGTGACTCCCTGGGAGGAGGATGTGTGGCTTGGCAAGCCCAGAGAAGGTGGAGAGTCAGAGTCTGAGTCTGCAAATTTCAAAATCTCTGAAATTTTAATCAATTATTTTTTTTATCTGAATTCAGCACTTTTAAATTATATAATCACTTTTAAACCTGCATGTTTGTTTTAAGGCCCATTTATACTATGAAGCAGGATGGATAAAAATCAATTTTTTTTTTTTAAATTGGATTTTTTCAATAAAATGCTTTTTGATGAAAAAACCTATCTAAAGATGGTTTTAATTAAGATACATTATAGCCCAAAGATATCTCATCATGGAATAGGGATTCTAAATTCTATAGTATGAGACAATGTATTCATGTAATGTTTAAGAAAAAAGTTTTGTAAATAAGTTCCAATAGTTCATGGATTAGGGACCCAATTTTTGGGGTTCCACAGGCTTCTGTATAGATTATTTAGGTTAATCTTTCTATCTTCCCAATGGGACTCAGTACTCAGTCTAGACGATACCATCAGAGATGCTTAGTTTTGCAGTTCTCAAACTGTGGATTTGTGTCTCCAGAGATAACATGCTTGTTAACAGCAAAAATGTTTTAAAATAAATAAATCTAGAGGTGAGAAATGACAGACATCAAGCCTATTGTCCCTCTGCAAATTTGTGTACCTCTCTCTAAAAGTGCAAAGTTTCAAAAAGTTCAATGAATCGAGGATTGTTGGGGGCGGAACAGATCTGGACAAGGAGAAGACGTCTGGAGATAAATGTGAGAAAGGAGGGTCAGGCAGTAGAAACAAAAGTGAAACTGTTTGAGCAGCACATTCCAGAAGTCTTAGGTCTTTCTGATATCTACCATACCATTCTCTGACTAGAAGGGAAAACCTCTAATGGCAGCAGGCTGTAAAAGACCCAGTTTGGGAATAAGAACCATTCAAGAAATATATGTTTGCTAATGATGTTTTAAAGAAAGCCACACCAGTGAATTGGTGGAAATCACTTACGCACTTGGATTCAGAGACTGTTGAAGTGATAATCTCACTTTTAACAGGAGTAGCTTCTTCTGCCAGTGTAGAAAGAATATTTTCTTCCTTTGGACTAACTCATTCCAAATTGAGAAATCGTTCGGGACTTGAAAAAGCAAGAAAGCTTGTTTTTCTTTTCCAGATTATGAACAAACAGGAAAATGAAGGTGAAGACGACTGAGTTAGCTGCAGAAGGCAATATTCTAAATTTCTCATGTTTACCTAGCTTACATAGTTGATTTAATTTGTTGTTGTTTTAAAATATTTAACTATTTTAGTTAAAAACAATTTTAACAAAAACAAACCTGATTTAAAAAAACCTGAATGTTTAACTAAATTCAAAAATTCATATGCTTGTTTTGCTAAAATATTATATGTTTGCTGTTGAAGAAAAAAATCCAGAATACGTAACATTGTTGTTTTAGTTAAATAGAACAAATTAAATGTCTGTCTGGTGATGGTCTCCTCCTAATACAGGATGGCAAGAAAATCCTCCAAATATTAATGATTAACCTGTTGAACTGAAGATAGTTCACCTCCCAATGACTTCAAAAATACCTGCTTCAGTTATCTTTGGTAAATGAAATAACCAATCATTTATTTTCTGAGATAGCTGTAAAACTAATCTGAAAAGTTTTCAAAATAAATCATTTAAAAATGTATAGTGTGTACCTTCTAAAAATGAAACATACATCTCTCTTTGAGTTGTGAAGAATATGTATTAAAGTTATAACAACCAACAAGAATGCACTTTTATATAGAAATCCATGATTAAATCAAGTCTTCTTAAGTAATGATTTAAATCAAACCCATCCTGCTATGCAGTCCAGATTGATTTAAATCAAGGCTATTTAAATCAGTGATTTAAATCACCATAGATTTTAATCAACTTTTTCATTTGTACTTCAGTTATTTTCTAAAAACAGGTGCATTCATGTAGTTGATATAATCATTAAAACATGTTGATTTACAACTAAATAGAGCATTTGCACCAGATTTGGTACATCTTCTTTTTGCTGCCTAGGTGGGCACAATATAATTGTATACACTTATTTAAGCAATTATATAGCTTAATGTTTTAGATTCTTATTAATTTTACATATTAGTTTGTTAGAAAATATGAATGATATTTTTTGTTTACTAGATAATTAACTTTTTGCTCATGATTTCTGTCAAGCTGCATTAGGATGGTCACTGGAATTTAATTAAACAAAACAACCTGAAATGTTCTGGATACATAAACTTCTCATCAAGACCTGTCCCATTTACAACTAAAGGATTTATTAAACAGAGGGATTAACTGTAGTAAGTGAAGTAAACTGATTATTTCAGGCCAACCTGGGAAAATTTTAAAATATGCCTAAGTGAAAGTGACTGAAGCTCCAGCTCCTACTTGCCTATCTATTGTGCCATATTTATAAAGCCTGATCTCAAAAGTTAGATGTTCTCCCCCCCGCCCCAAATCTTTTGTTCTAGAGAAAAGCCTTTAACTTAAAAAGCTTTTGATAGAGACTCCTGGATTCAGCATATTTGCTTTTTTATTTAAATGTTTTAAGAGATTGTAATTAGGGCTGTCGATTAATCACAGTTAACTAATGCAATTAACTCAAAACTATTAATCGTGATTAATCACACTGTTAAACAATAGAATGCCAATTGAAACATATTCAGTATTTTTGGATGTTTTTCTACATTTTCAAATATATTGATTTCAATTACAACACAGAATACAAAGTGTACAATGCTCACTTTGTATTATTTTTATTACAAATATTTGCACAGTAAAAATGATAAAAGAAACAGTATTTTTCGATTCACTTTATACAAGCACTATGGTGCAGGCTCTTTATCTCAAACTTTGTCTTTCTAATGGTTTATCTAATTACTCCGACTCATCATAAGAGATTCTTCTGTGGCAGAGGATATGAGTAATTTCTATTAAACATATCATGCATTTTGGAGGGTGGTAACTGTAATGATCTCCTGGATGTTGCTACAGGGTAATTTGTTGCCAGACAAACTACGGTAAAGAAGCACAGGCTGCATAGTTTAAGGGGAGACAAGATGTGTGAGGTAGTATCTTTTATTCAACCAACTTCTGTTGGTGAGAGAGACAAGCCTTTAAGCTCAGCAGGGCCGGCTCCAGGCACCAGCTTATCAAGCAGGTGCTTGGGACAGCAACTCCGGAGCGGGGTGGCACTTTCAGATATTCAGCGGCAATTCAGCGGAGGGTCCCTCATTCCCACTCGGAGCAAAGGACCTCCTACTGAATTGCCGCAGATCGCTGGAGCCGGCCCTGAAGCTCAGACAGTGCTCTTATCGAAAGCTTGTCTCCCTCACCAACAGAAGCTGCTCCAATAAAAGGATAGAACATTACAGATGTAAATGGAATAAAGTTCCTTCTCCTTTTTAACCTTAACCATCTTTACACCTTAGCTGCTGTTACCAACTGACTTTGAGAGGTCCTAGCTTGGGATCTCACACAGGTCCCCTTCTCCCAGACATGTAGGAAATCCACAGCCCAATGTGTTGTCTTCAATACATAATGTAGGATACACAATACTGGATGTTTGAGAGGTTTCACCTCAGGACTTACTGGTCAATGTGCTTTCTTATACTGTAGCCAACCACGCAGCTATACTAGACAGCTAGAGACAAACCTGCCAACCGTCTCCAAAAAGGAGCTTCCTCTTTATCCCAATTGAGAAGAAAATAATATGGGATAAATTACTTCTGTACAGAGCAACAAGAAGCTTATAACAAATGTTCCTGACTATTTTTTCTGTTGCTAGCTCTTCTAAATTTTCTCCTGCAGTCTTCTAAGACGTTCAGTGAGAGAGACAGAGCAGCAGTACCCACTGTGCTTTATTCGGGCACTTTAAAGCCAAGACATTCAATCAAAATTAATAGGTCAGTCTTTGAAACTGACCCAGTGCCTGCCATGCAAACCTAGATTTAAAATTAATTCAAAGACCAGTTGGATTCAAAAGATGTTTAAGAGCAAATTGTACTTGCATAGTGTGTATTTTTGTATGGCATTCACATCCATAGTTAAGAAAAACAGCAATGTAAATATTACACACACAAAACTATATCAGCAGAACATAGTTGCAAAGTCAACCACTCAAGTTATGCAATGCCAGAATTAAGGCTGACTGTGCAACCTCTGACCCACTAGACTTGAGAGCCCAAGCTGCATTGTCCACATGCTATTTTTAGCACTCTGGCTTGAGCCCTGCTAGCATGAGTCTGTTTACTCACGCTGGAAGGCTCACTCCCAGCAACACTGTAGACATACCCAGAGTCTGTTATAGCTGCCTGCTAAATGGTTTAGGGCAGTGGTTCTCAAACTATTGTACTGGTGACCCCTTTCACATAGCAAGCCTCTGTGTGTGACTCCCCTCTTAAATATATAAACAGGTTTTTTAATTTATAACACCATTATAAATGCTGGAGGCAAATCGGGTTTGGGGTGGAGGCCGACAGCTCACGACTCCTCATGTAATAACCTCGCGATCTCCTGAGGGGTCCCGGCCCCTAGTTTGAGAACCCCTAGCCTAGGGTCTAGAGAGGGCTGATCTAAAGCCCATTAAAGGCAATGGCAGTCTCTTTGGGTATGTCTACACTATGGGATTATTCCGATTTTACAGAAAGCGTTTTTTAAAAACAGATTGTATAAAGTCGAGTGCACGTGGCCACACTAAGCAGATTAATTCAGCGGTGTGCGTCCATGTACCGAGGCTAGCATCATTTCCAGAGCATTGCACTGTGGGTAGCTATCCCATAGTTCCTGCAGTCTCCCCTGCCCATTGGAATTCTGGGTTGAGATCACAATGCATGATGGAGCAAAAACAGTGTGGCGGGTGATTCTGGGTAAATGTTGTCACTCAATCCTTCCTCCGTGAAAGCAACAGCAGACAATCATTTCACACCGTTTTTCTCTGGATTGCCCTGGCAGACGCCATAGCATGGTAACCATGGAGCCCGTTTAGCCTTTTGTCACTGTCACCGTATGTGTACTGGATGCTGCTGACAGACGCGGTACTGCAGTGCTACACAGCATTATTCATTTGCCTTTGCAAGGTAGCAGAGACAGTTACCAGCCCTATTGCACCGTCTGCTTCTTTGGAAATTGGCGATGATGGTTACCAGTCATACTGTACCATCTGCTGCTGTCATGGGTGCTCCTGGCTGGCCTCACTGAGGTTGGCCGGGGCCGCATGGACAAAAAATGGGAATGACTTCCCAGGTCATTCCCTTCTTTATGTTTTGTCTAAAAATAGAGTCAGTCCTGCCTAGAATAGGGGGCAAGTCTACTAGAGAACCAGAGAGCACAGCCGCTCCGGGTCAGAGCCCCAGATATCCTGCAGAAATGATGAGCTGCATGCCATTCTAGGGGGTGCCCCTGCAACAACCCCACCTGTTGCTTCCCTCCTCCCACACCCCTCCTGGGCTACCATGGCAGTTATCCCCCCATTTGTGTGATGAAGTAATAAAGAATGCAGGAATAAGAAACACTGACTTTTTAGTGAGATAAAATGATGGGGAGGCAGCCTCCAGCTGCTGTGATATTCCAGGCAGGACATCTCCATTACTCATTAAAGGGTGGGGCGGAGAGGAGCACAGCCTCCCACTGCTATGGTCCAGAATCTCCATTAGACATGAAAGGGGGCGGGGAGAAGCTCAGCCTCCAGCTGCTATGATGAGGACAGTTACCAGCCCTATTGCACCATCTGCCAGGACTGAATCTCCAGGACACAAAACTTAAAGAAGGGAATGACCGGGAGTCATTCCCATTTTTGCCCAGGCATCCCCGGCCGACCTCACCGAGGCCAGCCAGGAGCACTCACAGGATGATGATGAGGATGGCTATCAGTCATATTGTACCGTTCCGTCTGCCACCGGGGAGGGGAGGGCAGGGGAGAGGATGCTGCTGTTTAGCGCTGCTGCACCTCGTCTATCAGCAGCATCCAGTAGACATATGGTGACATTGAAAAGAGGCGAGAAATGATTTTTTCTCTTTTCTTTGAAGGGGGGAGGGGGGTAAATTGACGACATATTCCCTGAACCACTGGCGACAATGTTTTTGACCCTTCAGGCATTGGGAACTCAGCCAAGAATGCAAATGCTTTTCGGAGACTGCAGGAACTGTGGGATACCTCGAGTCCTCAGTCCCCCCTCCCTCCCTCCATGAGTGTCCATTTGATTCTTTGGCTTTCCGTTACGCTTCTCACACAGCACTGTGTTGAGTCCCTGTTGTGGCCTCTGTCTATCATAGCCTGGAGATTTTTTCAAATGCTTTGGCATTTCATCTTCTGGAACGGAGCTCTGATAGAACACATTTGTCTCCCCATACAGCGATCAGATCCAGTATCTCCCATACAGTCCATGCTGGAGCTCTTTTTGGATTTGGGACTGCATGGCCACCCGTGCTGATCAGAGCTCCACACTGGGCAAACAGGAAATGAAATTCAAAAGTTCGTGTGGCTTTTCCTGTCTACCTGGCCACTGCATCCCAGTTCAGATTGCTTTCCAGAGCAGTCACAGTGGTGCACTGTGGGATACCGCCCGGAGGCCAATACCATCTAATTGCGGCCACACTAACCCTAATCCGACATGGCAATACCGATTTCAGCGCTACTCCTCTCGTCAGGGAGGAGTACAGAAACCAATTTAAAGAGCCCTTTATATCGATATAAAGGGTCTCGTTGTGTGGACGGGTGCAGGGTTAAATAGGTTTAACGCTGCTAAATTCGGTATAAATGCGTAGTGTAGACCTGACCTTTGACACTAACAGATCTGGGCTCAGTCTCATCATCCTTTAGCTTAAGTGGCAGAGGCTCATGCTTATAGCGCTGAAGGTTCCAGGTTCAAACCCTGCTCTTGGCCCAAGCAGGGGTCAATTACACCAGTTCTCCATGGCCCCAACAGTGGTCTACAGGCTACAGTTTGGTCTTCTCTGTCTTAGATATTAGGCTGCATAATCTCTGAAATGAAATGAGAGTCTACTCTCCACTCACCTATACCTTTCTTCAAGTATAAATTGGAGAAGGTTCAGAGAAGAGCCATGAGAATGATTAAAGAATTAGAAAACATGCCTTTTAGTGATAGACTCAAGTAGCTCAGGCTATTTAGTTTAACAAATAGAAAGTTAAGGGGTGACTTGCTTACAGTCTGCAAGTGCCTACATGGGGAACAAATATTTAATAATGGGCTCTTGAGTCTAATAGAGAAAGGTAGAACACATTCCAATGGCTGGTAGGTGAAGTTAGACAAATTCATACTGGAAATAAGGCAAACGTTTTTAACAGAGAGTGTATTTAACCATTGGAACAATTTATCAAGAGTTGTGGTGGATTCTTTAAATCAGGGATGGACATTTTTTCTAAAAGACATGCTCCAACAATTATTTGGGGAGAAGTTCTATGGCCTGTGTTATACAGGAGGTCAGGTTAGATGATCACAATGGTTTCTTCTTGCCTTGAACTGAATCTATTAACCTACATATTTTCTCTTGTGGAATGAGCAGGGGGCCTTACAGACTTCACACACTCAAATTAGACCAAAGTATATTTCATGATGACCCCAACATGGTACCTAATTTAGAATAGCACAGAATTGGCTTGGCTGTCTACTGGGATATGCAAAATGGATTCTGTTTTAAACCTCCCATTGCATGGCAGAACTGCAAAGGAAAAAATTCACCACCATGAAACTAAAAGCTCAAAGATTCAGCCAGAAAGTAACATGACCTTTCCTTCCCCATGTTCTTTACATCCTAAGGCTACATGACAACCACATGGTTACCTAAAAATTCTACAGACTATTTTGCATGGACAGTGTATTAATTATCTGAAAACTCCACTATAAATTGTGGCTGGGACTAACTCTTAGGAAAAGCAGCAGCTTCTTATATTGATAAAAGTGCTTTTAAAAAATGAATACACTTCAAACTCAGATTCTATTCTTTGAATGCATAGGATTCTTTATTGCTTCTGATAATGCAAACACCTATGATGCAGGGCAGAAATTTAGGGGTCTGTATGAAGCAGGGCTCAAACTAAAATGTCTGCCCCTATACCACAGTAACCATAGCTAACAAGAATAGGGAGTGTCTTGAAATGAGATGGGTGTGTAAGTAAAAGGGGGTAGGTAGGTAAAGAAAGCTAAACAACTGTGAACACTTCAGTTATTTATGTAAGTTCATAGAACTCCCTTCTGTCTAGGCCTTACAATTTACTCTACCTATATTGAAGCTTCAAGAGAGTCAGAGAATCCAGGAAATTCATGGAACTTTTCTTTTGCCATACCAAAGGTACTAAAAGCCCTTCCCCTTTCCCTGTTGTGTGTACAGAAAATATCTTAAAGACATACTACAGCAGTGTTTGCTAGTGAAGCCAAGGTATTAACTTGCTGGCATTTTCTTTATTAACCCTCGACTTTCCCCTCACATCACAAACATATGCTTGGTTCAGAACTTGGTCTGAAGATCTAAGCTGCATTGGCCAACTAGCGATGTAAGTTCACATACAGTAAGTAGTGTCATCCTGCACAATAGTAGGTTCCAGCCCTGTTGTTATGATCTTGTTTTCAGAAGTGCCAATAAAGTTAAAAGATAATGCACTGCTCTCAGAATTCATCCAGTGCCTGCTGTGAAGATGCTGTGCTGTCAACCACAATAGTTAAATGATAATATTAATAGACAGCAAGTTTGTGTTCCACTAAGTGAACTCCCGCTGATAGATTAATGACAAACACAAACTCGTATTCCATTAACATCATTGCTATTGTAGCAAATGTACAAGAAAAAAGTCAAGCCTTTAAGAGCAACTGCTTGGAGAGAGTCTCCTCCTACATAATTCAGGATATTGGTCTTTACTGGTCCTGTTGCTGACATTTAAGAGCTTTAAATGTTTCATTGTGTTTTCGGAAAGGCTCAGCGTTGGACAAATATGCAAAATTGTTAGCAGTACCTTAGCATGACATGTATACCTCTTGCAGTAAGAGGTGACAGTTATCTATTTCTGCTGTACAGAGCTTATCTTGTATATTATTTAATAAATATTATGTACTTATATGCACTCTTGGCATCATCATCATTCCTCCAACACCATCAGGTGCATAAGGCAGAAGTCAAACAGTGCCAGTCATCTCTAGCCTAGGCTCATTTTCCCCGGGTCTTTTATATTCAGATGTATCAATGCCACTTTTGTCATTATTATGCCTCTAGGTTGGCATCTCCATCTCTTGCCCTGGGGTTGTGCTTGTTTAGGTAGCCTATTATAGGGCATTCTTAAAAGATATCCCAGATATGTCCATCCTTTCTTCTGTATTACTTGTACTGTTGTAGGTAGCTGTGCCCATTTTAAGATCTCTTTATTACTTATTCATTTTACTCTGAATATTCTCTATAGACCCATGCACTGAAAGCTGTTCAGTTTTGTTGGACAGATTTATGGTTTTCTCAGGACTCAGCTCCCCATAGGAAGACATTTAGGATGTTGCTTTGAAAGGACTTAAATTTGGTGTTTTTGCTAATCCCATTGGACTTCCATACTGTATTACATTTTTGAAATACAGCATTTGCTTTACCTATGCTGGACTTTATGTATCATGAATGATGCTTCCCAGACAAGTAAATTTATTAACGGTTCTAAAGACTTTGATTTCCAAGTAGATAAACATCAGTGGTAGGTAAATTAATTTACGAAATTTCTATTCTTGATTTATTGATAAGAACACCTATTTGCTTGACAGACTTTGCAAGACCATCTGTCTTTTGCAGCATACAGTCAACTGATTATTTATAAGACAGATGTCATCTGCAAAGTCTAAGTCTCCATACTCACCATCTGTCTATGCAATGCCCATTTCTGTATGTGACAGACTGTCAGTAACAAAGTCAATAGCAATTCCAAACAATGTGGGGGACAAGATACAGCTTTGCCTGACACCAGTGTTAACGTTAAAAGTTAGCTCTTGGTTTCTCTTTATTGCACACTGAGCTTTCTGATACACATTTTTAAAAATCTGAATGACTTTGCTGATGACTCCATAGATTTGTGTTACCTGCCACAGCAATTCTCGATTGACTATCAAATGCTTTTGGAAACAAACAAAAATCAAGACTGCTGGCAAGTGCCATTTGTTGCTTTGTTTTCATCTTTCACAGAAAATGAACAATGATCTACACAAGATTGATTTGGGTGAAAACCAGACTGCTTTCCAGGTCTGCTATTTATGAATCTCTAAGTCTATTTAGGATGATTAGGGGTTGGACTAGATGATCTCCTGAGGTCCCTTCCAATACTGATATTCTATGATTGCACAGAAGACTTTTCCTGAGACTACAGCAGTTACAATCAATCATTCAACTCTCTTTTTCTGGGGAATTTGATTATGATCCCTCTTTTCCATTCTTCTGAGGTGTATGCTTTCTCCTATATCAAACTGAAGTGGCATAGCAGGATTTTAATGTTGTCCTCTCCACTTATTTTAAGCAGTTCTGCAATGATTTGATCTTCACCTGGCGATTTATTGTTCTGGAATATTTCAATGGCTACTTTCAGTACTCTCTTGGTGCCTGTACATTAATACATTTATTAACAAAAAAAAAAAATACTGTCAGCTAAAGGACTAAGCAACTTTTTCCAAACTTGCTTAAATAACCCACTAAAAAAAGCCAGATTAAATACACAGCACTTGCAACATGCCATAAATAAATAATAAAATAAAATCAGTAATTCAGGTATTGCTGAATAAGCTGGGAAAAGAGGATTCCAGAATCAAAGTGCCCTTACCTAGGCCACCATACTGTCAGATCCTAGACCTTTCAATCTGGGGCCTGTTATCTCATCTGCCTTAGATGATCATGACCACCAGGATAGGACATGGAGAGCATGGTTTTCTCTAAGACAGCCAGGACCTAAACCAAATATAGCTTTATAGATCAAGACCTGCACTTTGAAGTGCACCTTGAAACAAACAAAACCAGTGCAGACCATGGAGCAGTATGTAATAAATAACGTGCTCCATGTATGTTACGTTCTACTGTCACACTGTGGTGTGAAATCCAGACCAGTAAGGCACTCTGTCTGCCCTGGGGTGTAAGTAGTTATGACTCAGCAATTCTGATTCCAGCAGGCTGCTTGTTACACCTCTGCCACACTCAGGCTTCACTTGGCATAGTGACCCTAACACACATCCAGTCTTAAATTTTCCCCAAATCATGGGCTCTGACATGTCCAGCCCTCTCCTGAAGCACTCAGAGAAATAATAAAGGTTTGTTTGTTCCTTGAAAGAGACAAAAATTAACAGCTTGCCACATTAATTGGTGTTAACATTCACTTTAAATCAAACACAGCTCTGGGTTGGTTTAGCTTGAAAGTAAAACAAGTTTACTAACAAAAGGAGACAGGATTTTAAGTGGGTTCAAGTATAAAGGATAGAGGTAGAAATGGTTATAAACAAATAAAAGTGAACTACACTTTTTAGAGACTAAAACTTAACAAAACTACAGTTTTGGTTCAAATTAAGATTTTCATCACATTACTTTCTGGCTAGATGACCAACCACTTCTCTGGTCAGGATCTCCCACAAAGTCTAAGGTGATCGGTTTCTCTGTATTCTTAGGTGAAAGATAACTTGAGGTTCTTCACTCCTAGTCCAGTCAACCTTTGAAATGGATTCTTCTGAAGGCCACCCCCCGAAAGTGCATTCAAGCTGTGAGGAAGGCAACATGGAGTCTGGTGATGAAAGAAACTCCATAATGGTTTCTTCCTTTGCTCGTGTTTGCTAAAATGCAAATTATTCTCTTTCCTGCAATTTCCTCCCAGTGCTGTGATGCTGAAGGGTTACCTCCCCCCCTTGTTAGCTTGATGACCCTGTTTACCTTCCATATAAATTGCATTCCCATTGCCAAAATGCACCTTCAAGGTGGCAGAACCACTCTCCTTTGTCTAGTATCAGAGGGGTAGTTGTGTTAGTCTGTATCCACAAAAACAATGAGGAGTCCAGTGGCACTTAAAGATTAATAGATTTATTTGGGCATAAGCTTTCGTGGATAAAAAACCCACTTCTTCAGATGTTAGTCTTCAAGGAGCCACCGGACTCTTTTATCTAGAGGGAGGTAACTTTAGCCCCGTCTGGCAGACACACTTTGATAACATGCTTTCCAATGTTAGTAAAATTGAATTTGTCCTCCATACAGACACCACACAATAATATTAATGATCAGCATGATAGTAGCTTTCCATTGAGATCTTACATGATGCCTTTTAAATACAGGTTATGACATTAGTGAGTTGGGTGTAGTGAGTTGTCAGTTAGGACAAGAGCTGCTGACACCAAGTAATATAGCACAAATAAGCCTGCTTGTCTGATAGTAAGCACTTCTGTACTCACACTTGACATGCTATTGGAATAATCTTTGTACAAAATATGCCTTGTAAGGTATCATTTTAAAACTAATAACTAAGGTTGCAATTCTTTCACTGAGGCTGCGGAAGTCCTGGATTCCATGACTTTCTGTGACTTCTGCAGCGGCTGGTGCAGCTGACTTCAGGGCCGTCAGAGGGCCAGCTGCTCGGGCGCCCCATGGCCAACTGCACCTGCCGCAGCTGGAGTGACCCAGGGCTAGCCACACCAGCTGCTGCTCGGGAAGCCCCGGGCTGCTGGCTCCTGGGAATGCCTGAGTAGCGGCCACTGCAGCTGGTCTGACAGACTATCCTGGGGGCAGCCCCGAGGAGTGTGTGAGCAGCGGCTTGGTCGGCCTCAGGCAGCTGGCTCTGGGGACCACAGGAACAGCAGCAGTTCCGGAGTGTTCAGCTCTGGGGATTGCCCGAGTAGCGGCGGTCCTGGGGCGCCCAAACAGTGGCCAAACAGGCAGCTGGCTCTGGGGACCACAGGAACAGCAGCAGTCCCAGAGTGTTCAGCTCTGGGGACTGCCCGAGCAGCGGTGGTCCTGGGGCACCCAAACAGTGGCAGCCACGGGGTGTCTGGAGGCCATCCAGAAAGCTGTCCTCGGGAGCAGTGGCCAGGGGGCAGTCAACCTCCAGCACTGGAGTAGGGCCCACCCCAGCAAGGGTCCCCCTGAGCAACAGAACCCCAGAAGTAGAGTTTTAGTTAGGGGTATGTTTGGTAAAAATCATGGTCAGGTCACGGGCCATAATTTTTATTTATTGTCCGTGACCTGTCCACGACTTTTACCAAAAATACCCATGACTAAATCTTAGTCTTACTAATAACTCACTGATCATTAATATTCTTGTGTGATGCATGTATGCAGTGGGCATTAAGAGTTATGAATATATGCTGGAATTAGGGCTAAAATATGTGTAAACCAGATGTCACATTCTGGGGTGCAATCAAGATGCTGTGAGGCATTGTATCCCCACCTGCCTCATAATGCTTTGGTGTTGTAGCTCCCAACCTGGGCTGCTCACAACCAGCCTACCAGCATGCAGGTCATACCCTGTGTGTTTATGTGGTTGACAGCCCTGGTTCAGCAGCTTTGCTCTCAGCAGCCTGTTTATAACTCCACTGTGGCTTCCTTCAGCCTTGGTTACCACTTGTACGGTGACCCCGACACACTCCCACTTCTGAATTTTCCCAAAAATGTGTTCTGCACTGTCTAGCCCTTTCCTGGACAGTTCAAATATTAGGGTCCACTGCCCCTATAAGGAGTCAATATTCAATATTTCATTACTTTAACTGGAGTTACCAAACAGTTGAGTTTAATGTAGCACTGGATTCATTTAGATTAAAAATAAAACATGTTTATTAACAAAAGAAGATAGGATTTTAAGTGAATTCAAGAATACGAGCTAAAAAGTTAGAAATACTTACAGGCAAATAAAAGTGAAAATCCATCCAAAAATCTAAAGCTTAATCTAGCAAGTTTTGGTTCAAGGCTTTGTTTAAGATGGCTTTTCTCACCCACAGTCTTCAAGCAAGATGATGTCTGACCTGTCCTTGGTTAGGATGGCTTCAAGAGGCCCAAAGGTGCTGGTGCTTTGGTCTTTTCAAGTGAAAGAGATAAAGGGGCAGAAAACCCCGAGTTCTTTTAGAGTCTAGTGAACCTTTAAAGTGGATTCTTTTGAAGGATACCCAACAAAGAACAGTTTATTCAGGTATCTCTTATACTTGAATCCACTTCAAATACTGTCTTCTTTTATTAATAAACTTGTTTGACCATTAATCTAAATAAGCAGTGCAGTGTTTGATTTAAAGTGAATTTTAACTTCAGTTAATGTAGCAAGGTGTTGGGTTTGCCTCTTTAAAGGAACAAATGACCTGTATTGTTCCTCTGAATGTTGCACTTGAGCGTTGGACATTTCAGAGTACACAGGTCTGGGGAAGTTCAGGACCGCAGGTCACCTGCTAACATTCACCAAGTCTGAGACACACAGAAGTGTGCCTGTGATAACTGCTGGCAGGCTGTTGGATTCAAAGTGATTGAATCAGAGATGTACAGCATACAGAATACGAAGTGCATGCTGACTGTGTTATAACCCTGCATGCCCCCAAAATGCTTCTGCTACTTGTAGTTACTTGCCAGGGACATGCATGCTGACTGCGTGTACTTCATCACCCATTTAATAAAAAACACAACTTTTGGAAAAGTAGAAGCAGGATGTGAATTTTTGGCTCACATCCCCCATCTAATTTCTTGATGTCTGATTGGCTGGGAGGGATTTCCTTCCAAGACATGTATGTGTTTTTACGAATATGCTTTTTAAGGGTAGATTAAATTTTTTTTGTACTTTTCAGTATTTTTATTTGGGAATCATGGTCAATGTGTTAGCAACATAGTTCCATTTGGTAAATTATCCAACATACTTATGAATATACTTATACTCAAAGTAATGTGTAAACTATATACACTAATAGTACTGAATACCTTTGACATACCAATAGCACCAGGAGAGGTGAAAAAAATCTGGGTTTGCTTGACAGACCTTTCCTACTGAGTCCAGATTTGTTCCCAAATGTCACAAAGATATAATAGCATCAATGACATTCTTACCTGATGAGGATTTAGAAAAATAAAATAAAAAAAAATTCCCTACTTTTATTTAATTTGCAAAAGTATCTTAAAGGCCAGGAATTTATAGTGTAGTTCCTGAGTTCAGGTATATTTTACAAAAAAGCCTCAATAAATATTTTAAGGAATACTCAGAGTACCTGTGGGTGCCCTTCCATGTTTTCTTCATTTGGCTATGGAACGAACTTCCACAGAGCAGATATATTCTTCTTTAGGAAATTATTTGTGTTACTGTCATGCCTAGGAGCGCCAATCATTGACCAGGACCTTGTTATGCTAGGGGTTGCATAGACAGAGCAAAAAGACAGTCCATGTCCCAAAGAGTTTACAATCTAATGCCACAAAGACCTCCTCTTCAAAATGGGCTTTTTGCCAAGACAATAATGTCAAAACCATGACACCACCACCTTAATCCCCGCCCTTCCTCCCCCGAAAAAAATTCTTGCAACTCCTTCTAAGAGAACTGCAGCTATCAAACAAACAAACAAACAAACAAAAAAAGCCAGCTGACTTTTCCAATGCCAGAGACCCCATGACGTTCACTAGGGACTTTGTTATTGCTAATCCATTTCACATGGAAGACACTCAGATACGACAGTGATGGGCCAAAGTATAAGACACTAGAATAGATAGCTAGATACAATGCCAGCTCAGGATTGCTATGTATCTGCCAGAATGTGTTTTTGGTGTGCCCTATAAAACAGATTGTATTAAATCAACAGTGTGGGAGTAGTGAACTTTTGAAAACTAGTTCCATATAACCTATTGAATATTCCTTTCCGTTTCCCAGTCATCTTAACTAGTATCTGCCAACATTCCTTTTAAGACTAAATAAACATTGGAAGTGCATTATTTTTACTTTAAAAATAATGAAAAAAGGCCTAACAACAGTAAACAAGTTACGCATTTATTTACAAACAAATGGCTTGAGAAATATTGACAGTAAAATAATATTTCATCTGCACTGATATCAGCTTTCTCTGAGAAGTCCCTGTAGCTGCATAAAAGGCCATACTGCATTATCCATATACAAAATTAAATCCCAACAATCCAAGGATATTTACACAAAACCATTACACAGTCTATCAGTTCACAAATAGTCTCTCTCAGGCTCTTTACAACCACATCTTGATTTCAGCTTCACCCCCCCCCTCCTGCTTTGGTATCTTTGTTCCATCCAGTCTTTAAATCTACCACTGTGACAGAATTGCGTTTACTGTGCTCTGTAGAAATAACTGAAGGGAAATAGATGCTAACAATCCACAGCATAGACTTGTTACAGTCCTAGCTACTTAAAAATCAATTGTTCTGCAGGAATTTCCTCCTCAGGAGGTGGCTTCTACTGGATGACACTGAGTTCCTTTATTTAAAAAACAAACAACCCACCTACCTCTCACATTTTGCAGAACAGGTGGAATTCTAAGGCTCTGGATTGCACTTTGTTGGGTCTTTTTGACAGAAGCTGTTAAAGAAACTTCCCTTAGATTCTCTCATTCCTTCATGATAGAGAGAGATTGTGTTTGGTGACATTGTTTCATAATTAGTGCGTCTTACTCAGCTTTACTGGAAACGTTTTTTTGTCCGCACTGGATCGTTCCACAAAGAAGATATAAAGCCAGCCAAGCCTTTTCTGTAGAAAGCTACAATAGTATATTAGCAAACAAACTCCTTTTGAAATGACTAGTGCTCGTACTATTAGGGTTTATTTGATACTTGGACACTATAAACAAAAGGGAGTAGCAGGTATGTCTGTAACAGCCCAATTTTTGCAGCTGTACAACGAAGTCAGTAGCTGTATCAGACAAGCACGTTACAATGTGGGTAAATGTACATGACCTTAAGTCACGCCCCTTCTCTGGACTCTTCTCTTTCCTTGCTAATTTGTGGTCCAGTAGGCCACAAAAATTTATATAAGGAATTTATATGATTCCCATTACCATAGTATCTGAGCACCTTGCAATTATCCTCACAACACCCCTGTGTAGTACAGAAGTGCTATAATCCTCATTTTATAGATGGGGAGCGGAGATACAGAAGTAGTCACCTAAAGATGCGGATAGGCGCCTTGTGGGGTTTTCAAAAGCACCTAAGTCAGTTAGGGAACCAACTCCCATTGATCCTACTTAGGCACATTTAAAAATCCCACTAAGTGTCCATCTGCCTCTTTAGGTAACTAAATACCTTTTACAATTTGGCCCTAAAATGACTTGGCCAAGGTCACACAGGAAGTCTGTGGCAGACCAGTGAATTGAATCTGGGCCTCCCACGTCCCAGGTCAGCATCCTACCCACTGGACCAGCCTCACTCTGCAAACCTGTCTGGTAGCAGTATCCATCAAAGGACAGTGAGTTCCTACTGTTGCTGCTTGTTGTTTGAAGCCCTGCCACCCAACACTCTGAATGAGGTGGGAGCAGCAGCTTCTCTTCTGAAATCCACTATTGCCAGTTAGCTAACAGTGGTTTGTGGGTCAGGAAGAGAAGTGACATTGAGAAAAAAGATGGCAAAGGTTAGGGACGGTGGCAGGGAGGAAGGAATAGGGAGGGAATTTAAAACTTTTCAGCCCTTGCGAATTTAAAATATTAAATATAGTAAGTTACAATACTGTATTTGTTAAATTTTTGCATGATAAAAATACAAGGAATTGACAAAAAAAAGTTGACATTTGCACACAGTAGTGTCTCAGCTACGGAAACATGTAAAGCTTTGCTGTTAACTTCACCAAGCACGGGTCCCTGCTGAATTTGCAGCTAGGGTCTAAGGGTATGGCTACACTTACAGTTTTGCAGCGCTGGTAGTTACAGCTGTGTTCGTACAGCTGTGTAGGGCCAGCACTGCAGTGTGGCCACACTGACAGCTACCAGCGCTGCAGTGTGGCCACATTTACAGCATTTGCAGCGCTGTTGGGAGTGGTGCATTGTGGGCAGCTATCCCACAGAGCACTTCGTCCCATTTTGGCGCTGTGGCTTGTGGGAAGGGGACGGAAGGGTGCGGGTCTTTCCGCTTCCTGTTCCAACACCCTGTGGTGCTTTGCTACACATTCCGAGCAGTTTGGCGGCATTGTGAGTCTGCAGCGCGATTTCTGAGATTTCTGTTACAAATGGAGCCTGAGCTGCTGAGGACCTTGCTGATGAATGTTGCCAGCACATCACGCATGGCAGTGGAGCTATTACTTCAGCTGCAAAGTGACAGTGAGGAGTCAGACGATGATATTGAAACGCCTGACGCTCAAGACACTCAATTACTTGTGGCAGTAACAGATGTGCTCAGCACCGTGGAACGGCGCTTTTGGGCTCGGGAAACCAGCACTGAGTGGTGGGATCACATCGTCCTGCAAGCCTGGGATGACGAGCAGTGGCTGCAGAACTTTTGGATGAGAAAAGCCACTTTCATGGCACTGTGTGCTGAGCTCGCCCCTACCCTGCGGCGCAGGGACACGAGATTGAGAGCTGCCCTGCCAGTGGAGAAGCGGGTGGCTATTGCAATCTGGAAGCTGGCAACTCCAGACAGCTATCGATCGGTGATGAACCAGTTTGGAGTGGGAAAGTCCACCGTTGGAATGGTGCTGATGCGAGTTTGCACAGCCATTAATCGCACCCTGCTAAGAAGAACTGTGACTCTGGGGAACGTGCAGGACATTGTGGATGGCTTTGCAGAAATGGGTTTCCCTAACTGTGGAGGGGCAATAGATGGGACGCATATTCCTATTCTGTCACCACCCCACCTGGCATCAGAGTACGTTAATCGCAAGGGGTATTTCTCCGTGGTTCTGCAAGCGCTTGTGGATCACCGTGGGCGTTTCACTGACATTAACTCAGGATGGCCTGGAAAGGTGCACGATGCACACATCTTTCGGAACAGTTCCCTGTTCAGGAGGCTGAGGGCCGGGACTTTTTTCCCAGACCGCAAGATCACAGTAGGTGACGTCGAAATGCCCACTGTGATCCTTGGAGACCCCGCTTACCCCTTAATGCCATGGCTCATGAAACCGTATACAGGGAAGCTTGACAGGAGCAAGGACCGGTTCAACTACAGGCTGAGCCAGTGCAGAATGACTGTGGAGTGTGCTTTTGGCCGTTTGAAAGCCTGCTGAAGGTGTCTTTATGGGAAGCTAGATTTGGGGGAAAGCAGCATCTCCGCTGTTATATCCGTGTGCTGTACCCTCCATATTATTTGTGAAGGGAAGGGTGAAAGATTCAGTGAGGAATGGACCTCCGAGGTTCGACGCCTAGAGGATGAATTTGCACAGCCAGAGAGCAGGGCTACTAGGGAGGCCCAGGAAAGGGCTTCAAGGATTAGGGATGCTTTAAGGGAGCAATTTGATGCTGAGAGCCAACAGTAATGTTTGGTGCCTTTGCTGTGCTTTGTTCTACGTTGGGGTACAATATTTACCACTTCCTGCAATAATAAAACGTATTGTAAAAGCCATAAAATCCTTTATTCAAAGTACAGTACATAAAAGGCCAGGGGGGTTAGGGTGGTGGACTGTACATTCAGAGGTTTGAATATGTCCTGTTTTGATTACTGTTCAATGTCTGCTGCACTTCAGGATTACTATGCTGCAGGGTAATGGGGGTGGAGTGCACAGGGTAAGAATTATAGTTATCAGGGCTGGTAGGTGATCGTACAGGTGTTGGGGGCAGCTGGGGGTAATAAGAAACCGGCTGCTGGAGAAAGGTGTTTTGTGCAAATACTGGGGAACAAGAAAGAGAGCTTTGGGAGGGGTGTGAGTTACCACGGTACAGATCTGCCTGCATGGCTACGAGAGACTCGAAAGAGTCAGTTTGGCGAGCCAGGAGGCTTATCATCTGCTTTGAGGTTTTTTTGATAGCCAATTCCTTTCTCCTGCTTTCTGTTTGCTTCCACTCATACATTTTCTCTCTCCATTCCTGCGTCTTCCTACTTTCTCTGTTGTAGTGAATCATAACTGCTTTGATCAATTCTTCTTTTGATTTTCGGGGATTTTTTCTCAAGTTCTGCAACCGACGTGAGGCCAGTGATCCGGCTGCATTAGTCAAGGTCACTAAAAAAAACATAGATAGAAACATGTAATACACAGGGGCTACATTGTTTATCATCACACAGTGAAGGAGTTTTTAGACTTTTTGTAGCATCCTTCCCACATACCTCACATAACATAGAGAGGCCAGGGAAGCGAAGGCATGGCGAGCAATGGGGTGAGTGTTTCTGCCCCGAGTGCACCTGGAAGGGGGAATTGACCAATGGGTCACTGGGGTTTATCTGCACTGGGTACAGGAGGTAGCTGGTGTCCTGCACAGGGGACAGTAGTGAACAGGAAGGTGGCGAGCTGCTGGCGGGGGGGGGGGCAGTCCGCGTAACTGCCGGTCTGCTGGTGGGGGGGGGGAACGCACAGCTGTGCTGGCTGCCTGCTGGGAAGGGTGGGGAAAAACCGGAGGGCACCGCGGGGCTGGCTGCCTGCTGGGAAGGGGGGGGGGGGGACCGGAGCGCACTGCGGAGCTGTTTACGTGCTGGGAACGGGGGGGAAGAAGACCGGAGGGCTCCGCGGGGCTGGCTGCCTGCTGGGAAGGGGGTGGGGAGACCGGAGCGCACCGCGGGGCTGGATGCCTGCCGGGAGGGGCGGGGAAGACCGGAGCGCACCGCGGGGCTGGCTGCGTGCTGGGAAGGTGGGGGGGAGACCGGAGCACACCACGGGGCTGGATGCCTGCTGGGAAGGGGGGGGGGAAGACCGGAGCGCACCGTGGGGCTGGCTGCGTGCTGGGAAGGAGGGGGGAAGACCGGAACGCACCGCGGGGCTGGATGCCTGCTGGGGGGGGGCAGACCGGAGCCCACCGCGGGGCTGGCTACGTGCTGGGAAGGGAGGGTGGGAAGACTGGAGAGCACCACGGGGCTGGCTGCATGCTAGGAAGGGAGGGGGGAAGACCGGAGAGCACCGCGGGGCTGGATGCGTGCTGGGAAGGGGGGGGGAAGACCGGAGCGCACCGCGGGGCTGGCTACGTGCTGGGAAGGGGGGGGGGAAGACCGGAGTGCACCGCGGGGCTGGATGCCTGCCGGGAGGGGCGGGGAAGACCGGAGCGCACCACGGGGCTGGCTGCCTGCTGGGAAGGGGGTGGGGAGACCGGAGCGCACCGCGGGGCTGGATGCCTGCCGGGAGGGGCGGGGAAGACCGGAGCGCACCGCGGGGCTGGATGCCTGCTGGGGGGGCAGACCGGAGCGCACAGCGGGGCTGGCTACGTGCTGGGAAGGGAAGGGGGGAAGACCGGAGAGCACCGCGGGGCTGGCTGCGTGCTGGAAAGGGGGGGGGAAGACCGGAGCGCACCGCGGGGCTGGATGCCTGCTGGGGGGAGGGAGACCGGAGCGCATCGCGGGGCTGGCTACGTGCTGGGAAGCGGGGGGGAAGACCGGAGAGCACCGCGGGGCTGGCTGCCTGCTGGGAAGGGGGTGTGGAGACCGGAACGCACCGCGGGGCTGGGGGGGGAACGCGAAGCTGGTGCCCTGCACTCAAGTATCCCTAAATTCTCAACAGGGTTTCCTACTGCCAGATATATCACTGCTGTGTGTTACCTGGGAAGAGAGGGAGGGTCTTCTACAGCAATGTGGATTTCGCCCTGGGTCCCTATGCAGCTTGCCTGTGTGCAGCCATGGTCCCCCCACCCCTCGCTGCACAGTGGATCGGACGAGTTAGCCTGACTGGGACAAGGACCACGGTGGCTCTCCCGATAAACTTGAGAAAGCACATTGCCCACGCTCTGGCTGCAACTTTTCAAGAAGTTACCGAGGCAGATTACAGAGACGTGATAGAGCAAATCAATGGGCTATTCCACGTTTAGGCATGCATGCAGGCAGCCATACCCAAACCATCCTCTCCCAAAACATAAAAATCTGCTTACCCCGAGCACACTCCTCAGTTTCTTCCTCACCAGCAACTTCCAGCTGCTGCGACTGGCTAGCCTCCTCCTGGCTTGAGAAGAGCTCCTGGCTGCATGCCTCCTGGGACTCCGGGGTGTCTCCCTCCACACCAGCAGCCTCCCTGTCGGCTTCCTCTACACCCTCCCCCACTTCTCCCTGCTCTGAACTCTCCATCGTGCTCCTAGGATTGGCAGTAGGGTCACACCCAAGTATGGCATCCAGCTCCTTGTAAAAACGGCGGGTTGTGGGGGCAGCTCCTGAGTGGTGATTTCCCTCACGGGCTTTGCAGTAAGCACTCCTCAGCTCTTTTATTTTGACCCTGCACTGCAACGCGTCCTGTTCATGGCCCCTTCTCATCAAGGACTGCGATATCTGCCCATAGGTATCATAATTTCTCCTTCTGGAGCGCAGCTGTGCTTGCACAGCTTCCTCACCCCAAACACTGATGAGGTCCTGCAGCTCGGAATTGTTCCATGCTAGGGCTCGTTTGGGGCGTGGAGGCATGGTCGCTGATTGATTGATTGATTGATTGCATTCCACACCTGGCTGAGCAAACAGGAAGGGGATTTTTAAAATTCCCGGGGCATTTAAAGGAGGGGTCAGCTGAGCCCAGGGCAGTGGAGTGTGCATGATTACCAGAGAGGCTTCTAAGGTATGCTGGGATACCTCCTTATACCCCGGAGGTCAATAAAAGTGCTGGTGGGTATCCACACTTGCTGACCAGCGCTGGATCACCAGCGTTGGAATCCCTACACCCGAGGCTCGACCGGGTGTACAGCCAGCGCTGCAGGGAGTTGCAGCGCTGGCCGTTCTTTGCAAGTGTGGCCACATCCTAAGTTGCACCGCTGTAACCCCCTCACCAGCGCTGCAACTCTCTAGTATAGCCAAGCCAAGTATTGCCAGAAAATTTATGACAGTTTTACAACTACTTTGGTAATCATGAGTTAATCTTTACTCTGTCCCTTATCTCCCTTCCTAAAAATTTATTGAATAGAGAGAAATAAGCATTGGAGGCAGACTAATATTTTTCTTATTTTCAGGCTCATTGGAAGAATGTGTTACTCCTAACAAACATGTAATAAATCTGTTACTTCATGAACAGCCTCCTCAGTAATCCCTAACATAATGAATGCAATTCTTAGTCATCTGCATTTAAATTCACTATGTGAGACGTTTGCAAGTCTATTTTAATGTGGCTAGATTCAAGTAAGTCCTTTAAAATATTACTTGATACTCTGTTTTTAGCAGTGTGCAGGGATCAATTTCTCTTTTCTTACACCTATAATACTTTGGATGGATTTACCTTCATTTTTAGCTGGTAAATCAGAGGCCACACAATCACAATGCGTCAAAGTTTTAAATAGTACCTTTTTTTTTTAAATGTGAAAAATGGTGTCCTAGAGATACTAAACTTTTTTGGGAAAAAAATCCTTTCTAACCTATACTAGATACAGAGAACTCACTGGTTCAGACCCAAAGGTAGAGTTTGTGAGAGAGCGTGGAGGTATCTAAAATAAGGATTCCAATGGAACTGTGAACATAGTATCAACGATAGTGCTATAACCATGGCTGCCTACCAACATTTTAATTATATGTTCAGCTTCCTGTTTAAACCCTTGTTTATTGATCAAAACTCATTTTTTAAAAAAGCTTGCTCTACGCCTCCCTCTATGAGCCACAAATCCTGTCTTAATGTTGATTCAGGTCACACTCCTTTGGTGAGTACAGCTGTATTCTGTTTTTAGTCAGCTTCATACTGCAGAGCAGAGCTGGTGGGGGTTGAGTGCCCTTTCAGGACAGGATACTTATTACTGGGATTTGGTACACTTAGCTTTCCAAAGAGCTCTATTGTGGTCACTCATGCTCCTTTCACTGCTGCAGATGAGGCCTGTAAAAGGGAAGGCTGGCTTTAGCGGAAGAGAGCAGAGGATAGAGCTTCGCACTCAAAATAATTTTTTAACTCTCTTTATTGCCTCCTGCCTGGGATATGGACCTCTGGTCACACGTGGTACTGAACAGCAATATCCGGAAGCCAGGGATAGATCAGCAAGGGATTATGGATGTTGGTAAAAATATAAAGGAAAAAAAAAAAGGTGCCCAGGTTATGGAAAGGCTGAGGGAAAGAGGATTTGGATTAATAGCCTCTTGGAGTTCAGTTCCAAGGACAATGCTTTGATGTTTCTGCCAGCAAGTGACCAAATAAAATAAATATAAAGTCTCTCCATTGAAAAATAATACATTAATACTCATTAAATAACATTAATCTATATGAGGGCCTGGTGACTGTTCACTCTGATGTCAGTTGTAAAACTCCCATTACCTTCAATAGCAGCAGGATCTGACCCTTAATCAGTAACAATATTCTTAACAATACGCCTAAACCACACTGGAAACAGAAAGTAGGGGAGAGGGACTGAGATGGGAGCCAGCTCAGCTGGTGTAAATCAGCATTCCTCCAGTGAAGTCAAAGGAGCTGTGCAGATTTACTCCAGCTGCACATCTGGCTCAGGATAGGAATGTTACTTTACCTCTTTGGTCAGCCAATTTAACATTCACAGCAAAATTGGATCCAAGGTCACTAACTTATCATCTGAGACTGTCACGCTATCTCTTCAGTTGATGACTGAGGTTGTGGTGCTAGCTGTGGTTTGCTACTCTTTTAGACTTTCCTTGAAGCTAGGTGCTGAATTCTAAGAAATGGACAACGTCTCAGTCAGTCACACTTGGGTTTTTCTGTGTGATTCAGGGTAGTTAGCAACTATTGCTAAACCTAACTGCCCGTATCTGTGGAAACCAGCATGTAGCAGAAGCATAAGAAGCTTTTCACACAGACTCCCTCTTACGTACTTTCAGTACAGCCTTCTGGTTCCACGAGGCAAAACCCTTGCCAGCATCCTGTATCTTTCAGAACCAAGAGACAGTTAGAAGTTGTATATCCAATAGAAGTGCTGGCTTGGAAAATACCAGATCTCTAGTTCTGGCTCCATGGTTGGAGTTGCAGAGGCTACACCCTTGTCACATGAGAGAGAGGTCAGTGTCCACAAACTCCTGGACTATTGTTACTGTTCTAATATTTTTCAACCTGACACATTAGCAAATTGCATTGCTGGTCTGTGGTGCAGTGGGAAGAAGTGGAGTAAGCAGACTGAATTCGTTTCCTCTCTTTGGGCTTCTTTTTCCAGCCTCATGGGATAGGAAGTGAATGTCCCGACTCTGGCCAATCCACGGTTACTTGAATTGCAGCTGCAGCAGCACCACTGCTGTGCAAAATGCTACGTTAGCTTCATCTATTAGCTGGCAATCTTTCTAAAATAAGCACATCTTAACTCCTTAAAGAGAGGCTCTTGTTGCTTTAAAAGAAAAGTTCTGAGATCCCCTCTATGCCTGTTCTTTGGGAATAGCTTCTGGACAACTACTGTGTTACATTATTTGATGGGCTGTGCTGCCACGTCAAGGCTAGCAATAACCACCTCCATCAGCCAGGCAAGGAGATATTTGAGACAAAATAGCTGTTTCCTGGTGAGATATAAGGAAACAAATCCCTGGCTAGTATTAATGGCTCTCTCTCCACTGAGGTCAATAAAATTATGCTGACTTATGCAGGCAAACGATCTGGCCCAAGAAATCTGGAATTGTATTGTGCTAAAGTGTCATCGTCATAAATATAAAGGGAAAGGTAACCACCTTTCTGTATACAATACTATAAAATCCCTCCTGGCCAGAGGCACAAAATCCTTTTACGTGTAAAGGGTTAAGAAGCTCAGGTAACCTAGCTGGCACCTGACCAAAAGGACCAATAAGGGGACAAGATACTTTCAAATCTGGGGAGGGGGAAAAGGCTTTGTTTTGTCTGTTCTGTGTGCTTGCTGGAGACAGATCAAGAAGGCAAGCAATCCAACTCAATTAGAATTAGTAAGTAATAATATGGGAATGCGTTAGCTTACTTTTATTTTAGCTTGTGATTTTCCTTATCTAGAGGGAGGTTTTGCCTACAGGGGAGATCCGCTATGTTCTTGAGTCTTTTGTTATTCTGTAAAGTACTTACCATCCTGATTTTACGGAGGTAATTTTTACCTTTTCTTTAATTAAAATTCTTCTTTTAAGAACCTGATTGATTTTTCATCATTTTAAGATCCAAGGGTTTGGGTCTGAGTTCACCTGTACCAATTTGTGAGGATATTATTCTCAAGCCTCCCCAGGAAAGGGGGTTTAGGGTTTTGGGGGGATATTTGGGGAAGGTAGGGCTCCAAGTGGCCCTCTCTAAATGTTTAAATCACTTGGTGGTGGCAGTATTACTTAATCCAAGGAATAGGGAAGTTTTTAACCTAAGCTGGTAGAAATAAGCGCAGGGGGTCTTCATGCGGGTCCCCATGTCTGTACCCTAAAGTTCAGAGTAGGGAGGGAACCCTGACAGTCATGTTATCAGAAAACATTCTGCTCTGCAAATTCCTTAGGTGGAGATCCCTAATCCAGTGTGATGGCTGCTACTGCTTTGAGGAGGTGGAGGGGAAACTATAGGACTGAGAAATACAATGGAGAAACTGGGGTGAAAGAAGAGGATTGACCAGTCTCTCATCTGACATATTCTGAAAACCTGAATGGTTTGAGCAATTGATGGTTGTGCAGTGGTCTTTGTGAAATGAACAGAATAGCTGGAACTCAGAGCTGTTATTTAAAAACAAAAATACCTCAGCAATAAGGCATGTAACTAACGAACACTCAACACCATATTTGCCTGTCTTTGCATCATAAACCTGTTCCCAGCCTTGCTGCTGTTGTCTGTTTTTAGACTGTAAACCCTCCAAGGCAGAGACCGTCTTATGTGTGTTTATAGAGAAGCCGGTACAATGAAACCCCAAACCCAACTGAGGCTTTTGGGTGATACCAGAATATAAATGTTTTATAATAATCTTAAAAACCACTAGAGTCCATCAACACTAAACTTGGCTGGGCCTATTTGCAGTATATGTGACATAGCCTGTTTCCATCTTCTATGACCATGATTTCTAATTGTTTAAATACAAAGTGTTGTATAGTGATGACTGTTTACAAGATCCATGGAAGCAGGGAAAGGAAGGCAGGCGTTAATGGAGTGAATATGAGAGCTCAGGCTCACTGATTTAACAACAGACATGTGGCAACATCTGGCTTTAGCACATCTTTACCTAAGCAACACACACTGCCTTTGAAGGGCTGATCTGTTACAGCTTGCCATGACTACTGTGTTGTAACCCTTCATAACACAAAGTGATACGGATAGCCTCTGACAGCAAGCTCGCAGTTCAGTCAGAATTGTAATGCTCTAAAACGATATCTGCTTGCACCAAACCCTACAGGCTGCTGCAATGCTAGTTCTGGATGTAGGAATTCTGAAGCAGGGAGGGAGACCTGGTGTGTATATTTGAACCCGTATGCTCCTCCAGCCTCCACAACCATTTCTTACTAGCACTGGGTCAGACTGAGAGGTTTGTACCATACTTGTTTGCTCTCAAGAGTTCTTCACTTAACATTTTACCAACATCGTTGATAATAGCTGGAATTACACATTTTCTGCTTTTTAGCGTGTATAAATACCCTGTAACAACAGGGCATGGTGCCACTGTGCTGATTACTACTTGTGTTTGTTTACTTGAACAAAAAACTAACCTCCCTGATAACCAGAGATTCTGATTATGTTTGTGGCTTACTGAAGTCAGGGATAACAAATGAATGTTTCATTACAGGGTTGTAACTCACTGATTTGTGTCAGGCTGCTGCTATTCATGCCTGCACATCTCTTGTTGCTGTACACCAAAAAAGGTCAATTACTGATACTCTTGTAAACCACAGTTTATGTGGCAGGAGCAGAAATCAAATCCAGTCACAAAATTGCAAGAGGGGAAGTGTTAAGGAGAAGAAAACTTCTGCTGAACTTTAAAATGCATTGAGAAGATAATGAAGAAATACTAAAGATTTAAGATAGAGAAATTGTTTTATGCTAAAATATTCTCTCATTTTCTTTAAACATGTGCCGTATTCATGATAGATTTTCCTCATGGGTGACAGTATGACCAATTATACATTGTAATCACTGGCAATCACTATATTCCTGTGCCAGCAAGACTTTTTCTTTCCAACACATCATCTCTGACAATGCTCTTATTAATTAATTACTGAATTGACTGTTCCAGCCATATAATTACTACACTTCTATTTTAAGCTCTTTAAGGCAGATATTATTGCTTGCCAGGTGTTTGTACAGTGCCTACAAAATGGAGGAGATGGACACCCCAATCTGGAAAGAGACATCAAGGTGCAACAAGTAATAAAGAGTAAAGTTTTGCAATTAAAAGCCAAAAGGAAAAGCCAGAGTATAAGGAATGGGTTCTTACTGGAGTCAATGCAAAATTCACATTACAGAAAAAGCAAACTTCAGGGCAGGCATATTAAAGTGACTAATACTAGTACAGTTAATGACACACCATATGGTACACTTCAAGTGCAATTGCTTTTCATTTTTACTTAGTGTTAAAGCTCTCATGATGTGCAGAACGTGACAAACAAGGCTAATTCACATCTTCCCTTCTCCCTTTCTAGCAATTCCTTGGCGCTACAGCACTTTCACAAATTACAGCCCTTTTGTGCACAATGCAAATGGCTCTGTTTCCAAGTATGAAATCTGATGCAAGGAATTTGCTCGTGAAAGCTTTTCACTCCTGACAAAGCAGCAGAAACTACCACTCGGATCCAGGAGCAAACCGCTCTGTTACCAAGGGCTCTGTTAGAGTCGGCCAGTAGGGTTACTCTTCCCCTGATTAAGGGACACTATGCATTGTTAGAAAGTAACCCAGTACTTCCCTGTGTGGTCAGCAATGGCTCTGTCAAACAGGGCACTAAGCTGGAAGGACTGAGGAGGAATAACTGATTCAAGAGTGAAGTGGGTCCGTCAGGAGGCTCCTTCCTCCAGGTTTCAGTCGGAGGGGTGTAGGGAATATTGGTTACAAGAGAAACAAAATCAAACTCAAGAACCTCACCTTGTGGTGGCATCCAGCCTAGTGGTAACTAGCGCTGCGTTCTCTCCCCCAGCACGCGGATGGCTGTTGTGGTAGTGTCCTGTTCACCTCCCCGGGGCCTGACTGGGCCTTGAGCCCTCAGCTCTGCCTCAGGGCCGCACCCTGTGCAGCCATGCGAGCAGCATGTGGGGAATTAACTCCCTGTTCGTCAGCAAATCAGCAGGGCCTCCGGATCCTGACGTGGTGGCAGAAAAACAACTGGTTCTAAATGACATGAAATGTTAGACTCCTAGTCCGGGCCCAAACGGTCTGCTCCTGGATGAAAAGGGAGTTCTGGGGAGAAAGTCTGTGAGGCGTTTCCTCATGGGGAGGTAACCCAGGTGCCTAATGGGGAGCTGTCTCTTTAAGAGACCCATGGGGGGAGGGGGAGAGGAGTGAATTGTGTCTGGGTCATTGTTACTAGGCAGATTTAGCACTCCACAGCCAGAAGCTTCTGGAATTGGGTGTGGTAGTTTTGGGTCTGCTCCAATAAGTGCCCTGTTGCTGGGGTCAGGCTCCATGAGAGCAAGCAGACAGGGCAGCTGCTTTGCAGAGGGCCATGTGCCCTGTGTGAGCTGGGAGGAGCTGAGCCCAGTAGCAGAAAGCAGGCTGGTGTCCCTAATTCTGATGCATCTTGCAGGAGGTTAGGGATATTAACCCTCCATCAGGGAAGAATCGGCATTGTTCATTATAGGCAAGGGAAATTGGGAGGAAAAATACTTGTTTCTATTTTAATTATATACTTTTAGCCACACTGCTTTAGTTAAATTGTCTCAACTAGTGCGATTCACCAACTTTAACGGTGATAACGGGGAAAAAGTCATTTCTGTTTTGCAATTCTCCGTTTTGTATTTTCTTGTAAGGATTTTTTAAAATCTATATACTCTACTGAGCGGTTGGTTAATCAGTTAGCTGGTTGGCTAGCAGTGATCTCAGCAGACCAACAGGAAGAGGCTGCATGGATTCCAGCTGAAGATTCTTATAAGCAAGTGAAGGGAAGATGTTGCTTTTGACTCAGCAGCCTGTATAGATTTGGTGATTAAAGACAGACTCAGGTGAACTCAACCTAAGCTTTTGGGGACTGTGAGTTTCTTCTGACTCTGTTTCTGTGGGGACTGAACTGTTCAGATTTGATTTATGTCTTTATGTTTATATAACTGTGAAGAGAATGTCTATGGATTATAAAAGAGCCATATTATGTTGTAAAAATTATTTACATCTATCATAAAATATTATAAAGTTATTTCATTAAATTCATCTCTTTCATTCCTTTTGGGACTTGAATGTAGGGAGGTTGCCCCTGTGCAATGGTTCCTGAAAAGCCTTAGAGACTGAACTCTGGGTTTTCTTAGGCACTGGAGAAGGGCAGTGAAGTGGGTACAGAGAGTCTCTTGAATGACTTTGTTGTGATCTGGGGAGAGAGAGAAGATTTATCTCCCTGTGGAAGAAGGTTTTTGAGCCTACCCTAACCTGGCAGATCCCACAGGAGACCAGGACCATCTCACCATGAAAGCCCAGTACCGCCACAATAATTCCAGTTCCTCGTGGCTCCCCTGGGAGGGCAGTTCTAATGGAGTTGTGCAGCCAGAGACTTCCCCCCTGCACCAGTAGCAGCCCTTGTGGAGGGAAGCTACATGGTAAAGAAGGCCCTACACAGCCTGAGCCTGTGTTACTTTTTATAATTAAGGACCTTGGGGTTGACAGGGGACAAGTTTCTCCAGAGCTCCACCCTAGCCCACCTCCTCCCCCTTCCATGGTTCCTACATCTTTGTTCCCTTCCTCAGCACAGTGCTTAGACCTCACAGAGAGGATGGTGCCAGAGGCAGCTGATTCTCCACTTCCATGTGCAATGGGGTGATCACTGTGTGCAGGACCCCTCTGCATGTGGGTCAAGGGGGCTACAATCTGACTCATTTGAGGAAAAAATTCCAGCAGGGCTACAGCACTAAAAGACTCGTGCTTCCCTCTGTGCTGGGTTTGATTAAAGAGGCACATCTACCTTTCCAGGCCCCCAAACTCATCTTCGACTAGTATTTTTAGAGTGCATCTACAATCCATACGCATATTATACATACTGAACATGTCAATAGCAGGTCATGGAGCAGCTGTGGAGCCATTCAACAGAAGCCACTTCAGTCTGCTGGCTAGAATATACTGCAGGGAGGGGGATGAGAGGATCTGCCCCAAAGCAGATTCCCTGGCCCAGTCCCTTCCCCACCCATCCTCAAAAGCTCTTTAGTGCAGGAACCATCTTGTATATTCTGGTTTCAGAGTAGCAGCTGTGTTAGTCTGTATCCACAAAAAGAACAGGAGGACTTGTGGCACCCTGCTACTCTGAAACCTAGAGACTAACAAAATTATCTGAGCATAAGCTTTTGTGGGCTACAGCCCACTTCTTCGGATGCATAGAATGGAACATATAGTGAGGAGATATATATATATACACATACACAGAGCATGAAAAGGTGGGAGTTGTTTTACTTAATTGGCCTCTCAGAGTTGGCAAGACAACTCCTACCCTTTCATGCTCTCTGTATGTATATATATCTCCTCACTATATGTTCCATTCTATGCATCCAAAGAAGTGGGCTGTAGCCCATGAAAGCTTATGCTCAAATAAATTTGTTAGTCTCTAAGGTGCCACAAGTACTCATTTTTTGTTGTATTTTCTATATATCAAACAAGCTTTTCTCAATAGACAATAATCTGGCTGTCACCTTCCAGGACCACCATCAGTTAGCGTGCCAATATGGGCAGATGGGAGACAGGAGCTTGAAAATGACAAAAGATGGCCCTTTTGCCTCAGCAACACTGCTGAAGTCAAATACCTTGGTGAGGGGGAGTCTGGACATTGTGCCTGCATCTCTTTTGCATTGTGTCTTTGAACAAGCAAATTACCTTTAGGAAAGTAGCTAATGGATAGAACCTGTCACTATATAACTAGTGATCACAAAAATGCCATGTTGTGATTGTTTGCCTCTCTCTTGCCCTTTGTACGCTGCTTGTCTTGTTGCCTCCCTCAAAAAGACATGTGCTGGTTATCCTGAGCACTCTGCTTGTATGATGTAGCTCACCTTTTCCCCTTGGTGTGCTTCTTGCCTTTTTTGATTGTAAGCAGGGAGTGTTTCTCTTTGGGTGTTAGTATAGCACAAAGCGCAATGCAGCCCCGGTCATGGTTGGTTCCTCTGAATGCAGCTGTAACATAATTAGCTGCCCCAGAGTACCTTTGCCCAAGTGTTAGAATTCACTTATTTCTGCCTCCAAAGGCAGCTGGCTCTGTGTCCCACTTTAGGACAAATGGGTGTTCCTTGTACTTCTTGGGCTGATGACAGGTGCAACCTTGGAGTTTGCTAGTTACTGGTGCTAAACCAGATTCTTAGTGTGCCTGGGCTGCTACATAGTGGCTGGGTGAATAAATTCATATAGCCCTCAAGGATATAAGAAAGACCTATATTTAGATGGAATCAAGGACCAGCAGATTGTAAGGAGAAATGAACAGTTTATTCTAGAAAGAGATGGGATTCAAAGAAAAGAAAGCCCAAACCAGGGAGAAAAGGAACTGACTGGAGCTGTTTGGAAAATGTTTTCTTTTTCCACAGAGCATGTTTGATGAAAACAAACAAAAAAATAGTTTTTGTCAAAACTCTTAGCAAAACATGTCAGCAGTTTGCAGCTGAAAACAGTTTTTGGCCCAGACCCCCTATTTGCCATTCGAAAAGAAGTGACAATTTTTCATTTTATCCAGCCCTAGAAAATTAAGGTAACAAAGAACTGAACGATTAGCCCATCACAAAGCAATAGTTAAACATTCCCTCCCCACAAATAATCCAAATCCTGCACGCTGAGTCCAGAAATAAAAAGGGGCAGCCCAAAGTCTCCCCACAGGCTGTAGTTGGTTAGTGAGGTTGGTAATGAGAGGTTTTTGTGTAGGAAACTGACAGGTCTCTTTTCCAGATGGAGTGAGCCTCTGGTGGTCCTGGGCAACCCCTGGTTTCAGGTGAGCGGAGGCCTAGTGGGAGAGGCTACTACTCAGTCTGCTCTGGAGTAGAGTCTTGGGATCCTATCTGCTCCCCTCAGAGTGACTGAGAGTCTGCATTCCCTCCTGCTCCCTGTGCCCAGCTCTCTTGGCCCAAACGCTGCCTCCTCCATCTCAGGGCACGTCTGGGCAGTCCCTCCGCTATCCTAAGCCTGCAGGGCATTGCCCTGCCATGTCAATCAGGCTTCTGGTCCAGTAATGATGCCTCCTCTTCTCCATCCCTGCCCCGCTTTACGATCTCCAGCACAGCTTAAACAGGCAGTTTCAGTTTCCCAGCCACTGCCTCTGTTTGTGTGGGTGAGCACTGTTAAGTTGGGTAACACACTGGTGCACTGGTTAAAGACTGGCTTTTATTTCCTGGCCCCAGTAACATAGCATGAATTGGCATTTCAAAAGGGTACGTTGCTGTCATGGGACAGAGGTCACTGTCCAGTGACTTCAGCATGTTAGACCATCACCACCTACAAATAGTAACCATTTATAATATGGAATAAAAATGACAAGGCATGTGTGGATGGAAAAAAACAGTGGGCAATAAAGCTCATTGATAAGCTTATCAGAAGCTGGGTAAGTGGCCTGAGTATGGATAACACCTGTTGCAAAAACCTTCATTCAACCTAAGTAAGATTTCAAAATAAGAAGCAAAATAAGAAGCATATTGGCTGGGTCAGTGACTGTCCTCCAGCCACAAAGTGCTTCAATTCTGTCATGTTCAGAAGATGAGCTTTGATCACAGTGACGAAGAATTAATTTGTTCAGGAGACTGTAAACAGCTCATGCTCTTGTGGGCTATATTCAATATAACCCCCCCCCCCCCCCGCCAGACTTTTGACTCAATAGGCACTGCATGCTCCAGGAGAAAAAGAACTGAGAAAGTGAACTTAGTGGGGAGTTGTCCCACTACCCCAACTTCTTCGCTGTTCAGTAAACATGCAATTCATTGGTCATAATTTTATTCATATTTTTACAAGATAACTCTAACGTTATCAGCCTGAGGTACAAACTCAAAATGCAAGGTTTCCACATAACTTAGGATCACAAACTTTCACCCTTACATATATTTATTCTTTGTATTGTGGTAGCTCCTAGAGGCCAGAGTCCTCTTTGTGCTTGGTGCTGTACAAACTTATACCAAGAAAACAGTTCCTGCCTAGAGGAGCTTACACTCTGTTTCAGAGGAGGAAAAACTTGTGGAGACAGACAGACAGGAGCACAAGGAAACAGTGAGACAACAAGTGGAATAAGCAGCAGTCGTAGCAGTCACACTGAATAGTACCTTAACTCCATGAAAAGTCCTTTTGATAGCAACCTGACTACTTGCAGAATAGGGTCTGAAACATGAGAACGGGTGGCCGAACTGATCGTTCAAAAGTTATTTCTTCAGCCTCAAGCCTTTAATTGCTTACATCTCAAAATATAGCATTTCTGACATCACTAAATATTGCAACCAGATGGACAACAGCTCCAATTTGTGGTGATAGGAATTTTGAACTGGAAAAATAACAGGAGGTTACTTACCTGTAACTTACCTTACTTGGAGATTCTTTGAGATATCTGTATTCCATGTCTGAGGTACATATACACTCCATGTGCCTAAGACTGGAAATTTGTAGCAAGTAATGTCCATTGGTCTGCAAATGTGCAATTTCTCTCTTGGTATTCCAAGCTGAGAGCATAAAAGGTGTTGTGGACCAACATCTCTCACCACAAATCAGATAGGATCTGAAGCAGAGGGAATGGAGAGCAGGTAGTGGAAAACACACAGGCATTCCACATCTTAAAGAACCTCCAGTTACAGGTAAGTAACCGCCATTTCTTCTTTGAGCGCTGGTCCCTATGTGTATTCCACACATGGGCGACTGCTAAGCTCCATTCAAATAGAAGGTTGATATGGATGACTGTAACACTACGGTCCCCACTGGTGCATCTGCTGAGGAAGCCTGAGCCAGGGCATAATGCTTTGTAAAGATGGAGCTCCAAATGGCTGCCTTACAAATGTCCAGTATTCTTTAACCTCAAAGAAATGCTGCACTACTGGGCTTCATCCTGTCTATGGGCGGTATAGGAGCCAACTGATAACATGGAATGATGCATCCAGAGATTCAACTAGAGATTTTCTGGTCTGATAACACTTGCCCTCATGATTGCTCCATCCAACATTGAGGGAGTGCAGCCTCTTTTCCTCTGGAAACACGAACCTTTGGGAAAAATACCAGTAAATGAATAGATCAGCTAGCCTGGAGCTAGCTGATTAGCCCCACCTGCTGCACCTGAGGAAGAGTCAGACTTTAATTAGCTGATCCTTGTAAAAGAAGGCAGCAAGAATTGGAGACCAGAAACTGCAACACAGCAGAAAGCTGAGAGGCCAGAGGTGGAGCTCCCAATGGATGGCTACTGGATCTATTCCAGAGGGGAACTGCCTTAGAAAAAACAAATGGCGAGGAAGGGAGACTGGAGCCCTTTATTGCTGAGGCTCAGAGGTAAGAGACAAGAAGTCTTGTTACTGAAGTTAAAGACAGAGTTGGGAAAGGGACCACTTTGCTTGCACAGGCTTTGAGGGAAGACTCTGCAAAGGTTTTGATTATGTTCTGTTAAGAAGGCCTAATTAAAGCAACAACACCCCCCCCCCCCGCTGAAAACAGCTTTCCTGGATTCCTTGAGAAAGCCCAGATGGAGTTAACCCCAGGGAGCGAGCTGACTTGGCAAGAACAAAGCTTGGTCTGATAGCCGGACCGTGTGATAGGATAGGCGTAATCCTGTTAGGATGCCTCAGATACTGACATGTCTATTTCTAGGGGGCTCTGAATGCTTCCTAGCAATTAGAAGCTTGAGAAAACACATCGGAAGGAGCCTTAATTGTGACACTGTTAAGGTTCATAGCTGAGAGGAGACTCTGCATGTAGAGAAATGGTCAGAGTGAAAGGCAGAACCTGTGAAAACTTCCAGCTTTCCCCAGATTAGCTCTACGACTGACAGTGTTTGTTCAGCTGCAGAGTCTCCTCAGCCCTTTGGTGCTTGTGTAGTTGTTCATGCACTCCATGATGGCCAATGAAGGTGCTGAATTAACGGGAAACTCATCTGAAGTTCTTGCAGTGCAAGTGAACTGAAACTCCTGTGGCTTCTCTCTGCTGTTGGTATTTTTTCCATCCACCTTGCATCTCAGCATCAGCTAGCACTTGGCAATTTACAAATGAAGATATATTTGCACAAATGTATCTTGATTGCTACATGCAAAGCATATAGATGCTGTAGTGATGAGTACTATAGAAAACACTTAGAATCTTTTATGCATGGGTATAGGCAGGTACAATTTATAATTTCCTGGGCCATTATTGCTCTGTTCTGTATTAGGCCTTTACCACACTGCCAAGTCTCTTGAATTATACTTTCTACCTTGGTGGTAATGGGCCAAATTCTTCCCTGGATATAATTCCATTACTTTAAACAGTTGTATCATGAATTAAATCTAGCCCATTGTTTGCAATGGCAAGCCATGGGAAATGATGAGTGTATTATGTGTGTCATGGTAGCATGCAGAAGCCCCAGTCATGGAGCAGGACCCATTTTCTCAGGCACTGTACAAACATAATACACAAAGATGGGCCCTACTCTGATGATCTTACAATATTAAAAAAAACAAAAAACAAAACAAAACAAAAAACCCTCACCTTGCAGCCCTTCCATTTGTTTACCATTTATAGGTTGCGCACTCTCAGTAGACTGTAAATTCTTGGAGGCAGGCACAAGTCTTTCTAACCACTAATGCTCCTTGTTAGTGGTTAAAATAATATTGTAAGCAGGGGGCAGCAGGCTGGTTAGGAGCACATTCTTTCATCTCTAAATTTAGATAGCTACTACAATGGCAGTGTTGCAGACTCAACGCCACAGGAAATGACAAGAAGCAACTATCCTGATCTTTCTTGAAAAAACAGCGAAGATTGAGCTAGCCTGCAGCCAGATCCAGTTGCACTTATCAAATTGAACCTTTTCATGTCTAATTACTATCATAGGTTTTCACTTAAGGCAGCCACATAACATACAAAAGCTGAAGTAGCATTAAAGGTCTGACATACAAAAGCAAAGAAACTGACTAAGTTAAGGCTTCTATGCCTGTATTCAAACAGCCACCCTGTGCCTTAGAGCAGATGAGTTCTAAGTGATGTTACAGAGGTTGGGTGTCATAAATGGTAGTTACAAGTAAAACACTACCATGCAGAATCAGGCCCTAAATATGTAAACTGAATTTAATAATTTTGCCTGTTTAAGTTAGTATTATGTAAATATGAGAACAGCAGGGGTTATGGATAACATTTACAAATATGAAATAGACATTACTGTGAAAAATAGACGGGCTGAGAAAAAAATGTAAAAATATTGGGACCTCGGCTGGAGTAAGCTGATATTATTTAGTATGAAGCTGGAATCATCATCTTTTGGGCGTGTTTCTAGTGGAGTCCACAGGGATTAGTTCTGGCCCCACATTACTTAACATTTTTATCAATGACCTGGAAGAGAACATAAAATCGCTACTTCTAAAGTTTGCAGATGACACAAAAATTGAGGGAGTGGAAAATAGTGAAAAGTACCGGTCCCTGAGACAGAGTGATCTGGATTGTTTGGTAAACTGAGCTCAAGCAAACATTATGCATTTTAATACGGCTATATTTAATGTACACATCTAGGAACAAAGCATGCAGGCCATACTTATGGGATGGGGAACTCTATCCTGAGAAGCAGTGACCCTGAGAAAGATCTAGGAGTCATGGTGGATAATCAACTGAACATGAGCTCCCAACATAATGCTATAGCCAAAGAGGGAATGTGATCCTTGGATGCATTAACAGCGGAATCTTGAGTAGGAGTAGAGAGGTTATTTTACCTCTCAATTTGGCATTGATGGAATACTGTGTCCAATTCAAGAAGGAAATTGATAAATTGAAGAGGGTTCAGGGAAGAGCCATGAGAATGACTGAAGGATTAGAAGACATGCTTTATAGTGATAGACTCTAGGAGTTCAATCTATTTAGCTTAACAAAGAGGAGGTTAAGGGGTGGCTTGATTAGTCTGTCAGTGCCATTTAATAATGAGCTCTTCAATCTGCAGAGAAGGCTATACCCCTACCCAATGGTTGGAAGTTGAAGCTAGACAAATTCAGACAGGAAATAAGGCATAGATTTTTAACAGTGATGGTAATTAACCACTGGAATAATTTACCATGGGTTGTGGTGGCTTCTCCATCACTGGCAATTTTAAAATCAAGACTGGATGTTTTTCTAAAAGATCTGCTCTAGGGCAGTGATTTTCAAACTTTTTTTTCTGGGGACCCAGTTGAAGAAAATTGTTGATGCCCATGACCCAACAGAGCTGGGGATGAGGAGTGTGGTAGGGGGTCAGGGCCCTGGGCTGGGTGTGCAGGCTCTGGGGGGCTTAGGGCTGGGGAAAGGGGTTGGGGTGTGGGAGAGGGATTGGGGGGGGCTCATGTCTGAGGCAAGGGGTTGGAGTGTGAGAGAGGGGTTAGGGGTGCAGGAGGGGCTCTGGTTTGGGAGGGGGTTCAGGGTGCAGGAGGGACTCAGGGCTGGGGCAGAGGATTGGGGCATGGACTTACCTCTGGTGGCTCAGCCAGCATGGACCGTGCTGTGCCCTGGAAGTGGCCAGCGGCAGGTCTGGCTCCTAGGTGGAAGTGTGCAAGCAGCTCCGCACAACTCTCACCTGCAGGCATCACCTTCCCCCCCGGTTTCCCATTGGCCAGCAATGGGAGTGTGAAGCCAGGGCTCAGGGTAAAAACAATGCATGGAGCCCCATGGTCCCCCTGCCTAGACGCTGGACCACTGCTGGCCGCTTCCGGGGCGCAGTGCGGTGTTGGAAAAAGTAGGCACTAGCCTGCCTTAGCTGGGCAGCACCACCGACAGGACTTTTAACATCCCGGTCAGCGGTGCTGACCAGAGCAAGGCGACCCAGTGCCTTACATGCTGCGACCCAGTACTGGGTCATGGCCAACGGATTGAAAAACAGTGCTCTAGGGGCAGTTCTATGGCCTCTGTAATACCAGAGGTCACATTAATGGTCACAATGGTCCCTTTTTGCCTTGGAATCTATTAAACTAGTAATACTGAATTTAATGGAACGACTGCTTTTCACTATCTTAAATTCTGGCCCTTTACTTTCAATACAGTAAATATGGCACACTATCAGTTTAATGAAATAGCAAACAAATTCTAACATGTGATTTAATGGAATACATAGTAATCACTTGTGTTTTCTAGCTCATGTATACAATTACAATAAAATAACAGTAATGAATGGTGGTGATTTCAGTTCTATGTAAGCAGCAATGGAAGTGCTCTGAGATAAACTGATGAAAAGTGCTATATAAGAGCTAGATATTATTTTCAAGCAGCTGTGCATCCCTATTTTGGGAAAGCATAGTTGTAATATTTTAATCCCTATTCACCAGATTCCTCCCACCTTTTTTGTTGTTGTTGATGAGAATAAAAGCAGACACCCAAAGAATTTGCATTTGTTAGTTCTTTCTTTAATAAAGCAGGTTAGACATTCTTCCAGAGTGAAGATACACATTTCCACAACTAAATGAATACCCAGTCAAAATACAGTGACTGCCTTTCTGCAGTAAGGTATGACTGACATTACATGCACAAGCCTTGAAACAATCATTTGGTACAGACTTGAGATACAGTACAATAAGCCTCAAATTGGCTCAGGTATATTTTTGAAGTTCCACTTATCTGTAATTTACAATGCATATATTTTATATCAGATTACGTGTTATCCATGAACATTATGAGCAGGTCATCTTTGGAAGAACGAATAATCCTGTGTTTTAAAATGGCAATTTAAAATGGTATATTTGTAACATAAGGCAAGATAGCGTAATTATCTGTCGTTTCGTCCAAACTATAGCTTTTGTTCAAACTATACATTAGCTTAATGTATATAAAAAAGTCTAATGACATTTCTGGTATGATCAAACAGCAGCCACAAATGGTATTTGGAATGTAGAGAGACATGGTATAATCAAAGTGGATTCATCTAGTGGGATTCACTCAAATCTCATTTGTATTAATGTCTCTCTACTGCCGAGGATTTGTTCAAATCCCAGGGCACAATAGACATTCAGCCAACAGGGAGATTCACCGATTATTACAAACTTGTGAGTTTTTAAAAACAAGTTTGATACTTTCAGCTTTGCTTAAAAATGTGATATTAATGACACAACCACTAAATTTAAAGAATAAAAGAACTGTACAAATCATATTCTTTTATGGCACTGAGACTGTTCAAGAGAATGACAATGTGATCCCTGGAGTAAATGGACAAAAAACAAAAGAATGCTTAAAAAAAGATTAAAAAATGAAGTGTTTTACCCATGCCAGACTGCTGTGGTCACTGAAGATTTTGTTTTTATGATACATGGTACTTCTTGATTCTTCGGATGTGCGTAACACTTTCCCCAGCTTTACATATGCACTTCCTGAGCAAATTCACCTTTGTGCCACATCAGCAACAACTCTAGCTGGAAGTGGTAATGCTAGAAAAACCTGAAGGCTCTAAATTAACAGTTATTTAATCCTCCAACACTCGCACAAACCCAGGGATACAAAATAAACCTGCACACAAGCATGCAGGTTAAATCCTGAAATGTTTTTTTGTGAAGATGTAGAAATGAGAGGATTAGAATTAAACCAACATAAAACCCCCTCCAAAATGTTATGCACTGAAGATTTTTCAGCAAAACAAACAGCCATCATGACTACGCGGCACCTCAACCTGTCACGCACATGATGCTAAACCTGCTCATAACATTCCAGTATTTCTTGATTTTACAAGGCACAAATAATTTTGGAAGAATTATATGGTGGCTTTCAAATGTGTACATGTGTGGTGGCTACGCTGTAATTATGTGATAATTACCTTTTAATTTCAGTCAACACTAGACCCTTAAGAGCCAACTACAGTATATCACATCACCTAATTTTGAAAAACTGTATTTAACTCCAGTTACTTGCAGATGAATTGATCATTGTATGTACCATTTATTAAACAACATAACATTTGCCATGCAATTACAAAGTTATTGCATGGTAACACTGTATGTGTCCTGTAAAATAAAATCCTATAAATGTGGAGAGATTTTGTTGTTGTTGTATATATAGTAATTTAGTGGCATTCTTTCTATAAGTGTATCTCCTCAGAGCTCCTGAAAAAGTAGGCTTCCATTTACTAATAATTTCTTTTTGTTACTTTCAAAGAGTTAAAGAATGATTATGGAATGCAAAAAACAACCTCACAATTATTATCAGATGCATTCCACATTTCATGGGAAAGAGATTTCCTTTTCAGAATAGAGAAACAAGTTAGAGAGTTAATTAGAATCTTGACCTCATTGAACCACTGCCTTTTTCTTGACCAGCAATGGGGATCATGTCATTCTATCTGTATACAGAGGATACATGGTTAGTAGCATTGCGATATAAAGTGCTTTTAATTATGAGTGCCTCAGAGCTCTTTTCCTCCTTCCCTGGCAAGTTATGTTCACCCAATAGCTGGAAGCTGTTTTATTTCAGTCTACTCAGATCTAACACCATCAGATGGTTAAAATTTCCCTAGTAAACCACTGATTTAGACATGTTAATCTCATTAAACAATAATTCTTCCCAAGGAAAGTGAAATTAGTCAATATAATTCGGGATAAGAGAGATAGTGCTAATTCTGAGGAAAAAAAAATTAGGCAAAAAGAAGTAGGACTCTGCTGTTCAGATCCCCATCCTTTCCAATATTTGACAGCTGGTTCTACTTTAACACAGTAGTGAGGAAGTCTTAAAAATGAGACACAAACTTGTGTCTTTAACCTGTACCAGCTATTGTGGGATTAAAGATAAAGAACTCAGGACTCTTCTACTGAGAATAAACCTGGCGGCATACTTAAGTCAAAGCAAGGGCAACTTCCTTTAGATTCAGAAGGAAAGATCAAACCTAATCAAGCTATCTGCAAAGGAAAGTTTTCACCTCTCCATTAGTAGCATATACATTTTAATCTCTCCAACTGTGAATCTCTTTTAGACACAGTAGTAGAAGTTCTTTCATTTTATCACTCTCTTTTGTTGCAGACATCCCTAGGAATCTGAGTAGAGTTCTCCTTTGCCTTCTCTCCTTATCACAGTAACAAACAAATTACTCCAGCAAGGTGGATGATTTTCAACAACTCCGTAATTTGGAATCAGTCTCCATATCATTTTCATTTTCAAACCACATCCACTCCTTTTCAAAGCCATGCCTCCAGCATATTTCTATACCTCAGAACAGATGTGTTGACTGAGAACTAAAAGTTATACTTCAGCAAAAGTCACCACTCAGATTTCTCTGGCTAGAGGAAAAGGAATCTCATAGTCCCTTGGAATTCAAGACTCCTCTGGGACAACAGACAATGCTTCTAATCAAATAAATGGGGATAACTCCAAGTCACATTTCTAAGTGAATTATTTCTTAAACTGTAACAGAATTGCAATGAAGGAAAACTACAGCACCATCTATCATGAATGGACTTGATTCTTATACATAAAAGAGGCTGTACAGTTCTTAGAACATTTACAGAAACAGATTCCAAAGGAACACTACTCCAACACACAAACCCCATACCACCTCACTCAGAAATACTAGAAGTCTTTTAACTAGTATAGATTCAAGCTTCCCAGTGCTTTAAAGAGGCTATTTCAGATTTAATTTGGTGTTTTCCTATACCTGAAGGGCTAGTCTTATCTTTTATAGTTTCTCTCTCAGAGTACTAGTCAGAGGTTTTTGCTGTGACTCCAGTAATCTTGATGCCAGTTGCTGAACCAATTGCTGAAGGATGCTTTGCATCTCTTTGATTCGTCTCCCCTCATTTTCTACCCATAATCTCTAGCGAAATAGTTCCCTTCCCACCCAGCATAAGCCTAACCTGGCTTGTTGGAAAAAGTAAATGTATTAACTGTAGTTTTGTCTCCTCTCCTCTGGGTATCCATTGGAATATATGCTGCAGGTTATTCTATGTGGTGAGAAACTAAGTAAATAGTAAGATCGTTCTAGAAGCCGCTAAGATAACCCTACAGCTACCAGTAGTTGTATATTAGATCTGGATACTACTGCAGCTGTTAAGGTAATCTTTACAAAATTTGTATACTCTTTGGAGGGTTGCAATATACTGCCTGTACCAAATTTGTGCTCTGATCTATTAGCTAGGCTTTTAGCATCTGAAATGGGTTACCTTTATATACCTTCTGTCCTTCTGAGTCAGTCATCCAGCCCTGTGGAATCAAAGTTATTTCAGCTGAGGTTTAGTAACTGACCTCACAAGCTCTCCAAGCTGTTTAATTAGATGTCCAAGGGGCTGACAATAGTGAAGTCAGAATCCTTGCTATTATTGCTATCATCATCAGGGCTGGAACTCAGGTTACTAGAGGAGGCAGAAATGGAGCCCATGAGTGGATCAGAAAAGACCAAAGATGAATGAGATGGAGCTTCATTCTTTGTTGCCATCTCCTTGTGTGCCTGAAGTGACAGCTCATGCTCAGAAACACCACCTTTATTTCCCTCCTCTTCTTTGGAAACCAGGATATAGTCATCAGTGCTTCTGCTCCCTGAATTTCCGCTTGTTTCAGCTGTTGCCTGTGAGACAATAGCATGGAAATGATTTAGACTAAGTGGCAAAACTAAAAACCACATCTTTATTTTAAAATCTCTATTATACCCATCATTGTGATACTGGACATAGGAAAAATAAACAATTCTTGCCAACAACTGACATAAAAGACAGTTACTCACCTTTAATTGTTGTTCTTCAAGATGTCTTGCTCATATCCATTCCAATTAGGTGTGCGTGTGCCGCATGCACAATTGTCGGAAGATTTTTACCCTAGCAACACTTGGTGGATTGGCTGTGGAGCCCCCTGGAGCGGTGCCCTTATGGCGCCGGATATATGCCCCATCCGACCCAGCGCCCCCTCAGTTCCTTCTTGCTGGCTACTCTGAAAGAGGGCAGGTTTGGAATGGATATGAGCAACACATCTTGAAGAACAACAGTTACAAAGGTGAGTAACCGTCTCTTCTTCTTCGAGTGCTTGCTTATATCGATTCCAATTAGGTGACTTCCAAGCCTTACCTAGGCAGTGGGGTTGGAGTGAGATGTCACAGAGTGAAGGACCGCCGAACCAAATGCAGCATTACCCCTGGACTGCTGCATAGTGGGCGGCGAAGGTATGCACCGATGACCAAGTCGCTGCACTACGTATCTCCTGAATGGGCACATGTGCCAGGAAAGCAGAGGATGAAGCCTGAGCCCACGTGGAGTGGGCAGTAAGGTGCAAGATGGGACACCAGACAAGTCATAGCACACACGGATGCATGATGTGATCCAGGACAAGATGCACAGGGAGGAGACCAGAAGGCCCTTCACCCGGTCTGCCGCAGCAACAAAGAGCTGTGACGTTTTCCTGAAGGGTTTCGTTCGCTCAATGTAGAAGGCCAGGGCCCTGCGAACGTCTAGGGAGTGCAGATATTGTGACTGAACCTCCTGTAGAAGGAGGTGCTCGTGAGAAGGGTCCCTGAAGAGGGACGGGGAAGAGGGGCAGGTGGGTGGGGGAAGCAAATTGGAGGGAGTATTCCCTTTCTACCATGCGTAGGACCATGCATGGAGGAAATGGGAGAGATGATTTTGGAAAGGCGAGGAAGGATCCTGAATAGAGTCTGGTGCTCCGTCCTTGGGTGCACCTTCAAAAGTTCTGCTTAGGCCCTGCGGATGGCTTGGGAGGGATCTGGCCTTGGCTGGCTTGGTGTCCAGCATGTTTCCTTTTACCACCTCGGCCGCGTCTTCTAAAGAAGTCCTGTCTCGGCCGAGGGGGAGGGTATGACCTCTGAGGCTGTGGTCTGTGTTACTGGGGTATGCATTCCCAGAGAGCACATGATAATTCTCAAGTCCTTCAGACTCTGCAGCCTTGAGTCTGTCTCTTGGAGAATAGGCCCTGGCCATCCTGGACGGTCTGCTGTAACTCTAGAGGTAAGCCAGAGACCTGCGGCCACGAGATGCAGCGCATGGCTATGCCCGAGGCCAGGGTCCTAGCTGCTGAGTCTGCTGTGTCCAGAGAGGCTTGCAAGGAGGTTCTGGCCACTTTCTTGCCCTCCTCTACTGTAGCCCCAAATTCCTCTCTGGACTCCTGTGGAACCAACTCCTTGAATTTCTCCATAGAGTGCCACGAATTATAGTCATATCGGCTCAGGAGTGCCTGCTGGTTGGCCACCCTGAGCTGCAAGCCTCCAGCCGAGTACACCTTGCACCCAAACAAGTCTAGGCGTCTATTGTCCTTTGATTTAGGCGCCAGGGCCTGCTGACCATGCTGCTCTTCTTGTTGACTGAAGCCACAACAAGGGAGCATGGCTGGGGGGTGTGTATAGAGGTACTCGTAATCCTTTGAAGGGACAAAGTACTTCCTTTCCACCCCCTTGGGCCTAGGTGGAATAGAGGCTGGCAATTGCCAGATTGTCTTGGCACTGGCCTGTATGCTTCGTATGACGGGAAGGGCAACTCTGGACTGTGCCTCCGCGGACAGAATGTCCACCACAAGGTCCTCTACTCCATCACCTCCTCTACCTGGAGGTTCATATTGCGCGCCACTCTGTGGAGCAGTTCCTGGTGGTCGCGGAGGTCCATAGGAGGAGGGCCAGAAACCATAGTCCCTGCCACTGCCTCATCGGGCCAGGATAAGGAAGATACCCCCGGGATATGTGTGAGGGCCTCTTGTGGAGGTCCATCATGCTAGGAGAGTGGGCCTGCATTGGCGCTGGAGCAGTTGCCTCAGAGCCTCCCGGGGTGGGGGCGAGACACAGTGGTCTACAGTACTCGGGGCTCCAAAGGGGAGGAACAGGAAGCCCCCAAAGGAGCCCCCTGGGCCTCATGGTAAGCCCGGGGGGGGTCCAAAAGGACCACTGTGGGGGTTCGTGGCCTGGGTCCTCGCCTTCTTCTAGCCACTGGCCTATACTCCCTGGTCCTTAGCGTGGTAGCCACCTTGCGAGTGCAACGACGCAGAGGCAGTGCTGAATGTGCTGGTGCCGAGTACCCTGGTGCTGTACAGTGCCGTAGTGCCGGGGACCAGTGCCGTGAGGCAGAATGGTACTGAGACATTGATGCCGGCGATCCGTGGCTGCGGTCATATCGGTATTGGGAGCCTGATCTGGATCTTGATGGCGACCTGCGGTGAGATTAGTGTTGGGATCGGCTCTGGGTCGAGTGCAGCTCTGACCAGAACCGGGAGTCCATAACACGATTTGGATCTCTGCAAGCTGGTGTAGCGTCGCGAGTACGACTAGCGCCAAGAGCGAGAACGGTGCCGGGTCTGCGAGCGACACTGTGATGGGTGCCAGGAAAAAGATCGGGACCAGGACTGGTGTTGTTGTTCTTCACTCAGCAATGGCGGTCACATGAGGGACAGCTTTCCCTTCGACAGCACTGTCTGTGCCAGAGGTGCTGCTGGCTGCAAAGGAGTCGGCTCTGAGATTGCGATCAAATCCCGCGCTGTTGAAAAGGTCTCCGGTGTGAAGGGTAATCACAGCTCGACTGTGGTGTGCACCAGGGAGCTTACATGCACTGGACTCAACAGACCTTGCGGCGCCAGAGTCAACGGTGCAGGAGCCAATATTTGTGTTATGCGCTCTGGCAATGGACGTGGCTCCAATTGCGGTACGGGAAGTGTCGGCGGCTGCCACACCAACAAACAAGAAGTGGCTGGCACCTGCTTGGGCTGCTGCTGCTTCTGCCTTGGAGACAGAGACCTGCGCCATGGTGGTGGAGGTGCTGGGGAGATCTAGTGCTGCAAGTCTTTCGCAGAGTCTGAACACGGTGCTGGAACGGTTGGTGTCGCAGGCGCACTCTGCATCGAGGACAACGGTGCCGAGTCTCAGTACGCAGAGGAAGGGACTGGGCTAAGTGCTGCCTCCATAAGGAGCTGCTTCAGTCTCAAGTCCCGCTCCTTCCTGGTCCTCAGCTTGAAGGCTTTGCAAATGCAGCACTTGTCTGCATGGTGGGATTGCCCCAGACAACTTAGGCAAGAGTCATGAGGGTCTCCCATTGGCACTGGCCTCTGGCAAGCTGAGCAGGGTTTGAAGCCCGGAGACCCAGGCATGGGCCTGGGTACTGGGATAGGGGAGAAGGGAGAAGACCCTGTTTCCCCCACTAATTAAACTAACTAACTATACGAAGTAATTCACAACTATTAACAACTATAACCAACTATTAACTAATCAGAAACTATTAACAGGTACTAAAGTGAATGCTAGGGAAAGCGGAGATCAGCTAAGCTGCTCCACAGTTCCAACGACCATCACAGGCAGTAAGAAGGAACTGAGGGGGCGCTGGGTTGGCCAGGGCATATATCTGGTGCCATAAGGGTGCCACTCCAGGGGGCGCCACAGCTGACCCACCGAGTGTTGCTAGGGTAAAAATATTCCGATGATCGTGCACGTGGCGCGCACACCTAATTGGAATCGATATGAGAAAGCACTCAAGTCTACGCTGACTTGTATGATCTCTACCCACTGACCTGACAAATACCCTTAGTACTTTAGGTGCACAAACAGTTAAATTCAGAGAATACAAATGTATCTTGCGCTGTGTCCTAAAGATACTAAATAGGACCCTGGTTAGATACATGGATGGAATTAATTCCATGCTCAAAAGTCCCTCTATGAAAAATGACCCCAATGCTCAAATCTGAAACCTCAACCCTGAGGAGAAGCAGCAAGAGGAATTTGACTCATTGCAAGCATTGCAGAAGGGCAGATGAGGGAAAAATATGTTTTTTAACTAACAAAACAGCAATGGCTAAAAGTACTTGTTTACTTTGCATGAAATATAAAGTTGAGAGAGACTAAAAATACATCACTAGGTACTGGAGCTTGTACTGGTACTAAAGTACATCTCTCTCACATTACTGCAGTTCCTTATAGTTCTACGTAACTAGATGATCTTTGTTTGGGATCTTACACATACATTATAGTATTGAAGATTTTTTGAAATCAGAATTACAGTGACATTTTTTTCTGTTGGTTGATGACCTAGTATTAGAGAACCTTTGGCTTGTAGAAGTTGGTGTAAAATGACATTTTGAAGAGTGATCTGAATCTCCACCTAGCCCATGTGGTGGCTTGTTCACCAAACTTTTACACCACCTGGAACAACTGCAGTGCCTCAAGAGGGCCGCAATTTGATTCATGAGACTTAATGGTATATCCAGCGGAGCAGAAAATCTTTCAATAGCAAATTTGCAATCTGTTACCTTGAATGGATGGCAGATTATCTCCCCTTTTTTCCATAAGAAACATTAATATCATGTTCCTGTACAGGAAGCAGTTTGTTCACCTACTAGGGATCATGACTGGGTGCCTAGTCAATTTCATGCAGCTGCCACTGAGTAAGAATACAGTCTGGCAAACAGTCTGACATGGGATAAGCAGTGACTCTGTGTTAGCCTGAGGTGAGATGAACTTGATTCTAACTTGTTAGATTCACAGTAACACAAGAGTGAGAAAAGGGAAAAGAAGCGGAAGGAGCAGCTGTAGAAACGTGTGTCAGTTATGTAAGGCTCAAACAGACAATGGTGCATTAAGCAGGAGCAACTCCATCAACAATGATTTTTCAGGCAAAGTTATATTTCCTAGCATAATGTAACTTTAGGATAAGAGATGGGAGGCTCTGGTAGAGAATAAAAAAGAATAAAATAAAGGATATGGAACAGCGTGAATGAGAGACAGATTAGTAATACGGTACCTAAAATTATGTGTGTCATTAAGGTACTGGTGATCCATAACTTGCCTTTAGGTACCCCATGGGCTCTTGCCAAATTTATTTTACCGCAGTTACTGCTGATAGCCATTTCCCATTGTCTCTCTTGTTCATTACACAAGAGTACTTTCTTGAAAGTCTTCAGTCGACCAATGGATTGGGAGGACTGAAGTACAGGATATATAGGAAACTTATGCTACTAGCTATTATGTAAGTAACTGCTACAAATTATTAAATTAACAAGGCAAAATATCAGCTGAGAGTGAAAAAGATCAGAACAAAGAATTGTGACTCAGTACCTCAAGAACAAAGAAAAGTTTGTATTAAAGGGATTCAAGAGACATTTCCACTATCAATAGGGACTATTTTAAAAAAATTTTCTTGCTTATATAACTAATATTAAATACTCTCATTTTTATTTATATTTTCTTCTATAAATAAATTACCCATTTTAATACTGTCTGTGTAATACAAATTGAAACATCTTATGTTCAGTGTAGCAACAAAAATATGACAAATCACAAGCAACAACAATTAACAATTATATAATTAATGGATCTAAAAAACTGACTTTAGCTGAATATTTTTGCTAATCTTTACATGCACACATCCCTTTTAAAATAACTTAATTTATTTTCCTTCAGATGACCATTATAAAATTAATAAAACCCAAATTGAAAAAATTATTATTAGGAGTTCCAAAAACTATTTAGTAAAGTCATAAAGTAGTTAAAACTGACTGGTAGTAAATTTTCTACTCTTTTTGTGAATTTAAAAACATGTTTTCACTACTTCAAGAAGTTACAAACAAACAGATCTAATTTACAAACAGAGACACTACACTATTTAAACACGTTTTGTATGGTGAAACATATAATTTTTCTTTAATTACTGTTTTTGTTTCATCTGATCTATTTGAATTACCATCTTCATTGTCTGTCAGTTAATCAGCTATTGTGTCTAGGGCTCTGAGAACACAGACAGTGTAAAAGAACGGCTCAGCTCCAGAAATTAATCAACAGTCTCCTGCTCGATTCCATGGACACTCATCACATAGCATTACAGAGGGCCAGATTAAGGTCTTCTGGGGCTGTAGGTTCCATTTCAAATTTCATGGCCTTCTTTTTCTTTTTACAGCAGTAATGAAAGCTATTTTAAACACCCCTAGTTGACATAATCCACTTTTCCCCATTCTTTTGGAAGCCCCTGACACACAGATACAAATTTAATTTTGAGCACTGAGTGTATTTCATAATTCCAGTCTGATGGCATCATCTTAGCCCCTGTTTCAGTCTTCCCAGCTCTCTTGTCCAAGATGGCTGCTACCCTAGGGAACCAAAGGCATTACCTAGCAACACACTTACAAATAGGTTACCAGTGCTAGCGATCTTGAAGATATCTGTAAGGCAAACAGGCTGACTTCCTTAAGGCAGTGAACAAGCACCACCTTAGCTAGTTCTACTGGGGGCCTGTTACTGCAGCTTCCTAAATTCTGAAATGTGCTGTTTGTTGCCTGGTTGGACAAAAAAAAAGCATCATCTCTTAGCTTCTTTTCTTTATGGTTATGTTCTTCAATTTTTAGGCTACCCAAATTTTGGGCCCCTAAACCTGGGTTTGGTAGAAATATGTACCCATTCCCTTCAATATGATATAAAGGCTTGTTATAAATATAGGTCTGTGTTTAGAACACACTATTATTTTGATGCTGGTATTTCCAGAGGTAAAAATATGTCTCCCCACTCCTTGCTCTGTCTGTTTATTTCAGGAAACTCGTACTGACGTGAACCATGTTTTCTTCCATCTGCTGCCACTACTGAATAAATGAAAAATGACAGAATTATACTTCCAGTAGCTTTTGAAAGTAAACAACCTTTCACCTGGTGCCATATGGCTTCTCCAAAAGTTTTTTCCTGATGAATATCAGATACTAGTATCAGGTTTATTTCAATTGCCTGCATACTGTGAACTGGTTAAAGCTAACAAGAAGAATACATTTTAAGTAAGCCTGGAAAAACAGCAGCAACTCATTTTGTCTCCTTCTTGGGCTAGGTAAAAAGATAATGAGTTAATTATACAATATTTAGCAATGCAAGATTTCTATTTATCAACTGTATTGCTACTGAAATTAATGCTGCACATCTTATTTGAGGCTTTTTCTTATTCCACTGTAGCACAGTTAAAAATGGAGCATTAGGGAAAAAAAGTCCTCCTTATATGTGTAATTCTTTATAAAATGTCAAGTGCTGGAGCAATGTGCCACTATGACCAAACATATATAGTAGAGTGGTATAAATAATATTATTTAGCTTTTATATAGCGTTTTTCATCTTTGTATTGCCAAGTGTTTTCTTTACAAAGGAGGTCAGTATCACTACTCCCATTTTACAGATGGGGAAACTGAGATACGTGGTGGGATGTAAGTTTCTTTTTTGATTAATGAAGTGACAAATGACCAGTATCTAAAAAAATATGAAAGACAATGGGCCAGATTTCAATCTCATTTGCACTAATATAAATCTGCAGTAATGCCAATGAAGTCAACTGAGTAACACTGGTGTGAGACTAGAGTAGATGAGAAGAGATTTGGGCCCAAAACATTTTCCAGAGGTTCTGGAATATAAATATAGTTTCTACATAACAGACTCAGCAGCCATAAAAGGCCATACTAAACAGAATTACTCACATTACTGCACTAGGAAAAAAGCCACAAATGTAGTAAAATGTATTTTGCTGGAAATACATTAAATAGGAATGAAACTAAAGCAACACGACGTGTTCTAAATAATTAATGTTTAGAACTTTTAAACTTTCTGCTGTATTCAGAAAATGCTTCTAGTTTGACTTGGAAACATCATTGTAGCACATTACCCTCATTAAGACTAAAAAGCTGGACTGTGGTCCTGTTTGGAAAAGAATTAACTAATGCTCTAATTTCTCAGGCTACTAAACTTAGCAGTTTTTATCTCTTAATTTTGATTACATAATGTCAAAACGTCTTCTCTTTTTACTTGATTTTACCTACTAAAGCAAAACACAATGTAGTCAGAAACAGCAAAGAATGCTGGGGTATTAATATTTCTTCCCAACAATAAGCAGTTCTAAAACTAATTTCTTATTTTTGTTACTATAATAAACTGATGCTCATTACTATAAGTGGAGCTCCCAGAAGATAAGATGAGAGAATGCTAATAAGAATAAATGCACTGTACCCTAAACTGTAAATGTACTATAATCTGCAGATATTAACCATTTAAAGCTCAAAACCGTATTAAATGTTTTATCAGGGTTAGATTGCACAACCCTTACTCACATTTGCCAGCAGTTACCCATGAACAGCCCCAATAATAACAATGTGAGAGTAAATCCTTTCCAGCCTGAGTAATGTTTGCACAATCTAACACAGTGTGTTGTGTTATACTGTATCTTTCACTTTATACTGTGAATCAGTGTTAAGGATTATTAATAATAAGGCATCTGCCATTTCAATACTAAGGCAAAAATATTTTTTATGTAAAGAGTGAGAAGCTATAGTACCAAAATAAGGGCTGTCATTACATATGCACTCCCATATGCAATCCCATTGTGTCTGTGTTGGTCCCAGGATATTAGAGAGACAAGGTGGGTGAGGTAATATCTTTTATTGGACCAACTTCTGTTGGTGAGAGACAAGCTTTCGAGCTTACATAAATCACAGATGTCATTACTGCTTTAACAACTTTTGTTAAAACCTGACTTTTTTGCCATATTGAAGGCATTGGTTAAACCTGTGTTAGCCCATATGTAACTCCAGCAGGTTACCAATGGAGTTTAACCACTGCCTTCAATATGGCAGAAAAGCCTTGTTTTAATAACCACAGTTAAATGCAGTAATGACATCTGTGATGAACTGGGAGTTCTTTTTGTATCACTTCTGAACTCTGAATGATTTTATGAAATTGTATAATGGAATACCTATATGTGTATGGGGATCCCCTATGAGTTAGCAGGGTTGTGCCATGCCTCTGCCAGGCCAGAAACAATGGTGATTAATCAGCACTCAGTGACAGTTTATTCAAAGTAAAACACCTTGGGACAACAGATTTGCTCTACCTTGGAGAAGCCACTTTCTCCTCTTGTCTAAAGGGAGGGGAGCAGTGGAAAGTTACCAAAAGGCTGAACAAAAGAAGTATGTGACCCCAGTCGGAGTCTATTAAAGGACTCACAGGGAGGCACTAGGGGAGAGAGTCATTTTGCTAAGGCAAGGGAGGCTGCTGCAGTGGCAGGCAAGGAGATGGAGAGCCCTGCTGCCTGCTGGAATATAGATGGTCCTCCAAGGATCCCAAGAGAAGGATAAGCCAGTGAGGGATGCTGCATTTAGGATGTTTTAGATGATCTGTACTCTCCTCTGCTTTATCTGTTAAGAGCATCCTTAAGTACAGGTTGATAGATTGAGCAAAGCGTGTGTGTGCAGGTTGCTTCACAACTACTGTGGTGCACCCGAGGGATTTAAATTGTGAACCAGAAGCTTCACACCTTTTGGGAATGGTGTTCTGGGACAGGGGTGTGTTTAAGTACTAGATAGTCTTGAAGGGGGGCTAGGCAGCTGGACAGAGGGTTAAAACACTCAGAAAAGGGGTGCACTTACAAGATCTCACCCTGAGCGTGTGTCTAGGGACTCTGAGATTGGGGCAGTGGCTGGACTCTGCCCAGATTCCATGAGCCTAACACACTCCTGAGGAGCTAGAGCAGAGAGGCTTGGATTCCCCTCACAGCAGTCCTAGCAGGTGGCCGCGAAGGGGCGCTCGCTAGGATCCGTGACAACATCCATTATAAATGAACTTGTAAACAAACTTAAAAGCCTTTTATCTTTGCATCTAACATAATTAAGTAAAATAAGATATATTTTATTTTTAATATTAAAATACAATTTTTAACAGCTGTTAAAAGCAAGAAAATTTTTATTATAAACCGCAACATCCTGTTTTACTAGGTTTAGGTAAGTATTTCTTCTTTCTATTTGCTTTCATTCACTCCTTCAGCACTGCTGAGTTGATTCAACAAGCTGTAGTAGAAAACTGAGCACAGCCTAGACTGGACCATGGCAATGGTAATGCTGTTATTGGTTTCCCAGTGTTGTTGGTATTGATACTGGCGCTGGTGTATGGCAGATTTAACATCAGAACTCCGCTGAGGTGCTCTTATTGGGAATTATAATTATATTATTAATCTGCATACATAGTTAATTGTTCATATAAGATCATAGCTCAACTAAATGACAAAAACCGTGTGCTATGCAACCTTGTGCTACTATGGATGGAAATAAATCTATTGCCTTGTAACCGTATGTTTTTCATGTGGGATGAAAACATCGTATTGATTCAAGGAGAAAGCCAATACAGAAACCTCAAACAACTGAAAGGGAATGGAAGGTTAAAGTGATTTAGCAGCATCTTTTTTGGCATGTGAATATGGATACATTGGTGCAATGCAGTAATCAGCTGTTGCATAATGAAATTCTAGAGGACAGAGGCAATGAGAATAGTCTACCCACAGGAAAACATTTTCTTTCAGTTTTTAAATCCCCAGCACCAATAATACCTTTATAACTCTCTTTAAAGATATATTTTCAATCTTTTAAAATATGAAACTAATTTATTGAGAAGAAGCCAAGATAACTATTTAGAAAAAAACAAAAAACAACTGTACTTGATTTACCTATTCACAAAGGGCCCGATCCTGCACCAATGTAGTCAGTGGGAGTTTTGAAACTGACTTCAGTGGGAGTAGGATTGGGCTCAGAGCCTTATCTAGCAGCGAACAACATTGTCTCCTTTCTGATAATGGATAATTCAAACCCTGGGAAAACTCATTCAGCTAAGGGAACTCTAGGTCTTATTTGCTATTGTATCAACTTATAAACAAAGCTATTTAATTGGAACAAATTTTTTTACATTACATTCTTAGGTAAATGTCTGAATCACAAAAAAAAATTATTTTAATTGTCACAAGACATTTGTGAAATTTTAGGAACATAAGAAAAATGTTCTAAAGATGTTTATTGAATGCCACATTTTTTCCATTAGGGTATCAGCAACTTGGCTGAAATGGATGTATTTACCTGAAGCGCTGAGAGGAAGTGTTGCTTTGCCATAACAGATCCTTTTAGGGCATCGTCCATCTCCTTGTTCTGACTGCTGGAACAGTAATGATCATCTTCTATTGTTATTTGCTCATTCTCTTCAGCTTCCAGCTGGCTCTGGTTGAAACGCAAGGAACCCTTTAGAATATCCTTGATCTATTTGCCGAACAGGAGGACAAATAATTCAGAACATTAGGAAAAATCTAAAATATCTGAAGCCTGGGCTAATGTACGCAAAGCAGACAGTCTGCCTTTCATACACTATGTTTTTTTAAACGATTTACTATATTTTTTGAAGAAGAAAACAATATTAATGGTAATACTTGCACTGATTAAAGGATCAAGCACCAGTGAAACAAGGTTCTACCAGAAACTGGAAAGCACAAAGTACCTAAGATATTTAAAAAGAACAAACCACCTATGTGCTCTCCCCAGCACTCACATAGCTGACATATATTATGGTATTCCAGTTGAAAGATATTCTAGAGCTAACCCTAATGAAATAGTTCTTAGAGACAGATGCACATTGTTTAGTAATATTCTCGTTAAAGGAATGTAGTACTTTTTCCTCAAATCAAATGACACACAGAATATCAGCTTTTTTGGTACAGAAGACAGAGGCATGAATACTGAATGCAGTGTATGTTATGCATTGGAAGAGTGATGGTTAAAGCCCAGAACTGAGAATAAGGCTACCAGGGTTCTACTCACAGGCCACCATAGACTTCCTGAAATTAGGACTGGGTAGGAAACTTGACCTCTCTATGGTTCAATTTCACCTCCAGAAAAAGAGGATTTGTAAAACTTAATATATTAATATTTGTAAAGCTGAATTCAGTCAATATCTGTACCTGCTTCAAGCCTGCCAGGGATATCAGAATTTCATCCTCTTTCTCTAAGTGTTCCTGTAATATGACCTCTTGAATATTTCCTGCAACACAAAGAACAGTATTTTCCTAAATGATCACTTAGTACTTATCTGCCACCAACTTTCAGTCAGCATGAGCATGCTCAGAAATTAGCACCATGTCTCATGCTGTCATGCAAACAGTCACACACATATAGACCTATAGCTTGGCACCTTTACTTATTGTAGAAGCAGATTAGAAACTTGGCTAGCCAAATCTATGCACCAGTCAGAACTCCCACAATGATGGTGTGCTATTACCAGATTGCCAATTGAATCAATCAGGACACACAACAGACATACTATTCCTGATCCCTAGAAGAAAGCTGATGGCTATAACCTTCATGATCTCCACAGATATTAAGTTAGCCCTAGTCTACGCTTACGAGGTTAGGTCAAAATTAGCAGCGTTAGGTTGATTTTATAAGAAATCCGGCTACACAACCAACCCCGTTCCTCAACCTAAAGGGCTCTTAAAATCAACTGCTGTACTCTTCCCTGGTGAGGGGAGTAGAGCTAAATCCACCTTCTTGGGTCGAATTTGGGGTAGTGCAGATGCAGCATTGTGCAGTTCAACAGTATTGGCTTCTTGGAGCTATCCCAGACTGCTCCAATGTGACCGCTCTGGACAGCACTTTCAACTCCGATGCACTAGCCAGGTACACAGGAAAAGCCCTGGGAACTTTTGAATTTCATTTCATGGTGAGCTCAGCAGCACAGGTGGCCATGAAGTGCCAGAATTGCAAACGAGCTTGCCAGAATTGCAGACGAGCTCCAGCATGGAGTGATGGGAGACACCGTATCTGATTGCTGTATGGGTAGAAGAATCTGTGCAGGCAGAACTCCGATCAAAAAGAAGAAATACTTAAATATATATGTCAAAATCACACAGGGAATGGTGGAGAGAGGCTTTACCAGAGATACACAGCAGTGCTGCATGTAAGTTAAGGAGCTCAGACAAGCTTACCACAAGACAAAGGAGACAAACGGTCGCTGTGGGTCAGAGACCCAACCATGCTGCTTCTGCATGCCATTCTAGGGGGGGACTCTACCAGTACCCCACCACTGTCCGTGGACATCTGCAAAGGGGGCAGGGAGTCTCACACAACACAGAGGAGGAGGAGGAGGAGAATCTGGAGCAGACAAGTGGAGAATCTGTTCTTCCCAGCAGCCAGGACCATCTCATCACCCTGGAGCCAATACCCTCCCAAAGCGGGTTCCCAGACCCTGAAGGCAGGGAAGGCACTCTGGTGAGTGCACATTTGTAACTACTCTACAGGGCTTACAAGCAATTGTGTTTAATGTTTGATTTGCCCTGAAGAATTGGGGTGCATTCGTGGCCAGTACAGCTACTGGAAAAGTCTGTTAACGTGTCTGGGGATTGAGCAGGAATCCTCCAAGGACATTTCCATGAAGCTCTCCTGGAGGTATTCCAAAAGCCTTTGCAGAAGGTTTCTGGGGAGGACTGCCTTATTTCATCCTCCACGGTAGGACACTTTACTATGCCAAGCCAGTAGCAACTAGTCTGGAATTATTGCAGCACAAAGCATGGCAGCGAATGGTCCTGGGTTTTGGTCGCATTCATGCAACATTTGTCTTTATCTTTCTGTGTCAGCCTCAGGAGAGTGATATCATCCATGGTCACCTGGTTGAAATAGGGGAATTTTTGTAAGGGAACAGTAAAAGGACCCCATTCATGCTGGGCTGTTTGCGCTTGGCTAAAAGGGAATAGCCACAGGGTGGGAGGAGGGGTGTGCTGCACATCCAACCCAAAACCACACCCCTCTCCTTTTAAATGGCAGACCCAACCACATTGCTTGCTGTGGGAAAAGAGAGCACTGCAGTTTGAAACCATTCCCATATGTTATGAAGGCGGAAGAAGCCAACCCCGCGTACCCTTTGGCTTACCATGGCTGCCTGGAAACCGAATTCTGTTGCCCAGCCGTGTGTAATGTGTCACCATACTGGCAGGCGCTCAATAGAAAAGGCAAAATGCGACCATGTACCTAAAGCACATGTACTGTCTGCTGTGAATTGCTTGATTCACTGTGAAAGAGTCTCCCTTTTGTTCTCAGAAATATCTCTTCTTAAATTTTACTCTCCCTTTTTATCGCCCCTGCAGGTGCAAAGGTTTCTATGCTCCCCATATCATCTCTGTCCCTGAGGTTATCGCAGATTAGAAGGTGAAAAAAATATATCCGCGATGACATGTTTTCAGAGCTCATGCAGGCCTCCCGCACTGATAGGGCACAGGTGAATGCATGGAGGCATTTAGTGGCCAAAGCCTGGAAAGCATTCAGTGAGTGTGATCAGGAGATGCTGAGGCTAATGGGGGAGCAAACGGGCATGATCAGGCGTCTGGTGCAGCTGCAGGAAACGCAACAAGAGCATAGACTGCTGCTGCATCCATTGTATAACTGCCTGCCCTCCTCGCCAAGTTCCATGTCCTCCTCACCCAGACACCCAAAAACGTGGGGGTGGGGGTAGGGGAGAGGGTCCAGGCACCCAGCCACTCCACTCCAGAGCATGGCCCAAGCAACAGAAGGCTGTCATTCAAACAGCTTTGATTTGTGGTGTGGCTACAATAAGCAATGCGGCTTTGTCCTTCTTTCCTGCCACACCCCACCCAGGCTACCTTGTCAGTGATCTCACTTTTTTTTTAAATAAATAAAGAATGCATGGATTCAGAATAACAGGGACCTTATTTCCTTTGCCAGCTGTAGTCGAAGGGGGGGAGCAGGATTGGCTTACAGGGAAGTAAATTCAACAAAGGGGGTGGTTTTGCATCAAGGAGAAACACACACAACTGTCACAGCATATCCTGACCAGTCATGAAACTGGTTTTCAGTGCAGCGCACCTAGCTGTGTTCTTCTAATCACCCTGGTGTCTGGCTGTTCAAAACTGGCTGCCAGGCAATTTGCCTCAACCTCCCAACCCGGCATAAACATCTCCCCCTTACTCTCAAAGATATTATGGAGCACACAGCAAGCAGCTATAACAATGGGAATATTGGTTGAACTGAGGTCTAACCTAGTCAGCACCAGCGAGCTTTTAAACATCCAAAGGCACATTCTACCACCATTCTGCACCTGCTCAGCCTATAGTTGAACTGCTCCTTACTACTGTCCAGGCTGCCTGTATATGAGCATGAGCCATGGGAGCAAGGGGTAGGTTGGGTCCCCAAGGATAACTATAGGCATTTCAACATCCCCAATGGTAATTTTCTGGTCTGGGAAGTAAGTCCCTTCTTGCAACTGTTCAAACAGCCTGGAGTTCCTAAAGACGCGAGCGTCATGCACCTTTCCTGGCCATCCCATGTTGATGTTGGTGAAACATCTCTTGAGATCCACCGGTGCTTGCAGCACCATTGAGAAGTACCCCTTGCAGTTTACGTATTGGTTGGCAAGGTGGTCTGGTGCCAAGATAGTGATATGTGTTCCATTTATCGCCCCACCACAATTAGGGAACCCCACTGCAGCAAAGCCATCCACTATGACCTGCACGTTTCCCAGAGTCACTACCCTTGCTAGTAGAAGGTTACTTATTGCCTTGGCTACTTGGATCACAGCAGCCCACACAGTGGATTTGTCCACTCCAAAGTGATTCCCGACCGACCGGTAGCAGTCAGGCGTTGCAAGCTTCCACAGGGCTATTGCCACTCGCTTCTCAACTGTCAGGGCAGGTCTCATCTTGGTATTCCTGAACTTCAGGGCGAGGGAAAGCGACTCACACAGTTCCATTGAAGTGGCCTTACGTATGCAAAAGTTTTGCAGCCATTGGGAATCATTCCATACCTGCAACACTATGCAGTCCCACCAGTCTGAGCTTGTTTGCCGGGCTCAGAATCGGCATTCCACTATCAACCAGCCTCACTGCCGGCATGATGTCCCAATTGCCACAGGCCATGCTTCCAGGAACATCTGTGTCAATGTCCTCCTCACAATCGTCCTCATGCTGACGTCTCCTACCCAGGTTCTGCACATACTGCAGGATAATGTGTGAGGTATTTACAATGATCACAACAGCAGTGGTGAGCCGAGCAGGCTCCATGCTTGCCGTGCTATGGCATCTGCACGGGTAACCCAGGAAAAAAGGCACGAAACGATTGATTGCCGTTGCTTTCAAGGAGGGAGGGAGAGAAGACTGACAACATGCACCCAAAACCACCTGCGACAATGTTTTTGCCCCATCAGACATTGGGAGCTCGACCCAGAATTCCAATGGGCAGCGGGGACTGTGGGATAGCTACCCACAGTGCATCACTCGCCAACCTACTGCGCTTAGTGGGTACATACATGATCGACTATATAAAATCATTTTCTAAAGATCGACTTCTATAAAATGGATCTAATTTCGTAGTGCAGACCTACCCTTAGAGAATCTAGTCAGCTGGCTACTTCCACTTCCATCCCAATTCAGGTGTGCAACCTTCCTAACTTGATTCTGGAAATATTTCAGGAAGCACTTATGAATATACACAGCAATAGCATCTATGGACCCCTTCAATTCATTTAAGTGTGCACTGCGCAATTCTAGTTCTGCTAGTTCCTAATGCCAGCACTGATGCTACAGTTCCCTGGTCCTTGGGTACCAAGAGTGAAATCCTCACCTCTGCTCTCTCCCCTTTACTTTGGGTAAAAGAGTTGGAGCAGAGTAAATGGAGCTTAATAGTCTTATATGTGGCTGGAGAAGGAAAACAGCTGAAAGTCTGTTCTTCAAGGATCCCCCTTGCAAGCCCTGGCACAGGGGATTTACCCAGTCCAGGATGGGTATTTCAGAGAAAATGCCACAGTACACAGTGCCAGGGAGATTTTGGGCCATGCTGTAGCGCATAGGGCAGCCCAGAGAGGCTACCATAACTCAGGCAGGCCCCCAGAGCTGATTAAACTATGCCAGGAACCTCTCCATTCACCTTAACCCTCCACTCTCCTTGGGCTTTGATTTCTGTGCCATGCCTCAGAGGCACATCACAGAACAACAAATTTATGCTTGATACCTGCTGCACTGGAATGCAACGAGGGAAGGGAAAAGCTTCTCTTTGTCCTTCTCCACCCACAGTACTAAGCTTTATGCAAATCTACCCCTTTACTGGCATTCGTCTGGGAACCATGCTTTGCTACCTGTGAATAATGCTATCATCCTAAACTCTTGCTAATAAAAATGTTATATCACTAACACCATGCCCTGTCATCATCAGCATTTAAAAAACAACAACAAAAAACCCTGCAAGAAAGAATGAAAACTCAAAGCTTTTGTTACAGACATGACCAACAGAGAAAAAGATGGTAGTGTTGTCAAATGTGACTGAATATGGAACTGCAGAAGGTTTCATAGGAGACAAAAGGAGTACAGTTTGGCCATGTTAAATTTAATACATGCAGAATGAGATGAGAGAGAGTGGGGATGCGATCTAGAACTGGATCAGAAGAAGACAGGTTAGAAAGGCAGATCTAAAAGCATCAGTGTAAAGATGGTAGTTCACGTCGTTGATGGTAACTGAGACCAGATCAGATCACCCAGAGATAGATGCAAAGAGAGAAGAAAAAGGGACAAGTCTTGTATTCACTCCCTGCACACCAATAATATTTGTACAAAATATGTCTTGTGAAATATATTATATGAAAGCTAGCAACATGTTGGTTATTAAGATCTTCGTAAAAATGTATATTCTAACTTTACACGTGAAGTTAAGAATGACGTTACTAGAGCATGTTTAAGACAAAGATATTCCAGCCTAGGTAAAATTGATAAATAGGTCTGTTCTAGACAAAGAAATGTGGGTTTACCTCAATTACATATTAGCTAAACCAGTGGGGTTATCTTGAGCTGGAATGCGAGAGACAGAACTAACATGGCTCCTGAAACCCAGAGAGAGACAGGAGACTGAATCCCCAGGAGGCCTTCCAGACTTGTAAGAAAAGAAAATCCTTTGGGAATACAAGGAACAGAGAGAGACTCCATCTCGATCTCTCACCTTAAGGAGACAAAGAAATCAAGTGATCTCATCTTTGAGATAGGTCCTGGCCAGGCCAGCCAGTAAAAAGCTGGAAAGAAGACTGTGGATGAGCAGAAAAACCATCTTGAACAAAAACTTCATCTTGCTAGATTAAGTTTTAGCTGTTTAGATTCCTTTTTCCACTTTTATTTGTTTGTAACCATTTCTTGTAACCATTTCTTGTAACCATTATCTCTTTTAGTTGGTATCACTTTATCCATGCTCTTTTGTCAATAAACCTGTTTTACTTTTACTATAAACCAATTCAGTGCTGTGTTTGAAAAGATGGATCTATTTACCTCCATTAAATTAATAAGCTATGTCTGACAGAACAGTGAACTTCATATCTTCTGTGATTGCACAGTGGGAGGAGCTGGGCATTGCAGAGAAACATCTCTGAGGAGCCTGGGAGCTGGACTATGCTGATTGTTACCTGCTAGGCAAGGTCTGGGCCAGGTGTTTGCTGATGAGGAAGGTGATTTGCTGCTGCTGTGTCATGGAGTGGACACGGAGGTCTACTCACCAGCAAAACTTGCTCTTCTTGAGGCAGAGAGGTAAAGCTGTCTCACAGCTCTGGGTATTTCCAGAAGCGTGTTACAGCAATAGACCCCCATAAAATGGAAAAAGGGGTGGAGATCCATACATCAAATGAGATGCTGATGGAATGATCAGAGAGTTAGAAGGAACAAAAGAGCCATGAAAGCCCAGAGCGGAAAAGATTTCAGGGCATAAGGTGTAAAAAGCAGCCAGGGGAAATGGGGTGAGATGGCCTCAAGTTACTAGATTACATGAACATTATTTAGCATCCGTACAGTGCAGTTTTTAAGACGTCAGCTGTAGCTATGTACTAGAACAATGGACTAAAACATAAGAATGAAAACTGGACAGTGACGAATGTTAATCCTATGATTCCAAGGTACATTACAAAGAAGCTGAACTATAGAGGATGGAATTAATATGAAGCTAGATCCCTTTGTGAATATGTTTCCTGTTATTCATTATTTTGGTCTGTATTAAATATTGTCCTCCTGCCCTGCTGCAGTCTCTCACTATATTAAATCAATGATTTTCAATGTTTTTTCATTTACAGATCCCTAAAAAATTCTGAATGGAGATACAGACCTCTCTGGAAATCTTAGATATAGTCTAAATACCCAAAGAAGCCTGCAGACCACAAGTTGAAAACCACTGTTCTATGGTAACGACAACCTTTTGCAGATCCTCTTGGCATAGTCTGTGGACCCCCAGGAGTCCATGGACCACAGGTTGAATACCACTGAACTAAATAATTGGTATTAGAAGTTTCTGGCAGAGTGTTAAAATGTGTCATATATGGCGATACTACTTTAACTCCGAACTCTGATTATTTCCCAAATAACGCTTGTCTTTTTACTACAGAAAGTTTTGTAAACTATCCAGCACCCAAAATACACGTTAATATCCGGGGAAAACAACTGATCAGTGGGGAACCTGAATCATCAGGCTTTAGCTTTTGCAGGGTTTTTATGTCTCTCTAACACTATTCCTCCCCCTCACACACACATGCATGGAAACGTGTTATAAAACAAGTATGCACAAAGACTAACTGGGTGGGGTAAGGAGGAGAAAATAAGTAATTCAGAACATACCTCAGATGTGGGACACTGACCTTTAAAATGCTATGAGAATAAAGCACAAAACAGAAGATGCAAGGCGCTCCACATGACGTGGAAATATCCATTGGTATTCTGGTTTTTCATAGCTACGGTTTCTTAATTCAACAATTCAAACCTTGATGTGGTAACACGTGAATAATAAGGAAAACACCCATCCCCAGTTCTGCCCCCAGCTCTGCCTTCAGCTCAAGCTCCTCTGCTGAGGAAGCTTTGGCTGTGCAGGAATGGAGCAAAAGGGCAGATTCCACTGTTCTATATTAAAGCACCCACCCACCCACACACACATCTAATTTTATTACTCTCCCAGGTTTGAGATCTTATATATTATTTGATAATTTTTTTTTCTATTCATACAGCTGAATGGCAACATTTTGCTTTACAATACTTATCCTATCATGGAACTGTAATTCTTGAATTATGATTTTTTCATAATATAATAAAACCTTTATGAAAGCGTGCATTAGTATCAAGCCCAAATCAAAGAAAATCTGAGAGCATCTTCCTATCTGCAGAATAAACACTGATATACACTGAAGAACCACTGAATTATATGGCTTATAAATTATTTGCAAAGCCAAGTAAATCTATTTCTGTACTTTACATATTTTTTTTCCAACGTTGTTAAATGGTGGTTGTAGTTCAAAAGCTATCAAAACCCTAGGGGCAGAGCAGGACATGAGTCACATATAGCTCAACATAAAGAACAATGGAGCCACACGCACTTTCAGAATTCAGCTACTATATGAAACAAAAGCTGCTTTGTTTTCAACAATGGCGTATTTACGAGTGATACCTCCTAAAAGTGTTTTGCATAACTGGTTAGGAATAAATCTCAGAAACTTGTTGTCAAGCAAACGCTTCATTTAAATACTGTGGGAATCTCACCAAACATTCAATAACTATTCCCAAGGAAAATAATGTAATTTGCTGCCCAAACATGGCAAACTGATAAAAATGTTGGTTGGAAACAGGTTAGCTGTAACAGTTGTAGAATTACAATGAATAATAAACATTCATATCCTGCTCTCACACTTACCCAAACTTGTAAACAACACCCATGAAAATTCATTCATGAAACAGGTATTGAAAAAATTCAAGATTTCAATTTTTCCGCTCAGTGAGAAAACTAATTTTTAAAGTTTAAATTAGACATTATCATTTTCTGTATAAAGATGGATGAGTAAAATAATCCACAGCAGGTCCTAGTGCACTATTTAGAGAAGACTTGTGCTCTTTGATGACGTGTAAAGTTAATATGTATAAATATACAAAAACGGTATGCACTGTGCCTAATGAGTTTTAGTTTCCTATTAAATAAGTTCAAATGAACATCGAAAGACTAACATTCAGTACATTACGAACAGCTACTGGCCGTCTCCCTCCTTAGCAGTTACTGTAACGGCTGGAGTGGCTCCTACTTCAAAGGTTACAGCTGATACTGGAGCAACTGGTCTCCAAAGAGCAGGCCAGATTTAGAACCAGTCGCAACTGCTGGGACCAGGTGCTGGCCTTAGCCACCCACTCAGAATCCGGCCACCAGCAAAAATTAAAAACAGCAGCTGCATTCATTGATCTTTCTTTTGCAAAGGATAATGTATGGTGCAAAGGTCTCCTGCTGAAGTCATCATTAGCTTTCCCAGCCAATCAACCAGCATTTCTATGATGAGTCTGATGAGGCCTTATTTGCGCACAGACTGGCTAACCTAGTAAGGAGGGCTTTAAACTAGGTTCGACGGGGACAGGTGAGCAAAGCCCACAGGTAAGTGGGGAACAACACCTGGGAGATGGGTTGGAAATAGGAGGGAGCATGGGCTATAATGGCAGAGAGAAAGGAGGGTCAGGGCAAACCTGGGAGGCAAGATCAAACCAGTATCTTAGATGCCTATATACAAATGCAAGAAGTATGGGTAATAAGCAGGAAGAACTGGAAGTGCTAATAAATAAATACAACTATGACATTGTTGGCATTACTGAAACTTGGTGGGATAATACACACGACTGGAATGTTGGTGTGGATGGGTATAGTTTGCTCAGGAAGGATAGATGGGGAAAAAGGGAGGAGGTGTTGCCTTATATATTAAAAATGTACACACTTGGACTGAGGTAGAGATGGACATAGGAGATGGGAGTGTTGAGAGCCTCTGGGTTAGGCTAAAAGGGGTAAAAAACACGGGTGATGTCGTGCTGGGAGTCTACTACAGGCCACCTAATCAGGTGGAAGAGGTGGATGAGGCTTTTTTCAAACAACTAACAAAATCATCCAAAGCCCAAGATTTGGTGGTGATGGGGGACTTCAACTATCCAGATATATGTTGGGAAAATAACACTGCGAGGCACAGACTATCCAATAAGTTCCTGGACTGCATTTCAGACAACTTTTTATTTCAGAAAGTTGAAAAAGCTACTGGGGGGAAGCTGTTCTAGACTTGATTTTAACAAATAGGGAAGAAATCGTTGAGAATTTGAAAGTAGAAGGAAGCTTGGGTGAAAGTGATCATGAAATAATAGAGTTTGCATTCTAAGGAAGGGTAGAAGGGAGTACAGCAAAATAGAGACAATGGATTTCAGGAAGGCGGATTTTGGTAAGCTCAGAGAGCTGATAGGTAAGGTCCCATGGGAATCAAGACTGAGGGGAAAAACAACTGAGGAGAGTTGGCAGTTTTTCAAAGGGACGCTATTAAGGGCCCAAAAGCAAGCTATTCCGATGGTTAGGAAAGATAGAAAATGTGGCAAAAGACCACCTTGGCTTAACCACGAGATCTTGCGTGACCTACAAAATAAAAAGGCGTCATATAAAAAATGGAAACTAGGTCAGATTACAAAGGATGAATATAGATAAATAACACAGGAATGCAGAGGCAAGATTAGAAAGGCAAAGGCACAAAATGAGCTCAAACTAGCTATGGGAATAAAGGGAAACAAGAAGACTTTTTATCAATATACTAGAAGCAAGAGGAAGACCAAGGACAGGGTAGGCCCATTGCTCAGTGAGGAGGGGGAAACAGTAACGGGAGACTTGGAAATGGCAGAGATGCTTAATGACTTTTTTGTTTCGGTCTTCACTGAGAAGTCTGAAGGAATGTCTAATACAGTGAATGCTTACGGGAAGAGGGTAGGTTTAGAAGATAAAATAAAAAAAGGGCAAGTAAAAAATCACTTCGAAAAGTTAGATGCCTGCAAGTCACCAGGGCCTGATGAAATGCATCCTAGAATACTCAAGGAGTTAATAGAGGCGGTATCTGAGCCTCTAGCTATTATCTTTGGGAAATCATGGGAGATGGGGGAGATTCCAGAGGACTGGAAGGGGGCAAATATAGTACCCATCTATAAAAAGGGGAATAAAAACAACCCAGGAAACTACAGACCAGTTAGTTTAACTTCTGTGCCAGGGAAGATAATGGAGCAGATAATTAAAGAAATCATCTGCAAACACTTGGAAGGTGGTAAGGTGATAGGGAAAAGCCAACATGGATTTGTAAAGAACAAATCGTGTCAAACTAATCTGATAACATTCTTTGATAGGATAACGAGCCTTGTGGATAAGGGAGAAGTGGTGGATGTGATATACCTAGACTTTAGTAAGGCATTTGATATGGTCTCACATGATATTCTTATAGATAAACTAGGAAAGTACAATTTAGATGGGGCTACTATAAGGTGGGTGCATAACTGGCTGGATAACCGTACTCAGAGAGTAGTTATTAATGGCTCTCAATCCTGCTGGAAAGGTATAACAAGTGGGGTTCCGCAGGGGTCTGTTTTGGGACCGGCTCTGTTCAATATCTTCATCAACGATTTAGATGTTGGCATAGAAAGTACGCTTATTAAGTTTGCGGACAATACCAAACTGGGAGGGATTGCAACTGCTTTGGAGGACAGGGTCAAAATTCAAAACAATCTGGACAAATTGGAGAAATGGTCTGAGGTAAACAGGATGAAGTTCAATAAAGATAAATGCAAAGTGCTCCACTTAGGAAGGAACAATCAGTTTCACACATACAGAATGGGAGAAGACTGTCTAGGAACGAGTATGGCAGAAAGAGATCTAGGGGTCATAGTGGACCACAAGCTTAATATAGTCAACAGTATGATACTGTTGCAAAAAAAGCAAATGTGATTCTGGGATGCATTAACAGGTGTGTTGTAAACAAGACACGAGAAGTCATTCTTCCGCTTTACTCTGCGCTGGTTAGGCCTCAACTGGAATATTGTGTCCAGTTCTGGGCACCGCATTTCAAGAAAGATGTGGAGAAACTGGAGAGGGTCCAGAGAAGAGCAACGAGAATGATTAAAGGTCTTGAGAACATGACCTATGAAGGAAGACTGAAGGAACTGGGTTTGTTTAGTTTGGAAAAGAGAAGACAGAGGGGACATGATAGCAATTTTCAGGAGGAGGGAGAAAACTTGTTCACCTTAGCCTCCAATGATAGAACAAGAAGCAATGGGCCTAAACTGCAGCAAGGGAGATTTAGGTTGGACATTAGGAAAAAGTTCCTAACTGTCAGGGTAGTTAAACACTGGAATAGATTGCCTAGGGAGGTTGTGGAATCTCCATCTCTGGAGATATTTAAGAGTAGGTTAGATAAATGTCTATTAGGGATGGTCTAGACAGTATTTGGTCCTGCCATGAGGGCAGGGGACTGAACTCGATGACCTCTCGAGGTCCCTTCCAGTCCTAGAGTCTATGAGTCTATGAGTAACAGAATATTCACCGTGCACCTTGGTGAATCTAGCAGCAAATTACAGAGACTGAACTATGCCTCCCAGAAGGATCCGTTTTAGTGCCTGCACTTTTCAATCTCCGCACCAGCGATATTCTGGTCACATCCTCCTTTAAATTCATCTATGCAGATACCATTATTCTAGCAACACAAGTGTCCTCTTTGAAGGCCACAGAAATGGTCATGAACAACCACCTCTGGACCCTAGAGACATATTTCAAAACTTTACGACTGAAACTCAACATTTCAAAATGCTCATCTTTGCCTTCCATTTGAATAACCATGAAGCCAAAGTTCCGCTGAAAGTGGACTTTTGTGATCAGCCTCTTTTGCATAACCACAATCCATGGTATCCTTTAGACACCTTGATCAGATGCTGAGCTATCAACACCACCAAAAAGATGATAAAGACAAGGGTTAACATCATTGAGAAGCTCGCTGGCGTATGCTGGGGATGTGATACGTGCATGCTTCAAACCTCAGCACAAGTACTGATCTTGCCAACAGTGGAGTACTGTGCGCCAGCTTGGTGCAACTGCTCCCACACCAATCTTGCTGACACCAAAAACTAATGCTGTACTCAAGATTGTTAGTGGTTCCCTCAAATCAATGCCAATACCATGGATCCCGGTCTTGACGGTCATTGTGCCAGCCAACATTAGGTAAGACACTGCTGTGGTCCAGAGTACAATAGCATTCTGTGTGTTCTGGACCTGCCTATATACCAATACTTCAATTCAATGCCACTCTCTCGACTCAAATCCAGGAAGCCTTTCTGGATCCCCACGTCAGCGTTGAAGGTCAATGGAAAGGACATTGAATCATGGGCTGCTTGTGACATCCCAAACAAAGCCTTGATTGAAAAATCCAACAAAGCACGTCCTGGGATTCTGCCTTACCCACAGGCAGTGGACTGCACTCAGCCATGTCTGGACAATGTGTGGAAGATTTGGATATCTCTTCCACAAATGGAAAAATCAAAGAATCATATTGTGACCACAGTGAGGCACAAATCATGCAATACATGACAGACAACCGCTGCATTCCCGTTTACAATGGTGGCACAAAGGGGATCCACCTAGCTATCCCAGAAGCATTAGAATGGCTTTCAAATCTTAAAATTAATTATAATCCTAGCCCCTTGCTTTTCAAATGCCATATGAAAGAAGAATACAGACTCTGCAATAGTGCTTCTCTAAGCCAGTCCGCCGCTTGTTCAGGGAAAGCCCCTGGTGGTCTGGGCCGGTTTGTTTATCTGCTGCATCTGCAAGTTCGGCTGATCACGGCTCCCTCTGGCTGTGGCTCGCCACTACAGGCCAATGGGGGCTGTGGGAAAGGTGGCCAGCACATCCCTCGGCCTGCACAGCTTCCCACAGTACCCATTGGCCTGGAGCAGTGAACCATGGCCAGTGGAAGCCGCGATTGGCCGAACCTGCGGATGCTGCAGGTAAACAAACCGGCCCGGCCCGTCAGGGGCTTTCCCTATGCAAGCGGTGGCCCAACTTTGAGAAGCACTGCTCTACAACAAACACTTCCTGAATTACCTTTCTTGATTGTACTCTACATCTTTGGAAAAAGGAGAGCATAATGATAAGAACAAAATAACACCTTGAATGGAATTTTAGAGGAGAACCAGGAAACAGCACATCTGTAAATTGGTCTCCAGAACCAAGAAAGATACTGTGAGTACCACTCAAGGACCACCTCTCCCATCAAAAAGGAACTGCTTGGAATGCATGGATTTAATCCCTGGATACTGAGCATGGATCTACTAGAGGCCATCTGTTATGTGGAAGATTTTTTTTCAGCAGTAACAAAAAAAAAAGTATCAATAGAGGAAAACTGTAGACAATTTCCTGCGGTTTAGAAAATTATCACTTTCCAGAAAAAATTACTAGACTACAAGGCCACTGAGTGTACAACAAAGGATGAGCTGCTTGAGTCAGTTAAGAACTGCTGCAATAATTGAAGACCTAAGGTGAATGGAAACGTATTCTAATGTAGCCACCAACTAGTGTGGCACCCTATAGCATCCTGACCAGTGAAAGGTGGGGTTCTGTTTATTTCATATGTTAGAACCCGGAAGTAGGAAGAGACAGTAATGGACTGAAATTTGCTGTTGATGATCAGAGGTGGCAGAGAGGAATGGAAACCGCTAAACATGAGATATCTCTTCAGTGTACTTGTTCACTTCACTTCTTCATTTCCTCCTCTTTCTCTTTTTCCCATTCTTTACGGCAAATGTCTCCCCTGCTAATCTCCACTCGTATCCTAGGTCTCTTGTGGCATTTATGTGCAGATAACACCTTCTGAGAGGAACAATCTTGAAATAGCTGCAGGCTTTTTTTTTTTATGATTGCTGCCTTGCCTGTGTTGGCTCTTGATCAATGATTTGTGCACACTGTCAGAATCACATTAAATTTAGTTTTCCTTTCTACAGCCATGCCTGTGATTACCAAGAACACTCTCCAAAGTCAGAATGAAGGAGAGCTAGCAACTTGCAACACTGACATTATCAATTTAAGCCCCTGGTAAGGGATACTTAACCTGGGGACACTAAGATGAAAGATGCTTCATTTCAGTTCTAAATCTTTCCAAAACAGGACTAGAACAATTGAGTTCACACTGGTGTCAGGGATTCAATAAGACTGTGTGTTTCATGCTTCACATACAAATCCTGCATTTTCCTTATAACTGAATTGAATATGAAACTGGAATCCATATACCTCATTTAAAGTTGGGTGTCAGATCTGAAAATTAATATCTTTGCATGACCTATACAGACAGGCAATGCAGTATAGTGTATAGATGTTGATGCTCATTAACAAAACCCAACAAGTTTCCATTAGTTTCCTTTGCTTTTCATAATTAACATCCCCAAATGACAATGAGTGAATTATTTTCATTTTCAAGCTGATGGGTTTACGAAAGGTTAATTGTTTTGCATATGAAGACAACACTATCAAGTAATCAAAGTCTCATCCACCTCTCTCTTTTGTGGGTGCCATCTTTCAATAAATCTCCATTGCACTGTTTTCAAAAGCAGTGCCTAAAAGGGTTTAAATGGTAAAGGGATGTGGGTCTTTGATATGCAAATTCATGAAATTTAATTTTTTTTTATCTGCAGTATAATGAACTGGTATTGAATGAAAACTGATTGCTTCATCTGACAGATAGTTTGAGATTAACAAACGGCAATGATGAATACAGAGGGGCAAATGAAGCTGAGACTAAGCTACATCTTTACGATGTACATTATTCAGTGTGGCCACAGACTGACCTGTGTTCACTTGGTGTAAACTTTACATTGTAGTGCAGACTACATTGTTACTCAAATTAAAGTCATCCTAAGTGTGAAGTCCTGAAACTGAGCTAATGGAAAACTGTATATTGGTTAAAAGAAACCAATATTTCAGACTTCCTCCAGCTGGTTTTTCTTGGGTTCCTCTTGTAATATATTTCATGTATGTATTTATATACAATATACTTGTAATTCATACACAGTAGTCACCTTTAAAAAGTCAACTATTTACCAACAGTTAATGTGCCGCTATGTTAAACACCAGTTATTCTCCCATAAGTAAAAGAGAAGTGGTAACTGTTGATTTTTTTAATAGCACCTGCGGTACATATAAATACACAGGTCAGAGGTGCACTAGCCCAAAAGAAGCATCATGACTTTGGAAGGAGTGCCAGGAGAACGTGGGCACTGTGCTACCTTTTGACAGCTTGCAGTGTGTTCTCCCCCTTTGCAGGGCAAGCCCCTATGAAAAACATGGCAATGTCAGTGGTCTCAGACTTAGACTAGTCCTTGTTCTTGGCTGTTGCAGAGTGGCGCCAGGGGGTGCACCCCCATCTTTTGTACTTGTGCTAGGCTGGTCACAACAGAGCCAAATACATGGAGGCTTTATCTATGCAATAAACTGCATTTATGGCACACCATCAACTGCTCATCAAACCATCTCTACTCAGGTTGCTTCTAAAACTGCAAACTTCTGCACTGTTTCAAACAGTATTTATTTTTTTAAAAAACCTGTCAGAAGAAGTTTTCCTTCTTTCTCCCCATTTGTGGAATTTTTCCGCTTCTGCCAACACACGCATACATCAGAAATAATTTAAAAGAACCCAAATGATCTGATGTGCAAACCAAATAATATTCATTCCTGCACCAGTGACAGACTTACTATCTATCAACTACAACTAGAAATTGCAACCTATTCCAGTGGAGAGCTGCATCTCTCTACTTTCTATTGATATAAAGCACTCACTTCCTGATCCAACAGACTGCAGATGCTGAGCGTTAAAAGTATATGTATGGAAAAGTTATTTTAGGTCATTATAGAGGTTTCTAAAACATATTTTATTTTCTGCTTCAGAGGTCTGTGTAGCTGAATTCAGTAAAAACTGAGCCTGGTTTTACAAGATACTATTGTGACACAGTAAAATAAATAAATAAAACCTAGATAAACAGACCTAATACCAATAAAGGTTTTATAATCTATTTAAAATATTGTTAAAGGAGTTATTCTATGAATATGTGGCATATGTAGACTAGATAATGGCAGAGCATGGTATATCTGTTTTAACAGCAGGAATATGGGATGATCTTTGCCATCAGGGAATATGTCATCATCACAAACTCAGGCCAATAAAAGCTTATACCATCCCTTAGTGTAGTCGCTCTCAGCTATATCTATGCATTCTAATTATATCTGTTAAGTGTTGTTGCAGTTATTAGTTACTACTTTGCTGCCAACCTATTTGCTCAAGTGGAAGGGTTATACAAAAACTAAGCTAATTCATTATTGCACTCCAGTTAGCTTTAGTTTTAACATGTTTGACCCAAACTGCAGAACTTGTCAGATATTATGCATCTGGACATTTTTTGCGTGTGAGAGATAGATACTATAGGCCACTGTTGTGCTCCTCAGTAAAAGTCTCATTGAAAAAGGTCAGTGTTGCACATTTAGTTGTTGGAGGGTTGAGAGTGGAGTTTGGAGCATTTGTGCTCAGGTTCTATGGTGACTGGTGGCAATATAGATTTAAGGTCTTAGAAAGCGGGAAATGGGCTCACTTCATTCAACTGAACAACTAGAGATTTACTCTTCCTCCAAACAACTAGGTGCATCACATCAGATCATACCCTGTTATCAGTTGTTGGCTGCGTGTGTGCTCTCTCTGTGTTCTGCACTGGCTCTGGCCAGACAGCCCATACAGCAGACTTTGATCAAACTGCCAAAGAAGGCTACAGATCACTGCTCAGTGCTGAAGGTGCTTGGCCAGGTTTATTGTTAACGAAGCATGGTCCTTGTCTCCTATACATGCTACAGGTACACTAAGACATGTATGCCCATTACAAAGGACTTGGCTCAGTGAGTGGTGGGATTCTCCGCTCTCATCTTGGCCGGACAAAGACAGCCCCTCTGTGACTTCTCTTTTATAGACTGATACAAACAAGTTACCTATTGCCACTCTGACATGGTTAGTTACCACCCTTTACCTTGTACATGTTGGTTCAAACAAAAAAGATGGTTACTCACCTTTGTAACTGTTGTTCTTCGAGATGTGTTGCTCATATCCATTCCAGTTAGGTGTGTGCACGCCGCGTGCATGTTTGTCGGAAGATTTTTACCCTAGCAACACTCGGTGGGTCGGCTGGGCACCCCCTGGAGTGGAGCCGCTACGGCGCAGGATATATACCCCTGCCGACCCAGCCACTCTTCTGTTCCTTCTTCCCGGCTACTCTGACAGTGGAGAAGGAGGGTGGGTTTGGAATGGATATGAGCAACACATCTCGAAGAACAACAGTTACAAAGGTGAGTAACCGTCTTTTCTTCTTCGAGTGCTTGCTCATGTCCATTCCAGTTAAGTGATTCCCAAGCCTTACGTAGGCGGTGGGGTAGGAGTGAAATGTGGCAGAATATAAAACTGCTGAGCCAAAGGCTGCAGCATCTCTTGACTGTTGAACCAGAGCATAATGCAAAGCAAAGGTATGGACCGAGGACCATGGAGCTACGCAACAGATCTTGTGGGTAGGTACACGAGCCAGCAAGGCGGCAGATGAAGCCTGAGCCCTGGTGATGTGGCTTGGGGAAATATGAGCCAAATCATAACAAGTGCAGATGCACGCCATCACCCAAGATGAGATCCTCAGAGGAACTGGGTAGGCCTATCCTTCGGTCTGCTACCGCAACAGAGAGTTGGAGGGGTTTACAAAATGGTTTTGTCCACTCAATATAAAATTCGAGCGCTCTACGGATGTCCAGTGAGTGCAATTGTTGCCCCCATTGCGTTGAGTGTGGTTAACATGAAAGGCCGAAACCACCTTAGGGAGGAAAGCCAGGTGTGGTCGTAACTGCACCTTGTCTTTGCGGAACACAGTGTATGGCGGAACCACCGTAAGAGTCCTGAGCTCGGAGACTCGTCTGGCTGATGTAATGGCTACGAGGAAAGCTGTCTTCCAAGACATGTATAGCAGCGAGCAGGTCACTAACGGCTCGAATGGGGGAGACATAAGTCTGGTTAAAACCAGGTTGAGGTCCTAGGTTGGGGCTGGGCGGCGTACTTGAGGGTATAAGCGCTCCAAGCCCTTGAGGAACCTCGAAACCATAGAGTGTGAGAACACAGAACGTCCACCTTAGCCTGGGTGGAAGGTAGAGATGGCTGCCAAGTGTACCCTCAGCGATGATACCACTAGGCCCTGCTGTTTTAGGCCAGGGGTAGTCCAAAATAGAGGGGATGGAGACCTCAGTAGGAGTAAGATCAAGCATTTCGCACCTGTAGGAGAAACGCTTCCACTCGGCCAGGTACATTGACCAGGTGCAAGGCTTCCTGCTACCCTGGTTTAGCCATGCAGCAGCCACACCGTGAGGTGAAGAGACTGCAGGTCCGGGTGGCGAAGCCTGCCATGGTCCTGAGTTATGAGGTCTGGGTGGAGTGGCAGGGTAATTGGGTTGGCTATCGACAGGTCAAGCAACGTTGTGTATCAGTGCTGCCTGGTTGATCATAATGATGCGTGCTCTGCCCCTGTGGAGCTTCAGCAGGACCCTATCAATCAGCAGGAACGATGGGAAGGCATAAAGGAGTTGGCCCTTCCACAGCATCAGGAAAGCGTCCGAGATCGATCCCGGGGAGAGACCTTGGAAGGAGCAGAACATCTGGCATGTCCTGTTCTTGCAGTAAGCGAACAGGTCTATGTGGGGAAAAAAATCCCCACTTCTGGAAAACAGAATGCATTACATCAGGGCAGACTGACCACTCTTGAGACAGGAAAGACCAGCTGAGTCAATGCGCCAAGGTGTTCCGAACGCCTGGGAGAAAGGACGCTACCAGATTTATCGAGTGGGCTATGCAAAAATCCCAGAGATGGATGACCTCCTGACAAAAGGGGGAGGACCATGTCCCTCCCTGGTTGCTTATGTAGCACATGGTCGTTGTGTTGGCTGTAAACACTGAGACACCACGGCCTCGCAGCTGCTGCTGGAACCCCTGGCACACCAGGCGGACTGCTCTCATTTTTGGACATTTATGTGGAATGCCAGCTCCTGAGAGACCAAAGGCCTTAAGCTCGAAGGTGACCCAGCCGAGAGATGACGCATCCATCATCAGGGAGATTGAGGGCTGGGGCGGATGGAACGGCATCCCTGCCCACACCAAGGAGGGAGTTAGCGATCATTCTAGGGAGCCTAGGGTGCTCAAGGGAAAGGTGACTATCGTGACCATTGGGTCCCTGTCCGGGCGGTACACCGAGTTGAGCCAAACTTGGAGAGGACGGAGGTGGAGCCTGGCGTGTTTGGTTATAAACTTGCAGCCAGCCATGTGACCCAGGAGACCGAGACAAGTGCGAGCTGAGGTCTTTGGGAAAGTCTGCAGACCTCGGATGATTGTTGCCATCGCCTGAAACCGCGGCTGTAGTAAGCAGGCTCCGGCTAGATCGGAGTCCAGGATAGCTCCTATGAAGTCTAATCTCTGCGTGGGAACCAGAGTGGATTTTTCTATAGTGATCATCAGGCCTAGACGTGTGAATAGGTCCTTGACGATGCCCACATGCTGAGTGATTTGTGTCTTGGAGTCTCCTCGGATAAGCCAATCGTCCAGATATGGAAAAACGCATATCTGACGTCGGCAACGTCGGCGGAGGTAGACGGCGACGACGGCCATACACTTGGTCAATACCAGTGGGGCTGCAGAAAGGCCAAACAGCAGGACCATAAACTGGAAGTACTGACGATTGGCTAGAAAGCGGAGGTATCTCCTGTGCGGAGGGAAGATGGCGATGTGAAAGTACGCGTCCTTCATATCGAGGGCGGCATATCAGTCTCCAGGATCCAAGGACGGGATAATGGTTCCCAGGGATACCATGCAGAACTTCAACCTTATCATAAACTGGTTGGGTCCTCGCAGGTCTAGGACAGGTCTGAGACCTCTGTTTGACTTGGGGATTAGGGAATAACGGGAGTGAAACACCTTGCCCCTTTCGTCCATCGGCGTCTGCACCTCTTGTAAGAGGAATTGCTTATGAGAGGGTCCCTGAAGAGGGACAGGGTTGGAACAAATTGGAGGTGGTACCCATACTCCTGGCCGCAGGAGGGATAGAGGCTGGGGACTGCCGTATAGTACTGGCATTCGCCTGGATGATCCGAATAAACGGGTAGGGCCCCTCTAGCGGGCATCCGGCGATAGAATGTCCACTACTAGGTCCTCTACCTCCGGGACCTCCTCCACCTGGAGGTCCATATTGAGTGCTACCCTCCTTAGAAGGTCCTGATGGGCTCTCAGGTTGTTGGTGGGCACATCAGAATCACGGTCCTGAGCATAAAAGCTGTCCACGTGGGATGACACTGATGCGTGTCTGGATGGCCATGGAGATGCTGAAAAGCCATGGGCAGAGTCTCTGTCTCTATCGGACCTTGCCCATCTCGGCACCAAGGCGTACTGGTACCTGGAATGAGATCCGGACCTGCGGCCAGAGCGGTGCCGGGAAGTCGACCGAGATCTCAAGGCTTGAGGTCAGATGCGGCTACGGGAGTCACAGTGCCTGTAGCGGTGCCGGGAGCTGGAACGGTGCCGAGAGTAGCGGGTCGGCGAACGGGATACCGACTGGTGCGGCGAGTGCGACCGGTACCAAGGAGGATAACAGCACCGGGACTGCTCTCCCCCTCGGCATCGGGAGCTAGAGTGCCGACAAGACCTGGAGCGTCCGTAGGACCGTGATCATGAATGGTGCTGCTTGGAAATGAGATCCCTCGCCGTTGGGAATGTCTCCGGCGTGGAGGGAACAGTAAGCTCAACCACAGCGCGTACCGGGGAGCTGTCAGGCACCAGATTCGAAGGCCCTCGTGGGACTGGGATCGACGGTGCCGAAGTCGTCGGTGCCTTGGCAGGTGTTGGTGCTGGGCGATCCGACTTAGACGAGCTCTCTGGCTGCGGTGCAGTTGGCACAGAAGCAGGAGGAGTCCTAGGCTTTCTCGACCTCGGAGAGAGGAAGCGGTGCCGAGTCGACGTCGGTGCCGGCCGGTGCCGAGAGACCTTGGCAGTACCAGCGCGGTCCGGTGCCGAGGAGGCGCTTCTGCCTGCCAAGTGACCAGCGCTCGGTGCCGAAGGCGGAGGGCTAAGTGAAAGTCCCGCTCCTTTTTGTTCTGGGCTTAAAAGCCTTGCAAATGGGGCACTTAGCTGTCAGGTGCAATTCCCCGAGGCGCTTCAAACAGGAGTTGTGCGGATCTCCTGTCGGCATTGGCTTGTGGCAGGCCGAGCCCAGTTTGAGACCCGGTGAGCCGGGCACAGGCTCCGGCACCAGGTGCGGGGAAGGGGCTACTCCCTGAACCCCGCTAACTATTACTAAACTAACTATGCTAGTAAAGAAAAAACATATAACTATATATATATATAAAAAAGGATTATAACTATATACCTATATAATGATAACGAACGAGAACTACGAGTAGCTAGGGAAGTGGAGGTCAGCTAAGCCGCGCCCCACTGTTCCAACGACCGACATGGGCGGTAAGAAGGAACTGAAGGGTGGCTGGGTCGGCAGGGGTATATATCCGGCGCCATAGTGGCGTCACTCCAGGGGGCGCCCAGCCGACCCACTGAGTATTGCTAGGGTAAAAATCTTCCAATGAACGTGCACGTGGCGTGCACACACCTAACTGGAATGGATATGAGCAAGCACTCGAAGAAGAACTTCTCTATCCATCACCCTGTCACCATGACCCTATGTTTAGGAGGGTCAGTGTGTCCCTGTATCATCTTCTACCATAATTTGGTATCAAGATATTCTGGTATGATCCTTCTGGAATGTGTTTATGCAAGTGTCCTGTGCCTAGCACTTCCTAGGACTGCTTGTATTTTTGCAACACCAACCCTCTTCTTGCCAAGTTCAGTGAACTTGCAAGTAGGCATGTTTTGTAACAGGCCCTGACTCTTGCAAACTTTGCTTTATATCAGTAGGACCTGACTTCAGTTTGGGCCTTAGGCCTTACATCAGGCCCTTTGTAATAGGCCTCTTGTCTCAGGTTCTCTCTTTCTATTACACACACAACTTCTACAATTTAGGTCAAACAAGTTAAAATTAAAGCAAACTGAAGTGCAAGAATTAATATACTAATATTTTTACTTCCATGACATGATTGGATCCTCAATAGTTTAATATTATATGAAGCAAAGTACTACTTTACATTTATGAACTAAAAGAAAAACTCTCCTCTGCTGCTGAAGCTGTATTGCCAGTCACAAAAACAACCTTGCAATGAATTAGAAGATTAAAATCCACAGAGCACATATGATTTAAATGTTGCACAGTTTGTAATTCTTCTGAGGTGAACTGAACCAAAACACTTTAATCTTAGAATCGGAGACAGAAAATAAATATCCAGTACGCATGGCTCAGTTGCCTTGGATGCCTCAATGGCATGCTGCCCTACTGAGTAATGTATTCTTTCTGCAGTAACAGTAACTTTGAAAAATGCTAGGACATCTTAAAATGCTAATAACGAGAGTCACAGAGAGTTAAAACTAGAGTGTCCAATTTTAAGTACTGTATGGTGTATTCAAAAATTTGGAGCCTAATTTAAAATACAGGTTTTTTCCTCCGTCCTCTCAGTTTAGGGTTGGAATTTGTGGTAGCAACAGCTTCAGATGAAAATCCAACTTGAGGAGACAGGTGGAAAGGCTATGGGGTGATCTAATAATCCTACTATACACTGTCTTAATTGTTTTGATTTATCCCTGTTATATTCCATTATATTTAGTTTGTATTTTGCTGTTTATGACTAGATATCTATTTCCCCTCAGTTTTTCCCATATCTTCACTATCACCTACCTAAACAGAGAAAAACAAAGTTTTTTTTTTCATTCATCGTAGGACTCAGTCGCTTTCCGTTTATTTTAGCACTGATGGATTCTCCCCCAAACTGCAAAGCAGTAGTGTCACACCTGTTATCTGAAGATAGTACAGTACTCGTAAGACTGACATCACATCATGAGGAGTTATCTAGGCATTTGTGGGGTACATTTGGGGATTAGTGAGTCATTTCTGTCTTATTTCTGCCGAAAAGTTTTAACTGAGTCTAAAAATGAATGGCTGGGCTCTATATCCACTGTTTCAGTTTCTGGATACAAAATGTTGTGCCTGATGAAAGAGACTGTAATTTACATTAAACACCAATGTAAGTTGCCAAAATAATATTGCACATACTCCAGCACATCTGCACATGTATCTGGAAATCCTTAAGAAGCATTATTGACAGTTATGCTGAACTTGCGCCAGAACTCTAACTTAAAATAAAATTGATTCAAGTTGCAAGGTATAATTTTCTTCCCATTAATTATAACTGTGTTAGAAGAATGTTCTTTTCCTTTGTTTGCCTCCATTTTGTTCCCTGGGCTTCTCAATATACTGTTTGGATTTGATAAATTTACTGACACCATCTAAGTTTCCTGCATATAGTGCCAAGACTACGATGGTGTTCTAATAGTCCTTCCAGTGTAATCTGCTGTTCCATCCATCTGCAGTACACCTCTTCAGTGAAAACAAAGTTGTCTTTAACTTCATTCAAGCAGTTTTATACCTTCCCACTAATTAGTGAGTCTAAATCTAGATTAGGAAATCTAATTCATTCTAATTTACTTTGTGATTTTAATGAATGGGCTGACTTCTGGCCAAGGAACCGTACTGGGCATTTTTATGGTGCCACTAGATCTGCTGCACAAACTGGGTCCCCTTCATCTGTTAATCCATTATAGTGAAGGAATATATTAATCCATAGAGTGCATAGCTAAATTGTGAAGGCATGCCATTCAATCTGAGACTTTAATCCTCATACTTACCAAACTGAATATTCCAAAAAAGAACTCTCTTATTCTATAGATCTGTTCCATTTATATATTCAGAGCCAGACTGTCTTCACTTTGTTGCAAAAAATGTGTGTTACTGCATTACACTCCTGGTAGCGAAGAGGGAGTAAATGGAGTATTTTAGTCCATTTTAAAAAGAGCAGGAGTACTTGTGGCACCTTAGAGACTAACAAATTTATTTCAGCATAAGCTTTCATGGGCTACAGCTCACTTCTTCGGATGCAAAGAATGGAACATAGAATGTGTGTTCCATTCTATGCATCCGAAGAAGTGAGCTGTAGCCCATGAAAGCTTATGCTGAAATAAATTTGTTAGTCTCTAAGGTGCCACAAGTACTCCTGTTCTTTTTGCGAATACAGACTAAGACGGCTGCTACTCTGAAATTAGTCCATTTTGTGCATCATCAACAAAGTTATTTACTAAGGCTTGTTCAACATGAGAAAGTTACACTTGTTTAACTTAAGGTTCAATTTTAAAGAGTTTAGTTAAATTGGTGACAAAGGCAGCGTGGACATTGCTTTTAACTGAACCCAGGCTGGCTTATTTTGGTTTCGTTTAAATCAACTGGGAACAGGGATTAGATAAACTAAAATAAACCATTATTAATCCACAATAGGAATGTCCATACGGGGCTTTAAAAATTGATTTAGGTTAAACTGGTGCAACTTCTGTGTGCAGACAAGTCTGAAATTCCAACCGGTTACATGGTGGTATTAAATACAAGGGAGGTTACATAATGCCCTTGCTGACATCTATTTAAAAAACAAGGATTAACACAGGCCTAACTGAGGCATAGTCAATGAGGGAAATACTCACATTATTTTTATAAATATAATGTGCACTTCATTTTACCTGTGTGATATTATCTTGCCTTGCTACACAGGGCTGTATGGGGAAACCAGCAAGAAAGTAAATGACAAAGATAAGTTACTGTCATAGAGAATGCCAAGGGTCCTTGAGGAACAATAGGAAAGCTATTAGTTGGGGAATGGCCCCCTTCTGGCTTCATCCAGGCTAGTATGGTTTATTCTTCCCAGCCCTGAAAGTAGGATCGAAGGAGATACTAAAACTTTATAGCTGCTGGCCTAAGCTAGAAAGGGGTTGACTGAGCTGTTTGGTGCTGCCTGAGAGGAGATGCTGACAGAAGCGTACCGAAGGAGGGAGAGAATTCAGCAGGGCAGTTCCGTTTTCCCAGCCCATGTTATACTGAGGTAGAGGTGTACCTCGATATAATGTGACTCAATATAACATGAATTTGGATATAACGTGGTAAAGCAGTGCTCTAGGGGTTGGGATGAGGGGACTGCACACTCCGGTGGATCAAAGCAAGTTCAATATAACGCAGTTTTACCTATAACGCGGTAAGATTTTTTGGCTCCCGAGGACAGCGTTATATCGAGGTAGAGATGTAATGATAAGGCATGTGACAGAATCCAGCCTGACTTTCAGAATTCAGACTTAGACTGTAAAGGTGGCAGTCATCAAAAACATCTTTTAAATTATAAACAAAACACATTATTGAGAAGGCATAACCATGGAATGTCACAATGCCATTTCCAGAGTCACTTTTCAGAATGGAATCACACTTTAAAGCTCTACTTAGATACACAATGAACATTAATACACTGTATATATCATTAATGTGCAAGTCCTTCCCAGTTGGACTAACTCCATAAAGTTTTAATTTGCTATCATTAGCTAGATCAAGGGTTCTCAAACTGGGGGTTTGGGATCCCTCAGGGGATCACGAGGTTATTACATGGGGGGATCGCGAGCTGTTAGCCTCCACCCCAAACTCTGCTTTCCTCCAGCATTTATAATAGTGTTAAATATATAAAAAAGTGTTCTTAATTTATAAGGGGAGGGTTGCACTCAGAGGCTTGCTATGTTAAAGATGTCACCAGTACAAAAGTTTGAGAACCACTGAGCTAGATATTTCATTTTTTCCACTGACAGTTTTTGGATTATAGAACAGAAAAGGCTCTCTCTAAATATATCCGAGCATGTAGAGAATCAGCTCTCTGACAAGCCAGCTACACAGCTACCTTTTGTTTCATACATTTAATTTAAAAATATGAAATAAACTTTATTAATAGGAGGGGTTTTTTTTAAACAGTCTTTTAAAGCTTTTTTGCTCTTTTACAAAAGAAACAGCCCTCTCTGAATTAAAGGGCAGGATGGTGAGGTGCTTTTTTTTCCCCTTCAGGACTTTTAATAACACTGAGTTTATAAAGTATGGATTATGTTACTTAGGCCCCAAATAAAAGGGAACTAATTTTATTTTACTCATTTCCTACAGATAAGAAAACATTTCATTTCAACCTGGGCTTGCAAAGTCAGCTATAATTACCATTTCATAATCTTCAGTCTTATCACACTATACTTAATACAAAAATTCAGTATTACATTGCACACGCTTTACAAATACTGTATCTAGACTAATGGCATGGGCTTGATAGCACTTTTTGTCCGGAAGGACTGCGTTTCCTACAATCTCTCTTCTAGGTACGACTTAACTCAATTATATAACTTGAGCTGGACAACTTGGTGGGATTTTCCCAAACCAAATGTGCAGACTGGCTTAACAGTGCAGAAGACCCATACATTCAAAGTGATATTGCTACAACTGTCTCTTAATCTCACAAGAAGGGTCTCCAAAGCAAATACTAGGTGCCTTGCTAATCATTCTGGAGATGTTCAGGTTTTCAATATTTACAGGTTTGAAACTTAAGACTGAAAGGCCTCTGCTGGAGGCAAGTCCTTGCTCCTTCATTCTGATAATGCTGAACTACCTTATGCAGACTGGTTTCTTGACAAATGCTTTTCTCTTTTTCTATATTAAGACCAAGCAAAGAGCTGGATGACTGTCATGCTCCTGTACCAGATAGGAGACTGGCTACAGAGCTTGCTTATACACACCAGAAGTATTCATCAAAAGATCCTTTAAAGCTCTGCCAGGTATGAGGTATTTTACACCCAGCACCATCTAGTGGCTGAACAGTATCATACAATTTAGTATTCCATTCCATTCCAGGTTTCAGAGTGGTAGCCATGTTAGTCTGTATCAGCAAAAGGAAGGAGTACTTGTGGCACCTTAGACTTGTTAGTCTCTAAGGTGCCACAAGTACTCCTCATTCTTTTTGCATTCCATTACAGTGGTTCTCAAACTATGGGTCGGGATCCCAAAGTGGGTTGTGACTCCATTTTAATGGGGTTGGCAGGGCTGGCATTAGACTTGCTGGGGCCTCAGGACGAAGCTGAAGTTCGAGCCTCACTGCCTGTGGCCTAAGCCTGAGGGCTTCAATTTTGGCCCCTCTGCCCAGGGCGAAGGAACTCGGGCTTTGGCCCTCCTGTACAGGATGGTGGGTCTCTAGCAGGCTCAGGCTTCGATCCCCACTCCTGGGGTCATGTAATAATTTTTTGGGGGCTGCAATGCAATGAAGTTTGAGAACCTCTGCATTACAGTGACAGACCCCAAGGAATGAAAGGTCATGTTAACCTCTTATCTTTTCCCCCAAACAAGTTTACATTATCACTGAGCAGCTGTGAAAACTGGCATACCTCCTGCTAAAGCCAGACCACTGCTGGTGAACGATAGATTTCAAAGTTCACCTCTATTTTATTATTTAACGTTTACTTAACATTTATAAGACAGTAGTGCTCAGAGGCCTTAACCCTGTTACGCCCAATTGTGCTAGGTGCTGTATGAACATATAATACATTACAGTCCCTGCCCCACAGCTTTAGACTGTATCCAGATTTAGATCTGTGCTGCAGAAGAAACTGGACTGATGATGCTGGAGCACTGAATATTTAGGGGGTGTCAAATGCCAGTATTAGAACCTGTGTCACTGGATCTGTGCCAAACCAGCTAGCGCTTAATGTCCAGCTGTGATACTTGGCTCTGGAACACATGCAGCTTTTCTCTTTGAGGCCTTCCAGACTGACTTGATATTAAATTAATACATCAAACTCACTTTCATGACAAATTCAGTGGGGACCGGGGAGCCTTCAGGCAGTCACTGTGGGATCTGAGAAACCATGGTGATGTCTGGCACAGATCCCACAGACCAGGTTAGTCATGATCTGCTCTGAGACATCAGACAGAGGTCACATTTGTCCTTAAGGAACATTCTATGACCACACTGGGGGCATTTTTTGAACCTGCTAGGATGATGCTTCTACATTATACACCTCTACCCTGATATAACGTGACCAGATACAATGCGGGTTCGCATACAACGCGGTAAAGCAGCGCTCTGGTGGATCAGCGTGTCAGGTTCCAGCTACAGCGCTTCGCTTCCCATCGCCAGTGAGTGCGGGGAGGTTGGGGAAAGGATGCCCCCCCGTACTCACCTGCAGTGGGAAGCGGAGCACCATGGCTGGGAGCTGGCGGAGTGGAGCGGGCTGGGGCTGGGCTGCTCCACTTCCGCCACTGCCAGTGAGTGCCGGGAGGTTGGGGAAAGGACACCCCCCGTACTTTCCTGCGGCGGGAAGCTGAGCTCTGTGACTGGGAGCTGGCAGAGTGGAGCGGGCTGGGGCTGGGCTGCTCTGCTTCTGCTGTTGCCAGTTAGTGCTGGAGCTTTCCCCAACTCTTCCTCCCACCCCCATCCTCCGAACAACACAGCTGGGGCCGGGGCAAGGAAAGCAGAGCGGGCTGGAGTCGCGGCGCTCCTCTTCCTGCTGCAGGTGAGTACAGGGGGCGTCCTTTCCCCAACTCCCCCACACTCACCAGCAGTGGGAAGTGGAGCGCCACGGTTGGGAGCTGGTGGAGTGGAGTGGAGTGGGCTGGACTGCTCCACTTCCCACCACTGCTGGTGAGTGCCTGTCAGGGGGTGGAGGGTGTGGATAGGGGTTGGGGCAGTCAGGGAACAGGGAGCAGCAGGGTTGGGTAGGTGGTGGGGTCCTGGGGGTGATCAGGGATGGGGGTCTCTGGAGGGGGCGGTCAAGGGACAAGGAGCAGGAGGCCCAAAGCAAGTTCAATATAATGCAGTCTCACCTATAGCGCGGTAAGATTTTTTGTCTCTGGAGGATAGCATTATATCAGGGTAGAGGTGTAGTAAAAGAGAAGAGAAGGAATAATGAATAAGGATATAACATATTAAATGTTAAATTGTATGTAATATTTAACAAGTAAATTAAAGTTCTGTGAAGCACTGCATCCTGAGGTGCACTAAGTATACCTTTCATAAGAAAAATGTTGAAAATATTTTAAAATATAGGAACAAATTATCACAGTATTAAGGACACTAGGATCAGAATATTATTTCCTGAAGAAAACCAATACATGTGAAGAGAAACATTAAGGGAAATGTAGCAAGTTTGTGGCAGAGCAGGGAAGAGAATCAAGATCTACCTTCCAATCTGGCATTCCTAGCCACTAATACAAATCTAAAGATTGGCAGTTGGATGCGTTAAGAGTCACTAGACCTTCTCAGCAGCCATGGCACATGCCATCCTTTACTGGGAAGTTAATGGTCATTCTCATGCATGGATCTAAGTGCGCGGATCTGCTATATTAAACTGGAGAAAGGAAATCCCAGAAGGTTAAAGCTCTGCACATCCATCTTATTGAACCATCTCAGAGATCATAAACCTATTTCAATTCATTTTCATCACACATAAAAAACAAGTTTTAACTTCTCCACGTGCTACTAAGTTCTAATATTCATAGAACATCATTCATTCCCATACTGCCAAGTCATAAACATATAATTATGTCGTCAGTGTGTGGTGCAGCAAAAGAAGTAGATGAGCACTTAATGAGAAAGCTTTTGTGCATATACACAAACAAAAATTGCCATTCTACCCATCTGTTCCTTCTTCGGATTCCATGGAGTGAATTTATAATGTTGGCAATCTCTTGTTCAATCCCATGGTAACAAATTGGCATGTTTTAGGTAAAAAATTATGATGTCATTTTGTGGTGGCGTGGAAAATTGTGCAAAAGATTTTTTTTTAAACAAAATTATTTTCATACAAAGGGCTATTATGTAAAAGAAAATGTATACTCAGTACAATTGTGGATTTGCTTAAAAAGATAATTACAAGAGGTTCAAAGTTTTAAAGTAGGATATAGGATTTAAGAGTGGTTTAGAGCAGTTTTGGACTATGAAAAATATGTAACCTATATAATGAACTATTATAGTCACTGGTGGTAATAAATATATTCCCATAGCAGAAGGAGAGTAAAAAACTTACTCAGAAGATCACAAGTCATTTTCAGATAACTTGACGGGAAATGTATTCTGCAACTATTAAATATTTTTGATAATCAGTACACTCATTTATTCTACAGATAATTTTGTGATAAATTGCCACAGTATCTTTGTTAAAAAATGACCGGCAAATGTAGTAGAGTTTTTATATAAAAATACATAATTCTATGGTAAAATTTGGACTATTGTAAATAAAAGTCCATTCAAACAGTATTCCTTGTCTTCATGAATCTCTCCCAGCTCTCACACATGTAATTCAGCATACTATGTTGACTGGAGAGAGGACAGGTCAACGCTGAAGCTCTTAACATGAGTAGCCAAGTCAAGAATTGTGCTCTCAGTATGACGAATATTAGGGTGCTCTTTAATAACTGCTAATAGTGTACCTTGATCTGTCACTGGAATTGTGCTTTCTGCATGAATATTTTTGATGAACTTCTCCCCAGTAGGGTACCATCATGGATAACCCAGGCAGAGTTAGTTAGTCAGGATAGTTGTCTAACAGCTTCCATTTGAGGGTTGTTAAGGGACAAAGCCAGAAATATTAAATCTGATGACACTGTTCCAATAACCATGGCCCCTCAGGGCAGCCTAGGAATTTATCTGACCAGGAGGCTTCTTGAAGAACAATGAAGGCTGGGAAGGTTTTAAAAGGACATACTTAGAGGGAGAACCAGACAAAGACACTCAGGCACAGACACCCATGGGGGTGTCTGAAGAAGATAATCCTGCCCAGCTTGACATTATGGGATGGCAGTGCTTTAAACAAGATAGACATGCATAAAGGTTCTTCCAACTACTAAACAAAAATACTTTGTCTTAAGAAGGCTGTTGCTCAGTATCACAGGTTCAAGAAGGGAGTGCTTACGCTGCAGGCTTTGGTAGTGGTATGTTGAGGGTGGCTGGCTCTCATTCACTGTTTCCTGTGCTCAATAGTTTTGTGGACATGACACCTTTTCCCATGAGCTGGAGTTCAGTACCACCACCAGGATATGCCAGGCCTTAGTATGCCCTGGAACATTTGGCTTCAAAGCGAAGAATGCAGATTGCTTCAAGAGAACTAGTGAAGCAGATCTGCTGAGCAGAGAAGAAAACTGGGACTGTGTTGGTTGAGTGGCACCAATACTGAGTGATGAAACTCAGGCTTTTGCTTCAAGGACAAATTGTTCTAGACTGGCTTCTGACCAGGCTTACTGGAGTCCCCTGGGATGGCTTTAGCAGCTGGCTTTTCAGGTGGTCCCCCTCAAAGCTCACTGGGTCCAGGTGACAGTTCCAGATAGACCTAAAATATCATGTTCAATTCCTGCAGCATAACTTCCTGCTATATCAGGGGTGGGTAAACTTTTGGCCTAAGGGCCGCATCGGGTTTTGGAAATTGTAGGGAGGGCCGGTTAGGGGAGGGGGTCATGGACTGGCCCCCACATCCTATCTGCACCCCCCCAGACTCCTGCCCCATCCAACCTCCCTTGTTCCCTGATGGCCCCTCTGGGACCCCTGCCCCATCCACACATCCCCACTCCCTGTCCCCTGACCGCCCCCGAACCCCCACCGCCCCATCCAACCCCTCCTCTCATCCCTGACGGCCCCCCCCGGGACCCCTGCCCCATTCAACCACCCCTTCTCCCTGTCCCCTGACTGCCCCTAGAACCCCTTCCCCTGACTGCCCCCGCCACCCCATCCGACCCCCAGTCCTTCCTGACTGCTTCCTCGGGACCCCTGCCCCCACTCAACCCCGTTTCCCCCTTAACCACCACTCCGAACTCTCCTGCCCTCTATCCAACCCCCCCGCTCCCTGCCCCATTACTGTGCTGCCTGGAGCATTGGTGGCTGGCAGCGCTACAGCTGTGCCGCTGGCCTGGAGCTGGGTTACGCTGCTGCTGATGCCACTGCACAGCGCAGAGCACCAGGTCAGGCCAGACTCTGCAGCTGTGTTGCCCCAGGAGCTCACAGCCCCACTGCCCAGGGCATTGCGCTGGCAGCAGAACGAGCGAGCTGAGGTTGTGGAGTAGGGAAGATTGCAGGGGAGGGGCCGGGGGCAAGCCTCCCAGGCCAGGCAGAACATAGTTTGTCCACCCATGTGCTACATCCAAACTTCCCGAGGCAGCTCGGCCTTCTTCCTTCCTACCTCTGTGGTCTTCAGGAAAAGGACCACATCCTGAAAGAGAAACGGGGGGGGGGGGGGGAAAGGGAACCAGAGAAAGACCCAGAACACTATGAAGCTCAATGCCACATTACATGGAACTAAGCTCCAAAGCTTTCAAGAGCTTCCAAAGGACTAGTTGCTCTAAAACTGGCTTGGAGAAAATGGGATGTTTAGATTACTGAGGCAAACCCTTAATGCAAAATACATCAAAAAGGCATTAGTACAAATTCAGAATCTTGAGTGGTCAAAAATATGCCTCACTAGACTTAGAGTCACTGGACTAGAACTAAGTATTGTACAAAGACAGAAGGTGTCAAGAAGCAGCCTCGTTCTCCATGACTATATACTCTGGAGCACTGAAAAGATGGGCAATTAGAAAAACAAAAAGCTTTGACTACATGTTACCTAGAATATCACCAGGTATCCAGGACTGGAAACGGCAGGTGAAGCAGAGCCAGAGAGATAACAACTGGAAGGTCCAAGTGAAGGTTGCTTTCCCAAAAAGAACATGGCTGGAAGATTCTAGTGAGGGCTGTAATACTGGCAGTTTTTACACTATGTGGCTGACTAGGGCAATTCCTGGAATTTGGCTCAATATAATTTTATAAGAGCATTGCTCATTGTGTCTACATAACACATACATTGGGCTCCTCTGCAGTTTTTTTCTCCAATTTGCCTTTGTAGTATATAAATCCAATAACTTTCACTCTTGATCCCATTTCCCAATACACCAATTATTTGTTAATTCATGTCTTCTGCTGCTAATGTCAGAGCAAGAAGTAAGTGGCAGAAGAGATTAGGAACCAGCCTGGTAACTGGAGCAACAAAACATTTTTATGTAAAAAAAGTAATCACCACTCCATTACATCTGATGAAAATATATAGATTTTCCACAAACATACTTCAATGTATCAAGGATCACTGTGTAACAGCTGAACTGCACATGGACTTGTAAAACGAGCTGAGTTGTGTGGTCCTTTAGAATACAAGAAATATAAGAACAAGAAAAGGCCATCTGTCCCAACATGTCTGCTCTTTATTCTTATGTTAATCAATAGGCTAAAAAGCACCCACATTTAAAAGCAAGAAGGTTAAGATTAAAAAAAAATGGTGGTTAGAAACAGCTGTTACAACAATTTGGTACATTAATTCAGTTTATAACATGACTTACAAAGTTATATGCACTATATTACAGAACTATTACATAATTTCAGGTATGCAAACATGGAAAAAACCTCAAGAAAGATTTATAGGCCAGCATTAATTGTCTAGGGTACTTCACTTACCAAGATGTGTGTTCATCATTTTTGCACAGTATTTGCACATGGCCTCTAGGTCATTTAGTTGTCCTTGGAGAAATGAAATTTGAGTCTCCAGTTCTTCCTCCTACAATTGAAAGGATAAGCTTTAAGAAACCTAACAAACAATAAAATTGATAAGCAATGCCCTTAAAATGTTTGGAACATTCCACTGGTTATGTTCTCATTTTTGCCTATGAGTACGTCTTGGAAACAACAGAGTTAGGTTTTTCTTTTGTAGGTGAAATGGAATCATTTTGACTTCTCTTTCTTTCATCATTCTTAATGATATCTTTGTCCTTTAATGGACTATTTTTTATTCGTATTAGTTGAATAATTAGTTGACCCCCTCACCCCAAACCACAAAACATCAGTTCCCATACAATGTTTTATGAAAGGTTAACAATTACATTTCATTGATGGAGATAATAGGATACATTTCTGGATAAATATGTATTTTGGTCTATGCAAACCTAATCCAACAGAGACAGGTCATGAACCTACACAAATCATGCAAATTCACACTGACTACAGTGACATACTTTAGACATTGTTACTATAACCTCCCTAAAAATTCCACCATATCCCATCAAAACACTGGCCTTTTAGATTAGCCACTCTGAATATTTAGTATAGGCTAAACATATACTTATTCACCATGTATTTAGGCATTCATTTTATTTACCTAATGAATCATGCTCTATTTGAAAAAAAAAACCAAAAACCCTGTATTTCCATGATAGACCAACTACAACTCCAAATGCATATTTTGTGTAATATTTGGGAGAAAATATTTTTTAACCAATGTACTGTAGAACAGCTACTCTGGAACTCTTTGCCAGAGGATCTCGTAAAGGCCAAGACTATAACAGGGTTCAAAAAGAACTAGATAAATTCATCAATGGCTATTAGCCAGTATGGGCAGGGATGATGCCCCTAATCTCTGTTTGCCAGAAGCTGGGAATGGGCGATAGGAGATAGATTATTGATGATTACCTCTTCTGTTCATTCTCTCTGGGGAACCTGGCATTGGCCACTGTCAGAAGACAGGATACTGGGCTGGATGGACCATTGGTCTGACCCAATGTGACCGTTCTTATGGAATCTTTAAGGTCTGTTCAGTAAACATGCATTTAATATTTTTAAAGTACATTTTTCAAGATCCATAGATTTCAAGGTCAGAAGACAGCATTATGATAATGTAGTTCCTGTACAACAAAGGTCACAGAACCTCACACAGTAATTCCTGCATCAGGCCCATAACCTCTGTTTGAGCCAGAGCATATATTTTAGAAAGTCTCTCAATCTTGATTTAAAGACAAGTGACGGAGAATCTACGATGCCCCTAGAAAAGTTGCTCCAAAGATTAATCATCCTTCCTGTTCAAGCAAGTTTTTTTGTTATTCACAGTATAGCAGTATGCAAAAAAAGGTCACTTTTGAGTTCCTCCTCTTCCTCCACATTGGGAGGCTTACAGATGTATTACAGTCTTTCTTGGCTGAGGCTGTTGCTCCTCAGACTGTGAATTAAGTATTAACAGGAAAACAACAATGTAGAAGGATAAAACAACCTTGATTTGGCTGTATAATTAATCCTAAATTAATGATTATCAGAAAACTGAGAGCCAGGGCCCAGCAAAGAGAAGGAAACTTGGCACTCAGATGACCTGTATCCACCACCGACTATTTAAAAGAAAGCATTTGTTTAAATTAGCATTCTGCAAGAAAAACCTGTAAACGAACACAACTTTCAGCTTACATACCTTCTTTGTCATTTTTTTTAATGTCAAGTCATAAACAAATTGCTGATAAGTAAATTAAGTTCGAAATTCGAAATACTGACAGTGTTAACTGGGCTGCACACTGTTACAATTCTATCAACAAATGTAGTACTTAAAGACCTCTCTCTAGCAACTACATCTTGCAATGACTACAGAAAATAATCTACTCTATTTCCTGTTACTACTTTTGATACTTAGTTACCAGCTTGAGAAAGGAGACTAGATTCGATCATTTTACTATAAACTCATATACAATCAACTTGCAATAGCAGCATTAACTAACAATTTAAACACAGATACACAAACCAATGTCATTCCTGTGGAACTGGACATGGAAATTGAACTTCTGGTAATAAATAGTTCTGTATTTCCCACACTTCTATCTTTCTTCACATTCATGAATCAAAATCAGACTAAATTGTTTTTCAAAACATTCCTGGTGCAGCTGTGGACTCTTAGACAGTAAAATGAAACTCTCCAGTTATACTAAGTATCAGTTAATTTCCTAGAAGAGATTGATAGTAAGACTGAAGAGTAACCAAAGACCTACAATGTCCATGTAACATTCTTGTTTTAACCTGGGAAACGGGAATCTTTTTAATGCCTTGCAAATGTAAAAATGGAAATTGCAACTCAACATATTTTCCTTCTTTTCCAATATTTATAATAAATCCTTACACTAACAGTATGAGACAAAGGTGCATCAACTCTCTCGATTCTAGTTCACATCACATTACATGAATTTTTCTGTCAGACCGTTGCTCTATGTTCCTATAAATGCAAACTTCTGCATTTACACTTTGCTGAGAACATGCCTGAGAGTTCTTGGATATAATTTCCATTGCTGAACAGCCAAATCACCACTGAATATGATCTCTGTGTTACACATTATCACAGGACTAAGAATGAGTAAGTGCTGTAACAGGTATGTAAAATAGTAGGCAGGCAAAGAAGAATTTCCCTGACCCAAAAGCAGATCACAAGGAATTGAGTTATAATGAAAAAACACGTACTAAGAAAGAAAAGGCATGGCAATCAGAAGGAAAAACGAGGCTGCATACAAAGATACCATGCAGCGAGATACCACTATGTGGTAGGCTACGAAAAAATTAAAAATGTGAGAGAAGGAGTTGCATCAGGAATTGTAACTTGTATTGTAGGTGCTAAAATGTGTTGTGCTGCTCTCTCAAGTGTGCTCTCCCAGAATCATACACAATGACTGTGCATGATGCTACAAACAATGTATCTGTGAAAGACCCAAACTACACAGTGTAAAGCTAGGAAATACTTACATAAATATCAATGAAAACCAAGACATCATCCTCTGTAATTCTTTTGGGAACTGAACTGCCTGTCAGTCAGCCTGATGGGGGTGGAGATAGGTGAAAAGGGGTTCAAAATAATTCAACCATAACTCTGTGAAGTTGACCACTTGACCACAGAAAAAAATCTGCTGTCAGTATGAGAAAACTAATTTAACTCATTTTAAAGGTTTATAGAACAACAACTGCATTTAGGCATTTATTTTCAACATTTTATAATACTAAATAAAATTACCCACATTGTGTAGTGCATTATTCAAAATCACTACTGCTGCAGTCAGGCACTGGGGATCATGTTGTGAGGAGGAGAAACAAATCAAAAAACAGCTAAATCAAACAAGTGGGCCATTGTGCCTGGCTTGGAAGACAAAGAGAAATGAATCTTGATGATGAGAAATACCCCCTCTCCCCCAGCCCTACAACAAATTCTGCAAAATTCAGTCCCAGAAACTCTCACCCACACCCTCATAGTTCCAGCCCATTCAGAACTTTAAAGATAATCAGCAACACCTTGAACTAAATTTGAAAGTGAAAATGAAGCAGGTGGGTTTATAACTGACAGGTAATCTGGTTCACATTCCTCTGACAACATAAAATGGACTTAAATTTCTCCTTAGTCCAAGCAGAACATTTTTTGTACTATTTCCACATATTATATCCAAACTGTTCTATCTTCTGGTAAGGCTAAAGCCTGCAAAGGTGATTCACTTATTTGTGTTTCTCTCATATTCTTCTTTCCTTGCATCTGTATTCAGACCTTCTCTTACATTTGATGATTCCCTTGACCATGCACATTGTTTCATTTTTTGTTTATGATCCCTCTCATTTCTTTGCTTTAATTTTGCTTCATTTCCTCTACTTCTACGTTTATTTTGCTTCTGCAACTTTCTGTTCCCCCAAATCCTTTCCGGTTTTCCCATCTCAATACAAAGATGACACTGGAAAGTATATTTTGGATTTTTCCTCCTGACTGAAAGACTTACAATAAAAAAAAACAGTGGTGCCTGCAGTCTAGGCTGTAACTCAACAAGCTTCATGGGATTCAAGAAAGTTCAGAGTTGTGACTAACTGAAATCATTCAAATAGCCTTATGCACATATTACAGAAGGTTTTATGATCATGACATTGTGATCCTAATTTTTCACAGCTCGTTGCTTTGCAAGCTGTATTAAGTTGGCAGAAGCTATGTTCAAGGCCTCTGAAACGATGCAGTATATAAAATCCAAGATCTCAAGAAAAATGATTTTAGCAGGTGCTACTCTTATCACAATGTATTTTTTTTCAATTGAAAATAAATCAGTCTTTTCACAACACATGTGTTCTGCTTCTGCATAATAAATATCCAAATACCAAACTGTCCAGGCATCAAAGAAATGCATCAAAATGCAAAAACAAATAGGGCTGTTAGTCCCCTCCCTCCATTTATGTTATCATATAACCTTCACTTTTGTTGTCCAAGGAATGAAGGGCACAACTATATTTAGTGTTTTCTGGGTTATGTACATGTTTAAACTGAACAGAAAACAAAATATTTTTCAAGAACTAAAGAAAATTAAATGATCTGATAATTTATCAAGATAGATTACCAAAGACATGAACAGCATTATTTTAATAAATAAAGTTGAATGAATTTGTAAAAGGTTGATATAGTTTCTTGGATTTCATATTCTTTGTGTTTTGCAGAAGTTTACTAATCGCTGAGAATATTTAGCATGGGAAAAGTCCATCTGCATTACAGCTGAATGATTCTGAATCGATAGACACTTAGCAGCAATAAAAAGGGACTACTTAATCTGGCTCATGTAAAGTTATTTATGTCAAACTCCTTGAACAATAAATTAAAGTAGATTATTACATTAATTTAAGCAAGTCCCTCCTTAGATCCTGTTAAAATGGCAGTAGAATTCGAACTTGTCAATACTGGAACATTAAAAGGATATCAAAGAGGAAAAATAAAGTTGGAAACAGGGATCTGGCACAAATTCACTAGAGGGTCTTAAATGTTTATTCACAACATAAACACAGAGTATGTGTTCAGGTTATCAGTGTCATTTTACATCTGCCTATTATAACTTTCAGACGCATTGCAGACAAATGAACACACTATGTTAATTCTTCCACTTATTTTCTTCACACAAACATACCCTTGATAGAAAATAGCACCTAATGTTTCCATTCTGTCGCAACAGTCTATTTCAATTCTGTTTCTGACTCTAACAAGCAGGGCCAGCTTAAGGCCAATTCCCCTGCGCCTGCACTTAAGAGGGCCCTGAGCCTTAGGCACCTTTTTAATTTTTTTTACATACCCAGCGGCGGTCCAGATCTTCAGCGGCATGGGGTCCTTCACTCGTTCCAGGTCTTCGGTGGCATTTTGGCGGCGAGGGGGTCCAGAGTGAGTGAAGGAGCCCCTGCCACCAAAGTGCCGCCGAAGACCCAGACAGCCGCCGGGTATTTGAATCGGGCCCTGCAGTTCCTAAAGCCGGCCCTGCTAACAAGCCAATATATAACAGATGAACCCATGACAATTTTGTGCTGTTTGACACCCCGAGAATCTTAATGTTCCATGCCAGCAGCGTGCTTGCTCACCAACACGTACTGACATTTAAAACCATCACTTCCCACTGATGAGTAATATAAAATGGAATTTAAAAATAAGCATGGTGTGATGTTGCATCCCATAATGCTTTACAGAAATATGCTTATGAGTGTAAATATGACATAAGTGGAATATGTTTTAGGCTAGATATGCCATGTAACATATCTTTGCAAAGGTTATGACCTACTGAATATATTCATCCTATGTGTATGCATGTATCATTTTTGTATCTGAAGTTATGAGCGTTGGCTCTATGCTTGTATTTAAAGTGTTTGCTGTAGGAAGCTGTCATAAACAGATAGCTAAGGGTTAATGTTCTTTTACCTATAAAGGGTTAACACGGGAACCAAACACCTGACCAGAGAACCAATCAGGAAACAAGACTTTTTCAAATCTGGGTGGAGGGAAGTTTTGGGTGTGAGTTCTTTGTTCTTGGTCTGTTCTTTTCTCGGCTCTGAGAGTGATCTTTCTACCTCCTGGCTTTCTAATCTTCTGTTTCCAAGTTGTAAGTACAAGGATAGTAAGACAATAGGTTTATATTGTTTTCTTATGTATTTACATGTGTGTAGTTGCTGGAATGTTTTAAATTGTATTCTTTTTGGATAAAGCTGTTTATTCATTTTTTTCCTTTAAGCAACTGACCCTGTATATTGTCACCCTGATACAGAGACCCTTTTATGTCCTTTTTCATTCTTTTTATATAAAGCTTTCTTTTTAAGACCTGTTGGAGTTTTTCTTTAGTGGGGACTACAGGGAATTGAGTCTGCAGCTCACCAGGGAATTGGTGGGAGGAAGAAGTCAGGGGGAAAATCTCTTTGTGTTAGATTTACTAAGTCTGACTTTGCATACCCTCTGGGTGAGGAGGAAGAGAGATTAGATCTCTCGGTACTTGTGTTTCCAGGACTGGAAGCAGGGAATCTCCTAAGGTCATCCAGGGAGGGGAGCCTGGGAGGAAGTAACAAGGAAACAAGGGGAGGGGGTTATTACCCTTTGTTGTAAGACTCAAGGCATCTGAGTCTGGGGGTCCCCCAGGCAAGGTTTTGGGGAGACCACAGTGAGCTAGGCACTGTATAATTCCTAGCTGGTGGCAGCAATACCAGGTCCAAGCTGGTAACTAAGCTTGGAGGTTTTCATGCTAACACCCATATTTTGGACGCTCCCAGGTCCAGATCTGGGAAGAAATGTTATGACAGAAGCACATAAGGCAGATTTGGTCAACATTGTGTGAAGGGGTTAATTCAAGTAACTGGGAGTACTTAAACAAGGGACTTTGGGAGATGCCAATCCACAACTGAGCTTTCCTGGGAATCTTCAAACTAACATGTAAACAATGGCATTCTTAGACACGTGACTTGCCCAGGTGACTGCAAACTCCATCAGATTTAGGTTATTTTATACAGGAGCACAAAGAGGTTTCCACCCACAAGAGGAAGACTATATAAGGTCCTGGAAACCTCTCCATTTTGTCTTCAGCTGGCTCAAAAGATAGCCTCTCCACCCCAAAGAGATGCCTGAAAGAAACTAGAACAAAGGACAGTAATTATGGGGGTGTGAGTGACTGCTGGACCCAGACTAGGAAGGTGTCTAGTCTGTCAAAGAAGCTTATTGGAACATCTCTGAGGGTGAGATTTATCAGCATTTCGTTTCTTACTATATTAGGCTTAGACTTGCGTGTTTTTGTTTTATTTTGCTTGGTAATTCACTTTGTTCTGTCTGTTATTACTTGGAACTACTTAAATCCTACTTTTTATATTTAAAATCACTTTATATTATATTTATATTTATATTATATTTATATTTAAATCACTTTGTACTTATTAATTAACCCAGAGCAAGTATTGATACCTGGGGGAGCAAACAGCTGTGCATATCTCTCTATCAGTGTTATAGAGAGCGAACAAATTATGAGTTTACCCTGTATAAGCTTTATACAGGGTAAAACAGATTTATTTGAGTTTTGGATCCCATTGGGAACTGCCTATCTGGGGTGCTGGAGACAGGAGCACTTTCTAAGCTGTTTTCAGTTAAGCCTGCAGCTTGTGGGGGACGTGGTTCAGACCTGGGTCTCTATTTGCAGCAGGCTAGTGTGTCTGGCTCAACAACAAGACAGGGTACTGAAGTCCCAAGCTGCCAGGGAAAATGGGCTCAGAGGTAGTCCCAGCACCTCAGGTGGCAGTCCCAACGGGCTTTCTGTGATCCAACCTGTCACACATGGAATCATTATTATTTATACTCCTGAAGCACTTCAGAGCCACAGTCACAGACAAGGACTGCATTGTGCTAGCTACTGTGCAAACCCAGAACAAAAAGATGGTCCCTGCCTCAGAGAGCTTTAAATCCAATGATAACACAAGAGACAACAGAGAGATCAGACAGACAAACAGTATAAGGATGTAAGGATTGGTCAGCATGTTAGGTAGTGGTCTTAGCACACCAGCAGCCTAATCATGGCCAAGTTTTTATAGGCATCTTGGAAAAGGAGATTTTTAAGGAGGATAACTAGTTAGTGTTGCGGATGCTCCCGGACAGCTTCTCTCAAGTGTGTGGGGGCAGTATGAGAGAAAGCATGAAGATGCTTGTTTGAAAACTTAACAAGTGGGTAATGGAGCTGGCCCTGGAGGCAAAAGTTGACATCTTGGTAGTGAATGAGAGAGGATAGGTAGGGTGGTGGATGGGCAATGAAGACCCATGGAAGTGAAGACAAGCAGTTTTTGTTTGATCCAGTTCTTTATCACTTGTTGGTGGGGGAATATCCATGTAACTGTAACATTTAACTTGAAGTACTTTCTACCTCTATATTTTTCATAGCAATACTGATGATAAATGCAGAAAAATAAATTCCTTGGACTTTTTCATTAATAAAACTATGGAATTGAGATTTATTTCATATATTAGTGCTATAATACTTCCCACAAAGGACATGGAAAACTCAGAGTTTACTCTCATACATGGGGGTGGGGTGAGCTGACCCTCATGCAGAAGGTTTAGCCTTCAAATTCCACAGAGATATAGGCCATTCACACAAGCTACCAGACTTTCTGTGCTCCCTGCTAACTGTGGAACCAAACTTATGAACCTCAATCATACTTTGTATTTTTTACATCTCAATGGGTGCCAATTTTATATTTTATATATATTTTCAATGCTACCAACATATTCTTCACGCACAGCATTTTGATACATTTTTAAAAATAGATATTTCATTCCTATGGACAGTGTGCACAGGGTATAAACAACAGTCATGGTGGTAATGCTTTATTTCACACCATTCTTTGTTGCTTTTCATCACAAGGTAGATATGAAATAGGCTTAGTAGGAGTGTCCTCTTGACACCCTTGTTTTGATTCTGCGATGCTGGAAGGTGTTAATGGCTCCCATCAATCACAGACCATTCAATGGGTGCGCTGAGCATCCTTTATCAAGGCTAAATGGAGGAGCAATTAAATGTCCCTTTGTGTGATGATGGGTGCGTAGTGAAAGCCACTGCCCAAAGCACTGGCCAGTGTAGTATGGACTGAGCCCTATGGGCTGAGGGATTCACTGCGAACATAAGAATGGCCACACTGGGTCAGACCAATGGTCTATCTAGCTCAGTATCCTGTCTTCTGACAGCGGCTGCCAGATGCTTCAGAGGAATTGATCGCAAATGCAAGAGTGGGGCATGGATTGGCTGGAGCTGTACATGTCAGAGGCAGAAAGCAACTAGAAAGCCACGGAAAGCCAGCAGAAAGTAGGTAAGCACTGTGAGTGTAGACTTGGGACAAAGCCAAGAAAGAACTCCTTTTGGATAGAGTACTCACTGAGAAAGCAAATTTGGATTTCTGAATAAGGAAATTGCCACTGTTTGTTCCTACTGTGTTCAGTGAAATGAGAACTTGTGTACATTCTTTGTAAATAAACAGGACTGCACCAAAGAAATATCTGATCTCGATAACAGATTTCTCCTCTTAAAGCAAACAACCTGGCAAGAACCCAAACACTGGCTAACCACTCAGGACAAGGAACAACAATACAAATCCCTTCTACCATGTGGGACTTACATAGAGTTACATTTGGTTTTGCAATACCACAAAATGCTAATTTAGCTCAAGTTAAACTAGTCAGCCGACCACATTAATTTTCTGAGTAATTATACCACCAGTGACTACCTTAATAACTTGAAGTCAGTGGGGCCACTCTCGTGCTGAGAGATGCTTCAGTGATTAGTGGGATCAGGGCCTTTAAGTGCATGTGGCTTAATGTCAGCCAAGGAAAGGAAACAAGTGCAGTAGAGGTCCTTGATATCTGAAGGAAGTTGGGCACTGCAAGAGCTGCAGAAGCATGTTTTGGAGTTTATTTTGTTTCCTCTGCCTTGGCCACCATCTTGACCCACTAACCTGCTGGACAGAACTCCAGCTCGATGGTAGAATTATACCTTTCAAAACTTCTCAAGAGTTCCAGAAAGTATCCCACCTGAATCAGGCAAACAGGGGAAAAAAATCCTGAAAATAAAGGTCCCAAACTCACCATTGGTGGGAGGGTGGGGGACTGTGGAGAATAAAAAAATTCAAATATGCAAGGAAGATCAGTGGAAGAGTCAACACAACTCACAAGAGCTAACATAAAACAGATAACTTGCTGGCTCTACAAAATAATAAAAAATTATTTGCTTCGGTGTGGTCTCATAAGAGGATTGAGAACAAATGCCAGAAACAGGTACACATTTTCTAAAGAAGGAGGAAGAGTTCAAATGGCTTGAGGTGATGCCAAATCTGGTGACAGACAAATTAAGATATTAGACGTTAACAAATGGCAGACCCAGATAGGGTTCCTCTCAAATTCTGAAGGAAATGAGAAACCAATAGGCAAACTATTAAACAGAATATAGTCTGGCTTCATATGCTGACTCACATTGTCAATGTATCTCAAAGGGCTGTATTTAAAGTTATTGAAAACAGCACACAGTCACTGGAAACGAGGAACTTAATATTGTATGCTTCAGGAAGTGCTAAAGAAAAGATCCAGGATTATTACAAAGCCAGAAGCTTGACTTTAATTCAGGAAAACGTTGAAAAAACTAACAAAACACAGAATCAGAGAATATCTAGAAAATAATGGATTAATGAGAGTCAGCAAGAACTCACTAAAGGAAGGTACAAAAATATTTGTAGATTTTTCATGCCTTTTAAAAAAAGTTACAATCTTAAACAGAACACAAGAAAGGTCAGATTCAGCAGTACAGTAATACAGGCTTTTAAAAATGGCAGCACCTAAAGAATTTCTGAGAGAAGAAAGAATTGCTAGGAGAGTCAGGACTCTTATCTATCCAGGGTTTTTGGCTGGTATTTTCAAGTGAGCTAGGTGGTCAACTCCCATCAAATTTCCAAGCATAGCATCCTAAGAATACATACTATTTTAGAGCACTAGTATGCTCATCCTCCTGACTCCTTCTCTGTACACCATTAATCATAGAGAAAGACACAGCATTGCCTATGAACTTTCCAAAGCTATGTACGTATGTACAGAACTAATAGAACACTGGCAAACAACTGAACGATTGCATTTCAAAATCCAGTGTACATGCACAAAGTACTTAAAAAAACAGTATGACTTTGACAAGTCACAGCCAATTAGCAAAAGACCAACAAAAGACACATCTCTGACTTAGGAACTACCTCCTGCCAAAATCCACATTTCTAACGTCTACCACTAATGCATGAGTGCTGTTCATAGGAAATCACAGGAAAAGTATTTTTGCTCCTACTCTTTGATTTTGAAAATGGCTGAACCATTTTGGTTGATTATATTAAAAAAAGAAAAATGGTAAAAATTTACTTACCTACCCAATATTTTCTTAAGTTGGTACATGATGCTCTGTTACCCATCAATCACCCTATTCCTGCTCATCTTCCAAACAGCAAGGTGCCTCTTTTTTTCTTTAACCTTCCCCACTTTCCCCTTTCCCTAGCTTCACAATGTAGTGCCAGGAGGTGGAGCTATTCAGAGAACTGATCGCCTCCCCAACATCCCAGCCAACTGCCTATGCTGAGAAGACAAGCTATACATTCTGATTTATAATCATTATGAAAGATTCACTGTTTCCAGGCAGGATACTTCATCTTTTGCATCTTATTAATTTATTATACAAAAAAATGGAAATGATCCCAATATGAGGAAACCCCATTTTTCTCTCTCTCTCTCTCTGCAGGAATGTTCTGCAAGAGAAAAAGGACTGATTGCAACATTTCCCCTCCAACTGGAATTTGATGCAAAAGTAAGTGACGCCTTGGGTGGAGGGACACGAAGCAACATGTGCCAATTCAGAGAATGAAAAATTACAACTAGCTAAGCAAATTAGATCTTTCACTGCTGCTCTGTGATATTTTACAAGTGGGTTGTTGTCAGCAGCAAAACAAATCCCCACTAACAGGAGGGAAACTTAAAACATGAATAAAATTGAATTGAGAGGGAAAAAACTCAATCTGAAGATTGTTTTTTGTTTGTCTGGAGTTTTTGCTTTTATTCTCTCTCCTTCCTCCGTCATATGAAAGATTTTAACGAAGAAAACCAAGAATGAAACTGCAGAACCTTTTCTCCAAAAATAATATAAGATAAAGACAATACTTCTACTTTAAAGTAACAGATAAAGCAAAAAAAATACAGTGAGACTGGGCAGCCACACAGTAAAATTACTTGAATGAAGTACTGAGTTGTCCTGCCAGGAAATGGCGAGGTTCCTGAATAAGTGAGCCCTCACAGAAGGGGAAGGGGAGTGTAATTTGTGAAAAATCTGTAGGAGGCCTGACAAATTCCTGAATTATCCAGCTGGAAATAGTGAATGATTTGCACCCTTCCTTAGGCAGCCAACTAATCCTAACATTTTCTTCAAGCATTAGCTTTGCATAAACAGAATTTGTATGTCTCGATCACGGCTAAAGAGTGAAACTAATTATCCTGGTAGTTGAAGGGCTTAGACCAGGGGTCAGCAACCTTTCAGAAGTCGTGTGCCGAGTCTTCATTTATTCACTCTAATTGAAGGTTTTGCGTGCCAGTAATACATTTTAATGTTTTTAGAAGGTATCTTTCTGTAAGTCTATAATATATAAATAAACTATTGTTGTATGTAAAGTAAATAAGGTTTTTAAAATGTTTAAGAAGCTTCATTTAAAATTAAATTAAAACGCAGAGCCTCCCGGACCGGTGGCCAGGACCCGGGCAGTGTGAGTGCCACTGAAAATTAGCTTGTGTGCCACCTTCAGCACGCGTGCCATAGATTGCCTATCCCTGGCTTTGAACATAAGGAAAGCAAATTTAAGAAGATTGGTTCAAGTGAAAACCAGAGAATCCTGATGCAGCCCTGAGAGTCACCTCACCAGGGAAAAGGTGCACATAAGGATTCCAGACAGATTTTGAAGAGACACAGCTTAAAGGTCCTGGGAAATGTGAGAGTGCTGCTAAAAAAGGGCTAGATGTAGAAGGAATATGCTACAAGGAATATGTCTCCTAACACTAAGCCTTGGTCCGACAGGAAGGTAGGACTCAAACCCAATCAAGAGCCCACCTAGAAAGAACTGCAATATGTCCCTGGTTGTGAGATACAGACGAACTTTGTCCTTTCAAGAGCACCACCAGGTTCAAGTTCGCAGAACCCTTGAAATGCCCAGATTTGAAAACCGTTCATAGAATTGAGCAGGAAGTTCATAAGCTTTCCTGAATATTCATGCTCCAGAAGGTAAAACCTCTTGGGTTCAATGTGCCATAGGTGTGAAAGTTTGAGGGGATCCTGAAATAGAATTTCCCACTAATCAGGAGTTTCAAAGATGCTGAACTGACATCTGAACGAGTCTGAGACCATGAGTTCCTAGGCTACTACTGTTCTGTTAACTTCAAATGATTTAGTTCTTGTTCAATAGCATCCCATTGGCACCTGCTTAAATACGTAACCTACATACTGCTCTTTTGCTCAAATGCATGTGGTTTTAATCCTTAGATGTCTTATGTTGTGAGTGCCTCAGAGCACAGCTCCTTTATGAGGGCTTGGAAAACACCCAGCAAATAGTTGGCAGTACTATAAACAAACAATCAATGTAATACATAGTCAGCAAAACTTTCAGCTCCAGGAAAAAGAATTCCTCCTGTTTTACTCAGGATTTTTAGCTTGTGCTTTCTTGCTCTAGCATGCAACAGTAGCCCTGGTGTTCTATTTTATGAATGGCATCCAATTCTGGATGGAAACTTAAGGAAGAGAATCACCTTTCTAGCTGCTATACTTTTAAAAAGCTGTTCTGATGAGTGTCCTAGGACAACCTCTTGCTTGGAATTGAGTGGCATTATCTCAGCTCTCACAGTGCTGCAGAAAAGAATCTGATTCCTGGTTCTGATAATCACGAAAATTTGTAGCATTCAGAGGTGCACCGTGACCAGTGCACAGAACCCTTGGACTGCCTTGATATAATGGAAACTGGTACCAAAAATGGAGAACCTCAGCCAGTAGTGGTTTTTTAAACCTGTTGTTTTGGTTTCAGAACTTCTGGGAGTCACACCTGCCCCCCAAGGAGAGAGAGACTGACAGAACCAGTGACAGGGCATGGATTCAAGATACCGACCATAACAAGGACTGGCTAAGGCCCTTGTTGGAATAATTGGGTCAAAAATACGTAGTTACTGTAGCAGCTGAAAGGAGCAGGGCATCTTGTGCTGTGGGTTTTTCATAACCCTCTCATTTAGCAGCTTCTTGAAGATGCTCCTGGACACTATATTTCACTTCAGTCAGAAGAAGAAAGCCAGGAGAGGGGACAAAACAGCCAAGGACCTCTGGCTTGTTGTTTCCAAAATGCCAGGGCCTGCTGCTGAATTTCAGCCTCAAACAAGTGAAGGCTTGCCTGCCACATTGCTACTGCTGTAGTCTGCCCTTGTTGCTATGTTCTACTTTGGCCTGGAGCACCAAATGGTCAGGGATCCCTGGCTTAGAGGTTCTGAAAAGCTGGCTTCCACTGCTGCACTGCTGAATCTGCGCCCCAAAATGGTGTAAGGCTTGTGTGCCACGTTGCTGCAGAGTGGTGCAATATTGCACAACTGATCCACAGCAGAAGCCTCTTTGGTCTTAGCTGAGCCTGCTACACTGCTGTGTTTTCTCCTGCAATACCACTGTCCGGTAGGGTCCTGTTTTAAAAATATCTTCTCCCTACCAAGGGAGCACCAAAGACAGGGTGAAAAATAAAAGAATATACATATCATGAAAAAAGCTCCTGCCTGGAGACAGAGAAAAGAGAAGGGAACTTCCCACATCTTCCAGTGGAGGAAAGACACTGGGGAGTTAGAGAGGCAATTGGTTCTCTAAACAGCTCCACCTGCTGGCAGTACATCCTGAAGCTAGAGTGGGCTTCTTGGGTTAAAAAAAACCCAACAAACAGAGAGAGAGAGAGAGAGAGAGGGCTCCATGCTTTGAAAAGGAGGAAAAACCCCAGTTGGTGCCCATGATGTAGAATACAAATTATGACAAGACTGGCAACAAATTTGGCAAATTCAGCTAGATATAAAAACTGAAAAGGGAATAAAGAATTGGAAATGGCCCCCTAGAACAGAAATTCTAGTAAAGTTAGCTATAACAGGGACAGATGGAGCCTCATGACTCAATGGGTGCACTCTACTAAGCGTTTCTTGTTATAGTCAAGTGGGACACTGGTCAGGCTCAGCAGCACCCTCTGCCATGGCACCACAACCTTAATCCAGGTTCAGAGTAGAGGGCAGGGTTTGGAGAATGAGCATGCCCCACACTCACCCAGCACTGGCACAAGGCTGGACTCAGCACTCCGCTCTGGGCGTTGTGACCAGGCATATGGTGTCCCAGCACCACTCAGATTTGTGACTTTAGTGGGGATTAATGATTGCTGTGGGTGCAAATGAACCTAAAAAACCCTGAAAAAGCCATACTCAGGTATAGGCATTGTGGCACACATTGTCTGTAATACTTTTAAAAAACATCCTACTGTGATGTTGCTTTTATATCCATAAGTAGGTGCTCAGATTATATGGGGATGAGTACCACAGAAATGATAATAAATATATAAACAAACTAGGAGATTTCTGATTTTCTTTTCCCATTATGATTATTTTACTATTATGTTTGGCTGGCTTTTTCCTTTTAATTCTAGATATACATACATTAGTGACTGTCAGACTAATGTGAGACTAAAACAGTCACAGTATTCTGTCCACAATTTAAAAAAATCCCCCAAAACAAGTTTTCTGATGTTAAAGATCTTTGAAAAAGGATACTGAGTATTCTTGAATCCATGTATTTCTGGAGTGAATATAGTTGCATGTATTGTACTCCAACATGGTGTTTCTAAAATATTTAGTAAAATGTTATTGAATTGCCTACTAGATATGATATATTTATGCAATTTTTTTTTCTTATTTCTGCTGTCTCAGTGCTTTAGTTACAATATTTCCTCCATCTAGTCTTTTGTTAATAATTCCAAAAGCATACATTGTTATAGATTAATGACTCCAAATAATAAATTCTCATTTAGTTTTCACAAGTGATTTCTTTTGCCACTGCAAAATGTTGATTTGATTCATAATATAAAAAGACATTTTTAAATTATGAAACACAATACATCATGAACAACATTTCAGTCTTTCCATTTGCTTGTTAAATATATTAGATTTATTCAATCACTAATTATATTTTCTTCACTTTAAAATGTTTCTTAAGCATCAGCGAAATATTCTCTATTCCAAATGATACATTTGTTCTGTGATGTGATTCATTATATGATTCAGTATAGAGTTTTGGAGTTGGACCTCATTATTTAGATCTTTTGGGAGCTCTGATTATAATGTTCAGAATTTAAGAAGGGTAATACTTAAGTATAGTAATTATGCAAGGATTCAAAACATTTACAAATGTAAACATTTACACTAACTTGCTACAATAAAAGTACAAGATCTGCTGTTTTTGTGGGGAGAAGCTTGATTTAACTGAACATGAAAAAACTGCAACATATCCTAAATTGATATATAAACCTACAATTTCTTTCAAGGAGAAAAAACAGATCATCTAGATTTGGAATGGTACTGTACATATTTTTTTATGAGAGTCCAGTTCAGTTTACTAACATATGCAAAAATGGAAACTCAGATAAACTATTAGATAATTTAAAGAGAGGAAAAAAATGCAGAGGGTAACATTTTCAAGAGTGCCTAAGTGACTTAGAAGCCTAAGTGCCACTGAATTTGGATGTCAATGTGACTTGGGTGTCTGAATGCCTATATCACTTTTGAAAATGGGACCTGGGCTCCTAAGTCATTTAGGCACTTCTGAAGATTTTACCCAGACCCTCGAATCAGTCAAGATTTTGAAATTTTATTGCATCTTCCCTAGCAGACACTAATTATTGTCCAATAATTTTAAAACCTCTTGTTGCTTTCTGCCAAATTATTTAATTCTACACTGTCACTATGTAGAGATGGGTCAGGATGTGGAAATAGGCATTATTACTGGTACACATGATTTCAGCAGGACTTAAATATTTAACCCTCTTTTAGCCAGTAAAAGACTACAGATTATTCACTGTTCTACACATTTCTAATGTCTTCCAAATGGCTTTACAAATCTGATCTGTATGTCAGCATATTGACCTCAGATATGCCTGAAAAACAATATGGTTTTGTTGTGATCTCATTCACCTTATGTAACTATAGCAGGGGATTCTCAATCATCATTGCACCACAACCCCTTTCTTACAAAAAAAATGCTACACGACCCCAGGAGGGGGGACCGAAGCCTTAGCCCGTCCAATCCCTGCCACCCCAGGTCATAGGCCAGAGCCCCAGCGCCCCACAGGGGAAGGGGTGCCAAAGTCCAAGGGCTTCAGCCCCAGGTAGGGGGCCTGTAATCTCAGCAGCACTGCCAAAGGCTGAAGCCCTCAGGCTTCAGTCCCAAACAGTGGGGCTCAGGCTTTGGCTTCAGTCCCTGGCCCCAGCAAGTCTAAGCTTGTCATGGCAACCCCATTAACACGGGTTAGTGATCCACTTTGGGGTCCCGACCCATAATTTGAGAACCACTGAACCCTAGTTTTCATTTGTATAACTTCTTGTTAAACTTCCTAAAAATTCACTTCTTGCTTATACCCCACACCACAGTTGTTTTTATTTAAATGGAATTACTTGAAGCATGAAGATGTGTAACAGCTGACTATGAAGCTGTCAACAAAAACCTTTTAACAAAAATTACATAAACATATCAATACATGTAAGAGAGAAAGCTTCTTTTATAAAACATTTCCTTTCCTGATGCTCACAGCTCTTTGATCTGAGTAACAGCAATGTTGGGGCTACATAAGGAAGGAAACTGAAAACAGTGCAACAGTTCCAACAGAACTAAAAAGTACCTCTACAAACCTTGGTTAGATGACCTGGCGGCCTGTCAGATTTAAATGCTTTCTATTTCCAAGGTCAGCATGGCATTGAAAAACTAAACAAATGCCAAGTTTCAAGTGTCTGAATTGAATTTGGCCTCATATCAAAATCAAGATAATCACATCGGAATGGCAAAACTGAAAAATCTCCTGAAATATAAATTACAGTTTCACATTGATTAATTAAACTTAATATACTATACTCAAATGTCAGCAGAAGTGGGTTTTTTATATTAGACCCAAACTATTGATTAAGCAATGAGATGTTACAAGAAAACATTTATAAGTTCATTAAGCAGTTATTATAATAGTTTAAATTATACAACATTTATTTTTAGGAATGTTTTGATTGTCATTAAGAAAGGGCATTGCATTGGGACATTTGTATTTCTGAATAAATGTGAGGTACATATTAAATATGAATTCACAAACATTTTGTTAAAACATTATACCGTATACATTCGTTCATAAGCTGAATATTTTTGGTAAAAAAACGTGACGCATCAAAAGCAGGGGTCAGCTTATAAACGGGTCTACACCAAAATTTGATGACTTTAAACTCTATGGAATCACTGAATTGAATATCTAATACACTGTCATTTTGTTTACCTGGAGCGTCTGCAGGCGTGGAGCCTCTCAGCTCCCTGTGGCTGCGATTCACCGTTCCCAAGCAATGGCCACAGGGAGCTGAGGGGCTCCATGCCTGCAGATGCTCCAAGTAAACAAAATATCCCAACCCGCCAGCGGCTTACGCTGATGGGCCAAGAGCCAAAGTTTTCCAACCCCTGAAATATACGGTCGGCTTATGAAAGGGTTTTTGAATGTTTATGCTTTGTAATCTATGGTCAAAATTGTCAAACTTGGGTGCCTGAAGTGAGGCAGCTAAATCAGTGGTTTGATTTTCGGAGGTGTTATGCAAAATGCAGATCCCAGGGCTTGTCTACACTAGTGCAGTTATGCCTCTGTAGCACTTAGTGAAGACGCTACCTATGCCTATGAGGGAGCGTCTCCTGTGGGTGGAGGTACTCCACTTCCCTCAGAGATAGAAGCTGTGTTAGTGGGAGGGCTTCTCCCGTTGACACAGTGCTATCTGTATGTCTTATGTTGTCACTTGAGTCAAACCTGAGAAGTAATGAAACAGCTGATAAGACCAACTATAATCTTGGATACAACAGTTTCCATCTTAACACTTCTTTGTGGCCAAAAGCCAAGCCCAATATCTCCTGCCAGAGACAGGTGTCAGACAGCTCTAATGTTTGCCAAAACTAAGAGCTGTCAGCCCTGCTATTTGCCAAGAACAGGAACTGAATGTTCTTAATGCTTGTAGTTGAAAGAAGGTGAAACGAAGGGCTGCAAATCTGTCCACAGTCTGCTCATAGGGTGGGGGAGATAGGTAATGAGAGGAAACGATGCCAGAGCTCTATTCCAGGGGTTCCCAAACTTCATTGCACCATGACCTCCTTCTGACAACAAATATTACTACAGAACCCCAGGTGGGGGTACCCAAGCCTGAGTCTGCCCAAGCCCCACCACCCCAGGGTGGGGGGCAAAGCCAAAACCCCCTCTCCCCAGGCCAGGGGGCCAAAGCTGAAGCCTAAGGGCTTCAGCCCCAGGCAGAGGGCCTGTAACCTGAGCCCTGATGCCCAGGGCTGAAGCCCTTAAGCTTGGGTCCTGGGCCCCAGCAAGTCTTAGCCAGCCCTAGTGACCCCATTAAAATGGGGTCACAACCCACTTTGGGGTCCTGACCCACAGTTTGAGAACCGCTGTTCTTTTCCATCATGATTGCTGCTGCTGGGAGGACGAAGGGCACCAGATGCTTTTCATATAACAGTTAAGCTGCTCCTCCTTGTGAGGTGATGGCCCCAGAGTCTTTCTACTTCAAGTATTCCTGCCAAGAGGGGCCCTTAAGCCAGGGTGCTGGAGCAATGTGTATAGTGGGAGTGTTGAGAACCATTGAACCAAACTGTAAACCTTATATATGATGGAAACCACTTCAAACCATGGGGTGTGGCAGCACCCCCAGCACCTCAAGTTTAGCATTAAAGTTTTCAGCTAAAAATGTAAATAGCCCTTGTCTCTGAAGACAGTAACAGTGAATGTATTTTCATCACTCTTTGGGTTTAGGAAATACATCACCTTCTCAGCACTTAACAGGAATTTTGCTCTTTTAGAGGAGTAGAGACCCTCAGCATGAGAAGTCTAATATATATGGAGATACACATATTTCATAGATCTGAAAGGGACCCTGAAAGATCACCGAGTCCAGCCTACTGCCTTCACAGCAAGATCAAGTACTGATTTTGCCCCAAATTGCCCCCTCAAGGACTGAACTCTTAACCCTGGGCTTAGCAGGCCAATGCTCAAACCACTGAGCTATTCCTCCCCCTAGTCTTGCTCCTCCTTGTCAAAGTGATTCAGCTGGAGGCAGTGAATCAAGTTAAGAATCAGTTTTGATCATGTCCTTTCCAAGTGAAGTCCAATGTATTGGTCATGACTCAGAATTTGAAAAATGTATGCAAGCTACATCCATTTATCTCAGAACAATCTTGCAACCTTGAGCTGGAAAAATAATGGATTTTTTGGTTTGCTGGCATTTTTGAATTTTTTTTTTTGAAAAAGCTTTAGGTCAAATAGAAAATGAGATTTTTGGCAAATCAGAAAGTAAAAAAAAAAATTGAGTCACGTTAAAACAAAACTTGGGTGGGCGGAGGGAACCTTCTTTACAACCTTTAGCCTTGGTGTTAGAGCACTCAGCTGGGATGTGGGAGGAAATTCCCTCCTCTGCCTGACATGGGGAAAGGATTTGAACTTGAGTCTCCCACACTGCACAGACTCATAGACTTTAAGGTCAGAAGGGACCATTATGATCATCTAGTCATAGTCTTGGCACTGGGGGTTGCTTCTGGCGCTCGGGCCAGCCTCCCAAATGCGGGAGGCACGTGCCGCCCATCCTTAACCACTAGGGTAATAGAACCATTCTCATTTTCTTTCTCTGAATGATTGACTATTCATTGTCATTCACAGTGGCAATTCCTATTAATTCATAATGGGGTCTCACACATCCCAAGTGAATACCCTGATCACAGGGCTAAATGTTCTTGTATAAGGGAGGTCCTCCTGCACTCTTCCCAGCATTTTGTGACTCTAATCCTGTGTTTCTATCAAAATGCCTGAAGTCAAAACACAACATTTCAAGCTGGGTTGAAATGAAATGTTTCATTTTGATACATTCTGAAACATTTTGATTTTCTCAGTTTGGCTCTTAACTATTAAACTTGACATGAATTTGCTAATTGTTTTGGGTTGACAAACTGCATTTTTTACAAAAATTGCCCTGCTCTACTTGTGGGGCTAAATTATTGCAATTTCCTCACCGTAGGGCATGTGTTTCTGTGTATATGTTTTCCTCCTCTCACTCTTTTCTTAGCAAAGACCTTTGAGGGTGGGAAATGAGCTTTTCTGGTGTCCATAAAATGAGTAATGGCTGATGTTTAAATACATCAAAACCATTTTTAAAAATGACTGAGGTATGATTAAGTGCCCACTAGAGTCGCTTTCCATAAAAAATTCTTGGACATAATCCATAATATAACTAGAATTGGCAAAATGTACAAAATATTAAACAGTAATACAACTATCATCTACCAAAAAGGTATGAGATCAGTCACAATATAGAAAATAAATTCAACAATAAAGTGAACCCAATATGTTTTCAAGTCCTTTGCCTCTTTTTCCCCTCTCAAAACAGTTCTCAATGAATCAGCTATAAATTACTGGCCTGAGAGAAATTGACTTAATTTACTTTGGGACACTGGGCTGCACTATTTGTTCTCACCCCCTTTATAAAATATGTGAGGAAATGCAAACAAGTGATCATCCTTAGCAATCAAGAGCAAATTTAAGTAAAACTTTTCCATTAGTAGCTGATGTGAATTAAAACACTTCTGTTCTACAACAAGGCAGTCAAAAAGCTGAACATGGGGAAATAGTTTTAGTGGTCGGAAGTAAATATGGCTCAATTTTTTTAGTTCTGAGGTACTACAGTGTAAAGCATATGATGTAATTTAAAGAACCCTTAGGAAAATTTGTGCTCTGCTTAAGACTGCCATGTTATGAATTTACTAGTGATTCTGAGACGTTTTCATAAACGGACCATAACACCGAGACTACAGATTTATTCCTTTGAAACATTCCCTCCCTCAACCTTTCTTCAAGTAATCCAGTGAAAATAAGAAAAGAAAACACAAAGTAACAACAGAAGTGTTGAGAAAATCAATTACTCAGAAAACGTATAATGGGATTCTCAAGGGACTCTAAGCAAGCATGAGTGGTATCATAGAAAACTCTTGTAGATCCAGTATTACAGTATAAAAGAGGCACTAGTCTTAAACTCCATTTACACACAAGAGATTAAGCATGATAGCCAGACCACAACCTGTAGACATAATTGCTCAGATTTAGACCCTTTTAAATTATACCATAAAATATACACATTTATACTTAAAATCCCTACAAAAATACATTTTAAGTAATGTGTTTTGTTTTACTTCGTCTCAGGCAGGCAGGGAGAGAGATGTAAGGTTTCCATTCTGTCCTGTAACTCAACCCACTGTGCCTCAGGCAGTGCCCAGGAGTTAATGTTTCTTGCATTCGTGGGCCCTGATTCTGCAAGCTGTTCTGCATGTGGGGCTCTCTGTGGATGCAGGGGAGTCTGCCCGCACAGAGCAAAGTAGACTAGAGCAGTTCAAGTGGAGCTTATTCTTGTAACTGGAAAAACACTACTTGGGGTATGTCTATACTGGCAGAGTTACAGCGCCACTCAGAGAGTGCTGAAAGGAAACCGTCGCTGTATGTTCACAGAGTCAACTGCCTGCACAACAGCATGTTCACACTTGCAGCGGTGCACTCTGGGCAACTATCCCACAAAGCATCTCTTTTTCTTCTGCCACTAAGCATTGTGGGAAGGCAGAGGGAGTTGCAGGGCATTCTGGATCCTGTCCTGATGCCCCGTGATGCATTGCTTCGCATCCCAGCAATCCCTGTGCTTCCATCTGCATTTGATGCCATCTTTCAATGGTTTGTGTACTGCACACTCTGCCTCTTCATTCTGTAGGAATGGATCCCACACTGTTGATCAATATGCTGCTCATTCTAACACGTCATGAGTGGCAGTGGAGTTATTCCTTAAATTACAAAGGCAAGAGGAGCTCAACATTGATCTCGCCATGCATAGTAGCTACGACACTAGATTGCTTGTGTCATTCACGGAGATGCTGACCACAGTGGAAGGCCACTCTTGGGCTCGGGAAACAAGCACTGAGTGGTGGGATCACATCATCATGCACCTCTGGGATGATGAGCAGTGGCTATAGAACTTTCAGGTGAGGAAAACCACATTCATGGGATATTCATGGGACTGTGTGATGAGGTCGCCCCAGCCCTGCGACGCAAGGACACGAGAATGAGAGCTGCCCTGTCGTTGGAGAAGTGTGTGGCAATTGCACTGTGGAACCTGGCTACTCCAGACTGCTACTGATTGGTTGCTAACCAGTTTGGAATGGGTTGACGGAAGTATGCAGGGCCATTAATTGCATCCTGCTCCAAAACACTGGCCCGTGCAGGAAGCTGCAAGCAGGGACTTTCTTCTTGGACCAGAAGATCACTGTAGGGGAAGTTGAAATGCCCACTGTGATCCTGGGAGACCCTGCCTACCTCTTAATGCTGTGGCTTATGAAGCCATACACAGGGCACCTTGACAGGTGCGGTTCAACAGTGGGCTGAGCAAGTGCAGAATGGCCGTTGAGTGTGCTTTTGGATGTTTAAAGGCCCATTGGCACTGCCTATATGGGAGGCTGGACTTGGCCGATGACAATAGTCCTATGCTTATAGCCGCGTGCTGTACGCTACATAATATTTGTGAAGGGAAGGGTGAAAGCTTCACTCAGGGCTGGACTGCTGAGGCTCAGTGCCTGGAGGCTGAATTTGAACAGCCAGCGACCAAGGCCATTAGAGGGGCCCAGCGAGGGGCCATAAGGATCAGCAATTTGAAGCTGAAAGGCACTAATGTTTGTTGTTATGCTCAGGAGTGCAGCGCTTGTAATATTAGGAGGTGATTGTGATTGGTGCAGACGATGAATTATGAAGGTGTAAGAAAATTGTCTGTTGCTTTGCAAGGCCCTTTTTGCTTTCAATTAATGGAATAAAGATTGCTTTCAAACCAAAACATTTCTTTTATTAAAAAACAATCACCAGAGGGGAGGGAGAAACAAACACATCAGCACTGAGGGAGATAGGGAAAGGGAGGGTCTCAGGAGGAGGCGGGGTCCCAGGATGATTAAAGATTTGTATATGTCCAGATATCATATCTAACCTTCTCCTCTGAAGTCCAGTGCAGCAGGTACTGTAGTTCAGCAGGGCTAAACTACAGAGGGACAGGTGTTGAGTGCAGTGGGTACTGGGAGTCCGCAGGGCTGGACTGTGATGGGGCAGGAGTGGAATGCAGCAGGTATAGACTGGAGCCAGGAGGTTGATAAGAATGTGTTGGTGGTGTCTCGGGAGCGCATGGGAAAGTTTTGCGACAGTGGCTGCAGGGGAGGGTGGGTGCAGAGCTGTTTGGTTTGCAGTGCTAGTAGTGCCTAGAGCACATCCACTTGGTGCTCCATAAAGTTTAAGGTCGCACATCTTTCTGGCGTGCCATGTTCTCTGTTTGGTCCCTCTTCTCGCTGTCCCGCCACTCCTCCAATTCCTGCTTCTTGGCTGCAGAATGCATAATGACATCATGTAGAAATCCCTCTTCAGTTCTTTGTGGCCGCTTTCTAATTCTGTGCAGCCGTTCAGCCGGTGATAACAGAGAGAGAGAGACGGGGCTCCCAAAGTCATATTTGTGAAACCAAAATGCAATATTTTATAGAAGCAGTATTGTTTGCAACACACGGACCACTGATTCAGTGATTTAAAAACACAGCCTGTACTCATATACCTGTGACTAACTGGCTGACCCCCAGCAAGCACACATGAGCCACAAGACCTTCAAAATGGTGAATAACTGCAGGGGCAGGGAAAATCAGCATTCCAGGACCGTACTGTACACTGGGCACGTGGCTCTTGGGGAGAGCCAGCACTGTAGGGGGGGCTTATAGTCATTACTGTCCCCACATATTCCACAGGCTGTGTTCATTAGGGAAGATATCTCACTGCTGAGAGTGAACAGGGAATCAAGTGAAGGTCTTCTCCAAGCCTGCAGCTTCTGCCTTGGTCCTTATATGGCTCACCTGTGTGCAGCAATGGTCCCCCCATCACCCTTGTAATGGCAGAGTGGTGCAGCAAATTTACCCTTAATGGGGCAAGAAACAAAGCAGCTCTGCCAAGGAACCTGCAGCTCTGCCAAGGATACTGGATTGCCCAGTATCTCCATGCGAGTTCTGTGGAGATCTGAGGCATGAAGTGAGGGAATCAATCAACACCCTGTTCTGCTGCTCAGACTAGGCATGTGTGGTACGTGCATCATACAGATACAAGCCTGCTTTCTGCAACCCTCTTATCCCCAACAACTCGCTTCAGCGATTCCAGAAAATCAAAGCTACTTACCAGGGGCCTCCTCTCCTGTTTGCGCTTCGCCAAGCTCTGCCAGCTGTGACTGGCTAGCCTCCTCCGGGGTAGAGAAGAGTTCCTGGCTGCATGCTTCTCTGAGCTCCGAGTCATCCTCTGCCTCTGGATCCTCCTCCCCCTCCACATCCTTTCCAAGATTTTCTCCTCCTGGCTCAGTCCACTCTTGACTGGCACGTGAGCCACTGAAGTCTCCACTGGTAGGCGTTCCATAGCTCCTTCACTTTGACCCTGTACTGCAGTGTGTTCTGGTCATGATCCCTTTGTGTCATGCATTGTGAAATTTGTCCATGGGTATCATAATTCTTATGGCTGAAGTGCAGCTGGGACTGGACAGCCTCCTCTCCCCAAATGCTGATGAGGTCCAGCAGCTCAGCATTGCTCCAAGTGGTGGATCGCCTGGTGTATGGAGCAGACATGGTCACCTGGAAAGATGCTCTGAGACCATTGGACGCATCAACGAACAAACAGGAAGGGGACGTTCAAAATTCCAAAGGAATTTAAGGGGTGGGGCTCACAGTTGGTCACCTGAGGTCAGTAGAGTTCAAACTGATGACCAGAGGGGCAAGAACAGGCATTGTGGGACATCTCTTGGAGGCCAATCGCAGCACTGTAATTGACCAGGGTGTCTGTGCTGGCGCAGAAAGCTCTACACCTCTTGCCTCTTAGTTTCTGTGCACTAAGTGGCTTGGCAGCGTGTACATCTTAGGAGTTACAACGCAGAAAGCTGTTTTACTGTGCAGAAACTTGCCAGTGTAGACAAGGCCTTATATACTTGTATCTTTAGGCACCCCAATAAAAGGAAAAAGCAAGTAACTCCCACTCCAGTGTCTTCGTTATTCCCAGTATATTGTTTGAAAAGAGCTGAGTAAAAAGCTGAATGGACATGTTTTCTTCATTTGAAAAACAAGTAGGCAAGGTCTTAAATTTAAAAATATAATATTTAAAAAAAAAAAAACTTTTCCAGTAAGGTAGCAAATTTTAAATACCAAACAGAAAAATCTATATTATTTGTAATCTTAGGGTTAAAACTTTAAAGTTATGACATTCACAGTTAATGTTTCCATTCTGTCTTTAACTTATCATTGTGCGTTTGTATTTCTGGGATCTCTGAATATTGAAAGTTTTGGTATAGTACAGAAATTTTGCTATTACAATTACTTGGTGAAATTAACAGGAAATTCTATCAACATAAATTTGTAAAAACACAGAAAACGTACATTTTCCCTCCATTTCTGAGCAAAAAACTCTACAGTTTTTCATTACATAAATATGTCTCTAACAATCAGAAAGATTATGTGAGGCCGATGGCTGAAGAAAATTTTTTTTTAAGTTTAAATTAATTATTTTTTATTTCAGTGAAGGAGCTTGAGCCCATAACACACAAGATTAATCAAACTAGATCTCCTCTAAGCTCTTTAGTAAGGTGGTAAGTTCTACACAGCACCTATCACATCAGCAGATTTCCTTACATGAAAGTAATAAGTTTTTTATATAAGAATTTCTTGTGGCTTAACAAAGTGGCTGCTTGGAGATATAACTGTCATTGTAGGATACAGATGTGACAGACATTGTGGGAAACTTCTAGTATATTAGGGAATTTAAGGGGGATACATTTGGATCTGATGACTATAAAGTCAGTGTCTGAACTATTTATTAGTTTCAGGCCCACTCCTGAAGTCTAATGAAAGAAATGAACTTGCAGGAGTCTCTCCTCTGATCTGGCCCACGAGAGACTTTCAGAGGCTTCAGAAGATAATGTACGGTTGTGGGATTGAGAGCAAAGAGCAGATGCTATTTAGCAAACAATATTATACAAATATCTTCAGTGATTTCTGGTTTGTCATTAATTTCTGCTTGGGGAATATTTTCAAAGGCAAACAATTAATAAGAAAGAATATCAATTCCAATAAGTGAAACAATATGCCATGGAAAAAATACCAAACCCAAACCAGCTCACAATGTTCAGGAACTTACAGACTCTTTTCTGCCCATAGTTTTGCTGTGGGAACGAGAACGGGAGATGGTACTGAAAAAGAAATCTTTCTTGGATGCAGACAAAGGAGGAGATCCTGTGTATTCACGTCCTGCAGACAAGCTCTCTATGCTTTGAGATGAACTGACATTTTTTGAACTTTGGCCTGTAAAACAAGCACAGAGCAACAAATCATTAAATCAGTGGAAAAGTGCTCGATCAAATACTTTGCGTCTCAGGCTATGTCTACTCTACTGCAGTAAGTTGACCTATGCTACGCAATTCCAGCTACGTGAATTACGTAGCTGGAGTTGATGTACTTTAGGACAAGTTACCATGGGATCTGCACTATGAGGAGTTGAAGGGAGATTACTTGTCTTCAAAGGTAGAGTACAGGGATCAACTGGAGAGTGATCTGCAGTGAATTTGGTGGGTCTTTACAAGACCTGCTAAATCGACCGCTGGTGGTTCAGTCTCAGAGTGTTGATCCCTGCTGTAGTGTAGACCTGCTCCCATGTGCTGCTCACTGAGATTCATAAGCAGATGAACACAGAATGAGATTTTGCAAAATTAAAGTGTCTGTATGCATTGTGACATATGGAGAACTACTCTGACATACAGGCCTCTGTATATTTCTAATGAGAGAGCATAGAAAAACAACACCAAATCTTAATAAGCACATATGATACCTAGTGGTTCCTTAGTAATTTGTATGACACACATAATTAATATGAGAAGATTGATGTGAAGCCTTCGGTCTTACACACAATATGTGGTGGGGGAAAAGGGATGGAAATGGATAAGAATTTTTTGTTTAAAGAATTCATATATATATGGCTGTGAAGAAAGACTTTTATGATGTTCTATTTTCTACTTTTCTTCCATCGTTGGGAGTTGTTCTGCATGACTACAGCTCAAGTACTGGGAAGCGTTTACGGATAGACGACTGTTCGCTCAGGATGGACTTCATCTAAGCAAGGAGGGAAATAGAATTCTAGGATGGAGGCTCGCCGACCTCATCAAGAAAGCTTTAAACTAGGAAGTTGGGGGAGATGGTTGGGAGATGTTCGGGAGATCTCCACGCCGGAATATAACCTGGAGAGGGAAGTAAACAAAGTGAGAGGGGATACCCTTGCGGTCCCAAGAATTGATCCAAGGAGGAATAGTGGAGTAGAAACCAGAGTAACGGGTGATGCTGGTGGTAGAAGGTCTCTGCACGACGGGGGAAAGAATGTCACTGACGCCAAACGCCGAAAATTAAAAGGTCTGTACACTAATGCGAGGAGCCTAGGTAACAAGATGGAGGAACTGGAGTTACTGGTGCAGGAAGTGAAACCGGATATTATAGGGACAACCGAAACCTGGTGGAATAGTACTCATGACTGGAGCACGGGTATTGAAGGCTATGTGCTGTTTAGAAAAGACAGGAAGAAAGGCAAAGGTGGTGGTGTAGCCTTGTACATCAATGATGAAATTAACTGTAGCGAAATAACAAGCGATGGAATAGATAAGACAGAGTCTGTCTGGGCAAAAATCACACTGGGTAAAAAAGCAACTAGAGCTTCCCCTGAGATAGTGCTTGGGGTGTGCTATAGACCGCCAGGATCTGATTGGGATATGGATAGAGACCTCTTTAATGTCTTTAATGAAGTAAACACAAAGGGGAAATGTGTGATTATGGGGGACTTCAACTTCCCGGATATAGACTGGAGGACGAGTGCTTGCAAGAATAATAAGGGTCAGATTTTCCTGGATGTGATAGCGGATGGATTTCTTCATCAAGTAGTTGAAGTACCTAACGAGAGGGGATGCCATTTTAGATTTGGTGTTGGTGAGCAGTGAGGACCTCGTAGAAGAAATGGTGGTAGGGGAAAACCTTGGTTCGAGTGATCATGAGCTGATTCAGTTCAAACTAGATGGAAGGATAAACAAATGTAGATCTGGGATTAGGGTTTTTGACTTCTTGAGGGCTAATTTTAAAGAGTTAAGGAAATTAGTTAGGGAAGTGGATTGGATGGAGGAATTAGTGGATTTAAATGCGGAGGAGGCCTGGAATTACTTTAAGTCGCAGCTGCGGAGACTGTCGGAAGCCTGCATCCCAAGAAAGGGGAAAAAAACCATGGGCAGGAGTTGTAGGCCAAACTGGATGAGCAAGCAACTCAGAGAGGGGATTAGACAAAAGCAGAAAGCTTACAGGGAGTGGAAGAAAGGCAGGATCAGTAAGGAACGCTACCTTGGTGAGGTCAGAACATGTAGGGATAAAGTGAGGAAGGCTAAAAGCCGCATTGAACTGGACCTTGCAAAGGGAATCAAAACCAATAGTAAAAGGTTCTACAGCCACATAAATAAGAAGAAAACAAAGAAAGAAGAAGTGGGGCCGCTATACACTGAGGATGGAATGGAGGTTAAGGATAACCTAGGCATGGCCCAACATCTAAACAAGTACTTTGCCTCAGTTTTTAATAAGACTAGTGAGGAATCTAGCGATGATGGAGGGATGATAAATGGGAATGTGGATATGGAAGTGGATATTACCGCAACTGAGGTAGAGGCCGTACTTGAACAGCTCAATGGGACAAAGTCGGAGGGCCCGGACAATCTCCATCCGAGAATATTATAGGAACTGGCGCGTGAAATTGCGAGCCCATAAGCGAGAATTTTTAAGCAATCGATAAACTCGGGAGTTGTGCCGTATGACTGGAGGATTGCTAATGTAGTTCCTATTTTTAAGAAAGGGAATAAAAGTGATCCGGGTAATTATAGGCCTGTTAGCTTGACGTCTGTAGTATGTAAGGTCTTGGAAAAATTTTTAAGGGAGAAAGTAGTTAAGGACATAGAGGTCAATGGTAATTGGAACGAATTGCAACACGGATTTACTAAAGGTAGATCGTGTCAAACCAATCTGATCTCCTTCTTTGAGAAGGTGACGGATTACTTAGATAAAGGAAATGCGGTAGATATAATTTACCTAGATTTCAGTAAGGCGTTCGACACGGTTCCGCATGGGGAACTGTTAGTTAAATTGGAAAAGATGGGGATGAATATGAAAGTTGTAAGGTGGATAAGGAACTGGTTAAAGGGGAGACTCCAGCGGGTCGTATTGAAAGGTGAACTGTCAGGCTGGAAGGAGGTCACTAGTGGAGTCCCTCAAGGATCGGTTTTGGGACCGATCTTATTTAACCTTTTTATTGCTGACCTTGGCACAAAGAGCGGGAATGTGCTAATAAAGTTTGCGGATGACACAAAGCTGGGGGGTATTGCTAACACGGAGAAGGACAGGGATACTATTCAGGAAGATCTGAACCACCTTGTAAACTGGAGTAATAGAAATAGGATGAAATACAATTGTGAAAAGTGCAAGGTCATGCACTTAGTAATTAATAATAAGAATTTTGGATATACGTTGGGGGCGCATCAGTTGGAAGCGACGGAGGAGGAGAAGGACCTTGGGGTACTGGTTGATAGCAGGATGATTATGAGTTGCCAATGTGATACGGCTGTTAAAAAAGCAAATGCGATTTTGGGATGCATCAGGCGGGGTATTTCCTGCAAGGATAAGGAGGTGTCAGTACCGTTATATAAGGCGTTGGTGAGACCCCATCTGGAATACTGTGTGCAGTTCTGGTGTCCCATGTTCAAGAAGGATGAATTCAAACTGGAACAGGTTCAGAGACGGGCTACAAGGATGATCCGAGGAATGGAAAAACTGCCTTATGAAAGGAGACTCAAAGAGCTTGGCTTGTTTAGCCTGGCCAAAAGAAGGCTGCGGGGGGATATGCTTGCTCTATATAAATATATCAGGGGGGTTAACATTAGGGAGGGAGAGGAATTATTTAAGTTTAGTACTAATGTAGGCACGAGGACGAATGGGTATAAATTGGATATCAGGAAGTTTAGACTTGAAATTAGACGAAGGTTTCTGACCATTAGGGGAGTGAAGTTCTGGAACAGCCTTCTGAGGGAAGTAGTGGGGGCAAAAGACTTTTCTGGCTTTAAGACAAAGCTTGATAAGTATATGGAGGGGATGTTATGATAGGATCATTAATTTGGGCAATTGATCTTGGATTACCACCAGATAGGTCTGCTCAATGGTCTGCGGGGAGATGTTGGATGGGATGGGAACTGAGTTACTGCAGAGAATTCCTTCTTGGGTGCCGGCTGGTGAGTCTTGCCCACATGCTTAGGGTTTAGCTGATCGCCATATTTGGGGTCGTGAAGGAATTTTCCTCCAGGGCGGATTGGCAGGGGCCCTGGAGGTTTTTCGCCTTCCCCTGCAGCGTGGGGCACGGGTCGCTTGCTGGTGGATTCTCTGCAGCTTGAGGTCTTCAAACCAATTTTGAGGATTTCAATAACTCGGTCCTGGGTTAGGGGTTGTTATAAAATTGGATGGGTGGGGTTCTGTGGCCTGCCTTGTGCAGGAGGTCAGACTAGATAATCATATTGGTCCCTTCTGACCTATGAGTCTATGAGAATTAAGAGCCCCTAAGAAAAGAACTAAGATGTAAATATTTTAATAGACGCAAATCATCTATTCAGTTTAATCTTCTTGCACCAATGAGAAACAAACAGAATATGGCTGATTTCACTTTGAGAAGTTACACCAAATTCATAGGAATTAGTTCCAACTCTCAAAGACTTTCCTTTATAAATGTTACTATCAGTTGTTTCAACATGTCCAGAGAAATCCATACTAACTTGCATTAAGCTTATTAGGGTTGCTAAATAAGTATAAAAAGAAAGTCGATTCTCCCTTCTGATCCGCTAGCCCCAAAACTGTATTTTCTATCATAGTGGTGCAGAGCTAACACATACATTTTTTTATATTCTGACTGTATCCTCCTATACGCCTGTGCAGCATCGAGCACACCAGGCAGTGCTATAATACATAAAATAAAACAAAATAAAATGAATTCACATTATGGAAAGGTTGAGCATATAAGCTCCTGGCTCTTCGACTCATAATAACATTTGAAATATAAATATAGGGCTCGTCACCTGTTACGTGCTATCATTCATTAGGCGCTTAAAGCCTATGGATATGTCTACACTGCTATTAGACACCCGCAGCTGGTCTGTGCCAGCTGACTTAGGCTTCTGGGGTTTGGACTGCAGGGCTGTTTAACTGCAGTGTAGACTTCCAGGCTCAGGCTGGAGTCTAGGCTCTAGGGCCCTGAGAGGTGGGAGGGTCCCAGAGCTTGGGCTGCAGCCCGAGCCTGGAAATCTACACTGCAATTAAACAGCCTCACAGCCCAAGCCCCACACACCCAAATCAGCTGGCATGGGCCAGCACAGGTTTTTAATTGCAGTGTAAAGATACCCTACGTCTTACTCTGCCCATTTTCTCTGAAGCATAGTTTAGAAATATGCAAATCAGAATATTGAAAGAAAGTTCAGAGTACACCCAACTGTTTTTATACTTTGCCTCATAACAGCTGATCCAATCAATGTTCTCAACAGCTGAACTGAAGCATTTTGAAGATAAGGAGATGCGAGTTCCAAAAAGGAAATACTTGTTTCCACTGAACATTATGTAAAAAAAAAAAAAAAAGAAAAAAAGTTTATTTTCACTTGCCTAATGTTTGCATGGCACTATGGCACGTGGAGCTACACTTCTCCAAGTCCTATGGATTTTTTGTTTAGCGTAGTGGGGAAAAAAATTTCAAGGTCCCTGAGTTCACAACAGGTAAGGTATTCAGGGAGCTAAGACAGCTTTTGCCTCTACTACTGTTGATAAAAATGAAATATGACAGTGGTTTTAAGAGAACAGCACCACCTACAAATAATATAGAAGATGTAGATCAAGAGCTTCTCTGTTCCCTGTCTCATATCACTCAAGAACAAGGAGACATTCAATGACATTGATAGGTAGCAAATTCAAAACTGAAAAGGAAAAACTATTCACACAGTGCATAATTGCCACATGGTGATGTTTAGGTCAAGAACTTAACCAGGATGGAAATCTAGAGTTATTACAGTTAATGCTGATCACATTTTGGGAAGAAATATAAAAATCTCATGCTTCAGGGCTTAAGCCGCTCTACAACGATCAGATATTAGGATGAGGCCTTCATAGGGGGCAATTTACTGTGGGGTTTCTTGCACCTTCCTCTGAAGCATCTGGTGCTGGCCACTATCAGAGAAAAGATAATGGATTAGATGGCCCACTGATCTGATGCAAAATGATAATTCCTATATTACCAATAGAGTTAGCCTTGGCAAGAAACAAAAACGTTTATTTAGGTCCACAGGGTTGCTTTTAATATTTAAAATATTAATTTAATAGCCCCATAATAAAAACAACTAATATCCCAGTTTTCATTAAGTGATGTACTGCCAGTAGGGTTGCAAAGATGAATTGGGATGGAGGATAAAAGCGGAGCTAGGGTTTTTAAAAAAGCTTTTTTAAAGGTGCATATGGGAAAGTGGATCTAGTATAAGGGGCACAAAATCCTAATTTGAAAGGAAAGTTAAATACTATTGCAGTGAAAAAAGTGATAAAATGCCATGAGAAATTACGGATCAGGATTCTTTTAAGTCTTCTGTAATTATTTTCGTTCTCACTTCTCTTTTCTGATTTTGCTGCTTCTGTGAATTGATATATAATTAGGACCCTACTTGAATCATGGGATGATTGTCAAATAATTGCAGCTGAGTTGTGGACAAGACATTGAAAATGGCGGAAAAATAATACTAGACCTTTATTAATTGCAGTAATTTGGAAAAGCCAGAGAAAACCTATTTCAGAAAAATTTGCTGGAACAATATAAACATTCACATACGACGTTATGCCTACTACTTTTTTTGATAACCAGACACTTGGTGCATCCATATTACAGTCATTAATGCAAAGGGCTCCCTCCATCAGCCCCGGGTGGCTGGGGTCTTTCTGTTAGCACCAGGTGGCTGGCAGCCAGTGTCCCACTGTCAGGCACCTGGTTGACAAAATGGCGATGGAATCCTAATATTGCAGGATCTGCAATTTCTGCAATATCACAAACTAGGTAGGGCCTTATATTTGATGTCATACATGCTCACATCTGTGAATTCAGTGTACACTACAGTCATCACATTGGATGGTCAGCTATTCTAACTGTGAATCCCTTTTGCTTTACTAACCTCTATGACATCAAAAATTATTCACAAAAGGAAGTGACCTGCGTGCACAGATATAAAGTTACTCACTGGTTTTCTGGTAAATCTCCTTACAATCTGACCTTGATTTTACAAAAAGCTTATTGCTGCTTCAACCTTCTATGTCAATTTCACTCTTGCACATACTATATATAATTGCATACAGCTACTAGCATGGTCTGTATTTTGTAAGGGTTGTTGCTTAAACTATTTTGAAAAATTTAACAACTCCCTATCTGTGGTAAATCACATTCCTCCCTCCAATATGGACTGCAGTTTTACTCCTCGAAATGTGTTTCCATAATAAATCTACACCATACAGAGATAAAACAATAGAAAACTACAATAGAAAACAAAGTTAGAAAAGGCTGTAGAAAGCAAGAGAGAGATTAAGATACCAAAAAGCCACATGGAACATTAACACCACAGATTAATAAAAATTAAAAGACTAGGAAACACAAGTCTACTTTTTATTATTATATATATTTAGAAAATACATTAACACTCTGCAGTGTCATCTAAGGCCTCGATCCTAGAATGAGGTCCACCAATGCAAAGTCTCCTAGACGTCCAAGAGACTCTGGCTGGCTGGGTCCCATTGTAGAGTTCTCAATAGCATTCTGATACTTGCAATATGTACTGCACATAATACTGGGTTTAATTTTTGGATAAAATTATAGTTTTTCTTAAAGAAAACGTACAAACCCAAACAAACATGTGATCTTGGGAAGATGCTTCAAATGAAAACTATTTAAAAACAAACAACTGGATACATTGAAATCTTGTGTCCTGGCCAATTCTTCAGACAACAGTAAATAAGACACCATACACTGCAGAATCAGATCATGGGTAATTGAGCAGAATGCAAGGAAGATTGATTTGAATGTACAATAAGCTTCCTGAGGGGTAGAAAAGGTGATGAATAAACCTTTTCACACTTTTCCCCGAATTCCCTGTAGTTTCCTTTTGCCTTCCTCTCCCTCATTCCCCCCCAAGTCTGTCTCCGTCTCTCTACATTTCTCTGCACTGACCTCACCCTGCCTTCTGTCTCTCAGAGCTTCCTGTCCCATCCTCTAACACATTCCCCCTTCCCTGATGCACTCCCAGTTTCCATTCTCTTCTCAACCTTTACATGGTCAGCCTGGCTTCAGCCCCATTGGAAAGTGTGGGTGATGGTGGCCATCTTTGAAAGCAGAAATTATAAAATTACAAGAACCTTTAAAAAGGGTCATATTTCTCACGATCCAACAAAGCTGCTATTTTTCTAGCTGCTTTACTGAAACAAGAAAGGCTTCAGGTAGCACGCTGAAAGTTGCACATTAAAATGTAATTGTCTAAATAAATGAATGAATATATTGAATGCCTGATATTGATCTTCTACAGTAGAAAACAATGTTCAGTGTGGTTCTGAAATGATGACAAAGCAGGGCTAAAAAACAAGGTTCAGGATAAAACATGAAACCATTGCCATGGAAAACACTGCTAAGGCACAACACAATTCAGGATGATTCCTGCACTTTTCTATTCATAATCACCACTTTTGGCCTTATGCTCTGAAACATCATCTGAATTATTTTATAAATGCTCCAATATGTGCATAGTATTTTATGACTAAATAACAAATAGAGATGAGCCTGACTCACTAGGCTTGGATTTGAAATTTAGTTTGAATTCAAACTTCCTGAAATTTCAGCTTTTTTTTTTTTTAATCCCATATTTGGTATTCTAGTTGGAATCATTCTGAATGTAGGAGATGGTGGTTGAAGATCTTCTACAAAAGATAATTAGTCTAATTTTTCTCAATATTTTTTGCTTTATGAATGTTCTCCCTAGCAATTTAGTTTATAAAGTGGCCTCTGATGCTCTCTTGGGTAATATACACGTTTAAAAAAAAGCCACATTGATACAAAAAAAAATCTAATACAGTGACAACTAAAAGGAGTAAACAGCTTTCACTCAGACTAACCTTCAGCTCCTAAGCCATGTCCCTCAGGAAAGAACTGAAAAAAACTGATAGGCTTTGCAGTCAGCTAACTTTGGCTTTGTTGGAAGAAATAAGTTCCTGAGACGAGGGCGACACAGTGAAAGTGCTCTGTCTCCATCCCTTAATGGTTTAAATCTTGAAGCTTTAGATAATAGCAGCAGCAGCAACAATAATCAATCACCTCTGCTAATTTCAACTCTAGGGAAGGGACATGAGGAAAGAGGCAATCTCCAAGATAGCCAGGATTTATACTAAATGACATAGAGCAGTAGAGATCAAATTAGCACCTTGAATTAGACTTGTAAACACTCTGGGATCCAGTACAGATGGAGCACTGCTGTAATATGCTCCATGTGAAAACCACCGCTAAACAAGTTGGAAGCCACTTTCTGCTTATGTTAATAGAAGTTTCATGTCACAGTAAACTAATCTGGAGGTGACAAAATTAGGAAGGGGTCAGTGCCCAAAGGAAAAGTCCCAACCTTCTTTAATAATGAACATGAATAAAAACAATATTGGATACTACTGCTCTCTGAAAGCCCAAAGTAGGTAGTATCTAGTGGGCCCCAAGACTAAATTTGTTAACAAAAGGTAAATGCCCCCTCAACTGAGAAGGTAGATATCTATCTACTGTATCTTCCTGGTATTTGCCCCAGACAAGCAGCATAATCTCCCATATTGTAAGGACTCAGTTTCAGCAGCTAGCCCTTATCTGAACAATTTTACCACAGTAGCATCATGTACCCACTGAAAGGAAGATGGATAGTACAGGACCCCTGTGTTTCTCATATGAGAAAGTCCTGAGGCAGAATTACCCAAAACTAAGACGTGGACCCTCTCAGAGAAAGAAAGAATGGAGCAACTTGCATTGTTCCATCCATACCTGTTAGGGTGCAGTGGGGGAAGTATAAGACACTTCAGGTCATTTTTGAATACAATCCAAGTTGTTGGTATTGATTGAGAAATAAATCTTAGAAAGTTTAGGTCCTACCTACCTTATATACCATCTCTTTTTCTAACCCATCACAATGGTTGATAGCAACTTTTCAGAATTTTGCATAAAATTTTTATAGTTACGATGTAATCTGAAGGGTATATTTCAAGGATCTTAAGTCATGGCTGGGAAATATAAATGCTAAAAATAAGAATAACTTACTGGGTGAGGAATGTGAAATCAAAGATACAATGAGAAGAAAGAAATCTAAAAAAATACATAACATATAAAGGGTAAGCTAAATAAGCTTTCTTCCCCCTGAATAAGTGATAACTAGGTAACTTCTATATTTGTTCAGGGTAATTGAAACAAAGAACAATGTGAAAAAAATGACAGATCTTATATTACATCTGATCCCATTACATACTTTTGTGCTCAACCTGTTTTAACTATATTAGTGAACACTGTGGGCCAGCAGATGATGTAGCAATAGGTTCACAAATACCATCAATGTACGCAGAAATAGATATACAGTACTTGGAACACATCACAGCATCATGCATGCAAATAATACCACAGTTTCAATCAAACCCACATAACGGAAAAGGTGAGTTGTAAAAGTGAAAGTATTTTTGCATGTTCTCACAGGACTAACCCCCAAAAATATAAATCACACAGGAAATGGAAAAGGGCAGCAAACTGTCCTTTTGGTAAATACCATGTCATCGGACTGATCGCAAAGAAAGGACTACAGTTTACAGAAAAGATTAAAATAAACCAATACTTATAAATGACCCTGGCATACTACCCTGGCAGTAGAAAAACTATCTACAACAAGGAGCTCAGTGGACTGCACAACAACACTGTTCTACAGAGGAATTACTTAAATGAGATCAAGAGATTTGGAACAATTGGAACACTTACTCAATACAAATGGATAATCAAATGACAACTAGAAAAAATTACATGGAATGCTATGAAAGCTAAAATATAGAAAGCACTAAACAGAAGAAATGATGAGCATAAATATATACCTATATTTTTCAGACATAAGTAACTATAGGCCTGTTAGTTTGACATCTGTAGTATGCAAGGTCTTGGAAAAAATTTGGAAGCAGAAAGTAGTTAAGGACATTGAGGTCAGTGTAATTGGGATAAAATACAACATGGTTTTACAAAAGGTAGGTTGTGCCAAACCAACCTGATCTCTTTCTTTGAGAAGGCAACAGATTTTTTAGACAAAGGAAACGCAGTGGATCTAATTTACCTTGATTTCAGTAAGGCATTTGATACGGCTCCACATGGGGAATTATTAGTTAAATTGGAAAAGATGGGGATCAATATGAAAATTGAAAGATGTATAAGGAACTGGTTAAAGGGGAGACTACAATGGGTCATACTGAAAGGTGAACTCTCAGGCTGGAAGGAGGTTACTAGTGCAGTTCCTCAGGGATCAGTTTTGGGACTAATCTTATTTAATCTTCTTATTACTAACCTTGCCACAAAAAGTGGGAATGTGCTAATAAAGTCTGTGGATGACACAAAGCTGGGATGTATTGCTAAAACAGAGAAGGACCAGGATATCATACATGAAGATCTGGATGACCTTGTAAACTGGAGTAATAGTAATAGGATGAAATTTAATAGTGAAAAGTGCAAGGTCATGCATTTAGAGATTAACAACAAGAATTTTAGTTATAAATTGGGGAAGTGACAGAGGAGGAGAAGGACCTCAGAGTGTTGGTTGATCACAGGATGACTATGAGCTGCCAATGTGATATGGCTGTTAAAAAAACTAATTAGGTTTTAGGATGCAATAGGCAAGGTATTTCCAGTAGACATAAGGCGGTGTTAGTACCATTATACAAGGCACTGGTGAGACCTCATCTGAAATACTGTATGCATTTCTGGTCTCCCATGTTTAAAAAGGATGAATTCAAACTGGAACAGGTACAGAGAAGGGCTACTAGGATGATCCGAGGAATGGAAAACCTGTCTTATGAAAGGAGACATAAAGAGCTTGGCTTGTTTAGCCTAACCAAAAGAAGGTGTGGGGGGGTGGGGAATATGATTGCTCTTTATAAATATATTAGAGGGATAAATATTAGGGAGGGAGAGGAATTATTTAAGCTTAGTACCAATGTGGACACAAGAACAAATGGATAAAAACTGGACACCAGGAAGTTTAGACTTGAAATTAGACCAAGGTTTCTAACCATTAGAGGAGTGAAGTTCTGGAATAGCCTTCCAAGGGGAATAGCGGGGGCAAAAGACATATCTGGTTTTAAGACTAAGCTTGATAAGTTTATAGAGGGGGTGATATGATGGGATAACCTAATTTTGGCAATTATTTTGGCAACTGATCTTCGATGATCAGCAGGTAAGTGTGCCCAGTGGTCTGTGATGGGATGTTAGATGGGGTGGGATCTGAGTTACTACAGAGAATTCTTTCCTGGGTGCTGGCTGGTGAGTCTTGCCCATATGCTCAGGGTTTAACTGATCGCCATATTTGGGGTCGGGAAGGAATTTTCCTCCAGGGCAGACTGGCAGAGGCCCTGGAGGTTTTTCACCTTCCTCTGCAGCATGGGGCATGGGTCACTTGCAGGAGGATTCTCTGCAGCTTGAGGTCTTCAAACCACAATTTGAGGACTTCAATAACTCAGACATAGGTTAGGAGTTTGTTACAGGAGTGGAGGGGTGAGATTCTCTGGCCTGCATTGTGCAGGAGGTCAGACTAGATGATCATAATGGTCCCTTCTGACCTTAGAGTCTATGATTGCTCAAATGGACACTAGACTATGAAAAAAGAACTTGCACATAAATTTGAGAAAACCTAAGGAAAATAATCACCACTGAACTTTGTGTCTACTTCATTCCGGTGGGCACTACTGTGATATCGACAATTATTGGGAAGATCAAAAACTACATATCAAGAATCAGAAAGGAGGGGTGTCAGGGTCTCTTTCCCACTTGGAACGTTAGTGTTCAGAAATTGGGGACCTGCATGAACCTTCTAAGCTTAATTCCTAGCTTAGATTTTATCACGCTGCCACCAACCCAAAATATAGTGTTTGGGTACACTCCCTGTCCCCCAAAACCTTCCCTGGGGGACGCAAAACCCAAACCCCTTGGGTCTTAAAACAAAGGGAAATAAACCATTCCCCTCTCCTTTCTTCCTCCCAGATTTTCCCCTCCCTGGGTTACACTGGGAGATCACTGTGATTCAAACTCCTTGAATTTTAAAACAGAGAGGAAATTCACCTCCCCCCCCCGACTCTCTCTGAGAGAGAGACACTGATCCCAACTCCTTGGATCCTAACACAGAGAGAAATTAACCTTTCCCTCCCCCTTCTCTCCTTTCCCCCCACCAATCCCTGGTGAGTTCAGACCCAGTTCCCTTGGAATAAAAAAATCAATCAGGTTCTTAAAAGAAAAGCTTTTAATTAAAGAAAGAAAAAGTAAAAATTATCTCTGTAAAATCAAGATGGAAAAATGTTTACAGGGTCTCAGCTTCACCTAGACCAGAGGGACTCCCCCTCCCAGCCTAAGTATAAGTTACAGCGAATAGAAGTGAAATATCCTTCCAGCAAAATACACATTTGCAAATAAAGAAAACAAACATAAATCTAATCCGCTTTCTATCTATTACTTACTATCTGGAACCTGAGAGGCTGTTCAGTAAGATTGGAGAAATCTGGTTACATGTCTGGCTTCTCTTAATCCCATGAGAGAACAAAGAACAGGACAAAAAGCACAAAAAAAAAACTTCCCTCCACCAAGATTTGAAAGTATCTTGTCTCCCAATTGGTCCTTTGGTCAGGTATCAGCCAGGTTCACTGAGCTTGTTAACCCTTTACAGGTAAAAGAGACATTAACCCTTAACTATCTATTTATGACAAGGGGCGAATCATAATTAATTAAAACAGGCTATCATCAATGACCAGAAAGGCTGCCAAATCTAAAATTGGAGAAAACAAATCAAAGAAAGTCAAACCAGCCCTATATGCTTTGATTAACAAAACAGGACCCATTTAAATAGCAAACTCCAACGCTGTCAGTCTAAAATTTGGCAGAGTTGCAGCTCCCTTGAGACTTGCATTGTAGAAATCACAAAGTCTTACCATAATGCTTCTGTCAACTATTTCAGATTTATTCCACCTGTGTCCATTTTTGAAAACTTAAGAATCTTCACTCTATGTTGGAAGAACACATTTGAACATTGCCTGCATGGCACAGGTTTCAGGACCTCAGCAGAGTAAATACAAAATAACATCTGGGACTGTGTGTCATGTCCCACTGATTCACCACACTTACCAACTAATGGCATAGTACACTCACCCTACAGAATGGCTAACCACAATGAGGACATCTAAGGAAGCATATAATTTGGGAAAATCAAGTAGAATCAAAATAAATAAATAAGGAACAGAATAAATAAATAAATAAATAAGGAACAGAACCCCTTCCTCAAATGTGCTGCCACAATGTGTAAGAAGGCGACAAACAGAACTATATAGAGTAACGAGACAATACCACTAGCTAAATACAGCCCATTCTTCTCTAGTACTTCAACTAGCAACCTTGGAACATCACTGAATCACAACAACCCTCTCCCCGCTGCTACTCAATCTAAGATCAATACACTCCATCCTCATTAAAAGGAGCTCAAAATAGCATACTAATAGTCCAACCTTCTAGAATGGAAACATGCATGGGGGGAGCCCTTCAATCGAGGCACAACGGACTTCAGAAACCTCAAGGTAAAAACATCACAGGAATGTAAAGAAGAAAATAAAAAACGATGCAGTACTAAATGTAAGACTAGTCTGAGCACACTACCACACAGTATGTTTACTATGTATATACATGTGCATGGATGCAGAAATGGTTGCCTATTTGCTCACAGAGATTCAGGATGCCAAGTCAAAATGCAGAGAGTACTCCAGCTACCATACGTTCCCCATGCCAGAAGAAGCAGTGCTCCCACAACACTGACTATTTGCCTGCTGCTAAAGGCAGCTGATGTTCTATCTGGTCCTGTGGTTACAAAGGCTCTGTTTCTTTACCCCTGGAAAAAGGTGCAGATGCTGGGTTAGGAGAAGAAACTGAATTGTATATCATGGTTGGCATTGTTGGTGAAAGGGCTGAGGTGGAGGCGTGCAGAGCCTTGAAGGCAAAAATGAGAGATTAAAATGAATGCAGAGTACAATGGGAAGCCAGGAGAAGGACTCAGAGAGGGGATGACAGACTGGTGTGCAGGGGAAAGAATATTAGTGACTGCATTTTGAAGGTATTGGAGATGATGACTCAGATATAAGTCAGGCTAAAGAGGAGGAGGTTGTGATAATCAAAATTGGATAAGAAAGGTTATGAACATTTTCGTTTCAGGACAGAGAGAGGAAGTTTCTGATTTTCTATACATTCTGGAGGAAGTAGCAGCAAGATTTAGATACTGCCTGGATATGAGGGAATAATAAGAGTAAGGGGCTAAAGTTACTTTCCAGGCTGTAAGCCTCAAGTATGGTGGCAGTACCTTCAGTGGAGGATGGGGAAAGTGGAGACGATTTAGGAAGAAAAAAAAAACAGTTTGGTTTTAGCTTTACTAAGGGGGAGTTGTAGATGAGGCAAACAGAAACAAACACTGGTGAGCCATACTGAACTCAGGGACCGGTCAGGAGGAAAACAGATCAGCCGTAGAGAAGTTGATTTGTCATTGGTGAGCATAAAGATAATAGTTGAATCCATGTTGGCTGAGGAGGCTGTCCAGGGATAAAGAATGGAGCAAGATAAGGATCAAGGAGAGAGCCCTCTGAAGTCCAAGGAAAAGGGGAAGAGGATAAGAAAAGTGAGGACTATGCCATGAAAGCCAAAGTAGGACAGGATTTCAAGGAGAAGTGAAAGAGTACTCAGATGTGCTAATCTATAATACGGCAGTTGCAGTAACTAGGCTGTAGTACTGAAATTTGAAAAAGAATGATTTCCACAGGTGTTGTTTCTTATTAACTTGACTTTGCTAATGATTTTCAAAGTTCATGCAAACTACTGTACAATTCCCCTGTCTTTACCAAACTCTAAGTGGTATAAATTTTTTCAACTCAGTTTTTCAATTTATTTAAAACAATTTAACCTACAGATATCTATATCTAAATATTTCACATTCAGGCAGCTAAGCCTTCTCTTTAAGTAAACTATAAAAGTGCATCTCCTGCTAATTACAGCAAGCTTCCAGTCCAAAATGTCTCAGTTGAAGATGATCATTGTGAATATATGCACCAAAAAAGAGCACCTGAATATTAACAAAGTAACATGTGTAATTAACTACAAAATACAAGATAAATCAGATTTTTAGCAAATACTGAAGCTGGCACATAGTGAATGTAAATCAGTATCACAGCCACACTCAGCATCATCATGTTAATGAATTGAAGGGAAACCTTTTTTCTTCTGAACAACAGTGCCACTCAGTGGATGGATGAGGACAGTGAGTTAATAAGCACTGGAAATGGAAACGTCACAGATGAAATCAGTGGGGGGGGTTCCTTGACAGACCAATGATAATGCTGCAGGTAAAGAGATACTATGAGTTGCCATAGCAACTGTACCTTGGAGGGCTGTTAGATTCTGAGCAGGAACAGACATCTGTGCTTCGCTGCCTGTAACTACATCTCCTAGTAAATAAATAAAAACATCTTAGGATTTTTACAAGAACAAATACAAATGATTGAAATATAGTCTTTTAACCTTTGGTTCACTGAACGATGGTGACACTAACTCCACACAAGAAACATGAACCAAGCAAAAACAGTAGCTGAAAAATGTGTAAAAGAGTTGGCAAAAATTAATGGGCTGTTTGGCAAAGAAAGGTGTGTTTTTTTTTAAATAAAGCAGGTATGCTGGAAAAAAACCCCAATGCGTAAAAACGATTTTTTTATTTACATAAAGATGTGAACAAATTTGCACAGCTAAACATGATTTGCTTCTGGCTCTTCACAATGATAGTACAACTGATACTAATGCACAAAATAGTATCAGAGTGTTGTGCTATTATTGTGAAGTGCTAGAAGCAAAATATGTTTAGTTGTGGCAATTTGTTTTAGGGCGCTGCTAAACTCACACCTTTATGTTGCTGATTTTAATATGCGTTGTCTTAATCGCGTATGAAATTGTCTTATCGGTAATGCAGTACGAAAATCAACAAAAAAAGCAACAGATTTATTAGTCTGCAGTTTATTCTATTCATTACTATGTAGCTCTGCTTTGAGTAAGCACAGCTGCTCCCTTTTGCCCCAGAAACAACACACTTGTTTTCCAGACATAATCAGCAGGAAGTTAAAATATAGTGAATTCAAATACACTGTGTTGAGTGCCATGTCATAATGTTATATTGATTACAAAGATCTTGTGTTACTACAACTACTTCAGAAAGGTAAACATGCAAAATGAATAGTAGCCTGGACACTCCAATAGCTGAACATAATTTTGGTGGCATTTCATTTTCATATTGGTCATTTAATATGTGCTTGTGATAAAATGGCATTCAAATCAAAAGCCTTTTTCAGTCAAGGACCCTAAAGGAAAACTAAATCTTATAGCGTAGTTTAAATGATACAAAAATTAGGTACAGTCAATATCACAGAGATGAACTGAAGGAGAAACTCTTTTCTTCTATGAACACATCACCAGCTGGTAATTAAAGAGTAAGTGGCTTCTGAAAATACAAGAAATCCTGTGACACACAAAGGGAAACAACTTAGCCAGTTTTTTTTCCAGAGACATTTTCACCATCACATTTATTTTCCTTTTAGGATAACAAGCGCTATATACAGTACACTGAACTCAAGCTTTAAATTTAACCTCAGTGACCATGAAGTCCTTCCTTCAGTACGAACAAGAAAATATTTTAATTCTTATGCTGTTAGCATGCTATCTTGCACAAGAAAGCAGTATTGATGCCCAATCTTTTCCTGTAATGTAGGGTAGGCTGAGTAAGGTTAATTTAATATTAGCAGAATTTGATTTTTCAATTAGGTGGCACCCTCAGTGCCTTGGTATTCAGTTCAACTATTATTTGTACCATTACAGACTAATCTGGAATTTGCAGATTTTTAACTGTATTCTTTTAGATCAGTCTACAGTTCCCCATTTACCTTACTGTAGTGCATAGGCATTATCCTAACAAGAATTCAGCACATGACAAAAACTTTAAAATGAAGAAAGAACACCAATTATTGATCTTTTAAAAATAAACTTCTGATAAAAAATAAGTTCCCCTCATTATAAATGTACTGTGAGCAACTTTACAGGTGGAAGAAGTAGTTACTTACACCTTGGGTAGTAACAATGGTTCTTTGAGTAGAGCCCCTATGAGTGGTCTGCTGTAGGTGTGTCTGCGTCCCTATGCTGCTGATTGAAGAACTTCGGTAGCAGTGTCCATTAGGCCCAAACGTGTGCTGTCTCTCCTTGTGCTGCGCCACAAGGCTAACCAGCGCGCGCGGGCTAACCGTCCTGAGATCCTTCTCTACCACAGAGTAACAGCGAGAACTCTGAAGCAGAGAGGAGGAGGGCGGGTTGTTAAACACCCATAGGAACACATATCTCGAAGCATCACCATTACTACATAAGGTAACCTTCTTCTTTGAGTAGTGTCCCTAAGGGTGCTCCACTGTAAGTGACTCCTGAGCAGTATCCTCTTGCAGGGCTGGGACTTTGGAGTAGAGTTAGTCAGATGACAGTACTGTGAAGCCAAAGATGGCATCGGAGACAGAGTCCCCGGTGCTCACATACTGTTCTGCGAAGGTGTGGAATGACACGTTGCTACTCTGCAGATCTCTGAAATGGGAACATCCGTGAGGAAGGTAACAAATGAGGAGATAGATCTCATGAAATGTGTATGGATCGAATCTGGAGGGGCCATGTTATGAATTTGGCAGCACTGCTTGATGCAATTCGAGACCCACTTGGAGAGTCTTTGGGCTGATATTGCTGAGGCCTTAGATCTTTCCGCCATAGAGAGAAATAGTCAAAGGGACATCCTGAAGGCCTTTGTCCTGTTGCGGTAGAAAGCAAGGGCTCTCCTAAAGTCCAGGGTATGCAATATGGCCTCCTTATTGTCTCAGTGAGGCTTGGGGTAGAAAGCGGGAAGGTGAACAGACTGACTCACGTGAAACGAGGTGGTCACCTCAGGGATGAACCTCAGATGCAGCCTGAATTTAACCTTGTCAGAGAAGAATATTGTGTACTTGCGATGCGCCATCAGAGCTGCTATTTCTCCTTGCTGAGAAAATTGCAACCAGAAAGACTGTTTTCATCAATGGGTATGCTAGTGAAAGACAGGGCCCAGACAGCCCTTTCAGCTCTAGGTTTAGGTACCACGAGGGGTGGGAAGTTGAGGTTGAGGGAAGAGACTTGTTATTCTCTTAAGGAACCTTTTAGTGGTTGGGTGCAAAAG